>NW_027363020.1:1690000-2290000 GCF_046119375.1 Phyllobates terribilis | reverse complement strand
CCCTCGGGCCTTCTTTTGGGACACCCTTGGCCCTGGGTTCCCTGACCCTTCATGTGGTGTGCCTTCGGGGTGAATGTGGTGGGTGACCGTGACAGACACTGCCCACGGTCTCCGGTCTCTGGCTGGGGAATGTCTTTGCCCCCACCAGCTTGGGTTCCGGTACCCTCTTGCTGACTCCTCACCCGGTGCTCTAATTTGGGTTCTTGGGTCCCTTCAGTCTTCCCCCTCTGGGTCTTTCTCTGCTCCACTCTCTCTCTCTCCAGGGCTGCTGTTTCCTTCTCTCTCCTCTCCAACTGACTTGTTCTCAGCGTCTGACCCTGATCTAAGTTGGTGCCCTCCTTATATATCCCTCTATGTGTGAGCTCAGGTGACCAGCACCCAATGAGCTCCTATCACTACCCAGACTGCTCCCCCTATCTGCCCCTACACTACATGGGATGTACCACCCCCCTCCCACTCCAGCCAGGAACAGGCTCGGTTGTACCTGCACATTTCTAAGTGGGAGTACCGTCGGCCTGCTCCTCTGGAATGGGATGTATGTAGTGCATGCAGTCTATCTGAGCTCAGTTCCACACTCCTTCCTTACCCGGGAGTGGAATATCACACCTCTGGGTTGAGGTGCAATACCCCTGTAGCAGCCGAATCCTCAGGGTGCTACATTCCCCCCTGGTAAATCACAGCACGTCCTCGGGCTGTAAGACATAAAACACCAAAACATACAAAATTTTTATATGAACATATAAAGCATATAAACATTATATATATATAAAACTTTTTATATAAACATTCTCGTAGACTTCTCTTGTCTCTGGTTCCTCCTCCGGACACTGTGCAACGTGTGTCCGGGAAAAGTGCGACAGTCTCTTAGAAAAATCTGGTTTTCTTATAAAACCGGTAGGGGGCGCTTTAGGACGCGCAACTATATACAGGGGAAGTTGGCCGCTCTCAGTCCTCGGCCAGGTAGAGGGAAGGGAATGGCTGCTCACAGTCCTCAGCCTGTGGGATCAAGGGGTTAACGGGTAAACAGTTCACACTTGCTAGTCCCAACGGGGACTATTTTTAACAGTTTCAGTTTCAGTTTATGGTGCCCCGACGGGCAACTATATACAACTTCTGCTTCGCTGTCCTCAGCGACGGCGTCCTCCTGCTCTTGCTTTATGGTTACCTTTGGCTCTAGTTTCAGACCCGTCCGGGTCCTCTCCCAGATGCGGCACTCTTGGTCTTATGGGTGCGGGCGCGGTGGTGGTGGCGCCCGGGTTGCCCAGGCCTTGCGGCCAGGCCTGGGGCACCTGGAAGGTGAAGGGCACCGTTAGGACGGCGGCGCCCTGGGCTACCTGGCCTTGCGACCAGGCCGGAGGCTCCGCAGAGGTAGGGGGCGCTGTTGGTGTTGCGGCGCCCGGGAATTCTAGGCCCTGCGACCAGGCTGGTGGTACTTCCTGCTTGGTCACGCTCGGGGTCGAGGCGTGTGACGTCACAGGGGTCGCGGCGGCGGCTTCCGGTTGGGGCCTAGTCTGCGTCGGTGACATGGCGGTTACGGGCACGGACGGGGGACTTTCGGGCTCTGCGACGGGGAACCGGGGCAGGTGGGCGGTCTCTCGGTATGGGGTATAAGCGTCCCCTTTACCTGCCTCCATGCGTTCGGCTCCCTCCTCGGCGCCGTCTCCGGCCTTGGGTCCTCCCGCGCCATCCTCAGAGGCGGTCTCCTTCCTCATCTCGGCTGGCGTGCTCCGGGTCTTGGTTTCAGCTTGCGTCTTGGTTTCAGCTTGCTGGGCCATCTCCCGGCTCCATTCCGCCAATATCTCGCGCTGTACCCGGGCCATCCTCCGTGCGAGGCCCTCCAGGGCAGTCTGCGCACACTCCCGGTCTCGGGGGAGCTGTGCAAGGATCTCCGCTAGACCTAGCGGGGTTGTGGACTCTAGCAGGCTCCTGACCATCGGGTCGGTGCTGCTCTGCTCTTCTTCCGGCAGGCTCCTGGCCAGCGGGCCGGTGCTGCTCTGCCCTCCTTCCTCGGTCTCTAGCAGACTCCTGGCCAGCGGGCCGGTGCTGTTCTGCTTTCTCTCCATCTCCGGGTGAGCTCCTCCGCTACTCCTTGTTAGACCTCTTGCCTCCGGGTGCGCTCGCTCCAGACTGCTCCAAGCGACACCCATCTTTTCTCTTCTCTTTCGTCTCCTCCCACTTCGAGGGCGGTCCCGGGGCAACTCGGTGACTGTCAGCTCCAGGGGGAGTTCTTTCACGCTGACAGACACCTCCAGCATCACAGTCTCTGTTGGTGGGGGCGGTTTCCACTTTTGGCGCCATTTTCTGTCCTGGCCCACGATGGGAGGTGGCCTCTTGCCCTCCTTTGGCACGCCCATAATGGCGTCCACTGCTCTTCCAAGGCGGGAAATCTGCGGTTTTGGCGGGAAGCGTCGCCCAGTGGCGGGAAACTCTGCAGATGGCGGGAACAAGTTGGAAATGGCGGACAATCGGCGGGAAACGACTGGTGATGGAGTCCGATGGCGTGGACCCTCCGGAACCGGCAGGAGTCTTCTTTCTGAGGTAAACTTGCACTTTTCTTCAGGCACGCAGTACCCGGGTGTTGCGGGCACGTAATCCTGCCGACTACGCCAAAGTTGACGCGCCCCCTGGGACATATTCCTTTTTGAGGGGAATACCCGGCACCGGATCAGATGGGGGGGGTTGTAGTCTCCGAGCGGCTGTGACCCGGTCCCGTGCCCAGGGCGTCAAGCTAAGTGTTATGTGGCAGCTTTACAGATGTTACTAAAGTTCTTTTGTGTCGACTACGCCACCCGTTGTGATGCGGTCACTGTGGCCGCCGCTGCAGCAGGGTCCGCTGAGGCTGATGGTGGATGCGCAGCTTGGTGGGATAACCCCCAACGGGAGGGGTATAGCCTCAGAGGGGACAGGCGCAGAGGATGGGGGTTGTGGTGGTGCGATGCAGCCGGCAATGAAGACAGACTCGGGTTGTGCAGTTAAGGGTGTTTACTTACTGCTGATGTTGTACTGGTCACTCCAGCTGCTAGTGACCACCCGAGCCGTGCTGCGTCCACCAGGTCCTGGATCCGGCCAACCCCCAAACAAGTCCAGAGCGTGGCCCTGAGCTCTCCCTCTGTCCTTTCTTCAGCCGTCCCCACCAGTGATTCACCTAGGTCCAGCTCCCTCGGGCCTTCTTTTGGGACACCCTTGGCCCTGGGTTCCCTGACCCTTCATGTGGTGTGCCTTCGGGGTGAATGTGGTGGGTGACCGTGACAGACACTGCCCACGGTCTCCGGTCTCTGGCTGGGGAATGTCTTTGCCCCCACCAGCTTGGGTTCCGGTACCCTCTTGCTGACTCCTCACCCGGTGCTCTAATTTGGGTTCTTGGGTCCCTTCAGTCTTCCCCCTCTGGGTCTTTCTCTGCTCCACTCTCTCTCTCTCCAGGGCTGCTGTTTCCTTCTCTCTCCTCTCCAACTGACTTGTTCTCAGCGTCTGACCCTGATCTAAGTTGGTGCCCTCCTTATATATCCCTCTATGTGTGAGCTCAGGTGACCAGCACCCAATGAGCTCCTATCACTACCCAGACTGCTCCCCCTATCTGCCCCTACACTACATGGGATGTACCACCCCCCTCCCACTCCAGCCAGGAACAGGCTCGGTTGTACCTGCACATTTCTAAGTGGGAGTACCGTCGGCCTGCTCCTCTGGAATGGGATGTATGTAGTGCATGCAGTCTATCTGAGCTCAGTTCCACACTCCTTCCTTACCCGGGAGTGGAATATCACACCTCTGGGTTGAGGTGCAATACCCCTGTAGCAGCCGAATCCTCAGGGTGCTACATCTCTCCTGTCGGACTTCTCTCTCAGCTCTTCTCGGCTTGACCGTCGACTGTAGTCTCTCACGCTTGGGGTAAGGGGATCCAGACCTAGGCTCTTGACAGGCGGCGTTGGGTCCCGGGATCTTGCGCAGTGTGGGGTGCAGGTCCTGACTCTGACGAACATGCACAGGGCTCAAGGCGCCTCTGTAAGGGGTCCAGAGCCTCTCAGGCGGTGTCCAGCTCTGGTGCGACGCAGGCCTGCGGCTGAGGCCTGTCACACTGGGCTCTGCAGCCCCACGTTAGCTAACATTGGTCACATTTCCTGCAAACTCCTTCAACTTCCTGATGCAGTTGGAGCCAATACACCAGCCGTTGTAACAACTGGAAGGTCTTCTCCACACCAAATTGAGCACCCCTCTCATGAGCTTCCTTGGCCAACTGTACCACTGGTGCTTCTGGAACCAATGCTTGCCAGGTAATGTCGAACTCCCGAGGTAATTGGATTCTTCGGCATAGCAAACCATCTTTCAGAAAGAGCCTATCCCACTGGCCCAAGATTTGCAGAGTTGTTGGGAGCGAAGCAGCCCTTGCCTCCTGGTCGGGTTTTTCCCCCAGGGCGACCCATTCTCTCAGTTTCACCAGTTCTGGGTCAGACTGCTATAGATGTATCCACTCGTCTTTTAATCAGCTTAGAATTTGAGTGAGTCTGGGCTCTCCTCCGGACTCCAGGGCGTCTACTACAGCAGCGGCAAACTGACTGAAATCCAGGATCTCGTCACCTTCAAGCTCTTCGTCTATATCTCTTTTCAGCCCCGCTTGGATGACTTGGGACAAGACGTCTGCATGAGTGTTCAGGGCCGTAGACCGATTGGTGATCTTGTACTGGTACTTAGACATCCTTGCGACCCAACGCTGTTCTAACGCGCCCAACTTTGCATTCTCTAAGTGGGCCAAGGGGTTTTTGTCTGTCCTCACTTGTACTTCTGACCCCGACAAGTACTCTGCAAATTTCTCAGTCATGGCCCATACCAATGCCAGTAACTTCAGTTTGGACGAGCTGTAATTGTCTGCCTTCTTTTCCATATCCCACAGTGACCGACTGGCATACGCGATCACCCACTCTCTTCCTTCTTGTACTTGTGCCAATACTGCTCCCAGACCATGCATGCTTCCGTCAGTGTACAACATGAAGGGCTGTGAAAAATCAGCGTAGGCCAGAATTGGGGCATCCGTTAGTGCCATCTTCAATGCTCGATAAGGCTTCTTCTTGTCATGGGCCCCACTGAATAGGTTGTCACTTAGCTCTCCCCGCCATTCCTCTCAGCAGCTCATTGAGTGGTACCACAATCTTAGCAAAGTCTTTCATGAATCGGCAGTAGTATCCTGCGAGCCCCAGAAATGCCCTCAGTTCTCTCAGGTTGGTAGGTGTGGGCCACTTCTGTACTGCAGCTACTTTCTCTGCGGTGGGGTGCACTCCTGCACTGGGCACGGAGTGTCCCAGATATTCAATCTCCCGCTTGAATAAATGACACTTGCAAGGCTTGATTTTCAATCTGTGTCTCTGAAGTCGTTCAAATCGGCGGAGGTGAGCTTCAAACGTAGCAGATTAGATAATTATATCATCTAAGTATATCAAAGTAGCTTCAAAGTTAAGATCCCCCAAGCATCTTTCCATCAGCCTTTGGAAGGTCCCTGTCGTATTTGTTAGCCCGAATGGCATTCAGTTGAACTCGAACAAGCCCATCAGGAGAACAAAAGCTATCTTCGGACAGGCCTTCTCAGCTACCGGGACTTGCCAATAGCCACTAGCTAGGTCGAGGGAAGAGAAGAATTTGGCATTTCCCAATGCTGATAGAGATTCTCCGAGTGATGGGACTCCCGCACAGTGCATGCATTGAGCTTCTGGTAGTGTACACAAAACCTTAAAGTATCGTCCTTCTTCCGGACCAACATGATAGGGCTGCCCAGGGGCTCTGACTTTCGTGTATTACGCCATTCTGCAACATGTGAGCCAACAGTTCTTTCACTTCCTGATACATCTGAGGTGGAATCTGCCGATACCTCTCTCGAATGGGAGCGATATTCCTTATAGGTATTTCCTACTGAATGTCCTGGGTGCACCCAAAGTCGTCTTCATGCTGGGCAAACACCCCCTGGTATCGCTGTAGTAACAGTTCAACCTGTCTGACTTGGCTTGCGGAAAACTCAGTAAGGTTAGCCTCAATTTGCTCTAAGAGATGGCATCCAGCCAGTGGTTCTCTTCCATTCTCTTGACTGTTGAGTGACACCTCTAGGGTCCATGGTTCTCCTTTCATGGGTGTCAGTCCTATAGTGTCAGCTTTGGGGAGGTCCCCTGGCATTATATAAACTCGAGCCACCTCTTGTTGGGGTAATAACTGCAAACTTGCCCCGTTTAGGTTGATGCAACATATGGGCAACCGCCCCTGTCAGACCATGGCTAGAGTGCGAGCAATCAAGAGTCCGGAGGGTGCCTCCTCTCCCTCCATTGGACATCTACACCCTATAAAGATACATGTGCATGTACAGGTATAGCGAGTACAGTCTGTCCCACTGACAGTGTCACCGTGGCTTCGGACGGTATCGATACTTTACCGAGATACTGGGAGGCAGCAGGTAGCTTCTGAATTTGGTTGACTCGCACGAGATGCTGGAATACTCTCTTGCTGACCGGATCACAAGTGGCGCGGGTCCAATTATTTTTGTTGGATCCCTCGGCTAAGAACTGCCCGACCTCTTTCAGCATGTTCATGCCCAAGGTTACAATGGGTCCTTCGCCTCCAGACCCCGTGGTCAACACTATCCCTCTTCGATCAAGATCCTTTCCGCACGCCCAGACAGTCATCCATACTACTCCTGCTACTGGAATAGGTAGTTAATTAGATGCCACCAGCCGGACAGTGGGTTCTTTCCAGGAGCGAGAAACTTCGGAAATGCCTCAGGCATAGTAGTCACTTGAGACCCTGTGTCCGTTAAACAACGAATGCATCACCCATTAAACTCAGCCCAGATGATGGGCCTCCATAGGTCCAACACTCTGCCCCTCGCTCCTCTGATGGGCTGGGTATACGACGTGGTGGAGTACGGTAGGAGTGCTTCTCTCGCTCTGACCACCGTCCACATGGGGCTGTGCGGCCCACCAGGGAGAGGGCAGTGGCGGTTCCTTTAATATTGTGCAGCTCACCTCATATATCCTGAATCTCTTTCCGTATCTCCCACACCCAGTCGGGTTCTTTGTGGATGAATTTAGGAATAGTCACTTCATATCTCTGGACTGCGGCTTTGAGAACAGGAACCTCTTTCTCCAGGACTCTAGCTTTGGCACCAACATCCAGGAAGCCCAGATCAGGACTCAAGTACAATCGCTCCTTTAGAATCTGTTTCAGAGAGGGATCCTTCAAGCCAGCAATCAGTTGGTCGCGCAACACTTCATCTAATGGTCCTAGTGCCTGGTTCTCATCTCGAACCTTCTTTACAATATGGGCCGACACTTCGAGCAATGCATTAACATATTGGTTTATGGTCTCATTTTTCCCTTGGACCGGCTGAAATAACCGCAGACGTAAGTGCCGCAGATCCGTGGTATCACCGTGTTTGTCCTCCAAGATTTTTATCACTTTGTCCATGGTATCATGGTTCCCAGGCAGGCGGTACATCACGGTCTGCCGGGCCTCCCCACAAGGGTTAGGAGGGCCAAATCAGCCTGGGCGAGAGGGATCAGGGGATACATGCGAAGCATACTTCTCATTCTTTCTACCCAGTCCCACAGTAACACGCTGCTCCCTGTAAACTTAGGAAGATTGCTGAGCACAGCCCCCAAGGGTATATGCCTCCTGCCGAACTCGGCAGAGGACTGGGCCACCATCTCTGTGTCTGAATGTTGCATCCTGCCGACTACAATCCCCTACAACTAGAATGCACAACAGACAATAATGAAAATCAAAAAACTTTATTGAATAAAATTAGACAGACAAATATGGAATGGTACAGGATCCAACAGGTGTTTGTATATAGGGTAAAGTGCCAAGATAGATGAATGAATAAACAAATACACAAAATCATGGGGACATGTACGATATGCTATAAATGGCAATTAATGCTTAGAGACATGAAAAACCCAAGAAAATGTATTTAAAATTTCCACATGGTGGGTAAATGCTGACAAAACCGCAAAATGCATGATCTAAATACCAATAAATAATTATATTCAAAGGCTCAAAAAGTGGAACTATGAATGAAAAGAGGAAAAGCTCTTCAAAATTTACATAAATCACAAAATTGTGGAATAAATAATTGTAATATTTCCCCTAGTGGTAAAAAGATAAAGTGACAATGCAAGTAAAGTGCAAATATGCAGAAATAAATAAAGAAAAAACAATTTATAGATTAAGGTAAAATACCCACAATTAGAGCAGTGAACCCCTCATATGGTAAGAAGGGGAGCAGATAAAGGATGAAATGAGATAAGCATGCTTACCACCAGTGTGTTGGCACTGAACCCTGCGTATCCCGACGCGCGTTTTGCCTTTGCTGGCTTTAACGAGGGATGATAGGAGCATGGGTGTGGGGTCATTAAATAGAATCCATTGGCCAATGGAATTGAGGCAAGTGGTTACGGTCCCCCGCAACAGGTGATCGTGCGGGGCCGTCCACAAGCACTGGCGCCATTTCCGTGTCACATGACGTGACCCAAACATCACGGCATAGGAGCGGAAATTACGTCAGGGTGCGTTCCACCGTGGGACGCATGGCGCCACTTCCGTGTCACGCGGCGCGACCCAAAGGTCGCAGCACAGGAGCGGAAATGACGTCAGAGTACGTTCCACCGTGGGACGCATGTTAGAAGTGTGACGTAAGTGCCGCAGATCCGTGGTATCACCGTGCGTGTCCTCCAAGTTTTTTATCACTTTATCCATGGTATCACGGTTCCCAGGCAGGCGGTACATCACGGTCTGCCGGGCCTCCCCAAAAGGGTTAGGAGGGCCAAATCAGCCTGGGCGAGAGGGATCAGGGGATACATGCGAAGCATACTTCTCATTCTTTCTACCCAGTCCCACAGTAACACGCTGCTTCCTGTAAACTTAGGAAGATTGCTGAGCATAGCCCCCAAGGGTATATGCCTCCTGCCGAACTCGGCAGAGGACTGGGCCACCATCTCTGTGTCTGAATGTTGCATCCAGCCGACTACGCCAAATGTAGCACAGGTGCCAGAACGCAATGCACAGAGACACAAGGCGGGAAGAGTCAGGGGTTGATATAACCACTTTATATGTATAACAACTATTAATTCAGGGGGTTAGTATCAAGGGTAATAAACAGCAACTTGGAATAACAATAATCAATATCTTTTAGTAAATAACAGTAAAGTTCTTTGCAAAAGTGTGATGCACCAAGTCGTGGGAGTCACCACGTGAGTCCTCTTTATATGGCCCTAGCGGGGGTCACCAATTATTCCCGCTAGGCCGCAAGCCTCTTCTGGATTAAGTTTATCAAATCCTGTTTAGCCTCCCACGTACCACCCGGCCCCCTTCCCACCTGAAATCCTAATCCCAACTGTCCATGATACCGTAGGTGAGAGTTGGATGTGACGGCCCTATTCACTTGCACGATTCCGGCGTGTCTCTCCTGTCGGACTTCTCATTCAGCTCTTCTCGGCTTGACCGTCGACGGTAGTCTCTCACGCTTGGGGTAAGGGGATCCAGACCTCGGCTTTTGAAAGGTGGCGTCGGGTCCCGGGAACTTACTCAGTGTGGGGCGCAGGTCCTGACTCTGGCCAACATGTGCATGGCTCAGGGCACCTTTGTAAGGGGTCCGAAGCCTTTCAAGCGGTGCCAAGCTTTGTCGTGCTGGGTTCTGTGGTCCCTCTGGAGCACATCTGCTCCACTCTGCAGCCTGGCACCAAATCTCCCTGTGTCTTGGCGCGCTGGACTCTTATATCCAGGAAATCCCTCCTGGAGGTAACCTGATTAGGTCCGGCATCTGAATTTGTTCCCTCTTCAACTCTTCTAGCATAACTTGGTTCCACTTTATTTCGCCTGTCCAGCAGATGGCAATCTTTCCTCATCTCTGGCACATCCTGCAAGAATCCGCCTGATGGTTTGTTGCTCTCTACTACACACACGTGGCATGAACTGTCACTCTACACCTTGGTGGTCCTGAAAGAACAAAATCCCAGAACAACACTATGCATCATAAATGAAGACGACTCAGAATACATATTAGAAACAACCTGAAAAAAGGAGTCGTTGTCACTTCCAAAGTTGGATCAAAAACATCACAAATTTTATTAATTTATACGATATACAAAACATGATTAAAAAATGTTGAGCACGCTGAATAGCCATGTTCAGACAGGGAAATTTCCCAATAGTATACAATGAGGTTTAGAAATAAATAGCTCAAAGCTAAATCAGAACCAATGCTATCACTGTGAGAGGGTGGACTATAATAAAAGAAGTGGAACACGATGATCTGTATCCCCAGTGTTGCACACATCCTCACCTATGTGAAAAAATTATATGAATGCAGATACAGTGATCTATATCCTTTGATGGGGCTGTAGTCTCCAGTGGGGATAAAAAGGCTATATCAGATCATCTCCCAGCTAGCATATAAGTAATGGTGTCTCAGTTGATACTATAATAGTTTAAAAATGACACTCACCCAAAGCCCAGAGCGCCTCACTCTAATGTCCCTAAGCAGGTTTCGGTTTTTTTCCTTCTTCCAGGGGTGGAGCTGAAAATGCTGACAGGCTGACTCTTATCAAAATGAACAAGGGCTGGATTGGGCCAGACTTCTCGACACCACCGGATAATAGCAGCGGAACATAAAGTCAAATCCAGTGGTTTTTTGGCGGGGGTCTATTCCCAATCACCTCTTCACACCCAGATATGGGTATTGTAACGGGTCCGGGAGGCGGAACCTCTGAGCTACTATACAAGGGGGCGGCCCTTGTAAGGGAGCGGGTGGCAGTCTCTGGGTGAACGGACAGGGAGTTACGGCAAGTGATCAGGGCAGTCTCTGGGTAAGGGGTAGGTACGACCTGTGATGGCAGAGCCTCCGGGTAGGCTAGCAGGCAGATGGTAGATGTGTGCTCCCAGATGAGCAAGCGAGAGTCTCTGGAATAGCAGGTGGTCACGGCACGTGACGGCGGAACCTCCGGGCTGGCAGGCAGGTAGGTAACGGAGAAGCGCTCCCAGGTGAGCGGGCAAGAGTCTCTGGAATAGCTGGTGGTCACCGCACGTGACAACGGGACCTCCGGGCTGGCAAGCAGGCAGGTAACGGAGATGCGCTCCCAGGTGAGCGGGCAAGAGTCTCTGAGATAGCTGGTGGTCACAGCACGTGACAACGGAGCCTCCGGGCTGGCAAGCAGGCAGGTAGCGGAGAAGCGCCCCCAGGTGAGCGGGCAAGCTGGTCCATAGACAGACTGACCGGAGTTGTAAGGCAGACCGTCGGACCTCAGGCAAGCAGGCAGGTAGCTGATGTGCGCTCCCAGGTGAGCGAACAAGTTGGTCCTTAGACAGACTGACCGGAGTTGTAAGGCAGACCGTCGGACCTCAGGCAGGCAGGCAGGTAACAAGTATTCAGGCAGGAATCAGGCAGGTAACTAGCAGGAAACTGGCAGGAAACTGGCAGGTAACTGGCAGGTAACTGGCAACGGGACCTGAGGGCTGAAGCACAGGTGAGACACAGGTGCAAACAACATTGCTCGGGCACCTCCATTTTGGAGGAGGTGCCTTATATATGATGAAGTCCTCCGGCCATTGGCCGGGGACTCCTTAGGACGGCGCGCGCGGCCCCTTTAAGAGGAGGGGAGCGCGCGCGCGCGCGCCCTAAGCACAGGGGCCGGGAAGGAGCGCGCGCTGAGAGCAGAGCGGGGAGAGGACGCCGGGCACGGAGCAGAGCGGTGAGGGGAGCAGCGTCCCTGCCTAGCAGAGGGCAGGGACGCCAGCGCTACAGTACCCCCCCCTTTAGGCCCCCCCTTTTTTAGGCCAGACAGAAATTTAGCTAGGATGAGAGGGGCATGGATGTTCTCCCGGGGCTCCCACGTTCTCTCCTCAGGACCAAACCCCTTCCAATCTACCAGAAAAAAGGTCTTTCCTCTTACCCTTTTGGTGGCAAGAATGTTCTCTACCTCAAACTCGTCCTCAGCAGAAACCGGAGCAGGAGGCGTACCTGTAGACTTGGAAAAAGAGTTAAGCACCACAGGTTTGAGGAGAGACACATGGAAGGAGTTAGGGATCCGTAAGTTGGCCGGGAGTTTCAATTTATAGGCCACCGGGTTGATCTGACTGATGACCTCCAGTGGGCCGATGAACCGAGGCCCTAACTTATAGGAAGGGATCTTGAGCCGGACATATTTGGACGAGAGCCAGACTTTATCCCCAGGGCGGAATTGAGGAGGGTCCAGACGTTTTTTGTCAGCGTGTCTTTTCATACGCTCGGATGACAGAAGGAGTGCGGACCGGGTACTCTCCCATATGGAGGAAAATTTGTTAACAAGAGATTCCGCAGCCGGATTGTCCGCCGAGGTGGAGACGGGAAACGGGATCCGAGGATGCTGACCGTAGACTACAAAAAACGGGGATTTGGAGGAAGACTCGCTCTCGTGATTGTTGTACGAGAATTCGGCCCATGGCAGGAGATCCACCCAGTCAGAATGGTGGGCATTAACGAAGTGCCGAAGGTAACTGGTCAGGTTCTGATTGATCCGCTCCACTTGACCATTAGACTGTGGGTGGTAAGCGGAGGAGAAGTCCAGGGTGACGTCCAGCAATTTACAAGTGGCTCTCCAGAAACGGGAAGTGAACTGTACCCCACGATCCGACACGATGTGACGGGGCAGGCCATGAAGACGGAAGATGTGGCGGATAAAGTCTTTAGCCAGCTCGGGTGCAGACGGAAGACCTGGCAGTGGAATGAAGTGAGCCATCTTGGAGAAGCGGTCAGCGACCACCCAAATGACCGTACAACCGGCTGAGACGGGTAGATCAGTAATGAAGTCCATCGCTATATGCTGCCAGGGGGCAGCAGGTACCGGCAGAGGTAGGAGGCGGCCGGCCGGCAGGTGTCTCGGAACTTTGTTGCGGGCGCAGGACACACAGGCAGAAACAAAGTCTATTACATCCTTGTGCAGGTTAGGCCACCAGTAGTGCCGGGTAATAAGCTGGAGGGTCTTTTTCTGACCGGCGTGGCCAGCTAGTTTAGACGAATGACCCCAGTGTAGGATCTTCTCCCGATCAGGTACTGGTACGAACGTCTTACCAGGAGGAAGACGATTTAGACTCACGGGAGCCACCTGCATTACTCTGGCGGGATCGATGATATGTTTCGGATCCTCCTCGAGATCAGACACCAGAAAGGACCGAGACAAGGCGTCCGCCTTGACGTTTTTGTCAGCCGGGCGAAAATGAAGGACAAAATCAAAACGAGCAAAAAACAAGGACCACCGGGCTTGGCGCGGGTTAAGTCTCTGGGCATGCTGGAGGTAAGCCAAGTTCTTGTGGTCAGTGTAAATTATTACCGGGTGAAGAGCCCCCTCGAGCAGGTAACGCCACTCCTCCAATGCCAGTTTGATGGCCAATAACTCTCGGTCTCCTATGGAATAGTTGCGCTCAGAGGAGGAGAAGAGTTTAGAGAAGAAGCCACAAGTTACCATCCTCCCGGAAGATGATTTTTGAGTAAGTACCGCTCCGGCTCCAGAGGAGGAGGCGTCAACTTCCAGGAAGAACTGTTTGTTGCCATCTGGGCGATGCAGCACCGGGGCGGAAGAGAAGGCCTGTTTAAGGGAAAGAAAGGCCTCCTCTGCTTCGGGTGGCCACTCTTTGGGATTAGTACCTTTACGGGTGAGCGCGGAAATTGGGGCCGTCCGGGAAGAGAAGTGTGGTATGAAGAGGCGGTAGTAGTTGGCGAAGCCCAGGAATCGCTGAATGGCCTTCAACCCCTCCGGTCGGGGCCATTTCTCGATGGCAGACAGTTTCTCAGGATCCATTTGTAGGCCGGTCTGAGAGATAATGTAGCCCAGAAACGGAAGCGAGGTCTGCTCAAAGAGGCACTTCTCAAATTTAGCGTAGAGATGGTTCTGCCTTAGCCTGAGCAGGACCTGACGAACGTCCCTCCGGTGAGTCTGGAGATCCGGAGAGAAGACCAAGATGTCGTCCAGGTACACCACTACGCAGGAGTAGAGAAGGTCCCGGAAGATGTCATTGACCAACTCTTGAAAGACGGCAGGAGCGTTACAGAGACCAAAGGGCATTACCAGGTATTCATAGTGGCCGTCCCGGGTGTTGAATGCCGTCTTCCATTCATCCCCCTGACGAATACGAACCAGGTTGTACGCCCCACGAAGGTCCAGTTTGGTGAAGATCCTAGCCCCCCTCAGGCGATCAAATAATTCTGGAATGAGCGGAAGGGGGTACTTATTCTTCACCGTGATCAGGTTTAGGCCTCTATAGTCTATACAGGGACGGAGAGAGCCGTCCTTCTTTTTGACGAAAAAGAAGCCTGCTCCCGCCGGGGAGGTAGATTTCCGGATGAATCCTCTGGCCAGATTCTCCTCAATATATTCGGACATTGACCGGGTCTCAGCAGCGGATAAAGGATAGATACGCCCACGGGGAGGAGTAGTACCGGGTAGCAGATCGATGGGACAGTCGTATGGTCTATGTGGTGGTAATGTCTCTGCCTCCTTTTTATTAAAGACATCTGCATAAGACCAATAAGGAATCGGAAGTCCAGGTAGATTAGCTGGGGTAGGAGAGGGACGGACGGGATGGACGGGAACCAGGCAGGTTTTATGACAGTCTTGTCCCCAGCGAAGGACCTCTCCGGTTTGCCAGTCTAGCACGGGTGCATGTCTCTGGAGCCAGGGCAGACCTAGCAAGAGGGCGTGAGAGAGTCCAGGCAGAACATGAAAGGAGATACTTTCAGAATGCAGCATTCCCACCTGCAGGGTAATGGATTCGGTGATGAGTTGAATGGGGCGAGGTAAGAGGCCCCCATCCACGGCGGCGACAGACAAGGGTACAGCCAGAGGTTTGGTGGGGATGCGGTATTTCTCAACCAGGGACTGCGAAATAAGGTTCCCGGCTGCTCCAGAGTCAAGTTGGGCTAGTTCGAAATAACGGTTCTCCCCGTAGATGATCGAAACTGACAACAGCAGGGATGGAGAGGATTTATTCTTGTCTAGGTGGACCTCTCTGAGCGAACCTAGACACAGGCGTTTCCCAACCTCTCCGGGCAGGCACGGATCCGGTGCTCCTTACTGCCACAGTAGAAGCAGCTCCCCTCGGCACGGCGTGAGTCCTGACGGGTTTTGACCATCTTGGTCTGGTCGACCTGCATAGGCTCAGGAGAGTGTACCTGGGGAGAGATGGAGGGAATGACGGGTTTCTGGAAAGTAGGAGCTAAACGTGGAATCCTTCTCTCACGGGTGACCTCTTTGGCACGCTCCTGGAACCGTAGGTCAATCCGGGTGGCAAGGGTTATTAGATCATCGAGAGAGGTAGGAATGTCCCGACCAGCAAGTTCATCTTTAATACGACCGGACAGACCCTCCCAGAAGACGGATACCAGAGCGTCGTTATCCCAGGCCAGCTCCGAGGCAAGGGTGCGGAACCGTATGGCATATTGGCCCACGGTGAGACCCTCCTGACGGAGGCGTAGCAGAGAGGATGCGGATGAGGTCTTCCGTCCGGGTTCGTCGAAGACTTTCCGGAAAGCCGAGAGAAAAGCAGGCAAGTTGGACACCAGGGGGTCTCCTCTCTCCCATAGAGGATTTAGCCAGGCCAGGGCCTCCCCGGTGAGATGGGACATGATAAAGGCAATTTTGGCCCGGTCGGAATTAAACTGATGGGACAAAAGTTCAAAGTGCAGGGTGCACTGATTTATGAAGCCCCGAGCCTGGACGGGGTCGCCTCCGAAGCGAGGAGGTGCAGAGAGCCGGGGTCCGGGGTAGGATACCATAGTATTAGTGGGCAGCGGAGCTGCCGGATTGCAAGATATGGCACTGGCGGAGGTTGTTGGTGGATCAGACAGAGTGTTCAGGCGAGTATTAACATTCCGCAGGTGACCCAGGATGGCCTCCTGTTGGGACCTCTGACGGGACAGTTCAAGACAGAGGTCCGAGAGCGAGGGAGCTTGGGTGCCACCGGGTTCCATGGCCCGAGCAAACTGTAACGGGTCCGGGAGGCGGAACCTCTGAGCTACTATACAAGGGGGCGGCCCTTGTAAGGGAGCGGGTGGCAGTCTCTGGGTGAACGGACAGGGAGTTACGGCAAGTGATCAGGGCAGTCTCTGGGTAAGGGGTAGGTACGACCTGTGATGGCAGAGCCTCCGGGTAGGCTAGCAGGCAGATGGTAGATGTGTGCTCCCAGATGAGCAAGCGAGAGTCTCTGGAATAGCAGGTGGTCACGGCACGTGACGGCGGAACCTCCGGGCTGGCAGGCAGGTAGGTAACGGAGAAGCGCTCCCAGGTGAGCGGGCAAGAGTCTCTGGAATAGCTGGTGGTCACCGCACGTGACAACGGGACCTCCGGGCTGGCAAGCAGGCAGGTAACGGAGATGCGCTCCCAGGTGAGCGGGCAAGAGTCTCTGAGATAGCTGGTGGTCACAGCACGTGACAACGGAGCCTCCGGGCTGGCAAGCAGGCAGGTAGCGGAGAAGCGCCCCCAGGTGAGCGGGCAAGCTGGTCCATAGACAGACTGACCGGAGTTGTAAGGCAGACCGTCGGACCTCAGGCAAGCAGGCAGGTAGCTGATGTGCGCTCCCAGGTGAGCGAACAAGTTGGTCCTTAGACAGACTGACCGGAGTTGTAAGGCAGACCGTCGGACCTCAGGCAGGCAGGCAGGTAACAAGTATTCAGGCAGGAATCAGGCAGGTAACTAGCAGGAAACTGGCAGGAAACTGGCAGGTAACTGGCAGGTAACTGGCAACGGGACCTGAGGGCTGAAGCACAGGTGAGACACAGGTGCAAACAACATTGCTCGGGCACCTCCATTTTGGAGGAGGTGCCTTATATATGATGAAGTCCTCCGGCCATTGGCCGGGGACTCCTTAGGACGGCGCGCGCGGCCCCTTTAAGAGGAGGGGAGCGCGCGCGCGCGCGCCCTAAGCACAGGGGCCGGGAAGGAGCGCGCGCTGAGAGCAGAGCGGGGAGAGGACGCCGGGCACGGAGCAGAGCGGAGAGGGGAGCAGCGTCCCTGCCTAGCAGAGGGCAGGGACGCCAGCGCTACAGGTATACTCTTCCTGATTTTGTATATTTTCTGTTGTCCTCCTCCTTCTCCTCATCCTCCATCACCATATCAACAGGGTGACTGATGCAAGGGTGTTTATGATGCCCACAGGAATATTTTTTAGAGGCCTACCTCTAACATTCTGTATGTTATACAGTATGTTAATGTATATCCCCCATGGGTAAATGTTTTTCAGCCCATGCACTTAGCACTTACCAGTATAGGAGACCTACTCCTTAACAATGGTAACAATTTTTTTAACGAGGACCTCCTCTATGTCTCTTCAAAGGGATATTGCAGTGCATCCTAATTTTTAGGAGCCCTTGCAGTCACTGCATACGCAATAACAGTATAGGAATCCCACTCCTTTATAATGGAAACATTTTTTTAATGAGGCCCGAAGTGCTAGACTGCTAATGCACATAGTACCAGATTGCAATAAAAAATGCAAGCAGTCTCATGCGTTGCCCAGCCCATCCCACATAAATCAGTACAACCTCATGTATAAAACTCACCTAGGTTCAGTGCCTGCACAGTCAGCACATCAATGAGACCCCCACACCGCTGGTATAGATGAGAGTAGCGCGCCCCGACGTGCATTTCACAAAGCTCTTTCTCAAGAGGCGCGTATACTGGAGCACCTGCAGGACCTTCTATAAATACGCCCACAACCCCTCATGTGATCATGAGGGGCGGGGACGCCCATTGGAGCGCATCGGCACGTGCGCCCTGAGTCCCGTCCCCCCACCACTCGCGCCTAAGCCGTCATGCCCAAGGGGACGCGTCCAGGGGCGTGCTAGTGAGCACGCCCCCGGAGGCGAGCCCCGGACATTGAGACAGCCAGGCGCGGGCACGGGAGAGCAGGAGACCATTGCGCAAGCGCACAGCTCCCAGGCAAACATACGGGAGAGTAATCATCTCTTGGAGGTATGTTAGATAGGGGGGAGAGGCAATCAAACAGAGTATGCAGAAAACTATGCAATAAAGAAAGAGGGGGAAACAAGACTCAAACACCACATCTCATTATATTGACATTGTTCCTAGGGTGCACACTGTCCATATACCATACATCTATGAAGTCAGCATCATAAAGGGGCACAATTGTTGCATTCCAATACTCAATATAGAACAGAGAAAACAAAGACAATGAGCACTCATCAAACACACAGGGTCTTCAAAATGCCACCCCGAGAAAAAGGGGGGACATACAGGAGTATCCCTGTGAGATAGGCCAATCCAATACAGGTAATAAGAGATGTGTGAAGATTTCACATAAATGTCAACTTAGTCCCGATACGGAATTGTGCTTCTCCTGGTGCTCCTTAAAATGAGATATAGCATATTCCAAGGTCTGAAGGTGGGCCAGAGTAAGGTACTCAGAAGTTTGTTAGTGTGAGGGCACTACACAGTATAACGGAAAAAGTGAAGGGGAATAAAGAAGAGAAAATTAAAAATCATAAAACAACAGAACAACAAACTAAAACAACATCATAACCAGGTAAAAGAACCTATCCGAACGAGGGGGGAGCGGGAGAGCATCACAGGTCCAATCGTTATAGGAACGATGAAAATCCCAGATTCTCATTTAGGCCACGTGGAGCCAAAGTATCCAAGGCAGCAATCCATCGGGCCTCCTTTTGTGTCAGACACTGTTTAGCGTTGCCCCCACGGGAGCCTAAGTGCACCACGTCTATACCACATACACGAAGGGTGCATGGATCGCAGTTGTGAACTGCTTTGAAGTGACGTGGTAACGTTTTGAGCTCCCGTGGGTCCATCACTGATTTGACCGCGCCAATGTCACGTACATGCTCCTGCACTCTAATTCTCATTTCTCTAGTTGTTAATCCTACATATATCTTATTACAGCCACATGTGGCATAGTACACCACATGGGTTGTACTGCATGAGTTAAATTTCAAGATTTTAAAAGTGAGGGAGCCGTCAGATGAAGTAAAAGACGTACAGCGAGAGACATTGGCGCAGGCCACACAGTGACCACAAGGAAAAGATCCACCCATGGGGCCACGTGTCCCAAAAGGGTTCGATGGAGGAGGGACGTAGTGACTGGAGACTAGGAGGTCCCTAAGATTACTGGCTCACCTGGCCGTCATCAATGGGTATTCCCCCACCTGATCCCTTAGGGAGGGCTCAGTGTTAAGAATGTGTCGGGAGAGGATCCGCCTCATGATTGAATGTGGAGATGAAGCGGGTCCTCTCAGGGATCTGAGGCCGGGCCCGTAGAGCGGGGTGTAAAAGGTGATTGCGGGGTGTCCTGCGCGCTCTACCATAGCCACGGCCGATGGATCGATTACTGTATCCTCTCTGTCTGAATCGGTCAGTCAGATCTGCGGCCTGTTTCTCAAAATTAGAGTCAGTTGAGCATATCCGTCTCGCCCTTAGGAACTGTCCGATCGGAACGGCCCTAATCGTCGTTGAATTATGAGCAGAGGCAGCGTGTACCAACGAATTGACCGCAGTGGGTTTTCTGTATACGTCAGTCTGGATGGAGGAGTGTGAGTCCACCTCCAGAGTGACTTCCAGAAAATCCATACGTTGGTGATGACAGGAATATGTGAGTTTGATGCCCCACGTATTCGTGTTAAGCTGTCGCATGAACTCATCGAGCTCCACCACCGTCCCCCGCCAAAAACAACAGTACATCATCAATGTATCTGAGCCATGTCACGACCTGAGCTGCTCCCCGCGCACCCTTGTCGCCAAAAATCTCCCTCTCCCAGGCGCCCAGGAAGAGGTTGGCGTACGAAGGCGCACAGGCCGCCCCCATGGCCGTGCCACGTCGCTGCAGATATACCGTGTCTTTGAAAAGGAAATAGTTATGACAGAGGACGAAGTGGAGAAGCTCAAGGAGAAACTCGCGTGAAGGGCTGTCCAGGTCGGAGGTCCCCAGGAAGAGGCGGACTGCTGCAAGGACCAGATCATGACTGATACAAGTGTACAGATTTACCTCATCGGCCATGACCATAAGTGTCCCAGGTTCCAGCATGACACCGTCAACCCTGGTTAGGACGTCCATCGTGTCTTTAATATATGATGGGAGAATCTCTACTAGTGGTCTCAGATGGCTATCAATATATTCACAGATAGGACCACAGAGACCTCCCAAACCAGACACGATTGGAGTCCAGGTGGGTTGACGGTGTCTTTATGGATTTTAGGAAGTAAATAAAAAGTAGCTGTTTTGGGAAAGCGCACAGTTAAAGCCTCCACAGTCCTCTTATTTATAATACCCCACTCGCAGGCACAGGCCAAGATACCCTGGAGGGCGGCGGAGAAGGAACCCGTAGGGTTATGAGACAGCCTAGAGCAGGGGTCTCAAACACGTGGCCCGCGGGCCGCATGCGGCCCCTGAGGCTGCTTTATGCGGCCCGCAGGCACAGACCCCTTGACGATCCCGACCTGGTCCAGGAGGAGCCGCCGACAGCAGCGCTGAATTGCCACACAGAGACTGTTTCCCAGCACTGCATTTCCAATGCTAGCCGCTGGCCAATCAGAGGCCAGCAGCTGATATCTGCGTGTCGGCGCAGCGAGTATGACATCATTGCCATATGCAGATGTCAGCTGCTGGCCTCTGATTGGCCAGCGGCTGACATTGAAAATGCTGTGCTGGGAAACAGTCTCTGTGCTGCAATGCAGCGCTGCTGTCGGCGGCTCCTCCTGGACCAGGTCGGGATCGTCAAGGGGTCGGACTCTGTGGTGCCTGCGGGCCACATCTGCAGGAAGGCCGCCGAGGGAACGGAGGACAGGTGAGAATCATCTTCTTCTTTTTTTCTATTTTATGTGTGTGAAGAACAGCACAGGGGGCACATAGCCACAGGATGGGGACCTGGATGGGGCACACAGCCACAGGATGGGGACCTGGATGGGGCACATAGCCACAGGATGGGGACCTGGATGGGGCACATAGCCACAGGATGGGGACCTGGATGGGGCACATAGCCACAGGATGGGGACCTGGATGGGGCACATAGCCACAGGATGGGGACCTGGATGGGGCACATAGCCACAAGAGGGGACCTGGATGGGGCACATAGCCACAGGATGGGGACCTGGATGGGGTACATATCCACAAGATGGGGACCTGGATGGGGCACATAGCCACAGGACGGGGACCTGGATGGGGCACAGAGCCTCAAGATGTGGACCTGGATGGGGCACATAGCCTCAAGATGTGGACCTGGATGGGGCACATAGCCACAAGATGGGGACCTGGATGGGGCACAGAGCCACAAGATGGGGACCAGAGCCACAAGATGGGGACCTGGATGGGGCACATAGCCACAAGATGGGGACCTGGATGGGGCACATAGCCACAAGATGGGGACCTGGATGGGGCACATAGCCACAAGATGGGGACCTGGATGGGGCACAGAGCCACAAGATGGGGACCAGAGCCACAACATGGGGACCTGGATGGGGCACATAGCCACAAGATGGGGACCTGGATGGGGCACATAGCCACAAGATGGGGACCTGGATGGGGAACATTGCCACAGGATGGGGACCTGGATGAGGCACATTAGTACAAGATGGGCGCCAGGATGGGGAACGTTGCCACAGGATGGGGACCTGGATGGGGCACATAGCCACAAGATGGGGACCTGGATGGGGCACAGAGCCACAAGATGGGGACCTGGATGGGGCACAGAGCCACAAGATGGGGACCAGAGCCACAAGATGGGGACCTGGATGGGGAACATTGCCACAGGATGGGGACCTGGATGGGGCACATAGCCCCAAGATGGGGACCTGGATGAGGCACATTAGTACAAGATGGGCGCCAGGATGGGGAACGTTGCCACAGGATGGGGACCTGGATGGGGCACATAGCCACAAGATGGGGACCTGGATGAGGCATATTAGTACAAGATGGGCGCCAGGATGGGGAATGTTGCCACAGGATGGGGACCTGGATGGGGCACATAGCCACAGGATGGGGACCTGGATGGGGCACATTAGTACAAGATGGGGACTTGGATGGGGAACATTACTACAAGATGTTTTCCATTATTACTATATGATGCTAATTGTAAGACAATATTACTGTATGTGGCCAATTGGGGGAAATAAAATTGTAAAAAAAATAAAAAATAAAATAAAGCATGAAAAAATATTGGGCACTAAAAATGCTGTTTTATATGTAAACTAAAGTAAACACAAAAAAGTGCACGTTTATTATCGCCACATCCATAACGACCCAAGCCATAAAAAAATAAACACGGCAAAAATGTTCAAAAGGTGTATACAAAAAAAATGGTATCACTAAAAATGTCACATTGAACAAAGAATGCGGCCCCCCAAATTCAAATTTTTTCCATGTGCGGCCCATATACCCAGCCGAGTTTGAGACCCCTGGCCTAGAGTATGTGTCTCTATCTGTCAGCTGTCATAAGGCCTCCCTCTCATATTTCAGATACGGCCACAAAACGATATTTCCTCTCTTGTCGGCCGGTTTAATGACAGTGTCATTAAGTGATTGAAGTTGATATAATAATGGTGCGCTGCGCGAAGGTCAGATTATCAAACTTCCTCCACGTAGGGAGTTGTTTGAAATCTGCCGCGACAAGCTGCACGAAAATTTCCACCGCCGGACATATAGACAAGGGAGGGAATCTCGTCGATTTCGGAGTCCTTGTCTGGAGCGACCCACCTGTATGGGAAATAGTCTGCTCCTGAAGGAGATCCTCCAGATCCCGTAGGGCCTCCCTCTCCGTCGCCGTCATGAGTCCAGGGTCACCACCCGACCTGGAATGAAGTTTTTTAAGTATTAATTTTCGAGAAAACAGATGGGGGTCCTTAAGGGCCGTGAAGTAATCAAATTCATTGGTAGGTGCGAACGACAGGCCCCTACTTAGGACCTCCATCTGAGTCTCGGTAAGACTATGTGTCGTTAAATTAATAACAAGGAGCCCCCCCCCCCCCGGGAATCACACACCTGAAATGGGGTAGTAAGTTTTCTCCTACCATTCGGTCAGATTTGAGTTTGCGCGGGTGGTTGTTTAGATGGTCCCGCGTGGAGCTCCGAGCCATTAATTATTCCAGAATCCTCATTAGAGGTGCCTGAGGCAATAGATGTGGATCTGGAGCGTGAGTGTGAGTTGTTTCTGGATCTTTGCCCCACTCTTTCCATAGGAGATCTCCATCTATATATTTTCTGGGCCTGTTTATCCTGAACATCACGCTGGAAATTTTTGCCCTTGGTCATTTGTATCTCTTTTACCCATTTCTGGCATTCAGAATCAATTTCCTTGTTCAATTTTTTAATCGCATCGTTGGTCAAATCTTTCTTGATCTGGCCCTGAAGTAAATCAATTTCCGCTTCCATGTCACAAAGGGATTTCTCATTGTGTTCTTTGAGGAGATTTAAGAATCCCAGGGAGCAGGTATTAACCAATGCCTCCCATCTATCCTTAAAGGAATCATCATCCATATTAAAGGAAGGGAAAATTTGTATCCGCAGGCCCCTGGGGATCAATGCCTTCTCAATATATTTATTTAGGAAAGCATGATTCCACCAGATACAGGTCCTGCATTTAAGTAAAGTCTTGAACCTTGTAATGCTCTCACGCACCTCCCGATCCAAATCCAGCACCGCCGCTTCCCCATCATTAGATAATTCATTCAATTGTGCGAGCCAAGTAGTGTCTCGCGCACGAAGTCCATATTAGGCCAAAGACTGTGGAAAGACAGAAGAACATAAATGAATAAACAGTGGCCCACCTTATGAAGCTGACCGGTCCATGGTGTCTGGTCATGAGTAACAGACCCTTGGCCGGTTATTGCCTACTCATATAACAAATGTTTTTTTAAGAAAGGAGAAGACATGAGTTGTACAGCATAAAGAACATAGTTTTATTAAATACAATATACACACAAGTGCATACAAAGTCATTTCATACAAATTACAATACAGGGGAAGTAAAGTGCATAGTGCCAGGAGTCAGGGGATCTCACGGGGGATGCACCAGCCGGGCTGAATGTACATGAGTTATTATGTAAACAGGTTCGGGGTGGGTGAATGGACATACAACCGAAGTGCTAGACTGATAATGCACATAGTACCAGATTGCAATAAAAAATGCAAGCAGTCTCATGCGTTGCCCATCCCATCCCACATAAATCAGTGCAACCTCATGTATAAAACTCACCTAGGTTCAGTGCCCGCACAGTCAGCACATCAATGAGACCCCCACACTGCTGGTATAGATGAGAGTAGGGCGCCCCGACGTGCATTTCACAAAGCTCTTTCTCAAGAGGCGCGTATACTGGAGCACCTGCAGGACCTTCTATAAATACGCCCACAACCCCTCATGTGATCATGAGGGGCGGGGACGCCCATTGGAGCGCATCGGCGCGTGCGCCCGGAGTCCCATCCCCCCGCCGCTCGCGCCTAAGCCGTCATGCCCAAGGGGACGCGTCCAGGGGCGTGCTAGTGAGCACGCCCCCGGAGGCGAGCCGCGGACATTGAGACAGCCAGGCGCGGGCACGGGAGAGCAGGAGACCATTGCGCAAGCGCACAGCTCCCAAGCAAACATACGGGACAGTAATCATCTCTTGGAGGTATGTTAGATAGGGGGGAGAGGCAATCAAACAGAGTATGCAGAAAACTATGCAATAAAAAAGAGGGGGAAACAAGACTCAAACACCACATCTCATTATATTGACATTGTTCCTAGGGTGCACACTGTCCATATACCATACATCTATGAAGTCAGCATCATAAAGGGGCACAATTGTTGCATTCCAATACTCAATATAGAACAGAGAAAACAAAGACAATGAGCACTCATCAAACACACAGGGTCTTCAAAATGCCACCCCAAGAAAAAGGGGGGACATACAGGAGTATCCCTGTGAGATAGGCCAATCCAATACAGGTAATAAGAGATGTGTGAAGATTTCACATAAATGTCAACTTAGTCCCGATACGGAATAGCGCTTCTCCTGGTGCTCCTTAAAATGAGATGTAGCATATTCCAAGGTCTGAAGGTGGGCCAGAGTAAGGTGCTCAGAAGTTTGTTAGTGTGAAGGCACTATATAACGGAAAAAATGAAGGGGAATAAAGAAGAGAAAATTAAAAATCATAAAACAACAGAACAACAAACTAAAACAACATCATAACCAGGTTAAAGAACCTATCCGGACGAGGGGAGAGCAGGAGAGCATCACAGGTCCAATCGTTATAGGAACGATGAAAATCCCAGATTCTCATTTAGGCCACGTGGAGCCAAAGTATCCAAGACAGCAATCCATCGGGCCTCCTTATGTCAGACACTGTTTAGCGTTGCCCCCACGGGACCCCGCGCCAATATCTCTCGCTGTACATCTTTTACTTCATCTGACGGCTCCCATACTTTTAAAATCTTGAAATTTATCTCATGCAGTACAACCCATGTGGTGTACTATGCCACATGTGGCTGTAATAAGATATATGTAGGATTGACAACTAGAGAAATGAGAATTAGAGTGCGGAAGCATGTACGTGACATTGGCGCGGCCAAATCAGTGATGGACCCACGGGAGCTCAAAACGTTACCACGTCACTTCAAAGCAGTTCACAACTGCAATCCACGCACCCTTCGTGAACGTGGTATAGACGTGGTGCACTTAGGCTCCCGTGGGGGCAACGCTAAACAGTGTCTGACACAAAAGGAGGCCCGATGGACTGCTGTCTTGAATACTTTGGCTCCACGTGGCCTAAATGAGAATCTGGGATTTTCATCGTTCCTATAACAATTGGACCTGTGATGCTCTCCCGCTCCCCCCTCGTCCGGATAGGTTCTTTTACCTGGTTATGATGTTGTTTTAGTTTGTTGTTCTGTTGTTTCATGATTTTTAATTTTCTCTTCTTTATTCCCGTTCACTTTTTCCGTTATATAGTGCCTTCACACTAACAAACTTCTGAGTACCTTAGTCTGGCCCACCTTCAGACCTTGGAATATGCTATATCTCATTTTAAGGAGGACCAGGAGAAGCACAATTCCGTATCGGGACTAAGTTGACATTTATGTGAAATCTTCACAAATCTCTTATTACCTGTATTGGATTGGCCTATCTCACAGGGATACTCCTGTATGTCCCCCCTTTTTCTTGGGGTGGCATTTTTGAAGACCCTGTGTGTTTGATGAGTGCTCATTGTCTTTGTTTTCTCTGTTCTATATTGAGTATTGGAATGCGACAATTGTGCCCCTTTATGATGCTGACTTCATAGATGTATGGTATATGGACAGTGTGCACCCTAGGAACAATGTCAATATAATGAGATGTGGTACTTGAGTCTTGTTTCCCCCTCTTTCTTTATTGCACAGTTTTCATAGTTTTCTGCATACTCCGTTTGATTGCCTCTCCCCTCTATCTAACATACCTCCAAGAGATGATTACTTTCCCGTATGTTTGCCTGGGAGCTGTGCGCTTGCGCAATTGTCTCCTGCTCTCCCGTGCCTGCGCCTGGCTGTCTGAATGTCCGCGGCTCGCCTCCGGGGGCATGCTCACTAGCACGCCCCTGGACGCGTCCCCTTGGGCATGATGGCTTAGGCGAGAGCGGAGGGGGGGATGGGACTCATGGCGCACGTGCCGATGCGCTCCAATGGGCGTCCCCGCCCCTCATGATCACATAAGGGGTTGTGGGCGTATTTATAGAAGGTCCTGCAGGTGCTCTAGTATACGCGCCTCTTGAGAAAGAGCTTTGCTTAACGCGTGTCGAGGCGTGCTACTCTCATCTATACCAGCGGTGTGGGGGTCTCATTGATGTGCTGACTGTGCGGGCACTGAACCTAGGTGAGTTTTATACATGAGGTTGCACTGACTTATGTGGGATGGGCTGGGCAACGCATGAGACTGCTTGCATTTTTTATTGCAATCTGGTACTATGTGCATTAGCAGTCTAGCACTTCGGTTGTATGTCCATACACCCACCCCAAACCTGTTTACATAATAACTCATGTATATTCAGCCCGGCTGGTGCATCCCCCGTGAGATCCCCTCTCTCCTGGCACTATGCACTTTACTTCCCCTGTATTGTAATTTGTATGACATGACTTTGTATGCACTTGTGTGTATATTGTATTTAATAAAACTATGTTCTTCATGCTGTACAACTCATGTCTTCTCCTTTCTTAAAAAACATTTGTTATATGAGTAGGCAATAACCAGCCAAGGGTCTGGTACTCATGACCAGACACCATGGAGCGGTCAGCTTCATAAGGTGGGCCACCGTTTATTCATCTCTTCAAAGGGGTATTAGAGTGCGACCTAATTTTTGGCAGCCCTTGTAGTCACTGCATACACAATAACAGTATAGGAGACCCACTCCTCAATAATGGGAACAACAAAGCATAGCCGGCTGATGGCCCTCTAACAATAGTGAGGGACGACTGCTGGCCCTCTACTAATAGTAATATTTACTTTCACAATGCCCTGCAGCTGCTCCAATTAACCTTTGTTTATGCCAACTAATTTCTACTAATGGATCTGATATGATTTTATGGCTTCATTGTGGCTAGAGCACCCAGAACTGCATCTCATTAGCTGCAAAGGTTAGTTAGTGAAAGTTTTTCCAAGATGGCTGCTAGGTTTAACATGGCTGTTCAGAATATTAGGACTTCTCATTCTCTTACAAGTCCCCCTCTTGTACTCTGTCCAAAGTACAACATTACATTTATGTAATATGCGAAGGTGAACTGTTATAGACAGGATTATCGAGGTAATTCATCATTTAATAAACCTGTGTCTGGAGGGGCAAAAATCCATAAAAAGAAGCAAAAAAACATATTAAAAAATCATTAAAGTATTAGTCCCAAAATAATAAGTCCCATACTAATTAAGTCTTTTGATCCCTGTCTTCACTGCTTCTTCTCATTCTCAGGTTTCTGGATTTTCTGGGTCTTCTCCCTCTGCACACTATCAGAGTCCCTCTGTATAGTGTGAAACACAATCCCCAGATCATCAGTAGGATCATGGTCATGGGAGTCGAATATGAAAATCTTCGTATCAATCCTTATTAGAAATCTCAGTAAGATAATTAAAAAGTCTACACTGATCAGTATGAACAATTTTAACTCCTTTGTCCCTTGGTTTGTTAACACAGCGCACTCCTAAACATGTGGGGAGTTATTTGACTAACAACAAAGGAACCTTCCCAATTAGCTTCCCAAGGTCCCGTCTTTCTGAAATTTTTAATCATAACCTGAGCTCCTTTAATAAATTAAGAATCATTGTATTTTTCAGTGGGGTCTGTAAAATTAAGGGATCCAGTCCAACTATATGTTTTGTTTGATTCATAGTCTAGTGCACACCCAGTAAGTGCTTCATGTACGGAGTAAAACCTTTCTCCAAAGGGGTAAGCAACCTGGAGTAGTAACCCAGGGCATACAATTGACTGGACACTTCAGGACAATCTTTGGGCAATTTTTGTAAACGCACTGAGGAAATAGATATATCACCGGTGTGGGATGGGATGTAAAAGGGCTGGGGAGGGTCAGGATTAATCAATGCAGTGGCAGGCAAAGGTATGCTTCAATCCTTCAAGAGCCTCCAAGGCTTCTACCTCTATTATCACAGAGGCGTAATCATTATCAACTTCTTTTAACATGTCATAGAGTGGTATAACCAGATGAGCAAAGTCTTCATTAATTCTCTGTAAAAATTAACAAGACCCAAAAATTTTCTAAGGTCAATAATATTAGCTAATATGGAAACAGCTTGAATAGCATTAACCCTGTCATGCATTGTTTTATTCCTTCTGCTGAAATTGACACACCCAAAAATGTAATCTTTGACTTGATCAATAGTACTTTATCTAGGCTCATTTTGAGTCCTGCATCATGCAGGGCTTGACACACAGTTTCAAGGGTCTCTTTGTGTTCATATTCATCAACAGTTATGTTAGGGCTAGTGTTGAGCCACCCCCGTAGTGTTCGAGTTCGGTTCGGTTCGTCGAACACCCGTGTGTTCGCCGAACTGTTCGTCGAACTGTTCGTCGAACACCTTCGAACACCGTTAAAACCAATGGCAGGCAAACAAAAACACATAGAAACACATAGAAAA
Source organism: Phyllobates terribilis (assembly GCF_046119375.1). Classification (NCBI taxonomy): domain Eukaryota; kingdom Metazoa; phylum Chordata; class Amphibia; order Anura; family Dendrobatidae; genus Phyllobates; species Phyllobates terribilis. The sequence goes on along the minus strand of NW_027363020.1, from coordinate 2,260,892 downwards.
CACCTTCAAAGGTGTCCAAAAGCTGACAAACTGCTCAGAAGACACAACTAACACATGGAAAAGTGACAAGTACATATAGTCATGCGAAAAGAAAAGAGGTGGAGGAGTAAAAGGAGGGGGAGACACAGATATAGGCATGTCATGCCCTTCTAAAATCCAAAAAGTGAGAAGCCGAGACGGCCAGTCCGCTCCTGCCCGTGCCACCTCCGTGTCGCCGGGTTTGTGCCAGAGCCGCGGTGAACCCTGACGGCCAGCCCCCCTCTCCCAATACTGGTGCCTGTCCGCTGGTGGGTCGAGAGAGCCCCCCTGTGGTGGAGGCAGCTCTAAGCTTTTTAATTTAAATTGTCCCTCTAATTTGAATGAATACACTTTAAATCCATTTACAAGGATCTATTGGAGGGCAAGTCTCATGCCAGCAGCCGCATAATTCCAGCTCCAGTAGCGTCCACTAAAGCTGCTGCAGTTAAAAAGCTTTTATAAGGATCGAGCTCGGCTGTCCACCGCAAGGCATCCTAGTGCCAGTCCCAGCCCCTATGCCTTGGGGTGCCTCCTGATGCTCTTCACTAAGTATCCCGTGGTCCCGAAGCATTTCCTTTGAAAAAATTAAGTGTCCAAACTACAGGTGGTGTAGCTTGCTTAACAGCCGGGATAATCCGCTGACTAGCAGACACTGCTACTAGGCACAAAGTATTTCCTGGGCTAGATGCAGTTAAAAATTTGTAAGTAGATACTCTCGTTGGATGCTGAGAAAGCATTCCATAGAGTCTCCTGGCACGCCATATATGATTCTCTTAAAAAGCTTGGGGTAGGGGTCTAGGGGACCCTTTTATAGCCAAAATCACGGCCCTGTATCACAATACGTCACCTAGGCTGAAGATAAATGGAACTGTAGCACCGAGGGCTCGGTTGCTACAGACGTATTGCACCTCACCCAGAGGTGTGATATCTCACTCTCAGATAAGGATGGAGTGTGGATCAGGACCCGACACCTGCATGCATTACACCACATTGCCGTGGGGCAGGGCGACCAATATGCCCCTGAGATGGGCACGACAGTCCCTGTCCCTGGCTGGAGTGGGGGGAGGGAACACTGAGGAAGGGGAACCCTGCAGTGCAGGAGCAGGGAGGAAGCAGTTCCTGGGTGCATTGAGAAGGGAGTATAAAAGGTGGGCACCATCTTAGTTCAGTGCAGAGAAGTCTGAGCAGAAGTGGCAGGGAGCAGGGGCTCTGCATGAGCTCTGCTCCGGAGGCGGGCCTAGTAACAGAGGCCCAGGCCTGCAAGAGGGAGAAGGAAGGAAGAGGAGCGGAGAAGGCTCCAGGAACGAGGAATGAAGGGATCCCAGGGGTGCGGACGGGCGAGTCGCCACCGCACGCCCGAATCCACCTGCGTGGAGGGGTCAGGCCAAAGGGGGAGACCGGTCCCCGAACTAGTGGAGGCAGGAAACGACCCTCAGCTAGAAACCGGAGGCTCTGACATTTTATGTGGCGCAGCCCCTTGCTCCACCCGCTAGGAAGGCACCACATAGGGTCAGGGAAACTGGCGCCAAGTTTACCAAGAGGAGGCCCGAGGCAGCCGGACAGAAGTGTTGGTAAGAAAGGCCAGACAAAGGACACACATAGGGGGTCCTGTGAAGCGCTCCAAAGTTATCTGGGAGTTGTCTGAGCCCCTCACCTGGTGAGCACAGTACGACGTGGGCAGCCGTTACCTGCAGACGTGGTCTGGATAATAAGAACTGTGAGTAAAGGCCCTGAACTGCATCACTGACTCCGTGTCGTTACTGCTGCTGCCCAGCACCATCACCCCCATCCTCCGCATACACTGCCGTGAGGCTATACTCCTCCCGTGGGGAGTTATGCTACGCTCTGCTGCACCCACAACACCAGCCTTAGCGGTCTGCCCTGTAGCGGCGGTTCACTCTGACCGCAATCCACGGGTGGCGTAGTCGGACATTTAAACATCAAAACCACATAAATAGTTCCGCCACTGGTTTGACCGCCCTGAGCCACGGAACCGGATCGCCGCCACGAAGACTACAACCACCAGCATCCACCAAAAAGTGTCCGGCTCCGGGTGTCCCAAGGCCCAGGGGGTGCGTCAGAACATTTTCATCACCTTTCACAATCACCAATGGGACAAGGCAGGGATGTCCTCTGTCCCCTCTCTTATACATCCTAGTGACGGAGCACCTGCTCTCATCAATTCGCCATAACCCCAATATTAGGTGGATTGAGGTGGGAGGCACCGAGTACAAGTGCTCTCTATTTGCTGATGATGTCCTAGTATATATCACTCAATCACATATATCCATCCCTGCTGTTATGGCTGAAATAGATCACTTTGTTACATGGTAAAATTTTAAAATCAATGCAGCGAAGTCTGAGGCCCTCGATGTCTCCCTCCCTAAATCCATATAGGATTCCATCCAGTCCAACTTTCCCTTTGCCTGGCCCTCACAGGGTATCAAATACTTAGGAATTCCTATTCATAGAGACCTCTCCCATCTATGTTATCTTAATTTTGGGCCCTTTATTGAACAATTCCATACAGACCACGGTTGGCAAGTTAGAACTGTAAGATTCACTACGTGAACCACTGGTGTTTTGTGGAAAAGCACATGTACACCGCGTTCCAAATTATTATGCAAAAAGTGTTTAGGAGTGATAAGGGAAGAATTTGTTTGTTTGTCAGTTAAACTCATTGATGGTGATGTGTGTCAGGGCTCTTTATATCACTGTAAGCAATTGCAGACACCTGTGCTAATTAGTTTGGCAGGTGTGTCCAATGAAAGGCAAGACTACTTAAGAAGGCTCTCTCACATTATTAAGCAGCCTACATTTTCTGCCAAAATGGGAAAGAAAAAGGATGTGTCGGCTGCTGAGAAGCAACAAATTGTGGAGTGTTTAGGTCAAGGCATGACTACAATCAACATTGTGCGATGATCAGGATGAAGTGTCTTGGCAATCAAGAAGTATGTAGCTGATTCACAGTACACACGTGTGCGTGCTGATAAGGGCAAATTGAGGACTCTTTCCTACAGGCAATTACGTCAGGTTGAAACAGCAGCGGCAAAAAAGCCTTGTCATAGCAGCAGACAAGTTTTTGAAGCTGCTTGTGCCTCCAACGTCCCCCGAACAACAAGATGCAGGGTCCTTCAGAGGTTTGCAGCTGTGCATATGCCATCCTGTCGACCTCCTCTATCCACTTCACACAAGCAGAAACGGCTCCAGTGGGCCAAACATTACATGAAGACTGATTTCAAAACTGTTTTGTTCACGGATGAGTGCCGTGCAGCGCTCGATGGTCCAGATGAATGGAGTGGAGGATGGCTGGTTGATGGACACCCCACGCAAACACGGCTACAGCGCCAACAAGGAGGAGGTGGAGTAATGTTTTGGGCTGGAATCATGGGGAGAGAGATTGTCGGCCCCTTTAGGATCCCTGAAGGCGCTAAAGATGAACTCCATAATGTATGTGGATTTTCTCAAACAGCACTTCCTGCCATGGTTCAAGAAGAAGAACCGTGTATTTCACAGCAAGATCATTTTTCTGCATGATAATGCACCATCTCATGCTGCACATAAAACATCTGCATCTCTGGCTGATATGGGCATAAAAGGGGACAAACTTATGGTGTGACCCCCATGCTCCCCTGACCTCTACCCCATTCAGAACCTTTGGAGCATCATTAAAAGGAGTGTCTATGATGGCGGGAGGCAGTTCACATCTAAGCAACAGCTCTGGGAGGGTATTCTGTCCTCATGCAAAACAATTGAAGCAGAAACCATCCAAAACCTGACAAATTGAATGGACGAGAGAGTTCAGAAGCTCCTTTCGAACAAGGGGTCCTATGTGAAAATGTAACATCACCTAGAATAAAGTTTTGAGTTGAAAACTGTTTGATTTCAGTTTCTAACAACCTGCTAATGCTTATAATTTCAAAAATGACCATTTTTTTGGTCTTTATTAAAATGAAAAGGTTGATCGAAAAGTTTGGGGGATCTAAGAGTGTGGCAACCCAATAGTCATGATTACTTCGAATTCTGACAATATGAGGGTCATGCTGCAGGTAGTGCAGCAAGAAGGCACTTATGTGTCTTGCGCATCTCGGAGCCCCAAAATTATTTTCCGGGCTAGATGCAGCTAAAAATTATTTTTAATTTTAAATCTGGTGAAGCTTATTATAGATGGCCTAATAGGATCAGTGCTGCACACTGCTACAAAGCCCAAATTATTTTCCAGTCAAGATACAGATAAACATGATTAGTAATTTGAAAGCTTAAAACGGTTGGTAGGGTGATTTTAACCAATCATCAAGCTTTTACTCTCCCCAGGATGACACAGGGGTAGAAAAGTCGTTTCGGATCCATGATTTGTTCATCTTTATGAACGTGAGTCTGTCTACATTATCAGTGGAGAGCCGCGTGCGCTTATCTGTCAGCACACCACCAGCAGCGCTGAACACACGTTCAGACAGAACGCTGGCTGCGGGGCATGACAAGATCTCCAAGGCGTAAGTGGCTAGCTCCGGCCATTTATCCAGATTGGAAGCCCAAAAAGAGCAAGGGTCCAGTGACACAGTCGTGGCTTCAATGTTTACTTGGAGATACTCCTGTACCATCGTCTCTAGGCGTTGACTATGTGTCAGACTTCTTGTCTCCTGTGGCCTTGCAAAGGATGGGCTAAAAAAGTGGTGAAATGATTCCGCAAAATTGATGTTACCAGCAGATACTGTGGTTCTGTTACGGTTTGAGTGCTGAACACTTGACGGTCCCACGGTTGGCAAGTTGGAACTGTGAGATTCACTACGTGCACCACTGGTATTTTGTGGAAAAGCACATGTAAGATTCTGCAACAGTCTCTGCTGATACTCCTGCATGCGTGCATCCCTTTCTATGGCAGGAATAATTTCTGCAAATTTACTTTTGTACCGGGGATCTAACAGTGTGGCAACCCAGTAGTCAGGATTATTTCTAATTCTCACAATTCGAGGGTCATGTTGCAGGTAGTGCAGCAAGAAGGCACTCATGTGTGTTGCGCATCCAGGAGCACCAAGACCCTGTTGTGTTGGTGGCGAGGTAACAATCATGCTTCCTTCCTCTGTCCTCTCCCCCCAACCTCGCACAACAGAAATGTGATCAAGGTCTCCCTCATCTGATGAGTCTTCCATCAGTTCGTCCTCCACTTCTTCCTGGGCTCCTGCACCTTCCTCACTAGTTTGGCTGCTACCATGCACCCTGGTAAAACCATCTCCCCCACCCTCACATGCCTGCCGCCTTGGTGCTGCCGACCGTCTGGACCTTGCAGATGTTAGCCCTTCCGCATACAACTCCTCCTCCTCTACTTCCTCCACCTCCTCTTGTGCCACCACCTGACTCCGAATTCTGTTTAACATGTGCTCCAGCATGTAAATCACCGGAATAGTCATGCTGATAATGGCATCGTCAGCACTAAACATCTTCGTCGCCATTTCAAAACTGTGCAGAAGGGTGCATAGGTTCCTGATCTGAGACCACTCCTCCAGCGTGATTTGCCCCACCTCTGAATCTCGTTGGCCCAGGCTATACGTCAGAACGTATTGCACCAGGGCTTGTCGGTGCTGCCACAGTCGCTGCAACATGTGCAGAGTTGAATTCCACCGGGTAGGCACATCGCATTTTAGCCGGTGAAGTGGCAGGCCCAACGACTTCTGTAGAGATGTAAGTCGCTAAGCTGCGGGATGCGAACGGCGGAAGTGAGCACACAGCGACCGTGACCTCTGCAGAAGGCCATCTAGTCTGGGATAGTGGGCTAAAAATTGCTGGACAACCAGGTTCAACACGTGAGCCATACAAGGCACGTGTGTGACATTGCCCCGGCGAAGGGCCGCACCCAGGTTTGCAGCATTGTCGCACACGGCCTTCCCTGGTTTCAGGTCCAGTGGAGACAACCATTCATGAAATTGGTTCTCCAGAGCTGACCACAACTCCTCAGCTGTGTGACTCACATTTCCCAGACATTTCAATGTAAAAACCGCCTGATGACGTTGAGCCCTACTGCCAGCATAGTAAGGAGGTGTGCAGGATCCCTTCTGCGCAGTTAGAAAGCTTGTGGCATGACCAGACAGGCTTTGGGTGCAGGTGGAAGACCGAGAGGAGGTTGAGGAGGCAGAAGCAGTGGAGGAACTTTGACATAAAGAGGATTGACGCACAACTCGTGGGGACGGCAAGACTTGGACAGCAGCCCCTTGTCCTGCTATCACCATAGTTACCCAGTGCCCAGTCAGCGACATGTAATGCCCCTGTCCATGCCTACTCGTCCAAGTGTCTGTGGTGAAATGCACCCTGTCACACACAGAGTTTCTCAAAGAAGCGGTGATGTTGTGTGCGACATGCTGGTGGAGCGCAGGCACACCTTTCTTTGAGAAGTAGTGCCGACTGGGCATCTGGTACTGGGGCACTGCGACGGACATAAGGTCTCGAAAATCCTCTGTGTCCACCAGGCGGAAAGGCAGCATTTCTGTAGCCAAGAGCTTGCAGAAGGTGAAATTCAACCTCTTAGCTTTCTCATGGCTAGGAGGAAATGGTCTTTTACTTGTCCACATCTGAGGGACCGAGGGCTGGCTATTGTGCTTAGACGGGGTTGATAAGGGTGTCCCCGGCAAACTGCCGGTCTGTGAGGAAGATGCAGGCGGACATGTTAGGTTGCCTTGATCCAAAGGTGGTGCTATCGATGTCGGACAGCGCTCAACACCAGCTGGTGTTACCACCTCCAAAGAAAATGATGACCTGCCAATCACGCTGGCTGTTGCGGGTAAAGAGGTGGCAGGTCTGCGCCCCAAAACAGGTGTGACTGCTGTCCCCCCAGTCACAGAGGATGAAGAGGCCGCGGATGCACAAGATATGGCAGACGGTGATTGGCCCGGCCGGCTAGGCCGCATTGTAGCACACTGAGCTTCCCACTGCAACTCATGCTTCATGTCCATGTGCCGGTTCATGCATGAAGTACTCAAACTATGTATTTTTTGGCCTCTACTTAGCTTTTGCTGACAAATGTTACAGATAACACGAGTTGGGTCATCTTTATCGATCTGAAAAAATGCCCAGGCTATGCAAGGCTTAGCACCCATGCGACCTGAAGAGCCACCACGACTTGTGGTGAGAGGCAGAGTTGTGTTTGAGGATGCAGTTGTTGACGTGCTTCCAGTACTACGTCTCTGTCCAGGAAGGCGCAACCTGACCTCGTCGTCACTAGCATCTTCCTCCACCTCCTCTGCTGACCTCATCTCTTGGCTGACTGTGGGTTGACAGTAAGTGGGATCTCCGACCTCATCATCATCACCCTGTGCGTTATCACACCCGTCGTCCTCAGAGCCAACCTGTTCCTGCCCTGACAAAAAACTAAAGTTGTCGCTCCAATCAGGTATTTGAGTCTTATCATCGTCTTCCTCATTGTCTCCACCAACAGGAGTTACAGTTTGGGAATGAGGGTCTACATTATGGTCAGAAACTTCTGCGTCTGGTCCTGGATCCGACTCATAAAGATTCTGGGCATCAGTGCAGATCATTTCCTCGTCTGGATTCACAGAAGCGCTGGAGTCGACCTCTGATTCCCAGGCTATAGTATGAGTAAACAGCTCTGCAGACTCAACCATCTGTTCTACCTCATACTCAGACGGGCAGCTGGAGATTTGGGAGCTGTGAGGAAGCAAGTGCGATTTGGGTGACACCTTTGAGGACTGGAGTATTTGTGATGTTGAAGTTGATGTGGAGGAGAGCCCACTTAAAGGAGCACTTGATATCCGTTGAAGCACCTGCTGTTTTTGTGCCTCATCTGGAATTTGTAGCGATTGGCGTGGCCGTAAGAAAGGGATCTTATCACATTGTCCGCTAAAAGAAGTAGACATTTTAGTTTGGCTGGAAGATGGTCTTTCTTCTGCACCTACCCCACGGACACAACCTTTTTTCCCCTTCCCAACACGCCTATTCCCCTTTCCACCAGCAGCAGGCCTTTTTCCACTCATTTTGGTGGTTAACTAATTCACAACTCTCGAGTTGTTTGCACAAAAAAACAATGGATGGTAACCGAGCAGAGCTGAGTGGCCAAACTGTGGTATTAGGCCAAAACTATTGGCTGGGCTAGATGCAGAAAAAAATTATTTTTAATTTGCAACCTGATGGAGGTCAGTATAGATGGACTAATAGACCAAGTCCCACACACTGCTAGAAGCCCAAATATTTTTTCAGAGCTAGATGCAGAAATTTTTTTTATTCAATTTGCAACCTGATGGAGGTCAGTATAGATGGACTAATAGACCAAGTCCCACACACTGCTAGAAGCCCAAATATTTTTTCAGAGCTAGATGCAGAAAAAAATTATTTTTAATTTGCAACCTGATGGAGGTCAGTATAGATGGACTAATAGACCAAGTCCCACACACTGCTAGAAGCCCAAATATTTTTTCAGAGCTAGATGCAGAAAAAAATTATTTTTAATTTGCAACCTGATGGAGGTCAGTATAGATGGACTAATAGAACAAGTCCCACACGCTGCTAGAAGCCCAAATATTTTTTCAGAGATAAATGAAGAAAAAAATTATTTTTAATTTGCAACCTGATGGAGGTCAGTATAGATGGACTAATAGACCAAGTCCCACACACTGCTAGAAGCCCAAATATTTTTTCAGAGCTAGATGCAGAAAAAAATTATTTTTAATTTGCAACCTGATGGAGGTCAGTATAGATGGACTAATAGACCAAGTCCCACACACCGCTAGAAGCCCAAATATTTTTTCAGAGCTAGATGCAGAAAATTTTTTTATTCAATTTGCAACCTGATGGAGGTCAGTATAGATGGACTAATAGACCAAGTCCCACACACTGCTAGAAGCCCAAATATTTTTTCAGAGCTAGATGCAGAAAAAAATTATTTTTAATTTGCAACCTGATGGAGGTCAGTATAGATGGACTAATAGACCAAGTCCCACACACTGCTAGAAGCCCAAATATTTTTTCAGAGCTAGATGCAGAAAAAAATTATTTTTAATTTGCAACCTGATGGAGGTCAGTATAGATGGACTAATAGACCAAGTCCCACACACTGCTAGAAGCCCAAATATTTTTTCAGAGCTAGATGCAGAAAAAAATTATTTTTAATTTGCAACCTGATGGAGGTCAGTATAGATGGACTAATAGAACAAGTCCCACACACTGCTAGAAGCCCAAATATTTTTTCAGAGCTAGATGCAGAAAAAAATTATATTCAGTTTGCAACCTGATGGAGGTCAGTATAGATGGACTAATAGAATGATGCTATGCCCAAAAGATTTTACTTCACTAGGTGCAGTAAAAAAATTGGTATTCTATACACAGGTGGTATATCTTGCAACACAGATAGGCTACTCCACTGACTAACACACTCTGCAATAGGCCAAAAAGGATTAGCTTTGCTAGATTCAGCCAAATGCTGTGAAAAAAACTTGCACAGCACTGGCACAGACCTGCCTGGCAAAAACTGATAGGAACTCATGTAACCTAGTCCTGAAAAGGACTCCAATTACAATTAGTCTTTACTCCCACAATCTATCTATTTAAGAGCACAGACCTGCCTGATAAAAGTCGTAGGAAATGCTGTAACCTAGTCCTTAAAAGGACTGCAATCACAACTATTCCCTACTCCCAAGCTATCTGTATAGTTGTGCGAAAATTGGCTTGAAATTAACAAGGTATAGCGCACACAGCAACAGCGGTGCCGTCTAACACGCAGCTGCAGCAGTGAGAAAATGGTGGCAACGGGGAAAATGGCTTGGTCTTATAGGGCAAGGACATGTGACATACACTGCCAATCACACATGCCCTTGCTTGTGTGAAAAAAAGCACTTCGCTCCGTGTGTGCGCTGCTGATAGGCTGACAGATTGCACCTCCCCACTGCAAATGCGGGAAAGAGAAAAAAAAATGGAGATCTTCATTGTTCCTGCAGAGATCCATCCCCTGCCCCTCCCCCCGCCCCGCTGTACACTCAAACTGCGTATTAACATTAATTTTCATCATTACTGAGAAAAAATCCAGTTATGATTTTGGTGCACGAACAGTTATCGAACATAACCTCGAACAGCCGAATTTTTCTCAAATTGTTCGTGTTCGCCGACCGGCTCGAACACCGCCCAAAACAGCTCGAATTTGAGATTGGCGAACAGTTCGAGTAGAACAACGCTCATCTCTAGTTAGGGCACACTCAATAGGTGTTTGAAGCTCTTAATTGTCTTCTGCCAAATAAGGTATAAGTTTTACACAGGCCGGAAATCAAGACAAATGACTACCAGATGGAGTCATAAGTGAATTCTGTTTATTGAGCCTATTACAGAAGATTACAGTATATAGCAAAGGATTGGGTTTCCAATATGCCAAGTCATTATGATTATACAAATGTCACATGTTTTTAGTTCAATGTTTAATCAGTGTGGTCAAGTTAACCTTATTGGGTTTGAAGTAATTATCTTTATTAGCCTGTTATTGGTTCCGAGCTATTAAAATCTATTAGCAAGTTACGGAACAATCAGATTAGCTGTCCACACAGGCAAATGCATATTGTCTTTGGACTGGGAGCGGTCCCTAGACATGGTACAGCATGTAAAAGTCATTTTGTATTTTGGATATCTTCAATATATCGAAATGCATTAATATATATTATTTCAACAAATATATTCACATCCTTAACAGTTTGAATTAACAAATCATCCTCATATTGTAAGACTTTGTCTCCATAACTGAAGAGTTCTAAAACCTAAGCCAATGCCTGATGGAAATAGACAGGGGAACTGTGGAATCCCATGGACAACCGCATGAACAAGTACTGCACATTCTCAAAGGTGAATGCGAAGCGGAGTATAGATTTGGGTGTTAGGGGTACTGAGAAAAAGCCATTTTCAATGTCCAAACAAGAAAACACTTTACACTCACTCCTTAGTTGTGACATAACTTCAAGGACAGGTGCAACAAGGTGAGCAGCTGAGGGAGTTTACTTATTTGCAAGTCTCAAGTCTACAACTCTTTCAAAGCTACCATCTTCATTTTTCACAGGTAAAATGGGACGGTTTCATGGTGAATTACCATTTACAACAACGCCTTGTTTTTCCAATTCACTGATCACAACCTTTATGTAAAGTGTTGCGTCCTCAGGAATTCAATACTGGTGTTGGAAAGGTGATTGCTTTTCACCATCAACTTTAACTTGAGTTTGTATTAATCCACAATAAGTTTTCTTTGAAACCCACAATTCAGGCAACCTTTGTTTCAATTCATTTTTTAGAACATCATTCTCAACATTTTCATCAGTACATAAACCTAGACTGGCAATGGGTAATTTGTGACTCTCCAACTCCCCCTCCACAGATAAAATTATGGAAAAAATAATTACTTCTTTGTTTTGTCACAGAACTTTGTTAGACAAATCAACAACATTGCTCCCAAAACATTGGTACCCCGAATAGTGGACCGAAACTGTGGATTTACCCAAAAGTTGAAACAAACCCCTTTTCTTCGATCCCCCTGTGTCCTGAAATCTCAGGTTCACTGGAAGACTTTTTTCTGCTTGAATACAGGAGCCCTCAAATCCTACCAAAGTGGTAGTCTCAGGCAGTCCAGGGGGTGACTGCAATTTGTATCCTGTTACTGAAACTGAGGCTCCGGTATCGATGAAAATGTCTTCCCACGGCAGAACCTCTATTGTCCCTCTGACATAAGGTCTTCCCTCCCTCCTAAGGAAAAGAGGGGCAAGGAGAACAGGGGGAGCACCTCATCAGTCGGAGTTTCCTCATCTGAGAAAGTTTTCCATCCTATAGCCTCCACCTCTGCCCCAAAGAGACCATCAGTAAGAGCCCAGATCCTCATGCTCCTGCAGCTCCTTCATTAATGAAGACAGGTACAAGGAGGAATATCTCCTCTCTGAATAGCATTGATCTCTGGGCTGAATGGCTAGGAACTGCTGGAGTGGAAGGCTACTGAGAGACAGGGTTAACCCATTATACTGCTGATACTGCCTAGGGTCATTCACCGCTGGCTACGGCGGTCTAAGTCCATGGGGGGTCTGGAGAACTTCTGGGGCCCATAAACGCTTTCCTAAACTGTTCCTCCCTGCTTTCAAGATGTCTTGTCATCACATTCTGCTATCCTAAGTCTCCAGTCGTCAATCTTATCCCCGTTAACCTACTGCTCCTCTGCTACATCTCCCATCTAATCAATGACTAATTGCAAAGCCTAGTATTCATACCCATATTTCTGTATTATCTCTGCTTGCTTTAGAGTTTCATCCAGCTGTTCTACTCTTGCTCTGAACACAGCCTGTCCCTGGGTGATCACATTAACATGCTGACTTGCAGGACATCTATCAATGGACTGATCAAAAACTTCTACTGTTTTACATAAAGCCACTATTCGGCTATTATCTTTTCCTAACGCCCTTTTCTTGTCTATTTCCCTGTTTTCCTTTATTAACCACTGCATACAATTTAGCCAAGTGGTTTCAACATTAACCCCCTCCAGCTGGGGTGTGCTATCATGCTTAGCTGCCTGCTTTCGTAACTAGTGTTGAGCCATCCCCGTAGTGTTCGATTTCGGTTCGGTTCGTCGAACACCCGTATGTTCGCCGAACTGTTCGTCGAACACCGTTGAAACCAATGGCAGGCAAACAAAAACACATAGAAACACATAGAAAACACCTTCAAAGGTGTCCAAAAGCTGACAAACTGCTCAGAAGACACAACTAACACATGGAAAAGTGACAAGTACATATAGTCATGCGAAAAGAAAAGAGGTGGAGGAGTAAAAGGAGGGGGAGACACAGATATAGGCATGTCATGCCCTTCTAAAACCAAAAAAGTGCGAAGACGACACGGCCAGTCTGTTCCTGCCCGTGCGACCTCCGTGTCGCCGGCTTTGTGCCAGAGCCGCGGTGGACCCTGACGGCCAGCCCCCCTCTCCCAATACTGGTGCCTGTTCACTGGTGGGTCGAGCGAGCCCCCCTGCCGTGGAGGCAGGTCTAATCTTTTTAATTTAAATTGTCTCTCTAATTTGAATGAATACACTTTAAATCCTTTTACAAGGATCTATTGGAGGGCAAGTCTCATGCCAGCAGCCGCGTAATTCCAGCTCCAGTAGAGTCCACTAAAGCTGCTGCAGTTAAAAAGCTTTTATAAGGATCGAGCTCGGCGGTCCACCGCAAGGCGTCCTACCGCCAGTCCCAGCCCCTATGCCTTGGGGTGCCTCCCCGATGCTCTTCACTGAGTGTCCCGGGGGCCCGAACCATTTCCTTTGAAAAAATTAAGTGTCCAAGCTACAGGTGGTGTAGCTTGATTAACAGCTGGGATAATCCGCTGACTAGCAGACACTGCTACTAGGCACAAAGTATTTCCTGGGCTAGATGCAGTTAAAAATTTGTAATTAGATACTCTCGTTGGATGCTGAGAAAGCATTCCATAGAGTCTCCTGGCACGCCATATATTATTATCTTAAAAAGCTTGGGGTAGGGGACCCTTTTATAGGCAAAATCACGGCCCTGTATCGCAATACGTCACCTAGGCTGAAGATAAATGGAACATTTTCATCACCTTTCATAATCACCAATGGGACAAGGCAGGGATGTCCTCTGTCCCCTCTCTTATACATCCTAGTGACGGAGCACCTGCTCTCATCAATTCGCCATAACCCCAATATTAGGTGGATTGAGGTGGGAGGCACCGAGTACAAGTGCTCTGCATTTGCTGATGATGTCCTAGTATATTTCACTCAATCAGATATATCCATCCCTGCTGTCATGGCTGAAATAGATCACTTTGTTACATGGTCAAATTTTAAAATCAATGCAGCGAAGTCTGAGGCCCTCGATGTCTCCCTCCCCAAATCCATACAGGATTCCATCCAGTCCAACTTTCCCTTTGCCTGGCCCTCACAGGGTATCAAATACCTAGGAATTCGTATTCATGGAGACCTCTCCCGTCTATGTTATCTTAATTTTGGGCCCTTTATTGAACAATTCCATACAGACCACGGTTGGCAAGTGAGAACTGTAAGATTCACTACGTGAACCACTGTTGTTTTGTGGAAAAGCACATGTACACTGTGTTCCAAATTATTATGCAAAAAGTGTTTAGGAGTGATAAGGTAAGAATTTTTTTGTTTGTCAGTTAAACTCATTGATGGTGATGTGTGTCAGAGCTCTTTATATCACTGTAAGCAATTGCAGACACCTGTGCTAATTAGTTTGGCAGGTGTGTCCAATGAAAGGCAAGACTACTTAAGAAGGCTGTCCCACATTATTAAGCAGCCTACATTTTCTGCCAAAATGGGAAAGAAAAAGGATGTGTCGGCTGCTGAGAAGCAACAAATTGTGGAGTGTTTAGGTCAAGGCATGACTACAATCAACATTGCCAAGACACTTCATCCTGATCATCGCACAATCAAGAAGTATGTAGCTGATTCACAGTACACACGTGTGCGTGCTGATAAGGGAAAATTGAGGACTCTTTCCTACAGGCAATTATGTCAGGTTAAAAGAGCAGCGACAAAAAGCCTTGTCATAGCAGCAGACAAGTTTTTGAAGCTGCTGGTGCCCCAACGTCCCCCGAACAACAAGATGCAGAGTCCTTCAGAGGTTTGCAGCTGTGCGTAAGCCATCCTGTCGACCTCCTCTATGCACTGCACACAAGCAGAAATGGCTCCAGTGGGCCAAACAATACATGAAGACTGACTTCAAAACTGTTTTGTTCACCGATGAGTGCCGTGCAACGCTCGATGGTCCAGATGGATGGAGTGGAGGATGGCTGGTTGATGGACACCCCATGCAAACACGGCTACGGCGCCAACAAGGAGGAGATGGAGTAATGTTTTGGGCTGGAATCATGGGGAGAGAGATTGTTGGCCCCTTTAGGATCTCTGAAGGGGTAAAGATGAACTCCATAATGTATGTGGAGTTTCTCAAACAGCACTTCCTGCCATGGTTCAAGAAGAAGAACCGTGTATTCCACAGCAAGATCATTTTCATGCATGATAATGCACCGTCTCATGCTGCACATAACACATCTGCATCTCTGGCTGATATGGGCATAAAAGGGGACAAACTTATGGTGTGACCCCCATGCTCCCCTGACCTCAACCCCGTTCAGAACCTCTGGAGCATCATCAAAAGGAGTGTCTATGATGGCGGGAGGCAGTTCACATCTAAGCAACAGCTCTGGGAGGGTATTCTGTCCTCATGCAATAGAATTGAAGAAGAAAAAATCCAAAACCTGACAAATTCAATGGATGAGAGAGTTCAGAAGCTCCTTTCGAACAAGGGGTCCTATGTGCAAATGTAACATCACCTAGAATAAAGTTTTGAGTTGAAAACTGTTTGATTTCAGTTTCTAATAACCTGCTAATGCTTATAATTTCAAAAATGACCATTTTTTTGCTCTTTATTAAAATGAAAAGGTTGATAGAAGAGTGTGGGGGATCTAAGAGTGTGGCAACCCAGTAGTCAGGATTACTTCGAATTCTGACAATCTGAGGGTTATGTTGCAGGTAGTGCAGCAAGAAGGCACTCATGTGTCTTGCGCATCTAGGAGCCCCAAAATTATTTTCCGGGCTAGATGCAGCTAAAAATTATTTTTAATTTGAAATCTGGTGGAGCTTAGTATAGATGGCCTAATAGAATGAGTACTGCAAACTGCTACAAAGCCCAAATTATTTTCCAGCCAAGATACAGATAAACATGAATAGTAATTTTAAATCTGGTGGAGTTTAGTATAGATGGCCTAATAGAATCAGAACTGCACACTGCTACAAGGCCCAAATTATTTTCCAGCCAAGATACAGATAAACAAGATTAGTAATTTTAAATCTGGTGGAGTTTAGTAGAGATGGCCTAATAAAATCAGTACTGCACACTGCTACAAGGCCCAAATTATTTTCCAGCCAAGATACAGATAAACATGATTAGTAATTTGAAAGCTTAAAATGGTTGGTGAGGTGATTTTAACAAATCATCAAGCTTTTACTCTCCCCAGGATGACACAGGGGTAGAAAAGTCGTTTCGGATCCATGATTTGTTCATCTTTATGAATGTGAGTCTGTCTACATTATCAGTGGAGAGCCTCATGCGCTTATCTGTCAGCACATCACCAGCAGCGCTGAACACACGTTCAGACAGAACGCTGGCTGCGGGGCATGACAAGATCTCCAAGGCGTAAGTGGCGACCACTGGCCATTTATCCAGATTGGAAGCCCAAAAAGAGCAAGGGTCCGGTGACACAGTCATGGCTTCAATGTTTACTTGGAGATACTCCTGTACCATCGTCTCTAGGCGTTGACTATGTGTCAGACTTCTTGTCTCCTGTGGCCTTGCAAAGGATGGGCTAAAAAAGTGGTGAAATGATTCTGCAAAATTGATGTTACCAGCAGATACTGTGTTTCTGTTACCTTTTGAGTGCTGAACACTCGACGGTCCCACGGTTGGCAAGTTGGAACTGTGAGATTCACTACGTGCACCACTAGTGTTTTGGGGAAAAGCACATGTAAGATTCTGCAACAGTCTCTGCTGATACTCCTGCATGCGTGCATCTCTTTCTATGGCAGGAATAATTTCTGCAAATTTACTTTTGTACCCGGGATCTAACAGTGTGGCAACCCAGTAGTCAGGATTATTTCTAATTCTCACAATTCGAGGGTCATGTTGCAGGTAGAGCAGCAAGAAGGCACTCATGTGTCTTGCGCATCCAGGAGTGCCAAGTCCTTGTTGTGTTGGTGGCGAGGTAACAATCATGCTTCCTTCCTCTGCCCTCTCCCCGCAACCTCGCACAACAGAAATGTGATCAAGGTCTCCCTCATCTGATGAGTCTTCCATCAGTTCGTCCTCCACTTCTTCCTGGGCACCTGCACCTTCCTCACTAGTTTGGCTGCTACCATGCGCCCTGATAAAACCATCTCCCCCACCCTCACATGCCTGCCGCCTTGGTGCTGCCGACCGTCTGGACCTTGCAGATGTTAGCCCTTCCGCATACAACTCCTCCTCCTCTACTTCCTCCACCTCCTCTTGTGCCACCACCTGACTCCGAATTCTGTTTAACATGTGCTCCAGCATGTAAATCACCGGAATAGTCATGCTGATAATGGCATCGTCAGCACTAAACATCTTCGTCGCCATTTCAAAACTGTGCAGATGAGTGCATAGGTCCCTGATCTGAGATCACTCCTCCAGCGTGATTTGCCCCACCTCTGAATCTCGTTGGCCCAGGCTATACGTCACAACGTATTGCACCAGGGCTTGTCGGTGCTGCCACAGTCGCTGCAACATGTGCAGAGTTGACTTCCACCGGGTAGGCACATCGCATTTTAGCCGGTGAAGTGGCAGGCCCAACGACTTCTGTAGAGATGTAAGTCGCTGAGCTGCGGGATGCGAATGGCGGAATTGAGCACACAGCGACCGTGCCTTCTGCAGAAGGCCATCTAGTCCAGGATAGTGGGCTAAAAATTGCTGGACAACCAGGTTCAACACGTGAGCCAAACAAGGCACGTGTGTGACATTGCCCCGGTGAAGGACTGCACCGAGGTTTGCAGCATTGTTGCACACGGCCTTCCCTGGCTTCAGGTCCAGTGGAGACAACCATTCATGAAACTGGTTCTCCAGACATGACCACAACTCCTCAGCTGTGTGACTCACATTACCCAGACATTTCAAAGTAAAAACCGCCTGATGACGTTGAGCCCTGCTGCCAGCATAGTAAGGAGGTGTGCAGGATCCCTTCTGCGCAGTTAGAAAGCTTGTGGCATGACCAGACAGGCTTTGGGTGCAGGTGGAGGACCGAGAGGAGGTTGAGGAGGCAGAAGCAGTGGAGGAACTTTGATATAAAGAGGATTGACACACAACTCGTGGGGACGGCAAGACTTGGACAGCAGCCCCTTGTCCTGCTGTCACCATAGTTACCCAGTGCCCAGTCAGCGACATGTAACGCCCCTGTCCATGCCTACTCGTCCAAGTGTCTGTGGTGAAATGCACCCTGTCACACACAGAGTTTCTCAAAGAAGAGGTGATGTTGTGTGCGACATGCTGGTGGAGCGCAGGCACACCTTTCTTTGAGAAGTAGTGCCGACTGGGCATCTGGTACTGGGGCACTGCGACGGACATATGGTCTCGAAAATCCTCTGTGTCCACCAGGCAGAAAGGAAGCATTTCTGTAGCCAAGAGCTTGCAGATGGTGAAATTCAACCTCTTAGCTTTCTCATGGCTAGGAGGAAATGGTCTTTTACTTGTCCACATCTGAGGGACCGAGGGCTGGCTGTTGTGCTTAGACGGGGTTGAGAAGGGTGTCCCCGGCAAACTGCCGGTCTGTGAGGAAGATGCAGGCGGACATGTTAGGTTGCCTTGATCCAAAGGTGGTGCTATTGACGTCGGACAGCGCTCAACAGCAGCTGGTGTTTCCACCTCCAAAGAAAATGATGACCTGGCAATCACGCTGACTGTTGCGGGTAAAGAGGTGGCAGGTCTGCGGTCCAAAACAGGTGTGACTGCTGTCCCCCCAGTCACAGAGGATGAAGAGGCTGCGGATACACAAGATGTGGCAGACGGTGGTTGGCCCGGCCGGCTAGGCCGCATTGTAGCACAGTGAGCTTCTCACTGCAACTTATGCTTCATATCCATGTGCCGGTTCATGCATGAAGTACTCAAACTATGTATTTTTTGGCCTCTACTTAGCTTTTGCTGACAAATGTTACAGATAACACGAGTTGGGTCATCTTTATCGATCTGAAAAAATGCCCTGAAGAGCCACCACGACTTGTGGTCAGAGGCAGAGTTGTGTTTGAGGATGCAGTTGTTGACGTGCTTCCAGTACTACGTCTCTGTCCAGGAAGGCGCAACCTGACCTCGTCGTCACTAGCATCCTCCTCCACCTCCTCTGCTGACCTCATCTCTTGGCTGACTGTGGGTTGACAGTAAGTGGGATCTCCAACCTAGTCATCATCACCCTGTGTGTTATCACACCCGTCGTCCTCAGAGCCAACCTCTTCCTGCCCTGACAAAAAACTAAAGTTGTCACTCCAATCAGGTATTTGAGTCTCATCATCATCTTCCTCATTGTCTCCACCAACAGGAGTTACAGTTTGGGAACGAGGGTCTACATTATGGTCCGAACCTTCTGCGTCTGGTCCTGGATCCGACTCATAAAGATTCTGGGCATCAGTGCAGATCATTTCCTCGTCTGGATTCACAGAAGCTCTGGAGCCGATCTCTGATTCCCAGGCTATAGTATGAGTTAACAGCTCTGCAGACTCAACCATCAGTTCTACCCCATACTCAGATGGGCAGCTGGAGACTTGGGAGCTGTGAGGAAGCAAGTGCGATTGGGGTGACACCTCTGGGGACTGGAGTATTTGTGATGTTGAAGTTGAGGTGGAGGAGAGCCCACTTAAAGGAGCACTTGATATCCGTTGAAGCACCTGCTGTTTTTGTGCCTCATCTGGAATTTGTAGCGATTGGCGTGGCCATAAGAAAGGGATCTTATCACATTGTCCGCAAAAAGAAGTAGACATCTTAGTTTGGCTGGAAGATGGTCTTTCTTCTGCAGATGTTACTGTTGCTTTAACACCTACCCCACGGACACAACCTTTTTTTCCCTTCCCAACACGCCTATTCCCCTTTCCACCAGCAGCAGGCCTTTTTCTACTCATTTTGGTGGTTAACTAATTCACAACTCTGGAGTTGTTTGTACAAAAAACAATGGATGGGAACCGAGCAGAGCTGAGTGGCCAAACTGTGGTATTAGCCCATAAGTATTGGCTGAGTTAGATGCAGATAAAAATTATTTTGAATTTGCAACCTGCTGGAGGTTAGTATAGATGGACTAATAGAACAAGTTCCACACACAGCTACAAGCCGAAATATTTTTTCAGAGCTAGATGCTGAAAAAAATTTGATTGAATTTGCAACCTGGTGGAGGTTAGTATAGATGGACTAATAGAACAAGTCCCACACACTGCTACAAGCCGAGATATTTTTTCAGAGCTAGATGCAGATAAAAATTATTTTGAATTTGCAACCTGCTGGAGGTTAGTATAGATGGACTAATAGAACAAGTCCCACACACTGCTACAAGCCGAAATATTTTTTCAGAGCTAGATGCAGAAAAAAATTATATTGAATTTGCATCCTGGTGGAGGTTAGTATTGATGGACTAATAGAACAAGTCTCACACACTGCTACAAGCCGAAATATTTTTTCAGAGCTAGATGCAGATAAAAATTATTTTGAATTTGCAACCTGCTGGAGGTTAGTATAGATGGACTAATAGAACAAGTCTCACACACTGCTACAAGCCGAAATATTTTTTCAGAGCTAGATGCAGAAAAAAATTAGATTGAATTTGCAACCTGATGGAGGTTAGTATAGATGGACTAATAGAACAAGTCCCACACACTGCTACAAGCCGAAATATTTTTTCAGAGCTAGATGCAGAAAAAAAATAGATTGAATTTGCAACTTGGTGGAGGTTAGTATAGATGAACTAATAGAACAAGTCCCACACACTGCTACAAGCCGAAATATTTTTTCAGAGCTAGATGCAGATAAAAATTATTTTGAATTTGCAACCTGCTGGAGGTTAGTATAGATGGACTAATAGAACAAGTCCCACACACTGCTACAAGCCAAAATATTTTTTCAGAGCTAGATGCAGATAAAAATTATTTTGAATTTGCAACCTGCTGGAGGTTAGCATAGATGGACTAATAGAACAAGTCCCACACACTGCTACAAGCCAAAATATTTTTTCAGAGCTAGATGCAGATAAAAATTATTTTGAATTTGCAACCTGCTGGAGGTTAGTATAGATGGACTAATAGAACAAGTCCCACACACTGCTACAAGCCGAAATATTTTTTCAGAGCTAGATGCAGAAAAAAATTAGATTGAATTTGCAACCTGATGCAGGTTAGTATAGATGGACTAATAGAGCAAGTCCCACACACTGCTACAAGCCGAAATATTTTTTCAGAGCTAGATGCAGATAAAAATTATTTTGAATTTGCAACCTGCTGGAGGTTAGTATAGATGGACTAATAGAACAAGTCCCACACACTGCTACAAGCCGAAATATTTTTTCAGAGCTAGATGCAGATAAAAATTATTTTGAATTTGCAACCTGCTGGAGGTTAGTATAGATGGACTAATAGAACCAGTCCCACATACTGCTACAAGCCGAAACATTTTTTCAGAGCTAGATGCAGAAAAAAATTACATTGAATTTGCAACCTGGTGGAGGTTAGTATAGATGGACTAATAGAACAAGTCCCACACACTGCTACAAGCCGAAATACTTTTTCAGAGCTAGATGCAGAAAAAAATTAGATTGAATTTGCAACCTGCTGGAGGTTAGTATAGATGGACTAATAGAACAAGTCCCACACACTGCTACAAGCCAAAATATTTTTTTCAGAGCTAGATGCAGATAAAAATTATTTTGAATTTGCAACCTGTTGGAGGTTAGTATAGATGGACTAATAGAACAAGTCCCACACACTGCTAAAGCCGAAATATTTTTTCAGAGCTAGATGCAGAAAAAAATTATATTGAATTTGCAACCTGATGGAGGTTAGTATAGATGGACTAATAGAACAAGTCACACACACTGCTACAAGCCAAAATATTTTTTCAGAGCTAGATGCAGATAAAAATTATTTTGAATTTGCAACCTGCTGGAGGTTAGTATAGATGGACTAATAGAACAAGTCCCACACACTGCTACAAGCCAAAATATTTTTTCAGAGCTAGATGCAGAAAAAAATGATATTGAATTTGCATCCTGATGGAGGTTAGTATAGATGGACTAATAGAACAAGTCCCACACACTGCTACAAGCCGAAGCCCAAATATTTTTTCAGCGCTATATGCAGATAAAAATTATTTTGAATTTGCAACCTGGTGGAGGACTAATAGAATGATGCTATGCCCAAAAGGTTTTACTGCACCTAGTGAAATTTGTATTCTATACACAAGTGGTGTAGCTTGCAACACAGATAGGCTTCTCCACTGACTAACACACACTGCAAGAGGACAAAAAGGATTTGCTTTGCTAGATTTAGCCAAATGCTGTGAAAAAAACTTGCACAGCACTGGCACAGACCTGCCTGGCAAAAAGTGATAGGAACTGATGTAACCTAGTCCTGGAAAGGACTGCAATTACAATTAGTCTTTTCTCCCAACCTATCTATTTAAGAGCACAGACCTGCCTGATAAAAGTGATAGGAACTGATGTAACCTAGCCCTGAAAAGGACTGCAATTACAATTAGTCTTTACTCCCAACCTATCTATTTAAAAGCACAGACCTGCCTGATAAAAGTCATAGGAAATGATGTAACCTAGTCCTTAAAAGGACTGCAATCACAACTATTCCCTACTCCCAAGCTATCTGTAGATTTGTGCGAAAATTGGCTTCAAATTTACAAAGTATAGCGCACACAGCAACAGCGGTGCCGTCTAACATGCAGCTGCAGCAGTGAGAAAATGGTGGCGATGGGGAAAATGGCTGGGTCTTATAGGGCAAGGACATGTGACATACACTGCCAATGACACATGCCCTTGCTTGTGTGAAAAAAAAGCAGTTTGCTCCATGTGTGCGCTGCTGATAGGCTGATAGATTGCACCTCCCCACTGTAAATGGAAAGAGAAAAAAAAATGGAGATCTTCATTATTTCTGCAGAGATCCATCCCCCACCCCGCTGTACACTCAAACTGCGTATTAACATTAATTTTCAGCATTACTGAGAAAAAATCCAGCTATGATTTTGGTGCACTAACAGTTATCGAACATAACCTCGAACAGCCGAATTTTTTTCAAATCATTCGGGTTCGCCGAACGGCTCGAACACAGCCCAAAACAGCTCGAATTTGAGATTGGCGAACAGTTCGAGTCGAACACCGCTCATCTCTATTCGGAACCACTCCATACAAGGACGCGTTTTCTCTATTCTAGTATTACCAAATGCAATTTAAGCAAAAGTTAAGTGCTCACATCTCTCTCTCTGGAAGACCCTTTGCCGGCTTGAGTCAACCAAAAGAGGTGTGTCTCCCTCCATCTTTTAAAGCCTCTTTGCTACCTGGCTCACAACGTCTTCTTCTTCACAGCCTTGTAGATAACTCACATAGATGTTTCTTCTTCTTTGCACATATAATTCTATAATCCTTATCTTTTTTGTAGTTTTCTTATAAAAAATCGGCCACGCATGGAGCGCTCCGTGACAGGTTCTCTTTAGTAAATCTCTCAGGTCACTCACTCCGATATGCTTTTTTAGTATGTGCGCGCCATGCTCATTGGTGACTCATTTCCGGGCGCGGAGGCCCGTCATATCAGGTCTATAGCCGGATACTGACCAGGCTCCTGGCTCCTACAGACCAGTTAGACGCTCCTAATCAACTCATTACCTGCAATAAAGACAGCTGTCTTACATAGTCACCTGTATTAAAGACTCCTGTCCACAAACTCAATTAATCAGTCAGACTCTAACCTCTACAACATGGGCAAGACCAAAGAGCTTTCTAAGGATGTCAGGGACAAGATCATAGACCTGCACAATGCTGGAATGGGCTACAAAACCATAAGTAAGACGCTGGGTGAGAAGGAGACAACTGTTGGTGCAATAGCAAGAAAATGGAGGAAATACAAAATGACTGTCAATCGACATCGATCTGGGGCAATATGCAAAATCTCACCTTGTGGGGTATCTTTGATCATGAGGAAGGTGAGAGATCAGCCTAAAACTACACGGGGGGAATTGTTAATGATCTCAAGGCAGCTTCGACCACAGTCACCAAGAAAACTATTGGTAACACATTACGTCTTAAAGGTTTAAAATCCTGCAGTGCCCGCAAGGTCCCCCGGCTCAAGAAGGCACATGTGCAGGCCATCTGAAGTTTGCCAATGAACACCTGGATGATTCTGTGAGTTATTGGGAGAAGGTGCTGTGGTCAGATGAGACAAAAATTCAGCTCTTTGGCATTAACTCAACTCGCCGTGTTTGGAGGAAGAAGAAAGATGAGTACAACCCTAAGAACATCATCCCAACTGTGAAGCATGGTGAGGGAAACATTATACTTTGGGGGTGCTTTTCTGCAAAGGGGACATGATGACTGTACCGTACTGAAGGGAAGATGGATGAGGTCATGTATCATGAGATTTTGGCCAACAACCTCCTTCTCTCAGTAAGAGCATTGAAGATGGGTTGTGGCTGGGTCTTCCAGCAAGACAATGACCCAAAACATACAGCCAAGGCAATAAAGGAGTGGCTCAAAAAGAAGCACAGTAAGGTCATGGAGTGGCCTAGCCAGTCTCCAGAGCTTAATCCCATAGAAAACTTATGGAGTGAGTTTAGGCTCTGAGTTTCCAAGCGACAGCCTCAAAATCTTAATGATTTAGAGATGATCTGCAAAGAGGAGTGGACCAAAATTCATCCTGACATGTGCGCAACCCTCATCATCAACTACAAAAAAACGTCTGACTGCTGTGCTTGCCAACAAGGGTTTTGCCACCAAGTATTAAGTGTTGTTTGCCAGAGGGATCAAATACTTATTTCTCACTGCAAAATGCAAAAAAATTATCTAATTTATACAATGTGATTTTCTTGATTTTTTGGGGATATTCTATCTCTCAATGTTAAAATTAACCTACCCTTAAGATTATAGACTGTTCATGTCTTTGTCAGTGGGCAAACTTACAAAAACAGCAAGGGATCAAATATTTATTTCCCACACTGTAAATTGTCATTAACTATACCGGGCAATGGGCAGTCTTTTAAAGCCTTGGCAATACTCATTCCAATCACAACTTGCTGCCCGTTTCCCCCGTCACTCTCTATCCACTTTTGCAATGCCACTCAGAGGTAACGGCCCGTCTTGCATCTCTTTCCTGGTTGCTGGCCCGACCGTGAATCTCCGATCTGACACCTCCAGAGCTTCTGCGACGTCCTGTTGCTGGCGGACATGTCTGAGAACTGTGCCGCCGTTACCTGCTCCCGTTCTGTCGACCGACATCACCTGACGTTGCTCGGATCTTCGAGGCTTGAGCGTCGACATCTGGGCTGGTAACCTTGACTGGTGTCGCTTGGGTTTTCGGGGCTTGACTGTCGACATCTGTGTTGGGTGCATGCCTGGCACTTTTCTTCCTGACGGGAGCTCCGGACACTACTGTCGCTTCTCCGGTCTCTCTCATCGGTTCCACAATCACTTCAGAACTTACACACGCACTGTTTTTCTCCTGAGTTGGTTTTCTCTGACAACACTGTACCCGGCGTTCTAATCAAGCTCCTCCCCTCTGCCATGCCTCCTTGCTGTTATGATTCCACAGTGTCTTGTCTTCTTATATTACTCTCTTCTTTTAGCTCCCCAGTCCCTGGGTGAGGGAAGTTTACAAGTATGTGTTGCTTCTTTAAAGGTAGTCCAACTTCTGCCAAGAGCTGCACACATTCCTGAGTCTTCTGTTGGATTTGTGTCCAGATGAATTCATTTTGTGCGTACTGCCTAGGAGGAATGCCTGCATTGGATCGTTTTGTCCTGCGCTGTTCTCTCAATAGAGGTTCTTCCAAGAGATCTGAGGTTCCAGTCAGTTCACTGGCCGTCGTCATGATCGGCCGCCAGTTCAGTAACTGTTTCTAGTAGGATTTTCAGGGGGAGCACCTTCTCCCGTATTTCCGCCTCAGAAAGGTATGGGCGACACATATTTCTGTGTAACACTCATGTCAGGGCACTCTCTCCATCTTCCGGTCGAACAATTCGATAGGGCACTTCCTCCTGCCAGTAAACTAACTTATTCCTGGGTCACTTGGCTCATATTAACACCCTCTCTCCTGCCCAAAGGGGTTCTTCCTGTGTCAGACTTTTGACGGGGTATTCTATCTCCTTAAGTTTTTGTTCCACCAAGTGTCTCATCATTTGAAGTCGATGGCGATGGCACCGAACCTAGGTAGTTGCGTGACTTCCCGGATGTTCATCCTCCAACTCTAGTCCTAATTGAAGTAATTTCTCGACCACCTCGCCCAAACAGCAATGTGTAGGGTGTGTATCCAGTGGTCGCATGAACCTGATTGTTATACACCCACACCAGCTCGGAGACAAATTCAGGCAACCTCATTTTGTGATTTTCTTCCAGTGTCCATAGAATTTGTAACAGACTCCTACTGAAGAATTTGCAAGCTCCATTTCCCTGTGGGTGGTATGGCGTGGTCCAGGATTTGTCTATACCGTAGAGATGGTGCACTTCAGCCATTATCTTCCCTTGCAAGCAGGCTCCTTGATCTGAATGAATTCTCTTCAGACACCCATACACACTGATAAAATCTTGGCAAATTGCTTTGGCCGCCATTTCTGCCATCTAATCTAGGGTCGGAATGACCATAGCAAACTTTGTGAAGTGGTCAGTCATTACCAAACAATGTTCATAACCGTTGTAGGATCTTTTATTCATCAAGTAATCCACCATCAATACTTCCAACAGGGCAGACATCTTTATAGTTTGGATTGGTGCCCTTTGTTCTGGAGGCTTGGTTAGCTCACACTGATGGCACCTTCGACAGGCTTCTTCCACCGTCTGGCATAGCTGAGGCCAGTACACTACTTGTTGCAGCCATCAGAAAGTCTTTTCAGTGCTGAAATGGGTCATCCGTTCATGAGCTTCCTTTGCAGACTCACCGCCATTTCTTCAGAGATCATCACTTGCCAGGTGACATCCATTTCCCTAGACAGCTGAATGCTTCGGCACAGCAGACCATTCTTCATGACAAATCTTTCCCATTGGCCCAAGATCTGCAACGTACTAGCTGATAGAGATGCTCTTAACTCCTGATCAGGTTTCTGCCCCAAGGTAACCCACTTCCTTAGCTCTACCATTTCAGGATTTGACTGCTGGAGATAAATCCACTCATCCCTTTGGCGTCTCAGGACCTGGGTGGGTTTACACTCCCCCTATTTTTCTGGGGCGGCTACTTAGATGGCTGCGAAATGGGTGAAATCTGGGATCTCGTCGCCTTCTAGATCTTCATCTGTGTCCCCCTTGGGACTTATTGGAGTTACTCGAGGGCATCGGCATGGGTTTTCTGAGCTTTTGACAGATACGCGATTCTGTACTGCTACTTGGACATTCTGGCAATCCAACTTTGTTCCAAAGCTCCCAACTTTGCATTTTTGAGATGAGAAAGGGGATTGCTATCGGTTCGCACCTGAACCTCCAACCCCGAAAGATACTTAGCAAACTTTTCAGTCATGGCCCAGACCAGCTCCAGCAGCTCTAACTTGAATGAACACTAATCATCAGGGTTCCTTTCGGTTTCTCTCAGTGACCGAGTAGCATATGCAATCACCCGTTCTTTGCCTTCTTGAATTTGCGCTAATACTGCTCCTAGGCCGTACAAACTTCCATCGGTGTATAGTAAGAAGGGTTGGGAGAAGTCGGCATAGGCTAATATGGGGGTTAGTTAATGCCATCTTCAGGGAACAAAAGGCTTCTTCCTGTTGGGGCCCCCACTGATTGGCCTGTTTATGTCCCCCAGCTGATTCTCTCAGAGCTCGTGAAGCGGGGTCGCTCTTTTGGCGAAATCTTTGAAGAAACTTTGATAGTAACCTGCCTCTTAGATCTTTTATATTAGTTGGAGTGGGCCACTTCAGTACAGCTGACACTTTTTCGGGGGTAGGGTAGACCCCAGCACTGGAGATAGTGTGCCCCAGATACTCAATCTCTCTCTGGAACGAGTGACATTTCCGAGGTTTAATCTTCAGCCCATGCTTTTGGAGCTTCTCTAGCACTTGTTCTAACCAACTGAGCTGTTCCTCGAAGGTGGAGGAGAATACTACAATGTCATCCAGATAAATTAATGTTGCTTCCAAATTGAGATCCCCAAGTCATCTCTCCACCAACCGTTGAAATGTTCCAGGTGCGTTAGTTAGGCCAAAGGGCATCCGGTCGAACTTGAAAAACCCATAGAGAGGATGAAGGCAGTCTTCGACTGATCCTTATCGGCCATAGGAGCTTGCCAGTACCCGCTAGCCAGATTGAGGGAGGAGAAATATTTAGCTTTCCTGAAGCAGACAGGGACTCTTTAATCCGCGGCAGGGGATGGGAATCCTGCACCATGCAAGAGTTCAACGCGTAATCTACGCAAAACCTCAAGGTCCCATCCTTCTTGCAAACCAGTACAATGCGTGGGGCCCAAGGGCTCTGACTTTCTCGAATCACTCCATTTCATAACATATGGGACAATAGGTCTTTCACTTCTTGACACATTTGCGGTGGAATCTGATGATATCTCTCTCTAATGGGAGCGGTGTCCCCCTTAGAGTTCTCATTCTGGATAGCCTCAGTGCACCCGAAATCGCCTTCATGATGAGTGAACACCCGTGATAATGCTGCAGTAAGCCCTCGATTTGTCCTACTTGCTTGGGGGAGAATTCTGTAAGGTCAGCCTTCATCTGTTCCAGGAGGGAGCGACTAACCCGTGCTCCCTTCTTTCACTCTCGTAGCAAGAGACACTGATAGAGTCCATGGAACTCCTTCATAAAAATAGTAATAATAATTTTTATTTATATAACGCCAACATATTGTACAGCACTTTACAATTAAGTAGGGACATATACAGACAATATAAACAATACAATGTATCACATTTAAACAGTTACAGGAGGAGTGAGGTCACTGCTCCCAGACTTACAATCTTTATGGAAATGGGGGGACACAATAGGTAAAACATGGTCATCAGCCAGTATCAGTCTAAGAGCAGTTACCATGTGCTATTTTGTCCATGGAGGATGTGGAGACAGATGAATAGGCAGAGGCAGATTAAGATTAATATTTAGGAGGGGACAGGGGAAAGTTAGATTTGTGAGTTGAGGTGATAGGCTTGTTTAAACAGATATGTTTTTAAAGCGCGTTTGAAGACATTGGGGCTAGATATTAGTCGGATCATTTGGGGCAGTGCATTCCAGAAAACTTGGGCGGCACGAGAGAAGTCTTGGATAC
The DNA here is from genome assembly GCF_046119375.1 of Phyllobates terribilis. Lineage (NCBI taxonomy): Eukaryota > Metazoa > Chordata > Amphibia > Anura > Dendrobatidae > Phyllobates > Phyllobates terribilis. The sequence continues at coordinate 2,231,890 of NW_027363020.1, read as the reverse complement.
GGAGGTGTGAGGTTCGGATTAAGGAAGATATTAGTCTTAGATCAGTTGCAGAACGGAGGGGATGGGTAGGGGTGATAGACAGAAATGAGGGATGAGATATAGGTCGGTGCAGAACTGTGGAGAGATTTGTGGGTGAGAGAGATGAGTTTGTATTGTATTCTGTGGTGAATGGGTAACCAGTGCAATGACTGGCACAGGGTAGAGGTGTCGGTGAAGCGGCCTGATAGAAATATGACCCTGGCTGCTGCATTCAGAATGGATTGGAAAGGAGAGAGTTTGTTTAGAGGGAGACCGATTAGAAGAGAGTTGCAGTATTCCAGACTATAGTGAATAAGAGAAGCAGTAAGTTTTGCAGTATCAAAGGTGAGAAAAGGTTGGATTCTGGAGATGTTTTTAAGGTGCAGATGACTTGAGCGAGTGTTTGTATATGGAGAATAAAGGAAAGTTGTGTGTCAAATATGACTCCAAGACAGCAAGCTTGCTGCTTGGGGGTTATGGTGGCGCCACCCAAGGAGATTGAAAAGTCAGGTATACTCCTTCCCATTAAGGTCGTTTAAATAAGCTCATACGTAAGTTACCAAGGTCAGTAGTGTCATGTGAATATCTTCCAAAATCCCAATCACTTTTTCTATTGTGTCCCGGTCCTTAGGTTGTCAGTACATAACAGTCTGTCGTGCCTCCCCATCAATAGTCAGAAAGGCTACCTCCACCTGCATGGCTGGGGTCATAGGGTACATCCTGACCATGCTCCGCAATCTCTCCACCCAATCCCACAATTGAAAATGATTCCCCGTGAATTTTTAGGAGGTTGCTGAGCATAGCCCCCAGGGGCATACTTTCCCTGACAAGCTCACCCCCACCATGTTTTGCCATTTCTGCACTGGAATGTTGCATCCTGCCGACTACGCCGAGTATAAGCAGGTACTAGAATGCAACAGCGGAGACAAAGGCGGAACAACAGTACATTTCTTTTATTTAACAAATAATATTAACCCCTTAAGCCCCGAGGGTGGTTTGCACGTTAATGACCAGGCCAATTTTTACAATTCTGACCACTGTCACTTTATGAGGTAATTACTCTGGAACGCTTCAACGGATCCCCCTGATTCTGAGACTGTTTTTTCATGACATATTGTACTTCATGACTGTGGTAAAATTTCTTCGATATCACTTGCATTTATTTGTGAAAAAAATGGAAATTTGGCGAAAATTTTGAAAATTTTGCAATTTTCAAAATTTGAATTTTTATGCTCTTAAATCAGAGAGATATGTCACACAAAAGAGTTAATAAATAACATTTCCCACATGTCTACTTTACATCAGCACAATTTTGGAACCAAAATTTTTTTTGTTAGGGAGCTATAAGGGTTAAAAGTTGACCAGCGATTTCTCATTTTTCCAACAAAATTTACAAAACCATTTTTTTAGGGACCACATCACATTTGAAGTCACTTTGAGAGGTCTTTATGACAGAAAATACCCAAAAGTGACACCATTCTAAAAACTGCACCCCTCAAGGTGCTCAAAACTACATTCAAGAACTTTATTAACCCTTCAGGTGCTTCACAGGAATTTTTGGAATGTGGAAGAAAAAAATGAACATTTAATTTTTTTCACAAAAATGTTACTTTAGACCCAATTTTTTTTATTTTCACAAGGGTAACAAGAAAAAATGGACCCCAAAATTTGTTGTGCAATTTTCCCTGGGCACGCAGATACCCAATATGTGGGGAAAAAACACTGTTTGGGCGCACGGCAGGGCTCGGAAGGGAAGGAGCGCCATTTGACTTTTTGATTGTAAAATTTGCTTGAATAATTAGCGGACGCCATCTTGTGTTGGGAGAGCCCCTGTGTGCCCAAACATTGGAGCTCCCCCACAAGTGACCCCATTTTGGAAACTAGACCCCCCAAGGCACCTATCTAGATGCATAGCGAGCACTTGGAACCCCCAGGTGCTTCACAAATTGATTCGTAAAAATGAAAAAGTTTTTTTTTTTCACTTTTTCATTTTTACGAATCAATTTGTGAAGCACCTAGGGGTTCCAAGTGCTCACTATGCATCTATATAGGTGCCTTGGGGGGTCTAGTTTCCAAAATGGAGTCACTTGTGGGGGAGCTCCAATGTTTGGGCACACAGGGACTCTCCAAATGCAACATGGTATCCGCTAACAAATTGAAGGGAAAATCGGCTCAAATTGTTAGCGGACACCATGTTGCCTTTGGAGAGCCCCTGTGTGCCTAAACATTGGAGCTCCCCCACAAATGACCCCATTTTGGAAACTAGACCCCCCAAGGCACCTCTCTAGATGCATAGTGAGCACTTGGAACCCCCAGGTGCTTCACAAATTGATTCGTAAAAATGAAAAAGTGAAAAAAAAACACTTTTTCATTTTTATGAATCAATTTGTGAAGCACCTGGGGGTTCCAAGTGCTCACTATGCATCTAGATAGGTGCCTTGGGGGGTCTAGTTTCCAAAATGGGGTCACTTGTGGGGGAGCTCCAATGTTTGGGCGCACAGGGGCTCTCCAAACGCAACATGGCGTCCGCTAACAATTTGAGCCGATTTTCCATTCAATTTGTTTGTTATGATCTGCTACAGAGACTAAGGAAAGGCAGGAGATCTGTCCCTACAATAGAACTAAACTAGATCCCTACGATGTAACGGGGAACCTGATCCTGCGATCAGACCCGCTAAAGTCCTCGGCTAGTCTGAACGCAGACCTATAGATGTGGGGGAGGGATCCCTACAAGATCTAGGGACTGGGACAAGTTGGACACCTCCTAGCAGAAATAGTAGCAGTCAAAGACAAACACACAACAAAAAGCATAGAGGTCCGAAGACCTAGCAAAACTAACAGAGAACGGCAATAGAGCAACAAGCTAGCTCAACAGTAGTAAATACAAATGAAGTCCAGCAAAGCCAGGAGGGCGGAGCCGGATTAAATAGGCAAAATGGTCATGTGACCAGCAAACTAAAAAAAACCTAACAGGAGAGTTGTAACAGTACCCCCTCTTCTAAGAGGATCCTCCGGATCCCCTAGGCCCAGGCTTACCAGGAAACCTCCTGTGAAACGCTCGGACAAGTCTGGGGGCAGAAACATCATCCGCCCTCACCCATGAGTTATCCTCAGGTCCGAAACCCTTCCAAGCGACGAGATACTGCAAACTCCCTCTATACCGTCTAGAATTTAGGATGCGGGAAATTTCATATTCCCCGTCCTCCACCACCGGAGGAACAGTGGCAGACGCGTCACCATCCGACACATCAGCTTTTTTCAACAGAGAAACATGAAACACCGGATTAATCCTCCAGGACGTAGGAACCTCCAGCCTAACAGCAGATTGGTTAACTATCTGAAGTACCTTAAAGGGCCCTACGAACTTGGGACCCAATTTTTTAGAAGGAATCCTCAATCGCAGATTCTTAGAGGACAACCAAACCATGTCACCAACAGCAAACAAAACCTCTTGCCGTTTCCTATCAAAGTACCTCTTAGATTTTTTGTTAGCCTCCTGAAGATTACCACGCACATCCGTCCAAACTCTCTCCAAATCACCGGAAAAACTCTCCTCCTCAGGCACAGCCGAAACCAATTTGGAGAATGACCCAAAAGACGGATGTCTCCCAGAACAACAAAAAAAAGGCGAACACCCAGCAGAAGAGGATGTATGGTTGTTAAGAGCAAATTCAGCAAGTGGCAGAAACTCAGACCACCCCTCTTGATTGTCTGCCACAAAACAACGCAAGAACTGCTCAACATCCTGGTTCTTCCTTTCTGTCTGGCCATTAGACTCAGGATGATATCCGGATGAAAACGACAAATGAACTCCCAACCTGTCACAAAAGGCATGCCAAAAACGAGCCACGAACTGAGGTCCCCTATCAGAAACAATGTCAGTAGGAACACCATGTAGTCTGACAATTTCCTTGACAAAGGCCTTGGCGAGTGTCTTAGCGCAAGGTAGTTTGATGAAGGGAACCAAGTGACACATCTTGCTAAAACGGTCCACGACCACCCAGATGACCGTGAAACCTTCAGAGGGAGGAAGGTCAGTAATAAAGTCCATAGCCAGTTGTGTCCAAGGTGCACTAGGAACCTCCAGAGGGCAAAGCAACCCCGCAGCAGGAGCATGCGAAGACTTGGATCTAGCACACACAGTACATTGGCGCACCCACTTAATGACTTCCTTCTGCCATCCAGGCCACCAAAAACTGCGACCCACAAGTCTCTTGGTCTCAGAAATTCCTGGATGACCTGCCAACCGAGACTCATGACACTCAACAAACAAATCTCTCCTAAAGGTCCTAGGCACAAACAACCTCCCATGGGGAGTGTTAGATGGGGCATTCTCCTGTGCTTTAAGAATCTCATCCTCCAAAACGGAGTCCAAAGCAGCAATCACAACACCTTCTTGTAAAATGGTCTCCTCTTCCTCCTCAACACCGACCATGGGAGAAAAGCTGCGAGACAAAGCATCCGCTTTAACATTCTTGGTACCCGGGATGTAAGTAACGGAAAAATCAAACCGCGAGAAAAAAAGTGCCCACCTAGCCTGACGGGCATTCAAGCGCTTGGCAGCATCAAGATAGATCAGATTTTTATGATCAGTGAAAACCTGAACGGGAAATTCAGCACCTTCCAAGAGATGACGCCAGTGTTCAAATGCGAGTTTAATCGCCAGCAATTCCCGATTACCAATATCGTAATTAAGTTCAGTCTCGGAAATTTTTTTTGAAAAAAAGGCACAGGGATGTACTTCATCCTTGTTTTCCTGAGACAACACCGCACCAACCCCCACCGAAGAAGCATCAACCTCAACCAAAAACGGCTTAGTCACATCAGGCTGCATAAGGATGGGAGCAGAGGTGAACCTCTCCTTTAAGAACACAAAAGCTTCAATGGCCTCAGAAGTCCACTGAACCGCATTAGCACCTTTCTTGGTGAGATCGGTCAGCGGTTTGACAATAATAGAAAAATTTTTTATGAATTTTCTGTAATAATTGGCGAAACCCAAAAACCTCTGTATCGATTTCAAACCAATAGGCCTAGGCCATTCCTGCACAGCTTGAACTTTAACCGGGTCCATCTCAAAACCTTCACTGGAGATAATGTAGCCCAAAAAACTAATTCTCTGTACAGCGAACTCACATTTCTCCAGCTTAGCAAAAAGCGAATTGTCCATTAATAACTGTAATACCTCACGTACGCTCCGCCAATGAGACTCCAGATCCGGCGAATAAATCAAAATGTCATCCAAATACACCACCACATCTTTGCCGATTAAAGGTCTAAGGATATCATTAATAAGATTCTGAAAAAATGCTGGAGCATTGGTGAGACCAAAAGGCATAACCAGATTCTCAAAATGACCCACAGGAGTGTTAAAAGCAGTCTTCCATTCATCACCCTCCTTCATGCGCAATAAATTGTATGCCACCCGGAGATCAATTTTAGAGAACCACTTGGCCCCCACTAACTGGTTAAATAAATCAGGAATCAATGGCAGTGGGTAAGGATTGCGTACAGTAATTTTATTAATCTCACGAAAGTCCAGACAAGGACGTAAACCGCCATCTTTTTTTTTCACAAAAAAAAAACCAACAGCTACAGGAGACTTGGAAGGCCTAATATGACCAGCGGCCAAGCTTGTCTGTATGTACTCCTCCAAAGCCTTTCTCTCAGGAATAGTAAGATTAAATAAACGACTCTTAGGAAGAGTCGCTCCAGGGACAAATTCAATGGTACAATCATAGTCTCTATGGGGAGGCAAAACCTGCGACTCCTCCTCAGAAAAAACTCTCCAAAAATCCTGAATAGGTACAGGCAATTCCCCTCTATCCACAGCAGCAATGCGTCTGTTACAACACTTGTCATAACACTTAGGGCTCCAGGACTTAATTTCATTGGTAGACCAATCCAGTACAGGATTGTGCAATTTTAACCAGGGTAACCCCAATATTACTGGAGAAGGCAAATTATCCAATACCACCAAATCCAAATTCTCTTGATGAATACCATTAATAGTGAGGGGAAATTCACAGACCTTGTGAGTAACACTCTTCAAGGGAGAGCCATCGACAGAAACCACAGCAATAGGGGATGACAAAGTTTTAGGTTCTAATCTAAGTTTTTCCAAGAATCCCCCATCAATCACATTCAGAGTAGAGCCACAATCCACAAATACCCAAAATTCAATTAATTCATCCTGAGCAGCAGTAGTGGCAGATAGGAATACCCCCTTAGAATTTAAACAGGCAATACGAGCATGACTGACCATTTTTTTTTCTTTCTTCTTACGAAGCACACAGTTCTTAATAAAATGACCAGAGCTTCCGCAATAGAAACACAAGCCTTCAGAAAGTCGGCGGTCTTTTTCCTGAGAGCGGGGTGCCATCGCCCCAATTTCCATCGGCTCTCCATTGTCAGCACAGAACCTCTCAGGACTCGAAGCTGACATAGCAGAGGATTTGCTCTCATTAACCCTTGCACGCAGTCTCCTGTCCACCCGTATAGCTAATTGCATTGCCTCCTGCAAGTTTCCAGGTGTGGGATAAGCAATCAGTAAATCCTTAACCCTTTCACCTAGCCCTGCCAGAAACAAGCTTTTCAAAGCTGAATCGTTCCACCCTACCTGGGCAGACCACCGACGGAAGTGAGAACAATATTTTTCCACATTACCTGATCCCTGCCTCAAACGTCTTAATTCAGACTCAGCAGATGAGACACGATCAGGATCATCGTACAACAAACCCAAAGCAGAAAAAAACTATCCACTGAACTAAAGCACGGATCACTAGGTTGGAGAGAGAAGGCCCATCCCTGAGGATCTTTGCGCAAAAGTGACATTATGAACCCTATGCGCTGTGATTCATCACCAGAGGATCCGGGTCTCAAACGAAAATATAATAGACAAGCATTTTTAAAAGAAAAAAAATCTTGTTGTTCGCCAAAAAATAGATCAGGCAGACGTACCTTTGGTTCCACAAAATGCGCTCCAGAACAGCTACTCACGTGTTGTTGGAGCTTGGTCACCTCCAGAGAGAGTCCCTGCAAGCGTTGAGCCAAATCTTGCACCGAGATCATGATGGAAAACTGGAGGTCTTTCCCCAGAGAAAATCCTTTCCTTTTTATTTTTTTTTTATGGCTGGACTTACTGTTATGATCTGCTACAGAGACTAAGGAAAGGCAGGAGATCTGTCCCTACAATAGAACTAAACTAGATCCCTACGATGTAACGGGGAACCTGATCCTGCGATCAGACCCGCTAAAGTCCTCGGCTAGTCTGAACGCAGACCTATAGATGTGGGGGAGGGATCCCTACAAGATCTAGGGACTGGGACAAGTTGGACACCTCCTAGCAGAAATAGTAGCAGTCAAAGAAAAACACACAACAAAAAGCATAGAGGTCCGAAGACCTAGCAAAACTAACAGAGAACGGCAATAGAGCAACAAGCTAGCTCAACAGTAGTAAATACAAATGAAGTCCAGCAAAGCCAGGAGGGCGGAGCCGGATTAAATAGGCAAAATGGTCATGTGACCAGCAAACTAAAAAAAAACTAACAGGAGAGTTGTAACATTGTTAGCGGACACCATGTCATGTTTGGAGAGCCCGTGATGTGCCTAAACAGTGGAGCTCCCCCACAAGTGACCCCATTTTGGAAACTATACCCCTCAAGGATTTTATTAAGGTGTATAGTGAACATTTTGAACCCAGAGGTATGACACAGAATTTGTTTACATTAGGCCATCATATTGAATAAGTTGTCATTAGTCTTGAGCGCAAGTGCTCGCTACTTGAGTTTGCATCGGGTACTCAGGTATGCACCATGTACAGCGTGTGCTCGAGTGACATGCTCGAGTCCCTGCTCCGCATGTTTCACGGTAATTAGACACCCGCTCGTGCATGGCAGGCAATCCCCGTAAAGTTTTTTTTGGCCGCGAAGCATATGGGGCAGAGACTCGAGCATGTCACTCAAATACCCACGATACTCAATGCATACCAGAGCACCCGATGCAAACTCAAGTAGCGAGCACTTGCGCTCAACACTAGTCGCCATATCGTCATCTTTTTTTCTTACTTTTGAAAAAAATCCCAACCCCATCACAACCCTAACCCCAACCCTAACCCTAGCACAACCCTAACCGTAGCACAACCCTAACCGTAGCACAACCCTAACCCTAGCACAACCCTAACCCTAGCACAACCCTAACCCCAAACCCAGCCCTAACCCTAGCCCAATCCTAACCCAAGAGTTTATTTTTGACGCCGTTCCTCGTGCGGTATAAGTGATTAGACGACTTTATTCTTCGGGTCGGTGTGATTACAGCAATACCAGAATCATATGGGGTTTTTATGACTGACAGCTGTCACACACTAAAAGACGCATTTTTTGTAAAATCTAGTTTTTGCATCGCCATATTTTGAGAGCTATAATTTTTCCAGATTTTGGCAGACAGTCATGTGACGGCTTGTTTTTTGCAGGATGAGTTGACGTTTTTATTGGTGCTAATTTCAGGCACGTGACATTTTTTAATCGCTTTCTATTCCGATTTTTGGGAGGCAGAATAAACAAAAACCAACAATTCAGGAATTGTTTTTTTTTTTTTTTTTTATTCTGTTCCGCGTGTGGTAAAATTGATAAGGTAGCTTTATTCTTCGGGTCAGTACGTTTACAGCGGTTCCACATTTATATCGTTTTTCTATGTTTTGCACTTTTACATAATAAAAGCAATTTTATAGAAAAAATTATTTTTTAGCATAGCTTTATTCTGCGAGCTATAACTTTTTTATTTTTCGGCTGATGGAGCTGTATGGCGGCTTGTTTTTTGCAGGACGAGATGACATTTTCAGCGGTACCATTTTTATTTATATTTGTCTTTTTGATCGCGTGTTATTCCATTTTTTGTTTGGCGGTATGGTGATAAAGCATTGTTTATTGCTTCGTTTTTTTTTGTTTTTTTTTACCGTGTTCACTGAAGGGGTTAACTAGTGGGACAGTTTTATAGGTCAGGTTGTTCCGGACGCGGAGATACCAAATATGTGTACTTTTATTGTTTTTTTTGTTTTTTTTTATAATAATATTTATTGATGGGTACATTATATTTTTATTTTTGGTGGATTATTTTTTTTATTTTTTTTTTATATTTTTGCAATTTTTTTTTTTTTCACTTTCTGAAAGTTTATATACTTTATTACTTTGTCCCACTCTGGGGCTTTCACTTTTTTTCCTCTGATCGCCTGCATGGCACAGGAATGCAGCACCATCCCTGTGCTATGCAGGCTATCAGCGCTGGACAGGGAGAAGATTGTTTGGAGATGCACTGCGCATGTCCAAACAATCTTCCTGCTGTCTGGTGACCCGGATGTTGTCATGACGACATCGGGTCATCATGGCAACACCCAGGAAGCCTTTGCAGACAGCGCTGGAAGCCGGAAGAGGAGGTGAGTATCTGCGATCACCTCCCCTTGCCCCCGCAATGCTGCGATCGACTTCGATCGACTTCGATCGCAGCATCGCGGGGGTTAATGTGCTGGGAGCGGTGCAGGACCGCTCCCTGCACATAGTATCGGGTGTCAGCTGTGACAATCAGCTGACACCCGGCGACGATCGCGCCCGCACAGCCTGTGTGCGCGCGATCGCCATGACGTACTAAAACGGGTCTGGCTCTTAAGTCCCAGGGCACAGACGCGTATTAGTACGTCAAATGTTGTTAAGGGGTTAATTATAAAACATATTATATGGTAACAATTTCTTTACAATGTTTGACAGTAAAGTAAGAAAATCACATAACAGAATAAATTATCAGAATACACTAGAATTCAGGGGCTGGTAGTTTAAAATGATCTACTGGTGGGAAGGGGAACTAGATTGTCATTAACTATACCAGGCAAGGGGCAGTCTTTTAAAGCCTTGGCAATACTCTGTTTCTATCACAACTCGCTGCCTGTTTCCCCCGTTACTCTCTATGCACATTTGCGATACCGCTCTGTCGTCTGCTGGTCTCTGTCTGACTACTGTCTTTCCCTCTATCCGTTCCCGGTACCATAGGTCCCTGTCAGGGGTAACGGCCCGTCTCGTGTGTCCTTCCTGGTCGCTGGCCTGACCGTGAATCTCTGATCTGACACCTCCGAACCTTCTGCGACGTCCTGTCGTTGGCAAACACATCTGAGAACCTTACCACCGCAACCTACTCCCATCCTATTGTGGCGCCCCTGAGGGTTCGGTCGCCACAGAGGTACTGCATCTCACCCAGAGATGTGGTATCTCACTCTCAGGTAAGGAAGGAGTACAGCTCAGGACCTTAACACCTGCATCCAACACATACCCGCAGTGGGGGTAGGGAGAGATTCCTCCTAAGGGAGAGAACAGTCCCAGGTCCCTAGCTGAGGGGAGGTGCTATGTAGTGGGTGTGGGTGGAGGACGTAGTTAGGGGAGCACATGAGAGGAAGGTATATATAGAGAAGCCATCTTGTTGAGTTGAGTCCAGATTAGAACAGTGAGCAGTGAGTGAGAACAGTCTACATTGAGAGGAGTGGAACAGGGCTCTGCAGGAGCTCTGCTCAGGCAGAGGGCCTGAGGAGAGGCCCAGGACTGAAGGAGAAGGAGAGGGAGCAGGAAGGGCTCCAGGAATGAGGAAGGGACCCCAGGGGTACGGGCAGTGCTGGAGGCCACCCGTATGCCCGAATCTACCAGGAGGTGGAGGGGTCAGGCCACACAAAGAGGACCGGTCCCTCAACTAGCTGAGCACTTTATGTCTCAGCTAGAAACCGGAGGCTACAGTATTTCAAGTCCTGCAGCCAACAGTCCATATCAGTCTCACCAAGAAGGTAGCTATAGAGGACCCAGGGGACGGAACAGACGTCGCCCGACAAGGCTCGCAGGTAACGGATTGGGACACTTGGTATGAGGTGCAGGGAGACGGCCAGAGAGAGGACACACAAGGGGGTACTCCGGAGCTATCTGAGGGTTGCCCGAACCCCTCCCTGAGTAAGCACAGCACGACGAAGGAAGTTACACTGGTACCTGTAACTTGGACTGCAATAACCGTGAGTAAAGACCCTGAGGACTGCACCCCATTGTCTCTGTGATTATTGCTGCGCCATCAGACCCTGCACTACAATGCCCAGAACAACCTATACCATCTACACTGCCCTGGAGCTAAGCTCTACCTGTGGAGAGCTGAACCAACCCTGCTGCACTAACACCCGCTCCAGAGGACCTGCTCCGCAGCGGCGGCTCCACATAGCCGCATCCCACAGGTGGCGTCACAAACTTTGTATATAAAAACTATAAAATCCTCTTTTTACTGACTGCCCTGGGTCACGGACCAGGTCACTGCCACTGTGACATCTCCCCTAGCAACGACCGGCCCGGCACCGAGTACCCCACGGCCCAGGGGGCGCGTCACTGTCGACCGACGTCACTCGAGTGAGGAACCGTGACTGGTGTCGCTCGGATCTTTCAGGCTTGACCGTTGACGTCTGGGCTGGGATCCTTGACTGGCATTACTCAGGTCTTCGTGGCTTGATCGTCGTCGTCTGGGCTAGGAACCTTGACTGGCATCGTTCAGGTCTTCGGGGCTTGACCGTCGACATCTGGGCGCATGTGTGGCACTTTTCTTCTTGACAGGAACTCTGGACGCTGCTGTCGCTCTTCCCGTCATTCTCCTCGGTGCCAAAATCACCTTAGAACTTGCACATGCGCTGTTTTTCTCCTGAGTTGGTTTCCCTGACAACACTGTACCAGGTCCTGATCAAACGCCTCCCCTCTGGCACTAGTCCTCACTGTTCTGGTTCCAGTGTCTTGTCTCCTTGCATCATATCCAGTCTATGGCCTGCATCCTGGAATGCAGATGAGAGGCCTGTGCATGTCACCATGTGACTCATCTGACTCATTTCCGGTCGTCAAGGCACGTCATATCCGGCCTATGATCCGCATGGTGGAAAGCAGATGGGACGCCCACATATCTCAAAAATAAGGAAGAGGAGAAACAACTGTGCTCATTTATTCAATGATAATCAGATTTAAAAACAGGGATTCATGTGACAGGAAAGACACCAATGCATCACAGGAATGGAAGCAAACAAATGCAAGAGGGAGAGAATAGAAGGAATAGATTTTTTGATAGGGTCTGTTTACCCCTTCATCCAGCCAGCCCCTACACCATCTATCCACCCCATATGGATAGATATCACGCTCTAACTAGCGCTTCTGCGGGATGTTGTTTCTTGATCACATGGACCCGCAGAAGAGCTAGTTAGAGCGTGAAACAGCTGTCGTCCACCTCCTCCCCACACTCCCTGCTTTCCATTTATTTTATCCGAATATGAAATAAAGGACTCTTATTTTTCATAAACGGTGAGTGCAACTTTTCATCATCTCCTTTCTACTGAATTATTGTTTCTGCATTTTACACTGTGTGCAGAATTATTAGGCAAGTTGTATTTTAGAGGATTATTTTTGTTATTGATCAACAACTCTGTTCTCAATCAGCCCAAAAGACTCATAAATATCCAAGCTTAATATTTTTGGAAGTTGGAGTGGGTTTTTTTTAGATTTGGCTATCTTAGGAGGATATCTGTTTGTGCAGGTAACTATTACTGTACAGAATTATTAGGCAACTTAATAAAAAACAAATATAATCCCATCTCACTTGTTTATTTTCACCAGGTAAACCAATATCAGTGTAGAAAATTTAGAAATAAACATTTCTGACATGCAAAAACAAAAACAAAAAAATAGTGATCAATATAGCCACCTTTCTTTATGATGACACTCAACAGCCTTCCATCCATAGATTCTGTCAGTCGCTTGATCTGCTTTCGATCAACATTGCATTCAGCTGCCACCACAGCCTCCCAGACACTGTTCCGAGAGGTGTATTGTTTTCCCTCCCTGTAGATCTCACATTTTATGATGGACCACAGGTTCTCTATGAGGTTCAGATCAGGTGAACAAGGGGGCCATGTCATTATTTTTTCTTTTTTTAGACCTTCACTGGCCAGCCACGCTGTGGAGTAGTTGGATGCATGTGATGGAGCATTGTCCTGCATGAAAATCATTTTTTTCTTGAACGATATTGACTACTTCCTGTACCACTGCTTGAAGAAGTTGTCTTCCAGAAACTGGCAGTAGGTCTGGGAGTGGAGCTTCACTCCATCTTCAACCCAAAAAGGTCCCACAAGTTCATCTTTAATGATACCAGCACCCCACCTCCACCTTGCTGGTGTCTGAGTCGAAGTGGAGCTCTCTGCCCTTTACTGATCCAGCCTCTGGCCCATCCATCTGGCCCATCAAGAGTCACTCTCATTTCATCAGTCCATAAAACCTTTGAAAAATCAGTCTTAAGATATTTCTTGGCCCATTCTTGACGTTTTATCTTATGTTTCTTGTTCAAAGGTGGTCCTTTTTCAGCCTTCCTTTCCTTGGCCATGTATCGCACACCTTGTGCTTTTTGAGACTACAGTAACGTTACAGCTCTGAAATATGGCAAAACTGGTGGGGAATGGCATCTTGGCAGCTTCATGCTTGATTTTCCTCAATTCATGGGCAGCTATTTTGCGCCTTTTTTGGCCAACACGCTTCTTGCGACCCTGTTGGCTATTTGCCATGAAACGCTTGATTGTTCGGTGATCACGCTTCAAAAGTTTGGAAATTTCAAGACTGCTGCATCCCTCTGCAAGACATCTCACAATTTTGGACTTTTCAGAGCCCGTCAAATCTCTCTTCTGACCCATTTTGCCAAAGGAAAGGAAGTTGCCTAATAATTAAGCACACTTTATATCAAAGTGATCAAAATACGCAATTGCCTAATACTTCTGCACCGCAAGTTTATGCGATGTGTATTTGCCGTTAAGATTCAGGTGTGGTCATTATGCATTCAGAAGGTGCTGCAGGCTTACTCTTTATTTAGCTACATATATATTTTTGTGAACTTATAATTCATAGAACAGTCTCCCCCTCACTCCTTTGCCTCAGTGTCCTTGATTTCTGTGCCCCTGGCTAATTCCCCCCACCCTCCATATTCCTGAAATTCAGTGAGTGCACTCGCTCTATTTCCGTTTCTCTCACTCTTGCATTTGTTTGCTTCCATTCCTGTGATGCATTGGTGTCTTTCCTGTTGTCTAACATGCAGATCCCTGTTTTTAAACCTGATTATCATTGACTAAATGAGCACAGTTGTTGCTTCTTTCTCATTTTTGGGTGTCATTATGTGATTGTACATCCTAGTAATTGACTTTCATTTAAGGCACCCTGTTACCCATTCTATATAATTCTAAAATATTGGGTTTTAAAATAGATGCTTATTTGATTACTCCTTTGGATAAATAATGATGCTTGTTTGCATCCTATTATGTAACCTGAATACAGGCCATGACACGTTACTGCCTTTCCTGCATTCCACCCTGTCTGCTGCAGACCGTAAATTACATGCGGTGCGATCTGGAGGGGGAGACAAAGGATGAGATACGCTGCCATCCCGTCTGCATTCCACCATGCGGACCATAGGCCGGATATGATGCGCCTCGACAACTGGAAATGAGTCACATGAGTCGCATGATGACATGCGCAGGCCTCTCATCTGCATTCCACCATGCAGGCCATAGACCGGATGTGATGCACCTCGGCGCCCGGAAATGAGGTACCAGTGAGCCCAGCGCGCACATACTTAAAAAGCATATCGGAGTGAGAACCCTGAGAGATTTACTATGTCCTGTTGACCGCGGTTAAGCGGCTGGACAAACCCCCCTTTCTCTGGCTACTTATTGGATGGAGTATTGTCAGTCCCCCTGTTGAACCCAAGGATAGGTAGAAACGCGTCGGGTGAATACTCATAGCCAACATTTTAAACATTTTAATCTCTCTATGCTCTACTACCCTGACTGAATGATTGGAGTAATCAACTACCAAGCTGGGTGAGGTCAATCCGTTGTCTTAAGGTTTGAACCCTTTACCCCTGAGGGTGGTTTGCACGTTAATGACAAGGCCAATTTTTACAATTCTGACCACTGTCACTTTATGAGGTAATTACTCTGGAACGCTTCAATGGATCCCCCTGATTCTGAGACTGTTTTTTCAAGACATATTGTACTTCATGATTGTGGTAAAATTTCTTCGATATCACTGGCGTTTATTTGTGAAAAAAACGGAAATTTGGCGAAAATGTTGAAAATTTTGCAATTTTCAAAATTTGAATTTTTATGCCCTTAAATCAGAGAGATATGTCACACAAAATAGTTAATCAATAACATTTCCCACATGTTTACTTTACATCAGCACAATTTTGGAACCAAAATTTTTTTTGTTAGGGAGCTATAAGGTTTAAAAGTTGACCAGCGATTTCTAATTTTTCCAACAAAATTTACAAAACCATTTTTTTCGGGACCACATCACATTTGAAGTCACTTTGAGAGGTCTTTATGTCAGAAAATACCCAAAAGTAACACCATTCTAAAAACTGCCCCCCTCAAGGTGCTCAAAACCACATTCAAGAACATTATTAACCCTTCAGGTGCTTCACAGGAATTTTTGGAATGTGGAAGAAAAAAATGAACATTTAACTTTTTTCACAAAAATGTTACTTTAGACCCAATTTTTTTTATTTTCGCAGGGTTAACAAGAAAAAATGGACCTCAAAATTTGTTGTGCAATTTCCCCTGGGCACGCAGATACCCCATATGTGAGGAAAAACTACTGTTTGGGCGCACGGCAGGGCTCGGAAGGGAAGGAGCGCCATTTGACTTTTTGATTGAAAAATTTGCTTGAATAATTAGCGGACGCCATGTTGCATTTGGAGAGCCCCTGTGTGCCTAAACATTGGAGCTCCCCCACAAGTGACCCCATTTTGGAAACTAGACCCCCAAAGGCACCTATCTAGATGCATAGTGAGCACTTGGAACCCCTAGGTGCTTCACAAATTAATCCGTAAAAATAAAAAAGTGTTTTTTTTCCCACTTTTTCATTTTTACGCCCCCTAAAAGAAATGAAGGACTCATCCACGCAGATGTCCCTTTGAGGCACGTACACTTCACCAAACTTGTTGTTGAAGTACTCGATGACCGGCCGAACTTTGAAAAGACGATCAAAGTTCAGGTCATCGCGTGCAGGACACCTTGCATTATCTTGGTAATGCAAGAACTTGTGGATGGCCTCAAAACGTGTCCGGGTCATGACCATTCGGAACACTGGAGTGTTATATAAAACGTCAACACTCCAGTATTGCCGAACCTCTGTTTTTTTCAGGATCCCCATATGAAGGATCAGGCCCCAAAACTTCATCATTTCTTCTGCGTCTACAGGAGACCAGTTAGAAAATGATGAAGAGTGGTTTTGTTCCAAAAATTGATGAGCATACAAAAAAGTTTGGCCCACCATGAGGTTTATAAAATCCTCATAGAAAAAGACTTTGAAAAAGTCTATTTCTGTGAGGCCGGTGGTGTCAAACTTGATTCCTGATTCCGCCACGAAATCAGGAATCAGTGGCTCAAAATTTTCGGGGGGCAAGGTCCATAAGGGATCAGTAGTGGGGGCGCTGGAACATCTTCTCTCCTGCGACGACTGCGGGGCGGTCCAGCAGCACCTGAGGAGGAAGAGGAGGAGGAAGAGGAGGACGATGAGGCGTCGGAAAATTAAAGAAATGTGGGATCCTCGCCCTCGCTGTCAGTCTCAGTGTTGGAGGCAACAATAGCGTATGCCTCCTCCGCTGAATAGCCAGTTTGGGATGATGACATTGATCGCACCAATCAGAGATGGCTGGGGCCTGGGCACGCACCACAGGGGGTCACAGGGAGGTGACAGGCAGGTCACAAGCCGGTCACCGCCCTGTGACCGCCCTGTCACCTGTGTTCAGGTACTCTGATTGGAGCGATCGATGTCATCATCGATCGCTCCAATCAGAGCTGGCTGGGGGCTGGCTGGGGGATCTATGACATCACAGGGGGTCATGGCGAGGTGACAGACAGGTCATAAGCCGGTCACCGCCCCATGACCGTCCTGCTACTGCGTGGTCCCGCTGTGATCGGTGCGATCGATTTGATCGGCGATCGCACCGATCCTAGCAGTTTGGGGAGAGGGCTGGAGTTACTAGGCAACAGCCTAGGAGCACCGATCCTAGGCTGCACATCACTGTTTCCGGCAATCTGATTGCCGGAAACAGTGAGAAATGCTGTGATTGGCACTTCAGAATTGAACAGCCAATCACAGTGATCGTGGGTGTGAAGGGGCGGCGACACCCCCCGAGATGCCGGCGCCATCTACCCTAAGGTAAGATGGCACTGGAATTTTAATGCTATCACCGCGACTTCGGTCGCGGTGCCGCATTAAAGATAGGGCGTATAAATACGTATCTGGTCCATAAGACCCAGGGCACAGATACGTATTAATACGCCCTATGTCGTAAAGGAGTTAAATACTATACACTATTATATGGTATGTTGAAACCAACTATGAATATTGTCATTGTTATAGCATCCCATGATTGATGTTTGAAAGATCGTGACTGGCATAGAAATAACTGTATTTACTCTGTGGATGACTTGACCAAAGCTACAGCATTATTTCTTAATCGACAACCACAGCAATATTTCTCTATCTGATTACTCAGTGATAGACTGTGATTAACTACATTCACTTTGCTGATGACACAGATAAGATCATACTTATTCTGTTTTATTACTCTGTCACAGTTCTTTCATACTTCCCTGTCTGGCTTACCGATGACAGACTGTGATTGATATTTGAGATATTTATATCTTTGATTGATCTTACACCCACAAACGGTGTAGTACTGGTTTTATTTTTAAAGCGTTTATATACTGTATGTATCTTCTTGATGTTGGTCTGTGAGGAGACCATTTTAGTTGTTATATATTAAAGGTTAAGTTTTAGATCCCATTCTTGCTGGCATTCCTTATAATAATGCCCCTGAGCAGTCCTGTGACGGCACATAAGAGCATGTTAGCAAATAACTTGGCACTCAGTTTGTGAATTAATTTAAATAATTTTTATAATTTTTAACCACAGTCCGTAAATTGTACGTACAGACGTTTCGGTCTATATCAGACCTTCATCATACGTCAGTATGTACAATTTTTGAACTGTGAATAAAAATTTTGTTTTTGTGAGACAAGTTGTAGATTCGAATGCGAATATAAAATTTAACATATAATATAAACGCATGAAATACGCATCGTGTGAACACAGCCTTAGTGTAAACTCCACTGTTACCAGCTAGACAAGGTTCTGGAGTAACGGTGTCCTATCAATGGTAAAAATTTTAATGGGTCTGTCCAACCTAACTGTCCCTATTACTAATTTCTGAACCAGTCCTGATTTCATGAAGTTGGTGGCAGACCCTCAGTAAATGCGAGCTAACATTGGTATCAACTGATTCTTAGAAAATACATTTAGAAGTAGCTTATCTGAGGAGTAAAAGGGTACATGGAAGTCTGAGTGACCTCAACAATCACCCAGACTTAGGCTTTTCTCGACAGCCTGTGCGCCTGAGAGCTTATTGAGAAGTTCTTAAGAATATGTCCAGCGTGACCACAGTAGAAGCAGACTGCGAGATCGCGCTGCCATCTTCTCTCACTGGTCCGAGAACTGGTAGCTCCAACCTACATTGGTTCTGCTTTACATAAGTCGACCAATTCGGCAATAATAGCCGAAACCTACTGTTGCTCTTCACGTTTCTCCCGAATCCTGCGATCCATCCGAATGGCCTGGATCATAACCTCTCCAAAGGGAAAAGTATGCAAAGCCAGTGTATCAGACACGCTTCTGTGGAATTGGACCATTGCTAGAACTCAACTATAGTCCTCTGCAGAGCGGACCCCGTGCCAGTTCATAATATTTGCCTTTGCGACCTGGATCCTCTCAGGTTTATCATATGTCAACCTTCAGGTGTCAAAGAAGGCATCAACAGAAGGCTGTTCTGGAGCTTGTGAGGACAAGGAAAATGCCCAAATCTGAGGGGCCCCTCATAGTAGGTGTAACGGGTCTGGGAGGTGGAACCTCAGAGCAACTATACAAAGGGCAGTCCTTGTAAGGAAGCGGGTGGCTCCCAGGGAAGGCGGGCAGGTAGTCACGGCCAGTGACAGGGACAGTCTCTGGGTAGAGGGGCAGGTAGTCACGGCAAGTGACAGGGACAGTCTCTGGGTAGAAGGGCAGGAGGTCACGGCAAGTGACGGGGACAGTCTCTTGACAGGCGGATGGTCACGGCAAGTGACAGCAGGGTAAGAGTCTCTAGACAGGCAGGTGGTCACGGCAAGTGACAGCAGGATAAGAGTCTCTAGACAGGCAGGTGGTCACGGCAAGTGACAGCAGAATAAGAGTCTCTAGACAGGCAGGTGGTCACGGCAAGTGACGGCAGAGCCTCCAGGTAGGCTAGCAGGCAGGTAGAAGGTGAGCGCTCCCAGGTGAGCGGGCAAGAGTCTCTGGACTGGCAGGTGGTCACGGCAAGTGACGGCAGAGCCTCCAGGAAGGCTAGCAGGCAGGTAGCAGGTGAGCGCTCCCAGGTGAGCGGGCGGGCAGATCCATAGACAGACTGACAGGTGTTGGAAGGCAGACTGTCGGACCGCAGGAATGCAAGCAGATAGACAGAAATCAGGTAGGAATCAAGCAGAGATCTGGCAGGTAACTGGCAGGTATCTGGTAACGGGACTTGAGGGCTGAAGCAGAGTTGAAAGGCTTTGCAACAACATTGCTCGGGCACCTCCATTTTGGAGGAGGTGCCTTATATATGGTGAGGTCCTCCGGCCATTGGCCGGGGACTCCTTAGGACGGCGTGCGCGGCCCCTTTAAGAGAGGGGGAGCGCGCGCCCTAAGCACAGAGGCCGGGAAGCAGCGCTCGCTGCCAGCAGAGCAGGAGGAAGCCGCCGGGCACGGAGCGGAGAGGTGAGGGGAACGGCGTCCCTGTCTGGCAGGAGGCAGGGACGCCGACGCTACAGTAGGGAGATGATTATTCCCACCCGCCTGAAGACTGGGGTCACAGGTTAAAAAAATAATCTACAGCGCTCTCTAAACACCCTAAACTGGGTTTTCTCTCCTGAAAATTTCTCAGGAAGGGCCACTACGGGTTCGAGAAGGACAGTTGTATGTTTGGGTGTATAGACATCGCTGCCGCCGCCGACAGCGGAGAGCTATAGGGAATTCTCATCAAACTAGTCATCTGACCCTGCAATTGAAATTGTGCTGATTCCAGGCTCTGGTATTCCTTAGTCAGATCCTGAATCATTTGCTTCAGATTCGCCACCTGATCACAGAGCATGTGAACAGGTTTCATACTGACGAAAAAGATAAATGTAAGGCCAATTGTAATATAAAGCTAGTCACTACTCACAGACTAGCCATGAGGCAGAAAGGTCAAGAGGTCCAAGGTCAAAAGCCAGGAAGTTACGTCAAAGACAAAGGGATAAGAGAAACAGATAATAAAGGGCAAAATTTGGGGTCTGGTAACTAAGGTCAGAATGCGTCAAAAAGGTTATACAAACGAGTAGTCAAAAGGAAAATCCAAGGTCCAAAAACAAAAGATAAAAATACAGAACACAGAGTAAACACACCATGGAGCTGAAGCTACAATTGGCAATGACCTAACATTGCCAGCCAGTTAAATAGCCTAGCTGTGAAGCTAGTCACTACCCACAGACAAGCCGTGAGGCAGGGTAGTCAAACGTTCCGGGGTCAGATACCAAGGGAGTACATAGTAAACTAAAGGTGAAAGACAGAGGCAACGTAAGGTCAAGGACTGAAGTCAGAATACCAGGAAGATAGAGGATCAGAGCAAAGGAGCTAGGCAAACGGATGGTCAGAATGAGGTCCAAGGTCAGGCAGCAATAGATCAATAAACAGAGCACAGAAATAGAAGGCAAATCACTGAGCACATGAAACGTCTGGCAGAGATCTGGGACTGACAGTTCAGCTAAGTATCTGGGTAATCAGCTGGAACAGGGAACACCTGAAAGGATCTCAGCACCTCCCAGACTCAGATTGGACAGCCGAGCTGTCCATCAAAACACTGACAACTCAGCACACCCTTGCACCAGATTGGACAACTGAGCTGTCAGTCACCGCCTCAATGACACAATGAGCGGAGGACGTGACACTGGCAATTATCCTTAAAGGAAAACACCTGGGGGAAACCCAAACACTACACTGACAGCCTGATGTGCCGCTGCTAACTAGAGGCGGCTAAGCAGTCACTCACAGCGTCTCTAGGACACAGCGAGTGGAAGGGTCGTGATACCATTTTTTTCATTTTCTCGCTTTTGTTTTCTTTAGGCCATGGCCCCACTATCAGTATTTGGTCAGTATTCGGTCAGTATTTTTTCTCAGGAGTGGCAGCCAAAACCAGGTGAAGAACAATCAGAGAAAAGGTATAATAGAAACAAGTCACCAATTCTGCATTTATCACCCACTCCTGGTTTTGCCTCCCACTCCTGAGAAAAAATACTGACCGAATACTGATAGTGGGGCCGTGGCCTTAGTCAAAGTCTTGGAAAATCCATAACTTTTTAAATGTTTCTGTCAACAGAGCTGTATGACGAATGTTTTTGTGAGACAAGTTGTAGATTCGAATGCGAATATAAAATTTAACATATAATGTACTAAAAAATAGAATAAAATTCTTTGGCTGAAATAAAAAAGAAGAGCGCAATTTCACCATTCCAAACATCGTTTTTATGGTGTTTTCTGTGTATTAAAAATGACCTGATAATTTTTCTTCTGAAGTTTAGTATTATTATTGTGTTACAAAATATAAATTATTTTTTGTTGTGTTACTGCTTTTTTCACCTGAGTATTCCATTTTTTTGTTTTATTTTTAAATCTACTATATGGTTCCAGAGATGTGGGTCGTTTTATTTAGTGATAATTTTTAAAGGTGTTCATAAGGGGGGCGAGGCTTACACATTAAAAGGGTTGTCCCATGAACAAAGTTAATTTTAATCAATAGATCCTCGAATAATAATAATTTCCACAATTGGATGTGTTTAATAAAATGTTCCTGTGCTGAGATAATCTTATGAATGTTCCCCTGTGTAATGGCTGTGTCTGACCGTGCAGGAACATGCTCTGATCATACCACATCTCCTGGGCAGGGGAGGACGGAAAAAAGAGAGTATACAGACATGAGTCATGAGTTTGAAGTAGATTCTTTCTTTGAAGTAAAACATTGTTTAAAAACAGGTAGTGAAATGTTTTACCCCACAGAAAGAATCAACTGTATAGTCTTTTGCTTCCTCGCCTGCCCAGGAGCTGTGGTATGATCAGACCATGTTTCTGCACGGTCAGACACAACCATTACACATATATCCAATAGGAAAAACATGTACATAAGAGCCACCTAGATATATTCACCATATCAACTCTTTATTTAGAAAAGATACACAAACCTTTAAATCACATAAAAGACATGTAAACAATGGATTAACCACTAGGTGGCACCACAATACCACTAAATGACATCAGCATAAACATCTAATCAATTTTCAATTTATACCCCATTCAAAGTCTAGTATTGATATTATCGTCCTTGCTGAATCGGGCCCATAAACCATATGGGACCAAAAATATATCAGGCAATCCAAAGTTATGCCTTTACAAGGATGTGGTTCCAATCCCAGGTCCCAAAACCACCCGACGTACGTTTCGGCCTGCGCCTTCTTCTGGGGTTAAAATCATACTGGTAAGCGCAGCCATATATACTGAAAAAACACCAACCAGCAAATTGCTGCAGTGATAAATGTCATTAATACAGACTCATATAGAGGCTCGGGGCGGGACATGGTATACGCAGTGGATGTGTCATATGTTAATCTCCCAGGCACACTCCTATATCTGCATTACAACCTCCCATTTCCCATTGAATCTCTTTCTTTTTCAAACAATTCTTCTCATTTACAAGTGTAATAGGGTCTATGCCCTTATCGGACTACAAGGAAACATGATTATCTCATCATAACAGACAAGGGGTTGTATATTATTTGTGGGTGCTCATGAATATTGGCCACTCCCATGTGCAGGTCCTCATGGCACACATCGCACCGACGCGCTGGGGGAGCGCATCCATCAGAGAGGGCGGTCTGGCCACATGCCCAGTCACAACACACCCATGTGTGTACGTGAGCGTAGGACCTGGCACGTGACCGGAGCAACGATCCCGGAAGATACAGTGATGGATGCGCGCCCCGGTGCGGCGGCGCGACCGCGCAATCGACCTCCCATGAGACAGCATCACATATTATACAGGTAAGGAGACAAAATATGAAAAATTGGGCTATTATCCTATGGCCAATCCAGGGACCTTCTTGAAAAATATGTCTAACTATCAACATTCCATAGTCAGATGTGGATCATACCTATGTAAACCCAAGCAGTAAATCTCATACATATACTTCATATGCAATGTCCATAGTTATCAGGATATACATATATATACAGTGGTGGCCAAAAGTATTGGCACCCCTGCAATTCTGTCAGATAATACTCAGTTTCTTCCTGAAAATTATTGCAATCACAAATTCTTTGGTATTATTATCTTCATTTAATTTGCTTGCAAGGAAAAAACACAAAAGAGAATGAAGCAAAAATCAAATCATTGATCATTTCACACAAAACTCCAAAAATGGGACAGACAAAGTATTGGCACCCTCAGCCTAATACTTGGTTGCACAACCTTTAGCCAAAATAACTGCGAACAACCGCTTCCGGTAACCAGCAATGAGTTTCTTACAATGCTCTGCTGGAATTGTAGATCTTTCTTCTTTGGCAAACTGCTCCAGGTCCCTGATATTTGAAGGGTGCCTTCTCCAAACTGCCATTTTGAGATCTCTCCACAGGTGTTCTATGGGATTCAGGTCTGGACTCATTGCTGGCCACCTTAGAAGTCTCCAGTGCTTTCTCTCAAACCATTTTATAGTGCTTTTGGAAGTGTGTTTTTGGCCATTGTCCTGCTGGAAGACCCATGACCTCTGAGGGAGACCCAGCTTTCTCACACTGGGCCCTACATTATGCTGCAAAATTTGTTGGTAGTCTTCAGACTTCATAATGTCATGCACACGGTCAAGCAGTCCAGTGCCAGAGGCAGCAAAGCAACCCCAAAACATCAGGGAACCTCCACCATGTTTGACTGTAGGGACCGTGTTCTTTTCTTTGAATGCCTCTTTTTTTTTCCTGTACACTCTATGTTGATGCTTTTTCCCCAAAAGCTCTACTTTTGTCTCATCTGACCAGAGAACATTCTTCCAAAACATTTTAGGCTTTCTCAGGTAAGTTTTGGCAAACTCCAGCCTGGCTTTTTTATGTCTCGGGGTAAGAAGTGGGGTCTTCCTGGGTATCCTACCATACAGTTTCTTTTCATTCAGACGCCGTCGGATAGTACGGGTTGACACTGTTGTACCCTCGGACTTCAGGGCAGCTTGAACTTGTTTGGATGTTAGTCGAGGTTCTTTATCCACCATCTGCACAATCTTGCGTTGAAATCTCTCGTCAATTTTTCTTTTCCGTCCACATCTAGGGAGGTTAGCCACAGTGCCATGGGCTTTAAACTTCTTGATGACACTGCGCACGGAAGACACAGGAACATTCAGGTCTTTGGAGATGGACTTGTAGCCTTGAGATTGCTTATGCTTCCTCACAATTTGGTTTCTCAAGTCCTCAGACAGTTCTTTGGTCTTCTTTCTTTTCTCCATGCTCAATGTCGTACACACAAGGACACAGGACAGAGGCTGAGTCAACTTTAATCCATGTTAACTGGCTGCAAGTGTGATTTAGTTATTGCCAACACCTGTTAGGTGTGACAGGTAAGTTACAGGTGCTGTTAATTACACGAATTAGAGAAGCATCACATGATTTTTCAAACAGTGCCAATACTTTTGTCCACCCCCTTTTTTAGGTTTGGCGTGGAATTATATCCAATTTGGCGTTAGGACAATTCTTTTTGTGTTTTTTCATTGAAGACAAATTAAATGAAGAAAATAATACCAAAGAATTTGTGATTGCAATCATTTTCAGGAAGAAACTGAGTATTATCTGACAGAATTGCAGGGGTGCCAATACTTTTGGCCACCACTGTATATATATATATACAGTGCCTACAAGTAGTATTCAACCCCCTGCAGATTTAGCTGGTTGACACATGCGGAATTAACTTGGCATTGTGACATTTGTACTGTAGATCAGCCTGGAAGTGGGAAATGCACTGCAGCAAATTTTTTTTTTTTTTTTTTTAAAACGTTAAAAGTTAATTCAGAGTGTCATTTATTATTCAACCCCTCAAACCACAAGAATTCTGTTTGGTCCCCCAAAAGTATTAAGAAGTAGTTCAGGCACCAAAAATAATGAGCTTCACATGTGTGGATTAAAGATCTCTTTTGCCAGCCTTTTCTGACTATTTAAGACCCTCCCCAAACTTGTGAACAGCACTCAGACATGGTCAACATGGGAAAGACAAAGGAGCATTCCAAGGCCATCAGAGACAAGATCGTGGAGGGTCACAAGGCCGGCAAGGAGTACAAAACTCTTTCCAAGGAGTTGGGCCTACCTGTCTCCACTGTTGGGAGCATCATCCGTAAGTGGAAGGCTTATGGAACTACTGTTAGCCTTCCACGGCCAGGACAGCCTTTGAAAGTGTCCTCCCGTGCCGAGGCCAGGCTTGTCTGAAGAGTCAAGGTTAACCCAAGGACAACAAGGAAGGAGCTCCGGGAAGATCTCATGGCAGTGGGGACATTGGTTTCAGTCAATACCATAAGTAACGTACTCCACCGCAATGGTCTCCGTTCCAGACGAGCCCGTAAGGTACCTTTACTTTCAAAGCGTCATGTCAAGGCTCGTCTACAGTTTGCTCATGATCACTTGGAGGACTCTGAGACAGACTGGTTCAAGGTTCTATGGTCTGATGAGACCAAGATCGAGATCTTTGGTGCCAACCACACACGTGACGTTTGGAGACTGGATGGCACTACATACGACCCCAAGAATACCATCCCTACAGTCAAGCATGGTGGTGGCAGCATCATGCTGTGGGGCTGTTTCTCTGCCAAGGGGCCTGGCCATCTGGTCCGCATCCATGGGAAGATGGATAGCAGGCCTACCTGGAGATTTTGGCCAAGATCCTCCGCTTCTCCATCAAGGATCTTAAGATGGGTCGTAATTTCATCTTCCAACAAGACAACGACCCAAAGCACACAGCCAAGAAAACCAAGGCCTGGTTCAAGAGGGAAAAAGTCAAGGTGTTGGAGTGGCCTAGTCAGTCTCCTGACCTTAACCCAATTGAAAACTTGTGGAAGGAGCTCAAGAATAAAGTCCACATGAGACACCCAAAGAACCTAGATAACTTGGAGAAGATCTGCATGGAGGAGTGGGCCAAGATAACTCCACAGACCTGTGCCGGCCTGATCAGGTCTTATAAAAGACGATTATTAGCTGTAATTGCAAACAAGGGTTATTCCACAAAATATTAAACATAGGGGTTGTATAATAATTGACCCACACTTTTATGTTTAAAATTTAATAAAATTCAACTGAGCAACATAACTTTTTGGTTTGTAAGATTTATGCTTCTGTTCATAAAACCTACTCTCGTTTGCAGTTTGAAGGCTCTAACTTATTTGCATCTTATCAAACCAGCTAAATCTGCAGGGGGTTGAATACTACTTGTAGGCACTGTATATATATATAAGACATACAATTCACATCAAACCAAAGAAAAAGGAGACATCACAAGGAAAAGTACACATCTACATCAGGTTTCACAGAAAATCCCAAGTCTGTACATCCGTCATAGGTCCATATGGTCCAGATGAAATAGAACATATCGGACATCCCACTTCTCATGTAGATAGCATCCAAAGAGCATTTTTCATAATTCCACCTCCCAACATAACCAGCTGTATATTCTACATGGCGGGAAAATGGACCATCTATCACTGTATATAAGTATGCTCTTCTAAAATATAACGAAACAACAAATAACTTTAAACAACAAACAAGGATAAAAAGTATAAAAACAATGAAAAAGAAAAAAAGGGGGAAAGGAATGAATGGAGAACGAAAAATATACTATTTCTAATTGTTCTACTCAAAGAAATGGAGAAAAACTCATATGTTCATTCAAACCATCTGAATTTAAGGTTTGTAAGGTCCAAATCCATTTTGTTTCTAACCGTTCAGGGTGTGCACAAGTCAAGCTCCACTACAAGACAACAAGGTAAACAAACAAAGGGGATACACTTATCTTGAGTAAAGGGCACCAGAGAAGAAACTAGCCGACTGCTAGTGCCCCAAGCCTACACAGAGTTACATAGAACTATCACCGGCGACTCTCTGGAGAAACTGAGACTTTTTAACTACCCAGCAAGGGTGTGTCAATCTGCAGCAGAAGGATATAACTATACAACAGAGATGAGGGAATCAAGAAGGCGTCTACAATGCCAAGCGCAGTGACCTTCTTCAGCTGACTCCAAAGCGACTGTCTGCTCCACCTGACACACCCGTGACAGTACCCCCCACTTCTACGAGTGGCCTCCGTACACTCAGGACCAGGATTCTCAGGATAAGAGGTGTGGAACGAACGAACCAGCCTGGGGGCATTCACCTCTGATGCCGAAACCATGTGTGAGGCAGTGACTGGGATC
The DNA here is from genome assembly GCF_046119375.1 of Phyllobates terribilis. NCBI lineage: Eukaryota > Metazoa > Chordata > Amphibia > Anura > Dendrobatidae > Phyllobates > Phyllobates terribilis. The sequence continues at coordinate 2,204,256 of NW_027363020.1, read as the reverse complement.
GTATATGAGGGACGTTATATATCCCCCAGAATGTGTACAGAGACCTATTAAACCTGTTGGAGTGCATTGCAGTCACAGACACAGCTGCAATGCAGGAATGAAGGTGAGCATTGACCTGGTCAGGCTATCTGGCTAAGGCAGATTAAGTAAAACCCGGCAAGGTCTTCCTTTCTTGGAGGAGGCTACAGGAAGGCAGTGGGGCGGTCTCCTCCCTCCAACCCGGGTTTTCCAGTGGCTCTTGCCACAGGTCCTTTAAAAACCCTGCATTAAGGATTAGTGTTGTTCAGTGTGGGACCTGCTAGGAGCATAGCAGGAAAGCTCGATGGCCTGTGTGTAGCTGAACCCACGCCTGGGAAGGCTCTGCACCCGTCAGGCGCTGAGCGGCCCGGCTCGGCCGTTGTCCCCGGCAACCGTTGTTATTGGACTTGTGTTAACCCGGCTGCGAATCGGAGGACTTTATATTTTACCTGTGAGTGCTGAATAAAAGCTGCTTATGTTGGACTTGCTTGGGTCACTGCCTCAGTTACTGCACGGTGTGAACACCGACGCTTTACACATGATTGGGGGCAGCGGCAGGGGAGAGGACTCGAGGTTCTACATATTTCTTGAGCAGAGACCTGTGAAACACATTGTGGATGTTAAGGGTTTGAGGTAGCTCAAGACGAAATGCTGCTGAGTTAATGACTGCGGTTATTTTATAGGGACCAATAAATCTAGGTCCCAGCTTACAGGAAGGAATCTTCAACTTGATATTCCTGGTAGACAACCACACAAAGTCATTCACACTTAGGTCCGGACCTGGAAAGCGTTTCCTGTCAACCATAAGTTTTTACCTGTCTCCCATCATCTTCAAATTACTCAGAACCCCCTGCCACAAAGAGGAGAGCGACGAAGCAAAACATTCCTCCTCAGGAACACCCGAAGCCCCTCCCCCACTAAAAGTACCAAACTGTGGATGGAAACCGTATGCACCAAAGAACGGTGACCCGTCGGGTAGATTCTTGGCGATGATTATTAATAGCAAATTCTGCCAATGGTATGTAAGATGCCCAATCCTCCTGGTTTTCGGAGACAAAAACCTTAGGTAAGTCTCTAAGTTCTGATTAATGTGCTCTGTTTATTCGACTGAGGATGTAAGGCAGAGGAAAAGGATAGCTGAACCCCCAGTCGAGAACAGACAGCTTACCAGAACTTAGAAACAAACTGGGTCCCTCAGTCTGACACCACATCGGAGGGAACCCAGTGAAACTTCACGATCTCATCTACTATATAATTGTCTTTTCCCGTCTGTCTGTCTGTCTGTCTATCTGTCTGTCTTTCTGTCTGTCTGTCTGTCTGTCCTGGAAATCTCGGGTCGCTGATTGGTCCGGCCGAGGCCAATCAGCGACGCGGCATTTCTGAAAAACATGGCGGCCATTAGCGGCTCATGTGCGGCACAGAGGTCAGCGGCGATGCAGACAGGAGATGCAGCCGGCTACTCGCAGCATAAGTCCCCCGACTGCAGGCGCCGCTGACCTACATGCGGCTATCGTCGGAAAATCAGCGGCTACGGCCGCTTATCTCCCGAGGACAAGTGTGACGCCCCTCGCCTCCCCTCCCCTCTCCTCCCCCCTCCCCTCCCCTCTCCCCTCCCCTCTCCTCCCGTCCCTCCCCCCGCTCGATCAAGACCCCGGCATGCGGCGTCATACTTACCCCTCCCCTCCCCTCTCCTCCCCTCCTCTCCCCTCCCCTCTCCTCCCGTCCCTCCCCCCGCTCGATCAGGACCCCGGCGTCATACTTACCCCTCCCCGTGCCTCCGCAGCAGCTCCTGTGTCTTCCGCTGATGCTCTGTGACGTCACAGGTCAGAGGGCGCGATGACGTCTTTACACCGCGCTCTCTCCTGACTGATCACAGCGCACAGCGTCAACATGCGGGCTACGCTGGAGTCCAGACAAGCAGCTGAGAAGAGAGGTGAGTATTGAATTTTTTTTTTTTTTGTATGGGGCCATAGGGGACCTGCATGGGGCACTATGGGGGGATGGATATACAGGGGATATGACTTCCTGCATGGGGCATTATATGGGGGGGGAGAGGTGACATCCTACATGGGGCATTATATGGGGGGGAGAGGTGACATCCTGCATGGGGCATTATATGGGGGGGGGGAGGTGACATCCTACATGGGGCATTATATGGGGGGGAGAGGTGACATCCTGCATGAGGCATTATATGGGGGGGAGAGGTGACATCCTACATGGGGCATTATATGGGGGAGAGGTGACATCCTGCATGGGGCATTATATGGGGGGGGAGAGGTGACATCCTGCATGAGGCATTATATGGGGGGGAGAGGTGACATCCTACATGGGGCATTATATGGGGGAGAGGTGACATCCTGCATGGGGCATTATATGGGGGTAGAGGTCACATCCTGCATGGGGCATTATATGGGGGAGAGGTGACATCCTGCATGGGACATTATATGGGGGGAGAGGTCACATCCTGCATGGGGCATTATATGGGGGGAGAGGTCACATCCTACATGGGGCATTATATGGGGGAGAGGTGACATCCTACATGGGGCATTATATGGGGGAGAGGTGACATCCTGCATGGGGCATTATATGGGGGGAGAGGTCACATCCTACATGGGGCATTATATGGGGGAGAGGTGACATCCTGCATGGGGTATTATATACGGGGGATCTGCCTTCCTGCATGGGGCATTATATAGGGGGGATGTGACTTCCTGCATGGGGCATTATATGCGGGGGATGTGACATCCTGCATTGGGTATTATATGGGGGAGAGGTGACATCCTGCATGGGACATTATATGGGGGGAGAGGTGACATCCTGCATGGGGCATTATATGGGAGTAGAGGTCACATCCTGCATGGGGCATTATATGGGGGGAGAGGTCATATCCTACATGGGGCATTATATGGGGGAGAGGTGACATCCTGCATGGGGCATTATATATGGGGGATGTGACTTCCTGCATGGGGTATTATATACGGGGGATGTGACTTCCTGCATGGGGCATTATATGCGGGGGATGTGACATCCTGCATTGGGAATTATATAGGGGGGATGTGACTTCCTGCATTGGGCATTATAAAGGAGGGTCGGGAGACATATGCTAGAATACCTGATGCGTTAGAATCGGGCCACCATCTAGTTTATAAATACTGAGCAAGAGTCTTGGCATTTGGAAGTACCGGTAATGCAACAAAGTGAACCATTTTACTGAACCTATCTACAACCACCAAAACCACAGTCTTGCCTGCAGATACCGGTAGGTCAGTAATAAAATCCATGGACAAGTGTGTCCATGACCTGCTAGTAATAGGTAGTGGAAGAGTACCAGACGGACGGGTATGCAATACTTTAGAAGGCACGCAAATACTACAAGCAGACACAAGTTCAACCACATCCTGATGAAACCCCAGCCATGAAAAACGACGAGAAAGGAGGTCCCCAGTTGCCTTACCACCTGGATAACCAGCAAGCACAGAGTTGTGATGTTTCGTAATTATTTTACGGTGCAGATTAGATGATACAAATAACCTCCCCAAAGGGCAGGAGGCAGGGGCGTCCCCCTGAGCCTCCAACACCTCACCCTCCAGTTCAGGGTACAATGCCGAAATGACTACCCCCTTCTGCAAAATCAGGGCAGGGTTATCAGGGTCACCACCACCAGGGAAGCTCCGAGACAAAGCATCAGCCTTGACGTTTTTGACCCCTGGACGGAAAGTGACAACAAAATTGAACCTAGTAAAAAACAGGGACCATCTGGCTTGGCCAGGGTTGAGACGTTTAGCCGATTGAAGATATGACAGGTTCTTATGGTTTATGATAACAGTAATACGATGGACAGCCCCCTCCAACTAATGTCGCCATTCTTCGAAAATCAATTTGATCGTCAAAATCTCCCTATTACCCACGTCATAATTTCTCTCAGCCAAAGATAATTTCTTGGAAAAGAAAGCGCATGGATGCCATTTACCAGGGGACGGACCCTGAGACAATACAGCCCCAACCACCGACCTCCAACGCATCAACTTCCACGATAAAAGACTGAGAAACATCAGGTTGACTGAGTATAGGTGCAGTGGTAAAACAACTCTTTAAGGAGAAAAAAGCCTGCAGGGCGGTATCCAACTATTTCGGAAAAACAGACCCTTCCTTATCATATCAGTGAGGGGTTTCACAATTACCAAATAATTTTGGATACATTTCCAGTAAAAATTAGTAAAGCCCAGAAAACGCTGTAAAGACTTCAGGTTCTCGGGCCGGTACCAATCAAGGACTGCACGGATCTTCTCCGGATCTATCCGAAAACCCGAACATGACAACAGGTACCCCAAAAACACATTTTTCTAGTTTGGAATATAGTTTGTTATCCCTTAATATCTGAAACACCTGTTTAGCATGCTCCTGATGTGTCTCAAAATCAGGTGAGTAAACCAAAATATCATCCAGATAGACGACCACAAACCTGCCCACCAAATGATGGAAAATATAATTTATGATATGTTGGAACACTGCAGGTACATTGGTCAAACCGAAAGGCATAACCAGATTCTCGAAATGCCCCTCAGGGGTATTGAAAAATGTTTTTAATTCATCCCCTTCTCTGATTCTAACCCGATTGTAGGCTCCCCTTAAATCTAACTTGGAGAACACCTTAGCTCCCACAACCTGGCTGAACAAATCTGGAATCAGAGCAAGAGGGTATGGATCTAGGATGGTAATTTGATTCAATTCCCGGAAATCTAAACAGGGACGTAGACCCCCATCTTTCTTCTTCACGAAGAAGAACCCTGCCGCCACGGGCAAAGATGAGGGTCTGATATGTCCCTTCTTCAAACTTTGCAAAATTAAATCCTTCACGGCTTGTCTCTTAGAACCAGAAAGATTATACAGTCTGGACTTTGGTAGTTTAGCTCCAGGGGTCAGGTTAATAGGACAGTTATATGCACATTGAAGAGGCAAATCCTGACATCCCTTCTCAGAAAAGACGTCCTCAAAACCAGACAAAAATGCAGGTAACGTCTCTGTAGAGACTGTAGAAAGGGAAATGTTTAACCCCTTTACCCCAGAGGGTTGTTTGCACGTTAATGACTAGGCCAATTTTTACAATTCTGACCACTGTCACTTTATGAGGTAATAACTAGAGATGAGCGGTGTTCAACTCGAACTGTTCGCCAATCTCAAATTCGAGCTGTTTTGGGCGGTGTTCGAGCCGTTCGGCAAACACGAACGATTTGAAAAAAATTCGGCTGTTCGAGGTTATGTTCGATAACTGTTCGTGCACCAAAATCTTAACTGGATTTTTTCTCAGTAATGCTGAAAATTAATGTTAATACGCAGTTTGAGTGTACAGCGGGGCGGGGGGAGGGGCAGGGGATGGATCTCTGCAGGAATAATGAAGATCTCCATTTTTTTTTCTCTTTCCCGCATTTACAGTGGGGAGGTGCAGTCTGTCAGCCTATCAGCAGCGCACACACGGAGCGAACTGCTTTTTTTTACACAAGCAAGGGCATGTGTCATTGGCAGTGTATGTCACATGTCCTTGCCCTATAAGACCCAGCCATTTTCCCAGTCGCCACCATTTTCTCACTGCTGCAGCTGCGTGTTAGACGTCACCGCTGTTGCTGTGTGCGCTATACTTTGTTAATTTCAAGCCAATTTTCGCACAAATATACAGATAGCTTGGGAGTAGGGAAGAGTTGTGATTGCAGTCCTTTTAAGGACTAGGTTACATCATTTCCTATGACTTTTATCAGGCAGGTCTGTGCTCTTAAATAGATAGGTTGGGAGTAAAGACTAATTGTAATTGCAGTCCTTTTCAGGGCTAGGTTACATCAGTTCCTATCACTTTTTGCCAGGCAGGTCTGTGCCAGTGCTGTGCAAGTTTTTTTCACAGCATTTGGCTAAATCTAGCAAAGCAAATCCTTTTTGGCCTATAGCAGAGTGTGTTAGTCAGTGGAGTAGCCTATCTGTGTTGCAAGCTACACCACCTGTGTATAGAATACAAATTTTTTTACTGCACCTAGTGAAGTAAAACCTTTTGGGCATAGCATCATTCTATTACTCCATCTATACTAACCTCCATCAGGTTGGAAATTCAATATAATTTTTTCCTGCATCGAGCTCTGAAAAAATATTTAGGCTTCTAGCAGTGTGTGGGACTTATTCTATTAGTGCATCTATACTGACCTCCATCAGGTTGCAAATTCAATATAATTTTTTTCTGCACCTAGCTCTGAAAAAAATATTTCAGCTTGTAGCAGTGTGTGGGACTTGTTCTATTAGTCCATCTATACTGACCTCCATCAGGTTGCAAATTCAATATAATTTTTTTCTGCACTTAGCTCTGAAAAAAATATTTCAGCTTGTAGCAGTGTGTGGGACTTGTTCTATTAGTCCATCTATACTGACCTCCATCAGGTTGCAAATTCAATATAATTTTTTTCTGCATCTAGCTCTGAAAAAATATTTCAGCTTGTAGCAGTGTGTGGGACTTGTTCTATTAGTCCATCTATACTGACCTCCATCAGGTTGCAAATTCAATATAATATTTTTCTGCATCTAGCTCTGAAAAAATATTTAGGCTTCTAGCAGTGTGTGGGACTTGTTCTATTAGTCCATCTATACTAAGCTCCATCAGGTTGCAAATTCAATATATTTTTTTTTCTGCATCTAGCTCTGAAAAAATATTTAGGCTTCTAGCAGTGTGTGGGACTTGTTCTATTAGTCCTTCTATACTGACCTCCATCAGGTTGCAAATTCAATGTAATTTTTTTCTACATCTAGCTCTGAAAAAATATTTCGGCTTCTAGCAGTGTGTGGGACTTGTTCTATTAGTCCATCTATACTGACCTCCATCAGGTTGCAAATTCAATATAATTTTTTTCTGCATCTAGCTCTGAAAAAATATTTCGGCTTCTAGCAGTGTGTGGGACTTGTTCTATTAGTCCATCTATACTGACCTCCATCAGGTTGCAAATTCAATATAATTTTTTTCTGCATCTAGCTCTGAAAAAATATTTCAGCTTGTGTAACGGGTCTGGGAGGCGGAACCTCTGAGCTACTATACAAGGGGGCGGTCCTTGTAAGGGAGTGGGTGGCGACCAGGGAAGACGGGCAGGCAGTCACAGCAGGTGACCGGGACAGTCTCTGGGTGAACGGGCTGGAGGTCACGGCAAGTGACCGGGGTAGTCTCTGGATGAACGGGCAGGGGGTCACGGCAAGTGACCGGGGCAGTCTCTGGATGAACGGGCAGGAGGACACGGCAAGTGACCGGGGCAGTCTCTGGGTAAAGGGTAGGTACGACCTGTGATGGCTGAGCCTCCAGGTAGGCTAGCAGGCAGATGGTAGATGTGTGCTCCCAGGTGAGCAAGCGAGAGTCTCTGGATAAACGGGTGGTCACAGCATGTGACGGCGGAGCCTCCAGGTAGGTCAACAGACAGGCAGCAGATGAGCGCTCCCAGGTGAGCGGGCAGGAGTCTCTGGAATGGCAGGTGGTCACAGCACGTGACGGCGGAGCCTCCAGGTAGGCCAACAGACAGGCAGCAGATGAGCGCTCCCAGGTGAGCGGGCAGGAGTCTCTGGAATGGCAGGTGGTCACAGCACGTGACGGCGGAGCCTCCAGGTAGGCCAACAGACAGGCAGCAGATGAGCACTCCCAGGTGAGCGGGCAGGAGTCTCTGGAATGGCAGGTGGTCACAGCACGTGACGGCGGAGCCTCCAGGTAGGCTAGCAGGCAGGTAGCAGATGTGCGCTCCCAGGTGAGCGGGCAAGCTGGTCCATAGACAGACTGACAGGAGTAGGAAGGCAGACCGTCGGACCTCAGGCTAGCAAGCAGGTAGGAGGAATGTCAGGCAGGAAACAGACAGCAAACTGGCAGGTTTCTGGCAGGTAACTGGCAGGTAACTGGCAACGGGACCTGAGGGCTGAAGCAGAGTAGTGAACAGTGCAACAACATTGCTCGGGCACCTCCATTTTGGAGGAGGTGCCTTATATATGGTGAAGTCCTCCGGCCATTGGCCGGGGACTCCTTAGGACGGCGCGCGCGGCCCCTTTAAGAGGGAGGGAGCGCGCGCGCCCTAAGCACAGTGGCCGGGAAGGAGCGCGCGCTGCCAGCAGAGCGGGAGGAGGACGCCGGGCTCGGAGCAGAGGGGTGAGGGGAACAGCGTCCCTGCCTAGCAGAGGGCAGGGACGCCGGCGCTACAGCTTGTAGCAGTGTGTGGGACTTGTTCTATTAGTCCATCTATACTAACCTCCATCAGGTTGCAAATTCAATCTAATTTTTTTCTGCATCTAGCTCTGAAAAAATATTTAGGCTTCTAGCAGTGTGTGGGACTTGTTCTATTAGTCCATCTATACTAACCTCCATCAGGTTGCAAATTCAATCTAATTTTTTTCTGCATCTAGCTCTGAAAAAATATTTAGGCTTCTAGCAGTGTGTGGGACTTGTTCTATTAGTCCATCTATACTGACCTCCATCAGGTTGCAAATTCAATATAATTTTTTTCTGCATCTAGCTCTGAAAAAATATTTAGGCTTCTAGCAGTGTGTGGGACTTGTTCTATTAGTCCATCTATACTAACCTCTATCAGGTTGCAAATTCAATATAATTTTTTTCTGCATCTAGCTCTGAAAAAATATTTAGGCTTCTAGCAGTGTGTGGAACTTGTTCTATTAGTCCATCTATACTGACCTCCATCAGGTTGCAAATTCAATATAATTTTTATCTGCATCTAACCCAGCCAATACTTTTGGGCTAATACCACAGTTTGGCCACTCAGCTCTGCTCGGTTCCCATCCATTGCTTTTTGTGCAAACAACTCCAGAGTTGTGAATTAGTTAACCACCAAAATGAGTGGAAAAAGGCCTGCTGCTGGTGGAAAGGGGAATAGGCGTGTTGGGAAAGGAAAAAAAGGTTGTGTCCGTGGGGTAGGTGTTAAAGCAACAGTAACATCTGCAGATGAAAGACCAATGTGGCCTAGCCGGCCGGGCTAACCACCGTCTGCCACATCTTGTGCATCCGCGGCCTCTTCATCCTCTGTGACTGGGGGGACAGCGGTCACATCTGTTTTGGGACGCAGACCTGCCACCTGTTTACCCGCAACAGCCAGCGTGATTGGCAGGTCATCATTTTCTTTGGAGGTGGAAACACCAGCTGGTGTTGAGCGCTGTCCGACATCGATAGCACCACCTTTGGATCAAGGCAACCTAACATGTCCGCCTGCATCTTCCTCACAGACCGGCAGTTTGCCGGGGACACCCTTCTCAACCCCGTCTAAGCACAACAGCCAGCCCTCGGTCCCTCAGATGTGGACAAGTAAAAGACCATTTCCTCCTAGCCATGAGAAAGCTAAGAGGTTGAATTTCACCATCTGCAAGCTCTTGGCTACAGAAATGCTGCCTTTCCGCCTGGTAGAGACAGAGGATTTTCGAGACCTTATGTCCTTCGCAGTGCCCCAGTACCAGATGCCCAGTCGGCACTACTTCTCAAAGAATGGTGTGCCTGCGCTCCACCAGCATGTCGCACACAACATCACCGCTTCTTTGAGAAACTCTGTGTGACAGGGTGCATTTCACCACAGACACTTGGACGAGTAGGCATGGGCAGGGGCGTTACATGTCGCTGACTGGGCACTGGGTATCTATGGTGACAGCAGGACAAGGGGCTGCTGTCCTAGTCTTGCCGTCCCCACGAGTTGTGCGTCAATCCTATTTATCTCAAAGTTCCTCCACTGCTTCTGCCTCCTCAACCTCCTCTCGGTCCTCCACCTGCACCCAAAGCCTGTCTGGTCATGCCACAAGCTTTCTAACTGCGCAGAAGGGATCCTGCACACCTCCTTACTATGCTGGCAGCAGGGCTCAACGTCATCAGGCGGTTTTTACTTTGAAATGTCTGGGAAATGTGAGTCACACAGCTGAGGAGTTGTGGTCAGCTCTGGAGAACCAGTTTCATGAATGGTTGTCTCCACTGGACCTGAAACCAGGGAAGGCCGTGTGCGACAATGCTGCAAACCTGGGTGCGGCCCTTCGCCGGGGCAATGTCACACACGTGCCTTGTATGGCTCACGTGTTGAACCTGGTTGTCCAGCAATTTTTAGCCCACTATCCCAGACTAGATGGCCTTCTGCAGAGGGCACGGTCGCTGTGTGCTCACTTCCCCCGTTCGCATCCCGCAGCTCAGCGACTTACATCTCTACAGAAGTCGTTGGGCCTGCCACTTCACCGGCTAAAATGCGATGTGCCTACCCGGTGGAATTCAACTCTGCACATGTTGCAGCGACTGTGGCAGCACCGACAAGCCCTGGTGCAATACGTTCTGACGTATAGCCTGGGCCAACGAGATCCAGAGGTGGGGCAAATCACGCTGGAGGAGTGGTCTCAGATCAGGGACCTATGCACTCTTCTGCACAGTTTTGAAATGGCGACGAAGATGTTTAGTGCTGACGATGCCATTATCAGCATGACTATTCCGGTGATTTACATGCTGGAGCACATGTTAAACAGAATTCGGAGTCAGGTGGTGCGACAAGAGGAGGTGGAGGAAGTAGAGGAGGAGGAGTTGTATGCGGAAGGGCTAACATCTGCAAGGTCCAGACGGTCGGCAGCACCAAGGCGGCAGGCATGTGAGGGTAAGGGAGATGGTTTTATCAGGGCGCATGGTAGCAGCCAAACTAGTGAGGAAGGTGCAGGAGCCCAGGAAGGAGTGGAGGACGAACTGGCGATGGGCATGGAAGACTCATCAGATGAGGGAGACCTTGATCACATTTCTGTTGTGCGAGGTTGGGGGGAGAGGACAGAGGAAGGAAGCATGATTGTTACCTCGCCACCAACACAACAGGGACTTGGTGCTCCTGGATGCGCAAGACACATGAGTGCCTTCTTGCTGCACTATCTGCAACATGACCCTCGAATTGTGAGAATTAGAAATAATCCTGACTACTGGGTTGCCACACTGTTAGATCCCCGGTACAAAAGTAAATTTGCAGAAATTATTCCTGCCATAGAAAGGGATGCACGCATGCAGGAGTATCAGCAGAGACTGTTGCAGAATCTTACATGTGCTTTTCCACAAAACACCAGTGGTGCACATAGTGAATCTCACAGTTCCAACTTGCCAACCGTGGGACCGTCAAGTGTTCAGCACTCAAACCGTAACAGAAACACAGTATCTGCTGGTAACATCAATTTTGCGGAATCATTTCACCACTTTTTTAGCCCATCCTTTGCAAGGCCACAGGAGACAAGAAGTCTGACACATAGTCAACGCCTAGAGACGATGGTACAGGAAAATCTCCAAGTAAACATTGAAGCCATGACTGTGTCACTGGACCCTTGCTCTTTTTAGGCTTCCAATCTGGATAAATGGCCGGAGCTCGCCACTTACGCCTTGGAGATCTTGTCATGCCCTGCAGCCAGCCCTCTGTCTGAACGTGTGTTCAGCGCTGCTGGTGGTGTGCTGACAGATAAGCGCACGCGGCTCTCCACTGATAATGTAGACAGACTCACGTTCATAAAGATGAACAAATCATGGATCCGAAACGACTTTTCTACCCCTGTGTCATCCTGGGGAGAGTAAAAGCTTGATGATTTGTTAAAATCACCTCACCAACCGTTTTAAGCTTTAAAATTACTAATCACGTTTATCTGTATCTTGGCTGGAAAATAATTTGAGCCTTGTAGCAGTGTGCAGTACTGATTCTATTAGGCCATCTATACTAAACTCTACCAGATTTAAAATTACTAATCATGTTTATCTGTATCTTGGCTGGAAAATAATTTGGGCTTTGTAGCAGTTTGCAGTACTGATTCTATTAGGCCATCTATACTAAGCTCCACCAGATTTCAAATTAATAATAATTTTTAGCTGCATCTAGCCCGGAAAATTATTTTGAGTCTCCTAGATGCGCAAGACACCTGAGTGCCTTCTTGCTGCACTACCTGCAACATGACCCTCAGATTGTCAGAATTCGAAGTAATCCTGACTACTGGGTTGCCACACTCTTAGATCCACCACACTCTTCGATCAACCTTTTCATTTTAATAAAGAACAAAAAAATGGTAATTTTTGAAATTATAAGCATTAGCAGGTTATTAGAAACTGAAATCAAACAGTTTTCAACTCAAAACTTTATTCTAGGTGATGTTACATTTGCACATAGGACCCCTTGTTCGAAAGGAGCTTCTGAACTCTCTCGTCCATTGAATTTGTCAGGTTTTGGATGGTTTCTGCTTCAATTGTTTTGCATGAGGACAGAATACCCTCCCAGAGCTGTTGCTTAGATGTGAACTGCCTCCTGCCATCATAGACACTCCTTTTGATGATGCTCCAGAGGTTCTGAATGGGGTTGAGGTCAGGGAGCATGGGGGTCACACCATAAGTTTGTCCCCTTTTATGCCCATATCAGCCAGAGATGCAGATGTGTTATGTGCAGCATGAGACGGTGCATTATCATGCATGAAAATGATCTTGCTGCGGAATACACGGTTCTTCTTCTTGAACCATGGCAGGAAGTGCTGTTTGAGAAACTCCACATACATTATGGAGTTCATCTTTACCCCTTCAGGGATCCTAAAGGGGCCGACAATCTCTCTCCCCATAATTCCAGCCCAAAACATTACTCCACCTCCTCCTTGTTGGCGCTGTAGCCGTGCTTGCGTGGGGTGTCCATCAACCAGCCATCCTCCACTCCATCCATCTGGACCATCAAGCGTTGCACGGCACTCATCGGTGAACAAAACAGTTTTGAAGTCAGTCTTCATGTATTGTTTGGCCCACTGGAGCCATTTCTGCTTGTGTGCAGTGGATAGAGGAGGTCGACAGGATGGCTTACGCAGAGCTGCAAACCTCTGAAGGACTTTGCATTTTGTTGTTCGGGGGACGTTGGAGGCACCAGCAGCTTCAAAAACTTGTCTGCTGCTATGACAAGGCTTTTTTGCCGATGCTCTTTTAACCTGACGTAATTGCCTGGAGGAAAGAGTCCTTAATTTTCCCTTATCAGCACGCACACGTGTATACTGTGAATCAGCTACATACTTCTTGATTGTGCGATGATCAGGATGAAGTGTCTTGGCAATGTTGATTGTAGTCATGCCTTGACCTAAACACTCCACAATTTGTTGCTTCTCAGCAGCCGACACATCCTTTTTCTTTCCCATTTTGGCAGAAAATGTAGGCTGCTTAATAATGTGGGACAGCCTTCTTAAGTAGTCTTGCCTTTCATTGGACACACCTGCCAAACTAATTAGCACAGGTGTCTGCAATTGCTTACAGTGATATAAAGAGCTCTGACACACATCACCATCAATTAGCTTAACTGACAAACAAATTCTTCCCTTATCACTCCTAAACACTTTTTGCATAATAATTTGGAACACAGTGTACATGTGCTTTTCCACAAAACACCAGTGGTTCACATAGTGAATCTTACAGGTCTAACTTGCCAACCATGGTCTGTATGGAGTTGTACAATGAAGGGCCCAAAATTAAGATAACATAGACGGGAGAGGTCTCTATGAATAGGAATTCCTAAGTATTTGATACCCTGTGAGGGCCAGGCAAAGGGAAAGTTGGACTGGATGGAATCCTGAATGGATTTGGGGAGGGAGACATCGAGGGCCTCAGACTTCGCTGCATTGATTTTAAAATTTGACCATGTAACAAAGTGATCTATTTCAGCCATAACAGCAGGGATGGATATATGTGATTGAGTGTTATATACTAGGACATCATCAGCAAATGCAGAGCACTTGTACTCTGTGACTCCCACCTCAATCCACCTAATATTGGGGTTATGGCGAATTGATGAGAGCAGGTGCTCCGTCACTAGGATGTATAAGAGAGGGGACAGAGGACATCCCTGCCTTGTCCCATTGGTGATTATGAAAGGTGATGAAAATGTTCCATTTATATTCAGCCTAGGTGACGTATTGCGATACAGGGCCGTGACTTCGCCTAGAAAAGGGTCCCCTAGACTCCTACCCCAAGCTTTTTAAGGGAATAATATATGGCGTGCCAGGAGACTCCATGGAGTGCTTTCTCAGCATCCAACAAAAGTGTCTAATTACAAATTTTTAACTGCATCTAGCCCAGGAAATACTTTGTGCCTAGTAGCAGTGTCTGCTAGTCAGCGGATTATCCCAGCTGTTAAGCAAGCTACACCACCTGTAGTTTGGACACTTAATTTTTTCAAAGGAAATGGTTCGAGCCCCCGGGACACTCAGTGAAGAGCATCGGGGAGACACCCCAAGGCACAGGGGCTGGGACTGGCGGTAGGACGCCTTGTGGTGGACCGCCGAGCTCGATCCTTATAAAAGCTTTTTAACTGCAGCAGCTTTAGTGGACGCTACTGGAGCTTGAATTACGCGGCTGCTGGCATGAGACTTGCCCTTCAATAGATCCTTGTAAAAGGATTTAAAGTGTATTCATTCAAATTAGAGAGACAATTTAAATTAAAAAGCTTAGACCTGCCTCCACCACAGTGGGACTCGCTCGACCCACCAGCGGACAGGCACCAGTATTGGGAGAGGTGGGCTGTTGGTCAGGGTCCACCGCAGCTCTGGCACAAACCCGGCGACACGGAGGTCGCACGGGCAGGAACGGACTGGCCGTGTCGGCTTCGCACTTTTTTGGTTTTAGAAGGGCATGACATGCCTATATGTGTCTCCCCCTCCTTTTACTCCTCCACCTCTTTTCTTTTCGCATGACTATATGTACTTGTCACTTTTCCATGTGTTAGTTGTGTCTTCTGAGCAGTTTGTCAGCTTTTGGACACCTTTGAAGGTGTTTTCTATGTATTTCTATTTGCTTTTGTTTGCCTGCCATTGGTTTTAACGGTGTTCGAAGGTGTTCGATGAACAGTTCGGCGAACATACGGGTGTTCGATGAACCGAACCGAACTCGAACACTACGGGGTGGCTGACCACTAGTAATAATTCTGGAACGCATCAACGGATCCCCCTGATTCTGACATTGTTTTTTTCGTGACATATTGTACTTCATGATAGTGGTAAAATTTATTCGATATGACTTGCGTTTATTTGTGAAAAAAACGGAAATTTGGCAAAAATTTTGAAAATTTTGCTATTTTCAAAATTTTTATTTTCATGCCCTTAAAGGGGTTGTCCAGTGCTTTTAAAATATGCCAATGTGTTTTAATGATAAATAGAAGCTTCTAATTACCTCCTGGCCGCTCACAGGCAGCATGTGACCCACCGCTAATGTCACGTCAAGTGAGGCGTGACTCAGCGCTGGGGTCACCGCGGTGGCTGCTGGGTTGTGGGCGGGGTTATTCCCCGCATCACATCCAGCATCCACAGCGCGCTTTCCCAATGAATGGGGATAGGGACAGCATGCAGTGGATGCAGGGTGTGACGCGCAGGGTAACCCCGCCCACAACTGAGCAGCCACCGGTGGTGCACGGAAGAGGGACCCTCAGCTGCAGCCTGTACTTGTCGTGACGTCAGAGAATGTTAGAGCCGGCTGCAGCCGGGGGTCACGTGCTGCCTGTGAGCGGCCACCAATAGCGCTGCTCACCGGCAGAAACAGCACCAGGAGGTAATTGCAAAGAAGCTTCTATTTATCATTAAAACACATTGACATTTTTTTAAAAGTACTGGACAACCTCTTTAAATCAGAGAGATATGTCACACAAAATAGTTAATAAATAACATTTACCACATGTCTACTTTACATCAGCACAATTTTTGGAACCAAAATGTCTTTTTGTTTGGGAGTTATAAGGGTTAAAAATTGACCAGCGATTTCTCATTTTTACAACAAAATTTATAAAACCATTTTTTTTAGGGATCACACCACATTTAAAGTCACTTTGAGGGGTCTATGTGACAGAAAATAAACACCATTATAAAAACTGCACCCCTCAAGGTGCTCAAAACCACATTCAAGAAGTCTATTAACCCTTCACGTGCTTCACAGCAATTGAACAAATGAACATTTAACTTTTTTTCACTAAAATTTTAATTTAGACCCCAATTTTTTTATTTTCACAAGGGTAGAGAAACTGAACTCCAAAATTGGGCAATTTCTCCTCAGTACGCGGATACCCCATATGTGGGGGAAAGCCATTGTTTGGGCAACGGCAGGGCTCGCAATGGAAGGAGGGAGCACCCTTTGACGTTTTCAACGCAAAGCTCGCTGGAATTGACAGCGGATGCCATGTCACGTTTGGAGAGCCCCTGATGTGCCTAAACAGTGGAAACCCCCCACGAGTGACCCCATTTTAGAAACTAGACCCCTTAAGGAACAAATTTAGATGTGTGGTGAGCACTTTGTACCCCCAAGTGTTTCGTAAAAGTTCATGACGTTGAGACGTGAAAAAAAAAACATTTTTTTCCACAAAAACAATCTTTTAGCCACAATTTTTTGGGTAACAGAAGAAATTGGACCCCAAAAGTTGTTTTGTAATTTCTCCTGAGTACGCTGATACCTCATATGTGGGGGAAAGCCATGGTTTGGGCACACGGAAGGGCTCGGAAGGGAAGGAGTGACAATTTGGAATGAAGACTTTGATGGAATGGTCTGTGGGTGTCATGTCGCATTTGCAGAGTCCCTGAACTGCCTAAACAGTGCAAATGCCCAAAGAGTGCCCCCTTTTTGGAAACTAGAACCCCAATGAATTTATCTAGATGTGTGGTGAGCACCTTGAACCCCCAGGTGTTCACAGAAAATTATAACGTTGACTTGTGAAAATAAAAAAATAAAACATTTTTTCCACAAAAATGTTAAAAAAATATGTTCACAAGGGTAACAGGAGAAACTGGACCTCAAAATCTGTTGTGCAATTTCTCCTGAGTACGCTGATATCCTATGTATTGGAGAAAACGACTGTTTGGGCACATGTCAGAGCTCGGAAGGGAAGGAATGACGCTTTGGAATGCAGACTTCGATGGAATGGGCTGCGACATGTCACATTTTCAGAGCCCCTGATGTGCCTAAACAGTGGAAATGCCCAACAAGTGCCCCCTTTTTGGAACCGATACTTGATTTGTGAATTATATAATGTAGTGTCATACGTCAGTTGTGTAGGACAACCTGACAAACACTACACAACTGATGTAGGACAACCTGACAAACACTACGTCAGTTGTGTAGTGTTCGACAAATTGTCATACATCAGAAATTAATTTAGTAGTGCATGGAAGTATGGCACCTTCTGAAGCATTCTTTCATGCACAGGCCAGGTTTGTCGGGGCAGGTGTCACATTGATAAATGGCATCCTTGCATATTCCCCTTTTGTAACACACTCGGCACTTCTTTTGTGACTTACCTTTTTTTCCGCTGTGAGGGACCTCCCCCGAGAAATGCTGGCCTGGTACAATTCGAGGTCCATCAGTTCTGGAAGTACTGGGGCCCGCTCCGTCACCACTGCCAAATATCAGGGCCTTGATTACTACCTCCTGGAAGTAAAGGTACGACGTAGAAGTTTGGCCTGCATATCGTGTACGATTGCACAGCCAACTTCTTGTACCACACCTTGGTCTTTCTCAAAGCACTGTACGGCTGGAGGACTTGATCAGAGAGATCAACTCCCCCCATGTACTTATTGTACCCCACTACACAGTCTGGTTTTACGACCTGTGTAGTGGAACCTTGTACAGTGCTGAGGGTGCTGCCATCACCATGTATGGTGGTCAAGAGAAGGACATCCCTCATGTCTTTGTACTTGACCACAAGCAGGTGGTAGCTACATTGGGCTCTGCTCTCACCCCTTCTGAGCAGCTGCCCAATTAGCGTCTTTGGGAGGCCTCTCTGATTTTTGCGGACAGTACCGCAGGCTGCGGTACGTCGCGCATAGAGGGACTTGAAGAGAGGGACACTGGTATAAAAATTATCCACGTACAGGTGATAACCTTTATCCAGCAGTGGGTGCACCAAATCCCACACAATTTTCCCACTCACTCCCAGAACAGGGGAGCATTCAGGGAGTTCAATCCGGGAGTCCTTCCCTTGGTAACAGTTGGGGTGGGAAGACTATCCAGGACATAGCAAGGGATTATTTCACAATGAACCGACCCCACCCTCAGTTTTACATTATGTACAATCTGAGTTAATGCTTTCTGTGCAAATGGCGCTGAGTCGATGGTGAAGATGGGAATAGGTTTAGCTAAAGTACAGCAAACAAACCCATGAGTTCTCACAAACTCAGCATCAACCATGCTGACTCCAGGTCCATTGTCTACAAACACAGAAATGTTCTCAGTCTTGCTCTCTAGCACTACCTTTGCTGTCAGGACAAACCGGGAACTGCAGGTTGACGATAAATGCACCCCTTGATTATCCAACTCCAGACTACCAAGGGTTAATCGAGTTTTATTTTGCTTAGGAATCGAGGGACAGGCCCCAATAAAATGTCTATTTTTTCCACACAAAAAAAAGCACGCCCTTTGTTTTCCGGATCTCAGGGGAAACGTACGATGTAGAGGCACTCCCTAACTGCATGGGTTCTTTCACCTCCACCAGTACTGGTTCACCCCCAGACCGCTCCCCCGACAAAGGGGCATTACCCCGAAAAGAGGGCTCCGGAGAAGGTGGTCTCACCCACCTATCCTGAAGGCGTCTATCAACTAGTATAGCCAAAGACATGGCAGCCTCCAAGGACTCTGGGGTTTCATACACTGCCAAGGCATCTTTCAACCTTTCAGTGAGGCCCTGACAGAATTGGCTTCTAAGAGCTGGGTCATTCCATCAGTTGCCCATCTGTGGAATTCGGGGCTATACGTCTCCACTGTCCGATTTCCCTGCTGAAGGCAACGAAGCATGGACTCAGCCAAGAGATTCGGTCAGGATCATTATAGATGAGGGCTAGAGCCCCCCCAAAAAAACATCCACTGACTGGAGACAAAAGAACCCTGCGGCAAAGAGAAAGCCCAGGATTGAGGATCTCCTAGCAACAGTGAGATCACAATCCCCACTCGCTGCTCCTCTTCTCCAGAGGAGTAAGGACGAAGTTTAAAATACAATTTGCAAGCTTCCTTCCACAAAAAATTGTCCCTACCTCCTGAAAACCCGTCCGGGAGGGAAACCTTGGGTTCAAGCTGGACCGGCCTACCCGCATAGACCCCAACATTAGGGACCCGCAGCCGCTGTTGCTGCTGCTGAACTTGAAAGCAGAGGTCAGTCACCTCCAGAGACCGCCTGTGCAGCTGCTCTGCCAGCATTGCAACTGGATCCATGAACCAAGGGAGAGAAAAAAAAACACACCCAAAGAAAAGAGAGGCAGGAGAGGTATTGGTTAAAAAGAAAAACTTTTATTGATACGAACAAGTGAAGTACTTAAAATATTATTATTTTAGGAAGCAGTCTAAAATAGTGATATATAGTGATATCACGGGATTGGAAACGTAAATAACATTAGATAAAATTCAGTATTAAAATGAATAAATAAATAAATATATGCTTTATAGTTCCTCAGCGTCTTGGAGTGCTCGATTGGACTAGATGGTTTTGGGGGGCGGAGGTTCGAATATCTGGTGGGAAAAATAAGAGGTGTATTGGTTAGATATTTTGGTAGTTAATGGGGTATTGTTTCGTTTCTATTTTTTTTTTTACCTACTGTGCTTGGTTGGTAGGTCCTTTTAGTAGGTAAGGTCACTTGTTGGCTGTGAGCTGTAGTGAGATGCCTAGGGTAGAGAACAGAAAAAATGCTAGAATCGTAGGGGTAGGTTTATTCAGTTATCAGTGGTTGACCTGTCTGTGAGTTAGCGGTGAATTACCTGCTATTGATGCGGCAATCAGCAGGCTGTAGGAGCGGTTGTGCGGCTGGCTTTCCTGGACTATGATCCTGTTGAATGGGGTTCTTCCCGAGGTTTGTCTAGGAGAGACGAATGGGATAATACCCAATGAGTAGAGAGAATGAGAGATACTTGGTTACCTGGTAGGTGGACTATATGAGGTACCAGAGAGAGTCCAGTCGTTGTGTAGAGGTGGGGTCCATTGAGGTTGGTTGGGACCAGGTTATCCTTGTTATATGGATACAGCAGGGGGTTCTGGCTGCTTGTTCGAAGTATGTCTAGGGGAGAAAATAGGATATTTTACTGATTAGGTTCTCTGATACAGTATACAGTCGGTTTAGTAGGGTCCCTTCAATTACCTGTTAGGATGATTAAGGGGGTGTCCAGAGATATCTCAGAGTAGAAGGGGGATATTGGTAGTGGTCCCCGTTGGGTGGATGCAGCAGGAGGCTCTGGCTGTATGGTCTTCATGATGCTCTCTGCACTTGAAACAGAACCCTGAGACTATCACAGAGCAGGTGCATTTATACGGAGACTGGATTACACACATGTGGATTCTATTTATCATTACCAGTCATTTAGGACAACAATGGATCATTCAGAAATCCTCACTGAACTTCTGGAGTGAGTTTGCTGCACTGAAAGTAAAGGGGCCGAATAATATTGCACGCCCCACTTTTCAGTTTATAATTTTTTAAAAAAATGTTAAATATCCAATAAATTTCATTCCACTTCACGATTGTGTCCCACTTGTTGTTGATTCTTCCCCAAATAAATAGAATTTGATATCTTTATGTTTGAAGCCAGAAATGTGGCAAAAGGTAGAAAAGTCAAAAGGCCAAATACTTTCACAATGCACTGTAGGTTCCACACCTATCGCCGAGCAGGAACCTAAGCCCTGAATGTCCGTAGAGCTTGGCCCTAGATAGGGAGGGGACATGGTGAGAACTAGTCAAGCCCCACTACAAACTAAAGACAACAAGGTAAACAAATGGGATACACTTAGCTTAAGCAGACACTAGAGAGATAACGCCAACTGTTCTCCAAGGGCACCGGAGAAGAAACTAGCCGACTGCTAGTGCTCCAAGACTACACAGAGGTTCAGAGAACTATCACCGGTGACTCTCTGGAAAAACTGAGACTTTTTATCTACCCAGCAAGGGTGTGTCAATCAGCAGCAGAAGGTGGAGGTCGATGCTGGGTCCTAAAGGAAGAAGGTTATAACCATATAACAGAGATGAGGAAATCAAGAAGGCGTCTGCAATGCCAAGCGCAGTAACCTTCTACAGCCGGCTCCAGAGTAACTGTCTGTCACATCTGACACACCCGTGACATAATCAAAGTTTTATCTCCTGTTGATTATCATTGCTGTGACTAGCTGGCGCCCGGGCTCTCGTCCACCCTCTTCTGTGATAATCAGCTGCCTATAGAATTAGTACATATAGAGCCTGGTGTGGGTGGGGTTAGCCTTCTCAGCTTTGCTGCACTGCTAAATCTAAAAGCTCTGATTGAGTCAGAATGGCTGCACCCAGTAATCTAAGTGGTACATTGTTGGATTCAGGGTTTCCTTCTCTACACTACGCTGCTCTCAGATGAGGTAGAAAAAACCTGCTGACAGATTCCCTTTAAAAACAAAATAAAAATGTAGCAATCAGGAGAGCTGTGAATTTTTTTTTGCATCTTTTTTTTGTGATATATGGGGCATCGTTTTTATGCATATTTGTATGAATACTTTCCAAACATAAAATATAGGTGGATGACATTGGTGGGAAAATAATGGATAATGTCTGCTTTTCACATTTTTGTTATATGACTGCAAATATATAAATTAAAATTTAATATCAGACACGGGTTTTTTTTCAACAAGGGTGGGGCTAAAACAGCAATTTGGATTCTCAGCGTCTTTTTTTATTTACCATGCTATACAATATACTATCTTATTGCAGTATATGGTTATTTATTATATTATTCGGAATTCAGTGTAATATTATTCATCAGGCATTAGAGGTTAGACATCTACTCTTCATGAGTATGTCGGGCATTGTATACATCTGGCTGTTTAATCACGTGGTCTTGTGATTATTCGTAGGCAATCCCTTCTTTCTTTTTATTTCTATCTTTCCTGAGGACAGGCCATATAATGTTAGAGGGGCTTCCACACAGGGAGCACAAGCCACCACACAACCTATGTCAGCTCCCGTACATACCAGGCTCCTCACGGCATGTCACTGTCCGCAAAGAGAAATGTTACCCCTTGGATTCCAGTCAGACACCCCTCACTCAGCCAAACCAGATCTCACACTTTGCACTGATGAGGGGCAGTAGCCCGAAACACAGTGTCTGCAAACTAAGGTTCTGGTTTGGCTTTTATCCTAAGTCATGTGACAAGGCTTGTTAAAGGTCGATATTGACTTTTAGGATTGCTGCTTCCTGTAGGTGGCGCTAGAGTTCTAGGCCTCTTCCAGCTGATCTGACAGGCGCAGCTCACTTCGTTTCATTTCTCTATTTTCAGTGGTTTGTCTGGGAAACACCCTCCTCCCAGTACCTTCCTAACTTTAAAGGCTGTGTGAAGCCTGAGACGCCTCTTGTGCTGCAGAGCTTCAGGAGATCAGATATCAGTGTTTTGGCTTCTCAGGCTCATTGCCCCTGAATGCGTCACACCTTTGACGGTTAGTATTTGCTGTTTTTATTCATCTCAATTGTTTTTTTAGCTTGTTTTATGAATAGCTGGTGCTAAATTTGTGGATTTGCCATAGAAGGTTTTGTTAGAAATAAGCGTGTGCTTCTCAGGCACATTGCGCCCTAACACATATTTTCTCTCTTGCTTCAGCTTTTCTTCTGAAATGACGAGGAGAATATTTGACTTGTCAAATGCCCTTCATGTTGAGCAAGTGCAAAATATACTGCTTGATGATGATGATGAGACAGACCCCTTACAGCTAGAAGATTTAGGGGAAGAAAGTGACATTGATTCAGAAGATGATGTGGAAGAATGTCCAGATGTGTCTGATGCAGATCAAGATGGAGAGAGTGAGGAGGATGCTCAAGACATAGAAACATATTATTTGGGCAAAGATAAAACAACTAAATGGATAAAAAAGCCCCCCCTAAACGTTCTCGCACACGCTCGCATAACATTTTGAGCCACCTTCCTGCTGTCATAGGAACTGCAAGGAATGCTAAAAATGAAATGGAATGCTGGAACTGTTTATTCACTGATGACATTCTGGTCACAATTGTGACATATACAAATCAGTACATGGACACCATAGGGGACAGTTTCATTAGAAAGCGAGATGTCAGCCCTATTGATGTAATTGAACTGAGGGCGTTTATTGGTTTGCTATATCTTGCAGGCGCCTATAGGGCAAACAGACAGAGTTTGGAGGAGCTCTGGGGTAGAGATGGGGATGGCATTGAGAAATTTTCCTTGGTAATGAACATAAAGAGATTAAAAATTATAATGAGGTGTCTTCGTTTTGACGACAGAAGTACCAGAACTGAGCGAAAAAAATATGACCGGCTTGCTGCGATTCGTGAGATATTTGAAAAATTTGTGCAAACCTGTCAAAAAAGTTATTGTCTAGGTGAAAATGTCACTATTGATGAAATGCTCCCGGGATTTCGTGGTAGATGTGGCTTTCGGCAATATATCCCATCTAAACCAAACAAATATGGGCTACATTTTTTTTCCCTTGCTGACTCCAGGATTACTTCTACCTACAATATGGAAGTTTATGCGGGGAAACAGCCAGCAGGTCCATATTGTGTAAGCAACACACCGAGTGAGGTGGTAAAGCGAATGGCTGAGCCTTTGTAGGGTTCGGGGAGAAATATAACTGCACATAACTGGTTTACTGATGTGGATTTGATTGATTTTTGAAATCCAAAAAAATATCATATGTGGGTACTGTGCGAAAAAATAAAACACAATTGCCGCCAGTTTATCAATGTGAAAGGGAGAGAACAAAACCACAGTATGTCTGGATTTAGTGATGGCAAAGTTTTAGTGTCTTATGTCCCACGCAAGAACAAAAATGTTATTCTTGTATCCTCGCTTCATGATGATGTTGCTGCGATCGATCCTCGGTCTGAAGCACAAAATAAGCCGGAAATGATAACATTTTACAACGAAACCAAGGGTGGTGTAGCCCCTGCAGATCAGATGTGTGCTACTTTCAGCGTGTGCAGAAATGTCAGGCGCTGGCCAATGGTCATTTATTTCACTATGCGAAATGTGGCAGGAATAAATTTTCAAGTTATTTACATAGGAAACCAGCTGGGATCACAGCGTAGAAGACTCTATCTAAAAACATTGGCTCATGAACTGGTCATTGCAGAGCTTCACAGAAGAAGGGTGACAACAATTGGAATACCCTCTAGCATGCAAATGCGGCAGAGAAGACTTCCCACAGAACAGGAACGCGAAGAATCACCAGCTCCCCCAGCACCCAAAAGACCGAGATGCAACACCTGCACTGTAGAGACAGGACTCCGGAGACCCTCAAATTCTGCATGGAAAAAGTGCCAAAATGCTATTAGCCTGTCTGATGCAGAAATGCTCTGCAAATCCCGCGCAATGCTCTGCCAGTGCACTGCTACAGGTGACCCGCTAACACCTGACAGGGACTGACTTTCAGGACTGGACTATTTCACCAACCTTACAATTTATTTTCCTTCTCTACATTTTAGGTTTACTAATAGATTTTGAAGAAAACTGTCGGGTTTTTTGCAAGTAGCATAATGTGAGCACTTTGAAGCATATGACTTTTCACGTTAGTAAACATTTATTTCCAGCTGATTATGTGACATTTTAAAAAGAGGAAAATAGAGCCAAGTTCCTAGCCTGTGCCTGACAGGGGCAATGCCCCTAAACTCGTTATGACACCTATTGCCCCTGACGGAGGGTTAAAGGGCAATGTGCACCTATGTCGTTCAAAACACAAAATCCCACTATGGCTGGGTGCCCACGTAGCGTCTTTCAAGCGTTTATGCTGCGGAATTTCCGCAGTGGAAACGCTTGTTAAACGCTAGGTAATCCGCACCCCATGGTCCCCAAGGGGATTCCGCATGTTCTATGCACATTCTGTGGATTTTTCCGCAGCGTTTATGCTGCGTACAAAAATCCGCAGCATGTCATTTAATTTTGCCGAAGCGCAGCGGAACTCCCGCCATTGACTTGCATTGAGACGCATAGAAACCGCGACTGTACATTTGTACAAGCGGCTTCTATGCGTTTCTATGTGCGGATGGTACCCAGTTCTGGAGGAGAGAAGACTCTCATCCAGACCTGGGTACCATTGTACCTGTAAAAAAAGAATAAAATAACAAATAAAGTTTATATTCACCTTTCCGAAGGTTTCTCTCTGAAAGCCGGCATCGCTTGAGGACCTGCGGTGACGTCACAGTCATGTGACCGCAGGCCCTTCACCGCTCTGTCTCGCGATATGCCGGCATCCAGGAGCCAGACAGGAAGCAGCGCTGCAGCACACGCCGGGGCATCGGGGGTGAGTATAGCTTTATTTGTTTTAATTTTTACGGTCACAATGTATAAGGCTATGTGCCCACGATGCAGAAATGAAGCAGAAAATTTCTGCAGCATTTCTGCATGTCCCTGGCAGAAAAAAATGCATGCAGATTGTGCATGCGTTTTTCCTGCAGAATACATGCGGATTCACATGCGTTTCCGCATGCAGATTGACAAGCACTTTCCAGGCGATAGCATCACTTGGAAAGTGCTTGACAACTAGGTCACACTATATAAATCCATGCAAACAGCATGGATTTATACAGTGTGAACCGTAAAAATTAAAACAAATAAAGCTATACTCACCCCCGATGCCCCGGCGTGGCTGCAGCGCTGCTTCCTGTCTGGTTCCCGGCTGCCGGCATATCGCGAGACAGAGCGGTGAAGGGCCTGCGGTCACATGACTGTGACATCACCGCAGGTCCTCAAGCGATGCCGGCATTCAGAGAGAAGACGCCGGACAGGTGAGTATAACTTTATTTGTTATTTTATTCTTTTTTTACAGGTACAATGGTACCCAGGTCTGGATGAGAGTCTCCTCTCCTCCAGAACTGGGTACCATCCGCACATAGAGACGCATAGAAGCCGCTTGTAAAAATGTACAGTCGCGGTTTCTGTGCGTCTCAATGCAAGTCAATGGCGGGAGTTCCGCAAAATTAATTGACATGCTGCGGATTTATGAGCGCTGCAGAAACGCTGCGGAAAAATCCACAGCATGTGCATAGAACATGCGGAATCCCCTTGGGGACCATGGGGTGCGGATTACCTAGCGTTTAACAAGCGTTTCCACTGCGGAAATTCCGCAGCATAAACGCTTGAAAAACGCTATGTGGGCACGCAGCCTTAATCCATGCCGTTTGCATGGATTTATATAGTGTGACCTAGTTGTCAAGCACTTTCCAAGTGATGCTATCGCCTGGAAAGCGCTTGTCAATCTGCATGCGGAAACGCATGTGGATCCGCATGTATTCTGCAGGGAAAACGCATGCACAATCTGCATGCGTTTTTTCTGCCAGGGAGATGCAGAAATGCAGCAGAAATTTTCTGCTGCATTTCTGCATCGTGGGCACATAGCCTATAACTGAGAAGTGTGACGTAACGTGACGGGAACACGCAATCTGTGACGTCCGCAAAAGGGAACCGCCCCTAAACACAAACCAACCAATGACAGAACAGAACTCACGCCCCTTTGTTACGGCGCACGCACGGCTCTGTGACGTACTCAGTGGGAAGGAAGAGGAACCGGTGGCGCTTGGTGATCAGAGATGGTGGCCGTGATGATCCCGCAGGCCTGCTCGCAGTGTGACGCTGGGGAGAGAAGCTGAGCCCGGCGACTGCGATGGTCTTCACGGTGAGCAGACGGAACATCGTGCCCGCTTTATCGTGCGTGTCACTGCCTGGAAAAAGAGCGGAGCCTGACTGGCCGTGTAGGCAGCGTGCGCGCTGCTGGCCGGGGCCGTGCACTGGCTCAGTCATGGCAGGCTGCTCACTGCGAGGTCTGCTCTCCAGACGGGAAAGACCACAGTGAAAGCTGTCACATCTCCCCGGCCACGGGGGTCCCGGACTCTGCATTCTATATCCGCCCTGTAGGGGGAGTGCCAGACACCACCGCTATGAGTGCAGGGCTGGCATCACCCGCTGCTGACTGTCCTGTACATGGGGCCATTGCCCTGACTGACAGCACCGCGTACTCTACTGACTGACAGCACCGCGTACTCTACTGACTGACAGCACCGCGTCCCCTACTGACTGACAGCACCGCGTCCCCTACTGACTGACAGCACCGCGTCCCCTACTGACTGACAGCACCGCGTCCCCTACTGACTGACAGCACCGCGTCCCCTACCGACTGACAGCACCGCGTCCTCTACCGACTGACAGCACCGCTATGAGTGCAGGGCTGGCATCACCCGCTGCTGACTGTCCTGTACATGGGGCCATTACCCTGACTGACGGCACCGCGTCCCCTGCCGACTGACGGCACCGCGTCCCCTGCCGACTGACGGCACCGCGTCCCCTGCCGACTGACGGCACCGCGTCCCCTGCCGACTGACGGCACCGCGTCCCCTGCCGACTGACGGCACCGCGTCCCCTGCCGACTGACGGCACCGCGTGCTCATCATTGTGGCAGGTAGTGATGGCTGTAGTAGGCTCCTGCCTGGACATTACTGCCATCATTTATTTGACTGTGATTGACAGCGATTATTTCACTGCCTGACTGACCTTAGTCGGTGCGGATCCATGAGGTTTTGCACATACTGCGGACACTAGCCAGACCTACCTGTGGGGCGATTGAGTTCATAAGTTTGCAGTAACATATGAGGTATTACTGATAAACCCGTTCACAGTGGCCCCCGAGGTGGGTATGGGTTTTTGTCACATGTGGCAGCACATCGTGGGACTTTACCCTTAGGAACAGACTTGCATGTACCGTATTATAAAACTCGGCATCTTCTCTGAAGAATTACTGTAGTTGTTTTTCTTTATAAATTCACCAACACCTGATTATTTCATTGTCTGTGCTACATGTAAAGAATTCCATTCTTTAAGGAAGAATTTGGAGCAGATCTGTTTCAAAATCCTCCAGAAATAAACTTTGTAAACCTAGCCATTCATTCTGTGCATCATGTAATCAGCTAGAACTAGTACCACTTCTGCCTTCTGTAATAACTTATCATCTCGTACACTATTCTCATCAGTGACCAAATAGATTATCAGTTTACAGTCAGGAGTCTGAATGGTCATCATCTTTATTGTAGCTGGCTAACTGGAGCTGTGTAGCCATCATCATTACTACGATAGGAGTTTGTTTCTACCTTTTGGAAAAGGTTACAGTAGACTCATTATGCAGCATGGTCTGGTGACTGAAATGGTGACCTCCATTAGATAACATGGTACTTCTCAGCAATGGTCATAAGATCACATAACTTAACTGAGGAGAAAATAGCCTTCATTTTATAGATTTTTTAAGTAGTCTGGAACCCTTGCCATTGGAATGGTCATGTCTGTGGAGCTGAAAGAAATGGCCAGAGTGCTGTACTCTAGTCCGTGAATGGAGAAGCAATGGGCATGCTCTTCCTTCTAACTCCTCCTCCCTGACATTGTGTAGTGAGAAGGAATGGTGGATTCCCCATCATCTCTAGATTGTTAGTAGTAGCTGTGCTGTGAGTGACTCCAAAAGCTGTAATCCGTACAGGTGGCTGAATATCTGTCATACGTGTCAAACTCTGTCCTGTGGGCGAAATCTGGCCCTCAGGGTGATTTTATTTGGCCCGTGACATCAGAACCACCACCCCTATGTGGGCCCCATTATACTGTATGGAGGACTATGTGGGCCCCATTATACTGTGTGGAGGACTATGTGGGCCCCATTATACTGTGTGGAGGACTATGTGGGCCCCATTATACTGTGTGGAGGACTATGTGGGCCCCATTATACTGTGTGGAGGACTATGTGGGCCCCATTATACTGTGTGGAGGACTATGTGGGCCCCATTATACTGTGTGGAGGACTGTGTGGGCCCCATTATACTGTGTGGAGGACCGTGTGGGCCCCATTATTCTGTACGGAGGACCGTGTGGGCCCCATTATTCTGTACGGAGGACTGTGTGGGCCCCATTATTCTGTACGGAGGACTGTGTGGGCCCCATTATTCTGTACGGAGGACTGTGTGGGCCCCATTATTCTGTACGGAGGACTGTGTGGGCCCCATTATTCTGTACGGAGGACTGTGTGGGCCCCATTATTCTGTACGGAGGACTGTGTGGGCCCCATTATTCTGTACGGAGGACTGTGTGGGCCCCACTATACTGTACGGAGGACTGTGTGGGCCCCACTATACTGTACGGAGGACTGTGTGGGCCCCACTATACTGTACGGAGGACTGTGTGGGCCCCACTATACTGTACGGAGGACTGTGTGGGCCCCACTATACTGTACGGAGGACTGTGTGGGCCCCACTATACTGTACGGAGGACTGTGTGGGCCCCACTATACTGTACGGAGGACTGTGTGGGCCCCACTATACTGTACGGAGGACTGTGTGGGCCCCACTATACTGTACGGAGGACTGTGTGGGCCCCATTATTCTGTACGGAGGACTGTGTGGGCCCCATTATACTGTACGGAGGACTGTGTGGGCCCCATTATACTGTACGGAGGACTGTGTGGGCCCCATTATACTGTACGGAGGACTGTGTGGGCCCCATTATACTGTACGGAGGACTGTGTGGGCCCCATTATACTGTACGGAGGACTGTGTGGGCCCCATTATACTGTACGGAGGACTGTGTGGGCCCCATTATACTGTACGGAGGACTGTGTGGGCCCCATTATACTGTACGGAGGACTGTGTGGGCCCCATTATACTGTACGGAGGACTGTGTGGGCCCCATTATACTGTACGGAGGACTGTGTGGGCCCCATTATACTGTACGGAGGACTGTGTGGGCCCCATTATACTGTACGGAGGACTGTGTGGGCCCCACTATACTGTACGGAGGACTGTGTGGGCCCCACTATACTGTACGGAGGACTGTGTGGGCCCCACTATACTGTACGGAGGACTGTGTGGGCCCCACTATACTGTACGGAGGACTGTGTGGGCCCCACTATACTGTACGGAGGACTGTGTGGGCCCCACTATACTGTACGGAGGACTGTGTGGGCCCCATATTGTATACTGGTTGGCCTGCGACATTGTCCACGTTTTTCATTTTGGCCCTCTGTGTGTTTGACGTCTCTGATCTATGTTGTAATGTACAGGATCTCCATAAATAGATGAAATAGCACATTACTGATGGGAGACACGGTCCAGTAATCTGAGTTCAGCTGCTGCACCTGGCAGAAGAATGTGGCTTGTGCCCCCCGCAGCGCTGCAGGGAGTTTCAGATTTGCATTTTCTTTCTCCCTTTTAAAAGAAATGTTGTACCTAGTAATGGAAAGTAAGACCGCCGGATTCAGAGATGACAGAGATTTAGGAAAACTGGTGCAATGGAATAATTGCTATAGCAATTAGTTTGCTTCCTTAATTATCATATGGGCTTCTGAGAAATTGAGAGAAACCAAGAACAAGAAAAATACCCAAATAACTGAAAGTAGATGTATAAATCGCACAGTGCAAAAATAATAATAAATAATAAAGGGTATTTAGTTAACATAATTTTGATCAAAATAATGTGAAAGCCATCCCGCCACTTCACGGCAACCCTTTTGGGACAGTCCTAACTCTAAT
This sequence comes from Phyllobates terribilis, assembly GCF_046119375.1. Taxonomy (NCBI): domain Eukaryota; kingdom Metazoa; phylum Chordata; class Amphibia; order Anura; family Dendrobatidae; genus Phyllobates; species Phyllobates terribilis. The sequence continues at coordinate 2,173,730 of NW_027363020.1, read as the reverse complement.
ATTAAAAACTTTACCATTTGTCATTTCTGAGAAATTGAGTCTGATTGCTAAGATCAAGTGCGCAGGTTTTCAGAATTCGCCCTTTATGCCTATTCGGCAAAGATTTTTGTAAAATCAAAATTGTATCCAGTTATAATCATGGCTAAAGGTCAACGAAGCCTTGAATAGGTGGCATATGTAAAGACTTTTCCTTAAGTTTGTAACACTGTATATTTTGCATGTACTGCAAATACACCAAGCGTATGGACAAAATAAATCCATAGGTTGTTACCAAGTTTGTTGTCTTGGCCTCAGGGCTGTGGAGTTGCAGTTGGTATAAAATGGACCGATTCCTAAAATATATAATAAATTGGGTACAGTAGTACAATGCAGGATGTGCTGTAAATGTTTTCATAAGAATTTGGGAAAGTTGTGAAATGTCCTATAAATGTCTGTTCTGTTCCTGATGTAAGGGTCTCTGCTTAGGTGAGATGAATCTGTGCTGCACTTTATGTACACGCTCAGCAGTGAGGCCGTGCTGTGAAGATGGACATCAAGGGGGCGAAGGTTTGGCTTACTGACTCCACAGCCCTGCTTGGCATACGTTCAGTGGGTATATGGTGACTATACCTTTCAGTGCAAAGTGGCCCATTATGGGAAATAATCTAGCATTTTTCTATTGGCCATGTAAGCACCTGTATTGTGTATGGGTGCATATGACTGGAGTGTCCTTTCTGTGCTTATATATATATATACTGGTGTAATATTACTGTGTTTTCATTTACTTTGTTTAATTTCAAATTCTTGTTTTTCTTCTGAAAGAAAAATAAGATGCCGAATCTTGAGGCCCAAGTAACTAGCAGCTTGCTGCAATTTCCGGAGATCACAATAGAAGCTCTCCAGGAGGATGAAATTAACCTGGAATCTGTCTTGCGTGCAAAGTTTACCCCAGGTAAGAGATATGTAGCATCTAATAGAACGATGGTCTGTTTGCTCATTATTTTACCAAATGAATGGTAAAGGTTTTTTTTTCCAGTCTTCTTTAATCTTTTCTGATAAGTGATGATTGTTAGATTGGTGGGGTAAAAGTAGGACTAAAGTGGAGTTCATACAAGCGTATCTTGTGGTCGTATACGGGCTGCATCGCCTGACCTCGTGGCCGGCTTCCCAACCTTAGCTTACAGCCTCGGGTCTGAAGCGGTACGTTTTGGACCTTGTGCTTCATATACGGACTGTGAAATACAGTTGTGCGAGCCCTGCCTTACACCGATCTAACAATTATCCCCTATACTATGCAGCTAACTCTCTGTTGTGGGGGCATATGCCCAGTGTTTCTTGTAAAAACTTATATCTTTAATCTGTTTTTACAAATATGAAGTTATAGGCTCAGAAAAGGTTGGCAGTGCATGTGTGTAATTTAATTTATTTCTCTTTTCTGTAAAGGGAGAGCTGGGCTTGCTTGGCTCGCATGTGGACCCCAGCTTGAAGTTACCAATTCAGTAACGGGTGAAAGACTTTCTGCATACTGTTTTAGCTCAGTGACTGAGAGACCTCCCACTGTTGTCGCTGTCAAAGAGTTTTCATGGCAGAAGAAGACAGGACTTCTTGTGGGTCTGCTTGAAGCAGAAGGCAGTGTTCTTTGCTTGTATGATGTCGGCATTTCAAAAGTTGTTAAAGCAGTGGCGCTCCCTGGCTCGGTAAGCACTTCTAAACTTGATTGATTTGCTCGATCCTTTTTGGGAAACTGTTATAATTTATATATTTTCTTGTGCTTTCAGGTAACGGCTGTTGAACCCTTAGTGAATGATGGCGGAGCCAATGCCAGTACTCAGCATTTACACCAGAGTCTAAGATGGTTCTTTGGCGTGGCAGCTGTGGTTACAGATGTTGGGCATGTTCTTCTTATTGATCTATGTTTAGATGATATCTCTTGCAATCAAGATGAGTTGGAAGCGTCAGGTATTTTTCTTAATAAATCAGGATTTTTAAAAGGTATTTTAACAAAACTAAATCAAGTTGTGTTAAAGGGGTGACCACATTTTAGTAATTGATGGCATATTACTAGGATTTGTCAGCACACAATAAACACAAGGGGTCTGACCTCTAGAGCACCCAACAATCCTAGGAATAACATTTCCCTTCTGAACATTGGTGTGAGGCCACCTGCTGCGGCACTTCTTCATTCATGTGGATGGGGCTCTTTGCCTTTCCCAGCACAGTTCAGATATCACGACCACCTTTGTGCAGAAAAAAAATTAAGAGCCCCAACTGCGCCCCCCACCCCAAATTGGTTTGGGGCCCCAGAGATCAAGTGATGGCATATCACATATCAGCATTATGCTATTTACTTGATTTGGAATTCCCTTTATGATTTCACAAAACAACATAATGCCATTAACCTCTTTAGTGCCTTTGCGATATACTGTCTGTATTCATTCCTCGTGGTTTTTAAGATGTCTGCTTGCTGTCCTTTATTAGTAATATTCATTGTTTGCTTCTGGTGGATAAACATTTTGCACTGGTCATGTGATGGGCACATAGCTACAGCGCTGTGTACACACGTGCTTCTCACTAAATTACAATATCATCAAAAATGTTATTTCAGTTCTTCAATACAAAAAGTGAAACTCCTATATTACATAGAGTCATTACAAACAGTGATCTATTTCAAGTGTTTATTTCTGTTAATGTTGATGATTATGGCTTACAACCAATGAAAACACAAGTCATTATCTCAGTAAATTAGGAAGCCTTTGCAGGTGTTTCTTAATTCTAAGCATTTAAAAAGGTCCCTTAGTCTGTTTCAATAAGCTCCACAATCATGGGGTAGACTGCTGACTTGACAGATGTCCAGAAGGCAGTCATTGACACACTCCACAAGGAGGGTAAGCCACAAAAGGTCATTGCTAAGGAAGCTGGCTGTTCAGAGTGCTGTATCAAAGCATATTAATGGAAAGTTGAGCAGAAGGAAAAAGTGTGGCAGGAAAAGGTGCACAAACAACCGGGATAAACGCAACCTTGAAATGATTAAGAAAAGGCCATTCAAAAATTAGGGGGAGATTCACATGGAGTGGACTGCTGCTGAAGTCATTGCTTCAAGAGCTGCCACCACACGGACGTATCCATGACATGGGTTACAAGTGTCACATTCCTTGTGTCAAGCCACTTATGACCAATAGACAACGCCAGAAGCGTCTTACCTGGGCAAGGAGAAAAAGATCTGGACTGTTGCTCAGTGGTCGAAGGTGGTGTTTTCAGATGAAAGTAAATTTAGCATTTCTTTTGGAAATCAAGGTCCCAGAGTCTGGAGGAAGAGTGGAGAGGCCACAATCCAAGCTGCTGGAGGTCTAGTGTGGAGTTTCCACAATCAGTGATGGTTTGGGGAGCCATGTCATCTGCTGGTGTAGGTCCACTGTGTTTTATCAAGACCAAAGTCAGCGCAGCCGTCTACCAGGACATTGTAGAGCACTTCATGCTTCCCTCTGCCGACAGGCTTTTTGGAGATGGAAATTTCATTCTCCAGCAGGACTTGGCCCCTGTCCACACTGCCAAAAGTACCAATACCTGGTTTAAAAGCCATAGTATCACTGTGCTTGATTGGCCAGCAAACTCGCCTGACCTTAACCCCATAGAGAATCTATGGGGTATTGTCAAGAGGAAGAGGAGAGACACCAGACCCAACAATGCAGACGAGCTGAAGGCTGCTATCAAAGCAACCTGGGCTTCAATAACACCTCAGCAGTGCCACAGGCTGATCGCCTCCATGCCACATTGCCGCATTGATGCAGTAATTGATGCAAAAGGAGCCCCGACCAAGTATTATTTACTGAACATACATTTCGGATTTTATTTCATTTTTCAAGCTGTTATAAAGTATTCTAATATACTGAGATACTGACTTTTGCGTTTTCATTGGCTGTAAGCCATAATCATCAATATTAACAGAAATAAACACTTGAAATAGATCACTCTGTGTGTAATGACTCTATATAATAGATCACTCTGTCTGTAATGACTCTATATAATAGATCACTCTGTCTGTAACGACTCTATATAATATACAGTATAAGTTTCACTTTCTGTTTTGAAGAACTGAAATAAATTAACTTTTTGATGATATTGTAATTTTGTGAGAAGCACCTGTAGTTATGAGCTATGCCCGTATGTGTCTTGTATTACAAAGACTGACTTTCACTAGGCAAATTAAAGGTTTCTATTCAATTACATCAAATGGAGGTATTGAAAACTGTAGAGAATTAATGTAGAAAGTCTATTAAAATATTGTATAACTTGTATTTAAAGAAACCGTAATATATTTAAGGGAAGAAGTAAATTTAATCTAGTGTAAAACAGTAAAGAGAGGCGAGGGATTTGCTGCAGTGGTATCTTTCATTTACACATTATAGCACTTGCTCACTTAGTTTGGGAATTAGTCAGACATCAGCATAGAGAAGACCCAAAATGGATAGGACAGACTGCACGATGTAATATGTGTCAAATATTCCTATTGTTTTTCTACCCTCCGCTCCTCCCTCCTGTCCTTATATTTGTTGCAGGATCTGTCTTTTGGTAGGACATAATGAGACTTGGTGTAAGGAGAAGCACAAATCAAGATGGTGCAGGGAGGTGGCGAGGGTGGACTTCGGTTTTGCTTCAGTTTGGGCATTTTAAAACGTTCAGAACAAAATGGGTATCTAGGAGCGAGCTTTACTCCAATGTTCTTAATACGGACAGACCTTTTTCAGATTCCCAATTGTTATTCAAAACTCCTTTTAAGTGGTCACTGATTCTATAACCAACGCTGAAATCCATACTACAAACCGCTCATCGCTTTTTGCATGTTTAACTTGCTGCCTCCTGATAAAGTGGCTGAAGAGCTGACTAAAATGTAGTTTTTTTTATTTTCCCTTTTAACAAACGTTCTGCGGCTGTTGGTATTATTCCCCTGTACCTGGGATAGGTTGTGTTGGATGTAATGACATGACAGCGTAGCTCTTCTCCTAGGGGTTTTCCAGGGGGTTCCTGGCCCTTGTAATGACTGTAAATGCTGGAAGTGAGATCTGAGAGTGATGAGATTTTTTTTTCCAAAACTCGCCATTCCCTCTGAAAAAAAAAACCACAGCTAAAATGTGTTTTATATCACCTTACTGCTGGTTGTACTGCTGTATTATAGCCATGCTACTTTTCTCTGTGTTCTGCATAGGGGCAGGAGAGCAGGAGCCCCTCAGGTCTGTATAGGACACATCATAGCTAGTCTTTACTTAACAACTTATTCCACTGAAAATCAGAGAGGAAATGTAACAAATGTTTGTTCCTCATGTACAAACACGACAGCTTATGTAATTACAGGCAAATAGACTTAAAGGGGTTGTCCACTACTGGGACAACCCCTTAAACGAAATGTTCGGCCCCCAATAAAAAAAACCCTATATTCACATCCCGTGCCGGCTTAGTTCCAGCGGTGTCAGCACTCGCGGTCCCGGGTCTGTGATGCGGTGGAATGACCTGTGATGCCCGGCGCCCAATCAGTGCTGGCGTCAGTCTGCGCCTTCGTACAAACTGAACATGGAGGATCCCAGATTTCTTCTTCATGTTTAGTTTGTCTGAAGGCCGGGACTCTGACGCCAGCACTGATTGGGCGCCGGGCATCACAGGTCATTCCACCGCATCACAGACCCGGGACCGCGAGTGCTGACACCGCTGGAATGGAGCCGGCATGGGAGGCGAGTACAAGTTGTTTTTTTTGTTTGTTTTTTTTATCAGGGCTGAACGTTTAGTTTTAAGAAGGTGTTAGTGACAACCCCTTTTAATGTTGAAATGCTTGTTTCTGTCAATTTATTTATAGACCTTGAAGTCATTAGTGGGATACCTGCAGAAATCCCTAAACTCCGAAAAGCGGCTAATCGAGAGAGACGACACATAGGTCTTCAGCTGCTTGCACCTTCTGGAGCCATGGTCACCACAGTCAGCTATATAGCTAGAACTAATCACCTGGCTGTAGGATTCTCTGATGGATACCTCTCTTTATGGAACATGAAAACTTTAAGACGAGAGTAAGTAAAGTTTTGTTTATTTTTCCATATTCAAATGCATTACTTCATTCTTAGATACATTTCAAGATATTCCCTCACGTGGCTGTATTAAGCTTGTTTTATTAGGGAAAATTGGTATTTTTTTCTGGCCACACATTATTGTACATAGTAATTTAATATATAACTTTGATTAAAATGTGTGTATATAATGATTTTTTTCAAAGCTACGGCATATACTCGTGTATAAGCTGACTTTTTCAGCACATTTTTTTTTATGCTGAAAAAAAAAAAAACCCTCGGCTTATACTCGAGTATATACTTACATTCTGGCTGTGGGGTGGGAGAGGTTGCGGCGGAAGAGCGGTGCACAGTCGGTAGCCGGCTGCTGCAGCTACCATGTGTGCCTGCTGCTAAAGAAAATTAATATTCACTCTTCTCCACGCCCATGGGGGTGGAGAGGAGTGAATATTCATTTTCTTTAATAGCGCACACTGTCAGTCGCAGCCACTGGCTCCGTTATCCTCTGTGCATGCTATTGGAGCACACCGTATCGCTGAGCTGCTGCAGGAAGCAGACTGCTGCGACTGACACTGTGCTATTAAAGAAAATGAATATTCACTCCACTCCACGCCCATAGTCCCGGCGTGGAGAGAAGTGAATATCCCGGCAGCTCACCTCAGCGTCTGAGGGCGCATGGCAGTGGCGTCATGCGCTCATCAGCTGCTGGAAGAACAGGACGCAGCACTGGAGCAGAGGGAAGGTGAGTAGAAGTGTGTTATTTTTTTTCATGTGTGCATTGATGGGGGGGCCATGCATACCAGGATTGGGGATGAGGATGATATGCACACCAGGATGGGGAAATTTACCAGTAGCTGCTGCATTTCCCACCCTAGGCTTATACCCAAGTCAATACATTTTCCCAGTTTTTTGTGGTAAACTTCAAGACTTATATATATATATATATATTTTTATTCTGTCCAAGTTGCATTGAAAGCCAATGGGAGGTGGGAAATGCTTAACCACTTTACCCCCGAAGTTTGTTTGAACGTTAATCACCAGCGCAATTTTTACAACTCTGACCAGTCTCCCTTTCATGCAATAACTCTGGAACGCTTCAACGGATCCCACTGATTCTGAGATTTGTTTTTTTTCATGACATATTGCAATTTGTGATAGTGGTAACATTTATTTGATATGATTTACGTTTATTTGTGAAAAAATTCGAAATTTGGCGATAACTTAGAAAATTTTGCAATTTTCAAACTTTGAATTTTTATGCCCTTAAATCAGAGAGATGTGTCACACAAAATAGTTAATACATAACATTTCCCACATGTCTACTTTACATCAGCACAATTTTAAAACCAACATTTTTCTTTGTTAGAAGGGTTAAAAGTTGACCAGTGTTTTCTCATTTTTACAACAAAATTTACAAAACTATTTGTTTAGGGACCACATCACATTTGAAGTGACCTTGAGGGGCCTTTATGACAGAAAATACCCAATAGTGACACCATTCTAAACATTGTACCCCTCAAGGTGCTCAAAACCACATTCAATAGATTTATTAACCCTTCAGGTGCTTCACAGGAATTGTTGGAATGTGGAAGAAAACACTGAACATTCTACTTTAGACCCAATTTTTTTTTTTTCATTTTTGCAAGCGTAACAGGATAAAATGGATCCCAAAGTTTGTTGTGCACTTTCTCCTGAGCACGCAGATACCCCAAATGTGAGGGAAAACCACTGTTTAGGGGCATGGTGGGGCTCGGAAGGGAAGGGGCCCTGACTTGGCTATTTGAATGTAAAATTTTATTTTTACACCAGGACACACCGGAAGCAGAATACTACTGTCAACATTGTTCCTTGCTCGTGCTGATGCATCGGCATGGGATAATGATGAGGGCAGCATTGATCACCCAGCGCTTGGGAACAGCGTTAACTTTACCACTGATTCCCAGGTGCCAGTTCGTGTGCTCCTGATGCGGCACACAGTTGCCACACGTATGTCACACAGGTACACACGGACACGGTTATCTCCGGTACCAGTATTTCCTTTACCGGAAATATCAAGACGCGTGAAACCGGCCTTACTCTGGACTCAGTCTGGCCTCTGTTTAGCTGTGTCCTGTTTTTCAGTCGTTAACAAAACTGTGCCCGACGGCACTTTTATGCACGCCTAATAAAAAGACTGACAATGTTGGATCACAGGCCAGACGGCGTCCACGGTGCCTCCATCTGCCTCATTACAGGGAATCTTCCGCTGGGGGTTCCTTCTGAATCGCATACTTACATGGAAGCCCTAGCGTAAGCGCTCAGCACAGAGCGCAGGATAAATGTGAGCCGAGCCATACTGCGATCTTTGGGAGGCCGAATGAACAAAGCAGCAGATGAAGAATTGTTTTAATTTTTTACGCCGTTCCTCATGCGGTGTGAGTGATTAGATCGGGTTTTTATGTTTGGTAGCTGTCACACACTAAAAAACATTTTTGTTTTTTTGCATCACTATATTTTGAGAGCTATAAGTTTTCCATATTTTAGCCGACAGTCATGTGACCCCTGACGAAGCTGCTAGTGGGCAGCGATACGCGTGGGTGACCACAACAGGTATACTAACTTTGACCTCTTAATAGCGCATACAGTTATTATATTACACTCTGTATACTTTTGAACTCTATGAGTGCCTGCATAGTAGATGGTTTATGATTAACATTATGATCAGGATGTTTAGGCGATATTATTAGATGTCCTCCTCTTTTGATTGATCCTATTTATGCATCTTGTATTGTATCAATATTCTATATATTACTGCACTTTATAGTCATTCACTATTGAACCTTATGATCATGTACTTTTCTATCTTGGGCTATTTATGACTTTCTTTATGGTCACTATGACACATGTCTTGAATGATGACTGATTTTTCTATTCTAGTTAACCTGTTGGTGCATGTGTGGGATATTACGCCCTCACATGGTTTTGCTTTCCTTTTTTAAATGCTTTTAATGTTTTTTGTGTGGTCTAATGTCTTTTTGTCAAACTTCTGTTCAATAAAATGTTATATATTTTTGTAATACAAATATTTGGGTGCCTGGCTCTTTGTACCTGTGGCTCTTTCTCCTTCTTTCCACACCATGGCAATGATGTCACTGGGTCTCCGATTCAAGAGCAGAGCGGCATTTGTTTTTCTGCTCGCTCGCTAAATGCTGCGATCGCAGCATTTAAGGGGTTAAAGTGCTGGGAGCGGTGCGGACACTGCTCCTGGCTCTGGGTTCCAGGTATCAGCTGGCACCCACCGGCAACCGCGGCTGCACAACTTGTGTGGGCGCGATCGCCGAGAAGTAATAACACTTACCTGGTCCATAAGGTCCAGGGCACAGGGACGTATTACGCACAATGTTAGAAAGGGGTTAAAAAATCTGAACATTTTAATGTAATGATTTTGAGAATTTGGAAAAACCAGAATGAGCACTAAAAATGATTTTCACTGCAGGCGCTATGTAGAGCACTTTGATATTTTGCTACAGACTCAATCAAACATCGGACCACAATGATTAAAGCGAACCTGTCAGCAGGATTTAGCCCTTTAAATTAAAGGCATGGCGATAATAGCACTGTGGTGCTGATTACTGATACCTGATGTGAAGGGATCCGCTCAGTGGCTGTTGAATACTCACCTTTATGACGTTTTCAGAAAATGACGTCTTGTGTGCGTCAGAGGCGGTGCATATGCAGTGATGGCTGCGTTGTGGAATTTTATAAAGTATGCGAGTCCCTGAATAATCTGTTACCTGCTCCAGAAATAGAGGAGTCTGGTGTGGAGGGGTGGAGAACCAGAAGACGACCCAGCCCCCACGCCCTGTCCTGAAGCACAAGACACCATTTTATGAAAACTTTATAAGATGAGTAATCAGCCACTGAGCGCATCCCTTCACACCAGGTATCATATTAATCAGCATCGCCGTGCTATTATGGCCATGCCTTTAGTTTATAGGACTAAAATCTGCTGGCAGGTTCTCTTTAACCGGTGTGAAACGTGCTTGCCGGCGCTTAGTGTGGTGGGCTGCATCATGTTTGTACAGGCCGGATATCCAGAAGCCGTGATGTGTTATTATAGCAGCTCTGCATGCAGTTATCATCTGGGATAAATCATAATTGTATGTCGCTTTGTGTAGGACATTTTAATGACTTAATGTGTGTGTATATATATATATATATTTTTTCAGATACCATGTTCAAATTGAAGGGGGCAGAGTTCCTGTTTTCTCCGTCACTTTTCAAGAACCTGAGAATGACCCCCGAAACTGCTGTTACCTTTGGGCTGTCCAAACGAGTCAAAGGTAATTGTTAAAATCCAATTACTAACATTGCATCCTTTCCCCAAATTATTTTACATTTCAAAATTAAGAGTTCTGTATTTTGTCATTTCTTTAGCTCTCCAGTTATGTTCTCATCATAACCTTTTAATCTTTTCTACTATAGTGGTAGAGATTTAAGCTTTCATTTGCTGCAGTTGGCTTTTGGGGACAGAAAACGTTTACCATCAGGACAAATTATGTATGAGGTAAGATGTCTGTATATTTTTATTCTGTATGGTTTGTAATGTAAAGGGGGCATTCTCAAGTTGTCTGTAGAGCACCTCACAGCTCTGAACCCTCCTTACTTCCTTGGTGAGTGCTCCTCCTCGAGTGACACTTCTGGTCAGGAGCTTTGTTTTATTACAACATTCACACTGTCATTGTTTGTTCTGTTACCACTTTATTTACATTATGGATGTATACACATTTGACTGCTTTAGGATCTTCACCCACCTCCAGCTGGTGGTCACTGTTCACTTTCCACTACATCTCTCCTGTGTCCCTTGCTGTCTTTGGTTATGTTTAAGTCCTTGCATATATTGTGTAGGGATTCATGCTCGGCAGTAGACTGCTTTTACACAGGCACTGGATTTTATTTTTTAAAGAAAACAAAACCATAAACACAAAATCCCTAGCCTTGTCCAGGCACTAACTGAACAAAATAGACCTTGGCTACTCATACACGACTCAGCTAGTCCAAGTTTGGTCAAACAAAACTGCTATTGTCCAAAGCAACCACTCATATTTGCAGTTTGGCGCACATGGCCTGTGCAGTCTCTTCTCAGAGTGGAATTCTGGCTTGTCTCTCTCTAACATCTCCAACACAACCCACTCTGCTTAGTCTTCCCCAGCTGACTGACTAAGGTGAACACCTAGCCTGGCTATATGCAGAGAAATCCAGGTGCACTTAATCAGAATCTGTAGGGCTAAGTTTTAACCCTTTGCACCATCTGCCAAAACAGAGCCTATAGGGCTTCAAATTGATTCAAATGTGAGGCTTGATGAGCTGCCACTAGATTCACACTGCCTGAATTACAGACGGCATGAAACATCGTGGTTGTACGATTACAGCCGTGTACACTTTTCACTGGAACCCCGCAGCATTTCAGAGAAAAATTTGTTTGAAAAGCCAGCCATGGACTATAGAAATAGACCTGACAAATCCGGCATGGTCCTTGGCTCACTTGTTCCTGCCCGCTCCAGTTGATTGATTTTGACAGGTCTCCTCCTATGTACACACACATGGTACAGACCTGTCAACCACCTGGAGTGGGGCAGGGAGAGGCTAGACTAGGTATATCTATTCCTATAATATAAATCTATCTATCTATATGTCAATTATTCTTTCTTTATTTTTTTTTACAGAACTTGGAATACTGTGAGGAAAGGTATAACCTGGATCTTTCAGCGAATACCCTATTTTTAAGAGGTCAAACAAACAGCATGAAGTTACTGGGCTGTCAGACTATAGAAAAATTCCATGCTCATAGCGAAAGAGAAGACGGTCTCCATGATGGTTTGTTTTTCTGTATTTTTCTCTTTCATGTCTTTTATTATGTTTGCAAGGCATATACAGAAACTGATCTGAAATTTGACTATGTAGAGTACAACAAAGTCTTATCTCATACATCATTGTTAATCAGAAGCCGACTAGATTAAGTTTCTTCAAATGTAAAATATTTGGACCATCCTGGTCTATCTGTACACGCTATTGTATACGATCACTTTCAAAAATTGGAAAATCCCTTTAACCCCTTAATTTTGGGGTCTTTAGGACAAATATATATTTTTTTCATCACATTTTTTGAAGATATAGCTGAATGAGGGCTTGTCTTTTGTGGAATGAATTGTATTTATAGGTGGAAATAGAAAAAATTACAAATGTATGTATATATGTGTATGTATGTGTGTATATAAAACACACATATATACATACACTTTGCATTGTTCACCATGCAGCTTCGCATAAATGTTGATATCATTATAGTAATCAGAGATACGGAATGTTTTTCAAAGGATATATATATATTTTTTACACTACAATATTAGTACCCTAAGGGAACTTGAACATAAAATCTCATGATCATATTGTTAACGCACATCGCTACAGTGGATTACCTAATTTATCCCCGTCAACCTATCAAACCCCGACTCTGGCAGTATCTGTTAAACTGTACTGTATGGCAGACCAAAAGGCCATTTTCGGGCTCTTGGTTGCCATAGTCCATTGGCACCGCTGCGCACATTAGAGGTGCTGATGATGGTCTGACAAAGGGAGCGCTCTTTTTTTTTGGTCAGATTCTTTGTGTGCTGTTGTCACTATCGGCATATCAGATTGAACTGCTAAACCTGGTGAGAACACATCAGAATCCTGGCTGTGTATATCAATTGAGCTCCTGCTGCTCCGATGCAGAGGCTGTACCGTACAGATCCCTCAAGCAGTGCACAAAGTGACCTGATCATGACGGTTTTATACATCAGTTTGAGTTAAGGAGAGAATGTTTTCAATCCCCAGAAGTACTTTTTTCTACATAATTGAATCTACAGTTAGGTCCATATATATTTGGACAGAGACGACATTTTTCTAATTTTGGTTCTAGACATTACCACAATGAATTTTAAACAAAACAATTCTGATGCAGTTGAAGTTCAGACTTTCAGCTTTCATTTGAGGGTGTCCACATTAAAATTGGATGAAGGGTTTAGGAGTTTCAGCTCCTTAACATGTGCCACCCTGTTTTTAAAGGGACCAAAAGTAATTGGACAATTGACTCCAAGGCTATTTCATGGACAGGTGTGGGCAATCCCTTCGTTATGTCATTCTCAATTAAGCAGATAAAAGGCCTGGAGTTGATTTGAGGTGTAGTGCTTGCATTTGGAAGGTTTTGCTGTGAAGTAAACATGCGGTCAAAGGTGCTCTCCATGCAGGTGAAACAAGCCATCCTTAAGCTGCAAAAACAGGAAAAAAAAACATCCAAGAAATTGCTACAATATTAGGAGTGGCAAAATCGACAGTTTGGTACATCCTGAGAAAGAAAGAAAGCACTGGTGAACTCATCAATGCAAAAAAGACCTGGGCGCCCACGGAAGACAACAGTGGTGGATGATCTTAGAATAATCTCCATGGTGAAGAGAAACCCCTTCACAACAGCCAACCAAGTGAACAACACTCTCCAGGAGGTAGGCGTATCAATATCCAAATCTACCATAAAGAGAAGACTGCATGAAAGTAAATACAGAGGGTTCACTGCACGGTGCAAGCCACTCATAAGCATCAAGAATAAAAAGGCTAGACTGGACTTTGCTAAAAACATCTAAAAAAGCCAGCACAGTTCTGGAAGAACATTCTTTGGACAGATGAAACCAAGATCAACCTCTACCAGAATGATGGAAAGAGAAAAGTATGGTGAAGGCGTGGTACAGCTCATGATCCAAAGCATACCGCATCATCTGTAAAACACGGCGGAGGCAGTGTGATGGCTTGGGCATGCATGGCTGCCAGTGGCACTGGGTCACTAGTGTTTATTGATGATGTGACACAGGACAGAAGTAGCCGAATGAATTCTGATGTATTCAGAGCCATACTGTGTGCTGAGATCCAGCCAAATGCAGCCAAACTGATTGGTCGTCGTTTCATACTACAGATGGACAATGACCCAAAACATAAAGCCAAAGCAACCAAGGAGTTTATTAAAGCAAAGAAGTGGAATATTCTTGAATGGCCAAGTTAGTCACCTGAACTCAACCCAATTGAGCATGCATTTCACTGGTTAAAGACTAAACTTCAGACAGAAAGGCCCACAAACAAACAGCAACTGAAAACCACCGGAGTGAAGGCCTGGCAGAGCATCAAAAAGGAGGAAACACAGCGTCTGGTGATGTCCATGAGTTCAAGACTTCAGGCAGTCATTGCCAACAAAGGGTTTTCAACCAAGTACTAGAAATGAACATTTTATTTACAATTATTTAATCTGTCCAATTACTTTTGGTCCCTTTAAAAACAGGGTGGCACATGTTAAGGAGCTGAAACTCCTAAACCCTTCATCCAATTTTAATGTGGACACCCTCAAATGAAAGCTGAAAGTCTGAACTTCCACTGCATCTGAATTGTTTTGTTTAAAATTCATTGTGGTAATGTCTAGAACCAAAATTAGAAAAATGTTGTCTCTGTCCAAATATATATGGACCTAACTGTATGTAACTATATTCCGCAAAAGCATGAAAAAAAAATCTAAATGTTTAAACCTTTTCTGCTGTTTAGTAGATTTACTCTTTCAGAGCACTAGATGCTGTGCATTAGATGAAATTAAAGGGGGTGACCACTGCTGGACAACCTCTTAAAGGGAAACTGTCACCCCCTGGGACTTTTCAGACCTCTAATATGGGCATACAGGTGATAGAAATGTAAATCTATACATACCTGTATGCCTCATATTAGAGGTCTGGTTGGGTTGAAATGTCTTTTTATTCAATCTGTTTACTGATCCTTGGGGGACGGGAAGAAATCCCCGCCTACTTTATGAATTACAATGTCCCCCACACCCACTGCCTTGCCCTGTGACATGCAGTCTAGTCTTCCAAGTCCCGCTCCTGCTCACATCACCTTTAACACAAGGCGCACTTTTTTTTTCTCCTAGCTATGTGACTCCCTGGCGTCTGCTCACAAGATCACTGCTGGAAACATAACCGGGAGAAAAGTGTGACTCGTGTTAAAGGGAATCTGTGGCCCCCCCGGGTGATATCATACCACTACTATGGCCATACAGGTTATAGAAAAGTAAGGCTATGTGCCCACGATGCAGAAATGCATGCGGATTTTACATGCGTTTTTCCCGCCAGGTAGAAGCGTTTGTCAAGCGTTTTTGCATGCATTTCTACATGCGGGTTATTAAGCGCTTTTCAAAGCAATTTTAGCATCACTTGGAAAGTGCTTGACAACTTGGTCACACTATATAAATCCATGCAACCGGCATATATAGTGTGACCAAGTAATAGTTAAAAAGGAAAATAAAAATAAATGAATAAAATAAGAATGGTGAAAAGTAAAAAATAAAGATTGTACTTGCCTTCCGATGGCCCGTGGTCTTCTTCTCTGATGTGTCCAGTTTCCCCTGTGTCTCGTGGTGGTGTGAAGGACCTGCGATGACGTCATTGAGTCATGTGACAGGTCACGCGACCGCCGACGTCAGTGGTCGCGTGACCTGTCTCATGACTCAATTACGTCATGTCAGGTCCTCACACCACCGCGAGCCGCCCAACACACCGCACGCATCGCTGAGGAGACCGGGAGGACATCAGAAGGTAAGTATAATCTTTATTTTTTTATTTTAAATTCTTTTTTTTTACAGGTACCATTTTACAATTACGCTGCGTGTCCGCAAAATTAATGGACATGCTGCGTATTTTTCCGCATTGATAATCCGCAGCGGAAATTTCCGCACAGCACATGCGGATTATCATTGGGGATCATGGGGCACATATTACCAAGCGTTTTTTAAGCGTTTTCGCTGCGGAAATTCCACGGCAAAAGCTCTTGAAAAACGCATAGTGGGCACGCAGCCTTAATCTATACATACCTGCATGGCCCATAGCTGAGGTCTGATTGCAGAGAAAAGCACTTTAATTAATTATTTTTTCCACAGGCTTGAAGCAAACCCCGCTTATGTGCTTATTATTCCCCTAAATCCCCGCCTCTCTGCGTAATTATCATATCCCCCCACTCCCCTGCATGTCACAGGACCCTGTGTGGTGCACTGTGCTCCCTGACTTCCGGGCATGCGCAGAGGGCCGCTCACATAGAGCACGCTTTGCTTCATCCCGGCCTCGACTCTCCGTGCACTGTGCTGCAGGGTTCTATTGCGCAGGCGCCGGGAGTCACCGTCACTTTCCGGCATCTGCGCAATAGAAACCTGCAGCGCAGAGCACAGGTAGACGGGCCTGGATGAAGCAAAGCGCGCTCTATGTGAGCGGCCCTCTGCGCATGCCCGGAAGTCAGGGAGCACAGTGCACGTCACAGGGTCTGTCACAGGGCCCTGTGACGTGCAGGGGAGGGGGGATATGATAATTAAGCAGAGAGGCGGGGATTTGAAGGAATAATAAGCACACAGGCGGGGATTGCTAGGCGTCTCCCGGACACCAAGCCTATGGAAAAAAGAATTGATTAAAGTCCTTTATGCCCAGAGGTCTGATATCGCCCAGGGGGGTGACACATTCCCTTTAAAGGTGAGGTGAGCGTGCGCGGGACCTGGAAGATGAGACTGCACGTCACATGCAGGGGAGTGGGGTTGGGTAACATTGTAATTCACAAAGTAGGCGGGGATTTCTTCACCCCAAGCATCAGTATACGGATTGAATAAAAAGACATTTTAAATCAACTAGACCTCTACTCTGGGCCATAGCGGTAGGTATATGACGCGCCCCTGGGCCTGTGTCGCGCTGCGTTGCGCACGCGGGAGCTTACCCGGAGCCGGATCTGTTTAGGGTTGTAGTCTCGTGGCGGTGACCCGGTCCGTGCCCAGGTAGTCAAACTGGACGGCAGTCTGTTAGCGGTAGAAAATGGTTGATGACTACGCCACCCGTTGAATGCAGCCAGGGGGCTGCTGCTGCAGGGCAGACCGCTGAGGCCGGTGGAAGGATGGTGCAGCGTGATAGTATAACCCCCAACGGGAGGGGTATGGCCTCAGGGCAGCCGACGTGGATGATGGGGGTAGCAGGAACCACTCAGAGACGGTATGGTAGCGTTCAGGGTCTTTACTGGTAACAACGATAGACCCTCCCGGAGTACTTGCTAGCGAACGGGGCCTGGTCAGTCCTTGAGCAGATGGGATCTCCCCTGGCCAGGCGTAGTTGTAGGCCTCCCAAGCTGACTGTACTCTTCTGGCTACCTTGCTAGAAGCTGATGTAAGTAGCCCACGTCCCTGAGTGTACCGTGTGGTGCTCACCCGTATGGCCGGTGACTCGGGGCCTTCTAATGGCTTCCGCTCCACGATGGCGGTGCTGGTCCCACGCGTGTGACCGGGCCTTCGGGCTTCTGGGCCAGGGGACCTGAAATCCCCTGCCTGACGGATTCTGCTGCTGGGTAGAAGTTAGTCCCCACAGCCTCGGACTCCGGGTCCGGTAAAGAATCTTCTTAGTCAGGGCGAGCTCTTTAGCTGCCAGCCCCTGACTCCTTGTGACTCTGCTGCTTCCTATGCTGCTCTTGTCTCTACTCTTCCTGGACTCACTAACCCTGCCTCAGCCCCGGGTTTATACAGGGGAAGTTCTTCCCCTCCCAAGGCTGGGCAGGAGGTGTGGCATGCACAGGATCCCTGACCAAAGGACCTCCCACCTGCTCTCAGACGTAATATCTCTATCACTGTGACAACCAGACCCCTGGGGTGTCACACTCCCCCCTAGTGAAATTTAGTACTCCGGGACTAAACACTTTTTAGAAAAATATAACAAGGTATATCAAAGAACAATAAAATACAATAAGGAAACACAATAAGATGGTCACGGATGTCCGCAACCGGGTGCAGTCTTTGAAGAAAAGCAAAGGTGTCCATTTCACCAACACAGGGAGACGTAACCAGGTAGGGGTCTGTCCTACCCCGAGTCCTTAACAGTCTCTAGTCCATCCTGGGTTACGCTCCAACTATATACAAAGGATTCCCGGTAAATCCACCGAAGACTCCTAAAAACAACTAGAAACACAAAATTACACACAAGCAACAATAAACAGGTAAACATTGTAAAACAACTTAAACATTTAGATCCTCCAACGTGCGGGTAACTGGCCTCTAGTGGCCCTAGTGGACCTACGGAGCTGACTGTCTGGCCCTGAACTACAGGGTGTAGGAGCTGTCAAGGGTAAACTGGGCAGCTGTCTACCGGCTCTTTGTCTCACTAGGGGTACGGCAGGCTCACTATAAGCAGAGGGTGGATTCTCCCGTTCCGCTTGGGTGGAGTCTTCTGCCTCCTGGACCGGCTGCTCTTCCAGCTCTACCCGTTGCTCCGTAGGTTCTTGGGATGATGGTTGGAGGAAGGTGAGTACGGGTACCACAACTGCACCATTGACTTGAGTCCAAGACCGAGGGAAGTCCCCGAGCACGGTACTAACCATATCTTCCCTTTCTTCCACGGGTCGATGGTCTTCCTGTTCCTCCTCAGGGTTCCTCAGTTGTTCGGGGCACTTCTTCAGGTGGTCCCGGGATACAATGGCTGTGGTTTCCCCTCCGTCTTTACTGATGGTACAGACCTTCGGGTTCTCGTGGCTTGAGGGCAGTACGGTGTACGGGTCCTTCTCCCACTGGTCGTCCAACTTGTGGAGCCGTCTCTTCCTCTTCAAGACCTGCTCTCCGGGTACCAGGGGAACAGCGGGAGCATACTGGTTGTAAGTCTTCTCTTGTCTTTCCCTAGCCTGACAGAGACTTCGCTCCACGCTCTCCTGTACTTTCCGGTACTGCTGCTGCCTCTCTGTGTCCCAGTCCGTTTCTGGTGAAGTGTCCTCGGGCGTCAGGACTCCCATTTCCAGGTCAACAGGTAACTTACCAGGTCTTGCCCTCATTAGGTAAGCCGGGGTACAGTTGGTGGAACCTACCGGGATGTGGTTGTATAGGTCCACCAGATCGGGCAACTTCTCAGGCCACAGACTGCGTTCTTCCAGGGGCAACGTTTTTAGAAGATCCATTACCACCTGGTTCATTTTCTCACAAAGTCCATTAGTTTGCGGATGGTAGGGTGTCGTCCTTATCTTCCGGCAGCCATACAGATTGCAGAATTCCTGGAAGACCTCCGCTTCAAAGGCAGGTCCCTGGTCCGTCAGCACTTGGTCCGGGTACCCGTGTGGACGGCAAAAGTGCTGCTGGAAGGCTCTAGCTGCTGTTCGAGCCGTTAAGTCCTTGACGGGGACGACAACCAGAAACCGGGAGTAATGATCCACGATGGTTAACGCGTAGACGTAGCCACTTCTGCTGGGGGTCAGTTTTACATGATCCAAGGCTACCAGTTCCAACGGTTGCCGGGTGACGATGGACTGCAGGGGAGTCTTCTGGCTGGCCCGGTCCTTCCTTCTCAGATTGCACGGGCCACAGTCTCTGCACCACTTCTCGATGGTTCCCCTCATGCCTACCCAGTGGAACCGCTCGCGCAGCAGGAACTCCAGCTTTTTCCACCCGAAGTGTCCAGCTCCGTCGTGGTATGCCTCCATCACCATGGCTGCGTCTCTTCGTGGCACCACTACTTGCCAGAGTAGTTCATGCGTCCTGGAGTTAACCATTCTGCGGCACAACTTCCCCTTGTAAAGGAACAGTCGACTCTTCTCTGCCCATAGTTGTTTGGCTTCCTCTGGAGCGTCTGATTCCAGGCTAGCCTCCGGGCGAGTCAGCATCTCCTTCACCAGTCGGACGGCAGGGTCGCTGTCTTGCGTTTCCGCCCAGTTGTAGTGAGGTAAGGGGTTCAACGTAGCAGCCTGCTTACTCCTTACCCGGTGGGAATACTGGATAGTCCCATGACGGTGGAACGCAGGGAGTTCAACTTCTTCCAGTCCCTCCGGATCTTCTCCTCCGTCCGGCAGGTTGGGCATCCTGGACAGGGCGTCCGCGTTGGTATTGGAGCGCCCTGCCCGGTATTTAATTGTGAACTCGTAGTTGGACAGACGGGCCATCCACCTCTGCTCCAGGGCACCGAGTCTTGCCGTGTCCAGGTGTGTCAGCGGGTTGTTATCCGTGTATACGGTGAACCGGGAAGAAGCGAGGTAATGCCTAAAGCGCTCGGTGACTGCCCATACCACGGCCAGGAACTCTAGCTTAAATGAGCTGTAATTTTCGGGGTTCCTTTCGGTGGGTCGCAGTTTTCGGCTGGCATAGGAGATTACTCGTTCTCTCCCCTGCTGAATCTGGGACAGTACGGCTCCTAGCCCGATGTTACTGGCGTCGGTGTAGAGGATGAAGGGCTGGCTATAGTCCGGGTACGCCAAGATTTCATCCCCCGTGAGGGCCATCTTCAGCTGGCGGAAGGACTCTTCTTCTAGCTTTTCCCATTTGAAGGGCGTTTTCTGGTTCTTGGCCTTCCGGGACTGGCCTATCAGGAGGTCCTGCATAGGTGCTGCCTTTTTGGTGAAACCGGGAATAAACCTTCGGTAGTAGCCTACCAACCCTAGGAACTGCCGCACTTCTTTTACGCTGGAGGGGCTTGGCCATCCCTTAATTGCGGTGATCTTATCGGGGTCGGGAGCCACTCCGTCAGCGCTCACCACGTGTCCCAGGTATTGCACCTTTGGTTTCAGGAGGTGACACTTGGAGGGTTTCACCTTTAGGCCGTAACTCGCCAGAGCTTCGAACACCTCCGCCAGGTGTTTCAGGTGGTCCTCATAAGTTTTGGAGTATACGATGACATCGTCCAGGTACAACAGGACCGTCTCGAAGTTTCTGTGGCCCAGACAGCACTCCATTAATCGTTGGAAGGTTCCTGGGGCGTTGCAGAGTCCGAACGGCATGCAGGTGAACTCGCTAAGTCCCATCGGGGTGGTGAATGCGGTCTTCTCCCGGTCCGCCTCTGCTACAGGAACCTGCCAGTACCCGCTAGTGAGATCCAAGGTAGAGAAGAAGTTAGCAGATCTTAAAGCAGCCAATGACTCCTCTATCCTTGGTAAGGGGTACGCATCCTTGTGTGTGATACGGTTGATTTTCCGGTAATCTACACACATCCTCATGGTGTTGTCTTTCTTTTTGACTAAAACTAGTGGGGCTGCCCAGGGGCTACAGCTATCCCGGATTACCCCAGCCTCCTTCATGTCTCTAAGCATCCCCTTGGCGTGTTGGTAATGTGCAGGGGGTACGGGTCGATACCTCTCTTTTATGGGAGGATGATCTCCCGTGGGGATGCGGTGTTCTACCCCCTTGACTCGCCCGAAGTCTAACGGGTGTTTACTAAACACTCTCTCATACTCTTGAACCACCCGATAGACTCCTTGTTTCTGGTGTGAGGGAGTGGAGTCAGTACCCAGATGTAGTTGCTGACACCAGTCCTCCATGTCTTTCTTAGAGCCGTTACCTTCCTCCGGGTGAGATGGAGGCAAGGGTTCCACAGATTGTATAGAATTTTGATTAGTGGTATATAATTTGGCTAGCGTGGCATACCGGGGCAGGTACACTTCCCTCTCCCCGATATTTATTATGCGAACGGGCACCCTCCCATGGCGTACATTGACCACCCCCCGTGCTGTCAAAATGGTGGGCCTACTGTCTGAGTAAACTGGTTCTACCATTGCCTGGTAATCTCTACCTCTCAGACCAATAGCTGCCCGGCACCAAATCATCATTTCACTTTTTGGGGGCATGGCAATAGGAAAAGGGTCACACATTCTTACGCTACCAATCTCACCGCCGGAGAGTTCCACTTGTTGCCGTTGCATCAGTGCCCGGATCTCTTTCTGGAGCACCCGCTGCTCGCCGGAGCTGGCATTCTTGGCAACCTGCTGTAAAAGGAAAATCACCTCTGCAAGACAATTTTCAATTACATTAGTTCCTAGAGTTATTTTTGGGTGACTCTCATGTTTGTCAATATCTACAATGATCAGTCCCTGTGCGGCCAGTTCGACTCTACCAATTTTGATGGTCACCTCTTTAAATCCGATCTGTGGCACGGGCTGACCATTGCTGGCGATGATACTCAAGTCGTCGTCAGGGTAGCGGGTAATATCCGAGTCATTCCAGTACTGCTTGAAGAGCACGTACGGGATGGTGGTGACCTGTGACCCGGTGTCCAGTAGGGCACTCATGGGAATGCCATCCAGTACCACAGGCAAGACTGGACGTCCTCCCACATATCTGTCGCGCCAGTTCGATGGGCCTGGTGATCTTTTTCCTGGGGGTTGGCCCTCTACCCCAGGTTGTGCCCGTTTAAAGAACAGTACCTTTCCATATGTCCGGGTTGATTGCAGCGGCGGCAGATGGGTCGTCCGTCCTCGCTGTATCGGTCACTGGGTCTTCCTCTGGCCGGTGGGGTCCTCCTTGGTCGACGCCACGGGATGTCCTCCGGTCCGGATGCCAGCTGGATCTTCCCTGGGGTGGAAACCTGTAAAGACTGCACAGTTCGGGTTAGCGCAGCAACGCTCTTAACTAGCTCTTGGACCTGATGGTGTAGGTCTGGAGCCGGGTCATTGTCCAAAGCCTGCGCATGAGCTCCCACAGGCCCTGCCGACAAGGGCGCCGCCTCCTGGTGGTAAGTGATAGCTGGGCGCCTGTGGGTCACAACGCCACCCGGTGCTGGTTCTCGGAGCACCCGGATAGCTCTATCCTTGAACTGTGCAAAGTCCAGATGGGGATCCTGTAAGGCCATTGCCCGCAACTGGGTTCGGTGGGCATTGCAATATAAACCCTCTATAAATTGTTCAGTCAACAGCCTGTCCTCGTTTCCCACCCCATCAGGGTCGGTCTGCTTTATGGCCCTCAGGGCCTCTTGTAGGTTTAGTGCATAGTCCCTTATACTCTCATGCGCTCGCTGCTTGCACCCGTAGAATCTAAGCTTGATCTCGGCTGAGGTGCGGGTATCGAAGGTGTCCCTCAGCCGGGTTAGTATCTCTGCGACAGTCCTCCTCCCAGGTGGCCAAGATTTTACTTCTCTTTTGGCTGCCCCGGTTAGTTGGGCCACCAGGATGCTCACTTTTTGCTCTTCTGTGAGGGGGTACACCTGGAAGAGGCTATCCAGCTTTTCTCTAAAGTCATGCAGGGTATGTGACTCCCCTGAGTACTGGGGTAGCCAAGCTGCTCCCGGGATATATGGCATGGTGAAGGGCATAACTGCAGCAGCGGTGGCGCTGGCGGGGGTCGAGGTAGTGAAGCTCTCCTCCGTATCCGACATCTTCCTCCCCCCTAGTGGACCGTGGCCTACCTTGCGATGATCCTCTTCCGTAGGCCGCGGCTCCGCAGTGGATCGTCAGGGTTGAGGACCTTCCGTCGCGCTCCTGTGACGTCGGCGTCTGCTGGGCTCCTTCCAGGACCTTACGCAACGTCCGGACGTGAGGCGGGGCTTCAGTTCTCGCGCGCTTTCGGAGTCCACGCCCCTCTTCTTCCCGCGCGGCGTCCTCAAGATGGCGTCCAACGGCGGGAAAACTCCACGGATGGCGGGAAGAAGGCCGAAGATGGCGCCGGATGGCGGGAAACTTCACCGATGGCGGGAAGAAGGCTGAAGATGGCGCCGGATGGCGGGAA
Organism: Phyllobates terribilis; assembly: GCF_046119375.1. NCBI lineage: Eukaryota > Metazoa > Chordata > Amphibia > Anura > Dendrobatidae > Phyllobates > Phyllobates terribilis. The sequence continues at coordinate 2,150,171 of NW_027363020.1, read as the reverse complement.
TCTTCACCACTGGTAAGTTTGAAAAGTCTCTTTTTCAGGCACGCAGTACCCGGTGGTTGCGGGCACGAAATCCTGCCGACTACGCCAAAGTTGACGCGCCCCTGGGCCTGTGTCGCGCTGCGTTGCGCACGCGGGAGCTTACCCGGAGCCGGATCTGTTTAGGGTTGTAGTCTCGTGGCGGTGACCCGGTCCGTGCCCAGGTAGTCAAACTGGACGGCAGTCTGTTAGCGGTAGAAAATGGTTGATGACTACGCCACCCGTTGAATGCAGCCAGGGGGCTGCTGCTGCAGGGCAGACCGCTGAGGCCGGTGGAAGGATGGTGCAGCGTGATAGTATAACCCCCAACGGGAGGGGTATGGCCTCAGGGCAGCCGACGTGGATGATGGGGGTAGCAGGAACCACTCAGAGACGGTATGGTAGCGTTCAGGGTCTTTACTGGTAACAACGATAGACCCTCCCGGAGTACTTGCTAGCGAACGGGGCCTGGTCAGTCCTTGAGCAGATGGGATCTCCCCTGGCCAGGCGTAGTTGTAGGCCTCCCAAGCTGACTGTACTCTTCTGGCTACCTTGCTAGAAGCTGATGTAAGTAGCCCACGTCCCTGAGTGTACCGTGTGGTGCTCACCCGTATGGCCGGTGACTCGGGGCCTTCTAATGGCTTCCGCTCCACGATGGCGGTGCTGGTCCCACGCGTGTGACCGGGCCTTCGGGCTTCTGGGCCAGGGGACCTGAAATCCCCTGCCTGACGGATTCTGCTGCTGGGTAGAAGTTAGTCCCCACAGCCTCGGACTCCGGGTCCGGTAAAGAATCTTCTTAGTCAGGGCGAGCTCTTTAGCTGCCAGCCCCTGACTCCTTGTGACTCTGCTGCTTCCTATGCTGCTCTTGTCTCTACTCTTCCTGGACTCACTAACCCTGCCTCAGCCCCGGGTTTATACAGGGGAAGTTCTTCCCCTCCCAAGGCTGGGCAGGAGGTGTGGCATGCACAGGATCCCTGACCAAAGGACCTCCCACCTGCTCTCAGACGTAATATCTCTATCACTGTGACAACCAGACCCCTGGGGTGTCACATATACATTTACATTTCTATCACCTGTATGCCAATATTAGAGGTCAGATAAGGGCCAGGGGGTGACAGATTCCCTTTAATAATGGACCAAGTTGCTATCTAAATTAATAATGGTGAAAAAAAGCAATATGATGTTGCTCTTCTGTTTTTAGCCTTCTGTTCCCCGCTTGTCTCTTAACATACAAATATCCCATAATTGCTGCCGTGGTCATGTGACATTTGTTCATGCCAGGAGATCGGCAGAGTACACAGGGCTGAGGGCAGAGGTGCAACGCCGACAGATTGGTAAATCCAACATGGTAAGCTAAACCTCCGACTCCACAGCACGGCCTCACTACTGAGCGTGTACATAAAGTGCAGCACAGATTTATCTCAACTAAAAGCCCAGATCCTTAGATCAGGAATAGAAAAGACATTTATAGGACATTTCATAACTTTCCCAAATTCTTAGGAAAACATTTACAGCACATCCTGCATTATACTACTGTACCCAATTTATTATATATTTTCAGAGTCGGTCCATTTTATACCGACTCCACCTAAATGGAGACCGACTCCACAGCCCTGGTTACATTTATTAAATCAGTAAGGTGACTGAGGTTGAGACGTCAGTGGAGTAGCTGTATAGAGCTACTATATATGCATATGTGCTAATCAAACTGCCCTGCAGTTACGCAATGTGGCACTTAGCAGTGGTAGTTTTGTGCCAGACATCCATATAACTGATTTGTGAGCTACAGTGTATAGTTTGATGGATAGATATATTTGTGTGTATGTATGTGTGTGTGTATATAAATTAACACATGTGGAATTATATACTTAACAAAAAAGTGTGAAACAACTGAAAATATGTCTTATATTCTAGGTTCTTCAAAGTAGCCACCTTTTGCTTTGATGACTGCTTTGCACACTCTTGGTATTCTCTTGATGAGCTTCAAGAGGTAGTCACCGGAAATGGTCTTCCAACAATCTTGAAGGAGTTCCCAGAGATGCTTAGCACTTGTTGGCCCTTTTGCCTTCACTCTGCGGTCCAGCTCACCCCAAACCATCTCGATTGGGTTCAGGTCTGGTGAATGTGGAGGCCAGGTCATCTGGCGTAGCACCCCATCACTCTCCTTCTTGGTCAAATAGCCCTTACACAGCCTGGAGGTGTGTTTGGGGTCATTGTCCTGTTGACAAAATAAATGATTGTCCAACTAAATGCAAACCGGATGGAATAGCATGCCGCTGCAAGATGCTGTGGTAGCCATGCTGGTTCAGTATGCCTTCAATTTTGAATAAATCCCCAACAGTGTCACCAGCAAAGCACCCCCACACCGTCACACCACCTCCATGCTTCACGGTGGGAACCAGGCATGTAGAGTCCATTCGTTCACCTTTTCTGCGTCGCACAAAGACACGGTGGTTGGAACCAAAGATCTCAAATTTGGACTCCTCAGACCAAAGCACAGATTTCCACTGGTCTAATGTCCATTCCTTGTGTTCTTTAGCCCAAACAAGTCTCTTCTGCTTGTTGCCTGTCCTTAGCAGTGGTTTCCTAGCAGCTATTTTACTATGAAGGCCTGCTGCACAAAGTCTCCTCTTAACAGTTGTTGAAGAGATGTATCTGCTGCTAGAACTCTGTGTGGCATTGACCTGGTCTCTAATCTGAGCTGCTGTTAACATGCGATTTCTGAGGCTGGTGACTCAGATAAACTGATCCTCAGAAGCAGAGGTGACTCTTGGTCTTCCTTTACTGGGGCAGTCCTCATGTGAGCCAGTTTCTTTGTAGCGCTTGATGGTTTTTGCAACTGCACTTGGGGACACTTTCAAAGTTTTCCCAATTTTTCGCACTGACTGACCTTCATTTCTTAAAGTAATGATGGCCACTCGTTTTTCTTCGCTGCTTTTTTCTTGCCATAATACAAATTCTAATAGTCTATTCAGTAGGACTATCAGCTGTGTATCCACCAGACTTCTGCACAACACAACTGATGGTCCCAACCCCATTAATAAGGCAAGAAATCCCACTTATTAAACCTGACAGGGCACACCTGTGAATTGAAAACCATTTCCGGTGACTACCTCTTGAAGCTCATCAAGAGAATGCCAAGAGTGTGCAAAGCAGTCATCAAAGCAAAAGGTGGCTACTTTGAAGAACCTAGAATATAAGACATATTTTCAGTTGTTTCACACTTTTTTGTTAAGTATATAATTCCACATGTGTTAATTCATAGTTTTGATGCCTTCAGTGTGAATGTACAATTTTCATAGTCATGAAAATACATAAAAATCATTAAATGAGAAGGTGTGTCCAAACGTTTGGTCTGTACTGTATATATAATATATGTATGTGTGTATGTATATATATATCTATATCTCTATCCATATGTATATTTGTCACAGGGCCCTGTGATGTGCAGGGGAGGGGGGGATATGATAACTAAACAGAGGCGGGGATTTAGGGGAATAATAAGCACATAGGCAGGGATTTCTTGACATTCTACAGGAACGGGGAAGGAGACAGTAGGTTGGGGGTGGTTGCAGTAGCTTTGGTGTTGAGGTTGCAGCAAGCAAGGTCATGGCAGGCTGTAAGCTTGTTTGAAGAGATGGGTTTTCAGGTTCCGTCTGAAGGATCCAAATGTGGAGGCTAATCAGACGTGTTGAGGCACAGAATTCCATAGGATGGGGAGAAATCTTGGAGGCGATTGGGTGAGGAACGAATTAGTGTGTAGGAGAGGAGGTGGCCTTTGGAGGACTGGAGATTACGTGAGGAAATCTATCGGGAGATTAGTTCAGAGATGTACAGAGAGGAAAGGTTATGGATGGCTTTGTAGGTCAGTGTTTGTAGTTTGAACTGGATATTCTGCGCAATTGGGGGCCAGTGAAGAGATTTGCAAAGGGGGGTAGCGGAGGAGTAGCGATGCGAGAGATGAACCAGTCACGCAGCAGAGTTGAGGATGGACTGGAGGGGTGTGAGAGTGGTAGCAGGTAGGCCACAGAGGAGCATGCTGTTGTTGTCGAGGCGGGAGATGATGAGGGCATGCACAACCAGTTTAGTAGATGGAGGGATTCTGGAAATTTTTGAGCTGCAGGCAACAAGAGGTGGCGAGAGCTTGGATATGGGGTTTGAAGGACAGGGAAGATTCAAGGGTTACTCCGAGGCAGCGGATTGCCGGTACTGGGGAAAGTGTGGCGTCATTTATTGTGATAGAAATATCAGGTGGGGAAGATACGCAAGATGGGTGAAAGATGAGTTCAGTTTTGTCCACATTGAGCTTTAGGAAGCAAGAGGAGAAAAGGAGGATATGGCTGATAGACATGCTGGAATTCTGGACAGCAGAGCGGTGACATCTGTGCCAGAGAGGTAGATCTGGGTGTCATCAGCGTACAAATGGTATTGGAAGCAGTGAGATTTTGAGCTGTCCCAGGCCAAGGGTATAGATTGAGAAGCGTAGTGGTCCTAGGACAGAGCCTTGAGAGACTCCCAGAGTGGGGGCGGGATGAGGAGGTAGCGTGGGAGATGCTAAATGTGCGGTTAAAAAGGTATGAGGAGATACAAGATAGGGCAAGTTTTTGATGCCAAAGGAAAAGAGGATCTGTAGTAGGACTGGCAGTGGTCTACTGTGTCAAAGGCTGAGGACAGGTCAAGAAGGAGAACAGAATTGTCAGCTTTGGCTGTAAGTAATTAGTAATTTTGGTAAGGGCAGTTTCGGTGGAATGGTGTGGGTGGAAGCCAGATTGTTAGTTGTCGAAGAGGGTTAGATGAGAAGTGAGAGGAAAGTTCAGCGTGAACGTGTTGCACAAGGCTTTTGGAGTCAAATGGGAGCAACGATATAGGGCGGTAGCTAGACAAGGCGGTTGGGTCGAGGGATGGCTTTTTGAGGATGGGCATGATTGTGGAATGCATGAAGGCAGCGGGGAAGGTACCAGAAGTTAGTGATTGGCTGAAGAGATGGGTAAGGGATGGGATGAGTGTGGGGAATGAGTGTCGAGGGCGACCGAGTCAATAGCTGATGTGAGAATGGCATTGTAGAAAGCAGTGGCGTTGACGGTGTCGTGGAGTGAGGATATGGATATCAGTGGTAGAATAGAGTCAGAGAGTGTACGAGTGTCTAGATGTGCAAGGTTTCTGCGGGGGTGTGCTAGTTGCTGGGCATGGGTGGCAGGTGAGGAGAACTGGGATGAGAGCGTATATGGTGGTCAGATAAGGGTAAGGGGGAGGTTTTGAGGTTAGATCGGGAGCAGAGTCGGATGAAGGTGAGGTCTATTGTGTGTCCGTCTGTGTGGGTAGCTCAGGAGGACGAAGTCCAAAGGATGAAGTAAGCGACAGGAGTTTAGATGCTGTTGACTGGCGAATGTCAGTGGGGATGTTGAAATCACCCATGTTGATTGTGGGAATGTCAGCAGAGAGAAAGTAAAGAAGCCAAGAGGAGAATTGGTCAATAAAGGCAGTGACCGGGCTCTCAGGTCGGTATGACAGCCACTTGGAGGGAGAGTAGATGCGGACAGAGTGGACTTCAAAAGAAGGGAGGGTAGAGGTGGGATAGGGATAAAGGTGTAGTTGGTAGAAGGGAAAAGACCTACTCCTCCACCATGTCTGTTTACCAGGGCGAGGAGTGTGGGTGAAGTGGAGCCCACTATAACACAGCGCAGCAGGGGAGACAGTGTTGGCGTGTGTCAACCATGTCTCTGTGATGCCCAGGAAGGAGAGATGGGCCTCTCTGAGAGGTAAAGAGGTCGTGGACAAAATAGAGCTTGTTGCAGACAGAGTGGGCGTTCCAAAGTGCTCCAGAGAGAGGGAGCAGGGGGGTGGGCGTTAGGGGCACGGGTTTTATTTGGGAGAGGTTGCGGTAGTTTGCAGTTGGTTGGAAGCGATAGGAGGAGGAATTGGTGGGAGTTGTGAATTATGGGGCTCCAGGATTGGGAGAAGGAGAGTGTCCGGCTTGTTTTATGTTTATAGATAGATCTGAGGTTGAGGAGCAGGTGTGCAGATGAGGTCAGGTGAGGGGGTAAGCGGGAAGGAGAGATTATTATTTGGTTAGAGAGTGCTGGGGTTTGGGGGATAGCGAAGGAGAGTAAGGATTAGTGGTGCAAAGACAGCAAGGGCGTATGTAAGCATAATGAAGGTTTAAGTGTGAATGAGAGAGAGAAACTAAGCACAATTAGTAAATAGTTACTCCTACCTTCTGGCCTATTTCCGGCTTATTTCAGATTAAGACCCTTAAGCACGACCCTTCAGAGCCAGACCCATCTTTATCTAGAAGTTTCATCTCTACCCAATGTGGGTTTGCGTTTTTTTTTTATTTATTGGGATTCGCCCTTTTATGATTCAGAATAAGATGTTTAGATTTTTTCCAACCGCTTCAATTAAGTGCTTATGACCTGCTATTAAAGGGAATCTGACATCTGATACTTGCTGCCCAATCTGAGGGTGGCATGATTCAGGCAGTGGCTGAGATCAGTTAGTGGATTGGGCATGAAGTGTCAGATGTCAGGTTCACTGTAAAGCGCTTGCACGTACTGTGTGTGTTCGGCTACTGCTGCTAGACTGCATTTGTGGCCGGTTCCTTTGGCAATAAGCTGTAAACAATAAAAAAAGAAAATTTTTAAGTAACCTGTCGCCATGAAAATGCAGTCCTATCTGCAGGCATCATGTTATTGAGGAGGAGGAGGAACAGATTAGATTGATATATAGTTTTGTGGAAAAAAAAAAATTCAGTATAAGCTGTTTTCATCACCTAAATCTGTTCTTTCTGAGACTTTCAGTCCAGTGGGCAGTCCTGTCAATGATTGACATCTATCACTGTAAGTACACTTGTACAGAGAAAGTTGTCAATCACTGATAGGACCGCCAACTGGACAGAAAATCTCAAAAGGCAGAGGTTTGTGATGAAAATACGGGTTATACGGACCTTTTTTTCAGTAAACTATAGATCAATCTAATTTGATTTTCCTTCTCAATAACATGATGCCTGCAGATAGGACTGCATTTTCATGGTGACAGGTTCCCTTTAATATCAGGAGAACAGATGCAAATTTTAATGAAAAGTAACTGCAACAGTGATTATGTATTTTATCAAATGCAACATATGTAATATTTTATGTAAGATTCACTTCTACGTCATTAAAAACACATGCAATAGAACATCTAAATAGGTTTTGTGATACTAACACACAAGGTTTCCAATCCAGTTAAAATGTATTACTTTTATACTGCAGTTAAAAGGATTGTTCACCACTCGGGGAAACCCCCTCCTCAATCCCTATGTTTTCCCCTTGTAAAATAATACATATACTCACCTCTGTTGCCGGTGCTGTTCCCGAGGTGTCGACACGGGGTCTCCCAGGGCTCGCATAACATTGTCATACGATCCTTGCGGCCAATCAGCGCTTGCTTCACTCTGCCCTATGGGTGTTATTTTACTGGGCCAAACAAGGATTGAGATGGGGTTGTCCAAGTAGTGGACAACCCATTTAAAGACGGTGTCTGTCTGAAAATGCAGTACTTTATATGCATGTACTTTGTGGAGTTTTAAAATCTTCTAATAAAAATTGTGACCTGCAGGTTAAAACTTATTTCAAGATTTGTCAATGAAATGGAAAGCCCTCTAGGGTATTATTATAGACTGCAAATAATGTTTTTGTACATATTTCTAGCAATATGATTTCTTTTCAGTTACATCGCCTGATACCAGTGTGTCAATATTTAGCTGGCAAGTTAATACGTATGGACAAAATAAGCCTTCAATTTACATGGGAGTGTTTGATATAAATCGTTGGTCTCAAGCACAGATGCCGGATTCTTTAAGGTAAGATTTTTTTTTTTGTGGGAGAGGAGAGTAATGGCATTCCTTTCATTGTATACTCCAATTATTTTCTTTCTCTCACAGGCCTGGTCAGTTTCTTAGAAACTGTTCATATGTTGCATTTTGGTCTCTTGAAGCCTTGACAAACATGACTGATGACACCATCTTTGATGTTCTTGTACATGAACGTAGTTTGAGTAGAGGTGTTCCACCTGCATATCCACCACCAGAACAGTTCTACTTTCCAAGCACCTATAATTTTGGTAATGATTATTTTTAATTATTATTGATGGCCTTGAATAGTAAATTAATTTATATATATTTTTTCCTATATAAATTAGACCTATTTTAATATAATAATGTTTATGTACCCCTCCTGCTACAGTTTGACCCTGTGATAGTACTTGCTCTGGCATTATTACGGCACCCTGATTTTGTGCCATTATTAGTCATTGTTCGCTTCTGGGATTTGAACTGAAAGCGGTCTAGAAGCCAGTGCAGTAGCCATTGAGCTATACACTGAATAAATCTAGGCGTTCTATTTGGTTATATGATTTTCAGTGCAAACCAGTCTGCAACTCATTGGGACTTTCGCACATACCTCCTCCAAGCCAAATATAAATGATGTGTGACTTTGATATGTGATTCTGATATCTGACTTTCTTCAAACATCAGAATCACAGTGACTTTTAGACACCTCGGGTATTTTCATGGTTGATCTCATAAGCCAAGAAAAACTTCTTTCATCAATTGAGTGAATAGCTCAATGGTAAGTGCACTGGCTTCTGGACAAAGTTTTGGGTTCAAGTCCCAGCGAATAGTGACTTTTTTTTTATCACATGTCAGTCAGTTCTCAGACAAGGTATTTAGCCTCAAACTGGCATAATTCTGATGTTTGACTTTGATGTCTGATCATGTCCTAAAATGGACACTGTAAGTTGATTCCCTGTCATAAACAGGTACAGTGTTCCACCTCACCCATCTCCTCCTCACCCTTTCAGCAGCAATAATGTGCCATCTGTCCATTCCACATCTCATCCCTATAGATCACCAAGAAAAAATGCCACTTCTCCATCCCACCTGTCATCAGGAATGATGCACCCCTTGTGTGTCCCTCTCCCATCCTCACCTGTGATCAGTAGGAATGATGTGCCATCTCTCCATCCCACGCCTTATTAGCAGGACACACAGTGCATTGTGAAAGTATTTGGCCCCCTTGAACTTTTCTACCTTTTGCCACATTTCTGGCTTCAAACATGAAGATATAAAATTCTACTTTTTTGGGGAAGAACCAACAACCAGTGGAACACAATCATGAAGTGGAACGAAATTTCTTGGATATTTTAAACTTTTTAAAAAAATTAAAAACTAATTTAGGTTTAATGAGTTTTCTGACGATATTTTTTTTGTTTTCTGTCATATTGAAGATGCTACTTGCTTGTTGAATTCCGGAGTTATCCACATCACATGCACTGGCTTTCATAAAGAGGTAAAAGAACAATGAAATCTTTCCTATCTAAAATTGACAAATTTGCTTGAGATTTTTATTTATTGAAAATTATAATTTTTTTCTTTAAAAGGAATCTGTCAGCATGTTTTTGCTATGTAAATTAAGGACAGCATGACGGGGATAAAGCACTAAACTCAATGGTGTCATATGTACACGCTGTGTGGTGGTGTTACACTTTAATCACCTTGATTAACATTGCTGTGAGGATCCGGCAGGCCGGCAATCGTCCAACTCGGCCCCCTTCTGTGATAAGCACCTCACTGTCTGTAGAGAGCCTGGTGTGGGCAGGGGCAGCTTTCTCATCTCTGCTGCATTGCTAAACCTAAAAATTGTGTCCCTACTACTGCGCCCAGTAATCAAAGTGGTACATCGTTGGATTCAGGGTCTCTTTGCCTACATCAGGCTGCTTAGAGGAGGTAGCAATAATCTGCTGAGAGATTCCCTTTGATCATTAAATCTTCTTAGAACAGTTTATATACAGTAGATGCACTTTGTTTTTGCAACACTTTTCACCTACTCAAATGAATGGGAAAAATAACGTTTTACATACATACATACATACATACATACATACATACACCATACATACATACATACACCATACATACATACACCATACATACATACATACACCATACATACATACACCATACATACATGCATGCATACATACATGCATGCATGCATACATACATACATACATACATACATACAACAAAATGCACGTTTGTACGCAGTGTTTTTTTTTCCAACGCTTTGTTTTGGGGCAGAAGCATTTGCAGCAAAAATGCAATGTCTGAACATTTATGTTTCTGCTTGTCAATGGAAATCATTAAAGTGAACCTGTCACAAGGTTTGTCCCATATAAGATATGGCCACCACCGTTCAGCCCTGATATACAGCATTCTATAATGCAGGGTATATGCCCCCAAGCCGGCCTGCAAGACAATAAAAAGATGTTTTATTATACTTCCCTGCGTGGCGGTCGAGTCTGGTCCGAGGGGTGTCGCCCGTCCTTGTCCAGCGTCGTTGTCCTCCTTGCTTTGTGTGGATGACTCGTCCCGTACGTCATCCACAGATTCTCCCGGCATCGTGCTCCTACACAGGCGTACTTCTCTGTCCTGATGAGGGCAGAGTACAGTAGTGCAGTGCGCATGCGCCTGGGCTCTTTGACCTGTTCTGGCACATGCACTGCAGTACTTTGCTCTGCCCTCGACAGGGCAGAGAAGTAGGCGTGCACAGGAGCGCAATGGCAGGGGACTGTATAGATGACATACGGGACGCGTCATCCACGCAAAGCAAGGAGGAGGATGACATCGCAAGAAGGGAGGCACCGAACCAAGACGAGCGACACCCCTCCACAAATTTTCCAGTGATCAGGACCTCCTGATGTCGGGCTCGAGAGGATCGGGATTCTTCGCATTCCTCTTTCCTTTTGCCGTGGTCCGGAGGCCGACATCTTGCTGATCAAGGGGTCCCTCAGCCTGTCCGGTTGAGCCAATGCTCCCGAGGAAAACTGCTTCCCCCTCGGGGGGCTCTCAGTTCACGCTGCTCAAGCCCTGCGTGCAACTCCTATGCGTCCTGAAGATTGAATTTGCAGCACTTCCGGTTATAAAGGTAGCGACATGCAGACCTCTAGTGCCCGGTGAGCGTTCCACCGTGGAACGCACTGCTTCTTTTTTTTTTTTTTTTTTTAAATGGTGCCAAATCCTAAATTTAAGGTGAAATGCCTTTTTGATGATTCTGATGGAAAACGGGTGTGATAATACTATTTAAGTATTGTTAGAGGGGAGCTGAGGTTACCAGTGCATCCAGAATGACCGCTATGGAAGGACAAACCACTGGTCGCTCTGATACACCTGCTGAACCACCAGTACAAGTCAGTTATCTGGGGATTACTCCCTTTCTGTTTCACTTACTGATTCCATCTGTCTTCTTTAGTATTTTTATTCTATGATCCCTTGTTCTTATAGGACAAGGTGATCCCTGAAAGATCTGTGATGCCTTTGGCCACTAAGAAAAGAGGGAAATGATTTTCCATCTGTAACACAAAGCTACCGGATACATATGGGAAACAATTATGCACTGACTGTATTGCCAAGGTGGTTAAGGAGGAACATTCCTCTTTTATGACTGATATAAGCACCATAATGTGGGAAGAATCTAGTTCTGAGGAGGAAGAATTGTCAGGTTACTCTGATCCTGAACAAGAGGAAAGAGAAGGATCTATCTCCGTTTCCCCAAAGGATAAAAATAAATCTTTTTTCCTGGGAAGATACTGATGTACTTCTATCAGCCGTGAGAAACACCATGAAAGTCGAGGACACTCACCAGCCCTCCCCGGTACAGGATAAAACGATCGAGGTTTGAGAAGCCGTATGAACAGAGTATTCCCCGTTAATAATCATATTAAAGCCATGATACTAGAGGAGTGGAAAGACATGAAAAATACACTAATTTATTCCCAGAAGTTTCAAATCACGTCTACCGTTTGAACCAGAGGCAATTAAAATTATGGAAACAAATCACTAAAATTGATATCCCGATATCCAGAGTAGAGAAGAAAGCATCCACCCTATTTGAGAACTCATCATGTTTGAAAGACCCTATGGACAGGAAAGCAGACTGTCTTCTCAAAAAGACCTGGGAGACCTCTGCTACAATAATAAAAGCTTAAATAGCAGCTACCTCGGTAGCAAGGTACATGAATATATAGTTAAAGCAATCAGAAGGTCATCTGAGGAAGAAGACTTCCAGAGATGAGGTCCTAGAATCCATTTCATTACTAAAAATGGCAATGTGATTTATGGCTGACTCCTCAGCCGAGTCAATTAGATTTGCCGCAAGGAATGGGGCACTTTCCACCATGGCTAGGCGAGCAATATGGCTAAAAACTTGGTCAGGTGATAGCCATTCAAAGAACAAACTGTGTTCCATCCCCTTTTCTGGCCTTTGAGTATTCGGTCCAGTTCTGGGCGATATGGTATAAAAAGCCTCAGAGGAAAAAAAGGGGTTTCCAGAAGAAAAACCTAAAGTATCATCCTTTCTGAGGCCTCGTTCCTATCAAAGACCAGAATATACTGGGAAGATGGAGCTACCCGAAGGGAGGTAATAGAAGGAATATCTTTGCCAGTGCAGGAAATGGCACGTGTAGACAATGATGCGAAGAGAGTAGTTGGGAGACTCCAATACTTAAAGCATGGACAGAAGTATCCAACAATCCATGGATACTCCAATCAATTGCAGAGGGATGCAGAAGAGCTTTCGTAGGGAAGATTCCACCTATCTACGCAGTCCCCACAGGTCTCCAGAAAGCTAATGACGGATGTGGAAAAATTGGTGGATTCAGAGTAGTAATACCAGTGCCAGAAGCAGAATGGCTTGTGGAATACTATTCAAACCTATTTTCAATAAAAAAAAAAAACGGGGGCGATTTATAAATATAAATTCTCTAAACATGTCAGTGGCATACAATAAATTCAAGATGGAGTCGATAAGATCATCTATTCCACTAATAAAACATGATGATGTGTACGATAGATCTATTATCATGTACCCATTCACCCTCACAGTCAAAAATATCTAAGATTTGCACTGAAAAAGGGGGAGAACATTCTGCATTATCAGTTCAGATGCCTCCTATTTGGTCTATCCTCAGCTCCACGTATCTTCACCAAACTAGTGGCAGAAGTTATGGCTTTCCTGAGAGAGCAGGGAGTATTAATTGTCCAGTATTTGGACGATTTCCTATTAATTGCAGAGTCACCCCAGCGACTAAAAGCCAGTATAAGGGTATGTGCACACGATGCAGAAATGCTCAGGATTTTTTCCTGAGCGTTTCTGCATCTCTCTGGCAGGAAAAAACGCATGCGGATTGTACATGCGGTTTCCTGCCAGGGACATGCGGAAATGAAGCGGTCTTCACTTTCATTTCCGCATGCGGGTTGACAAGCGCTTCCCAAGCGATTTTAGCATCACTTGGAAAGTGCTTGTCAACTTTACACTATATAAATCCATGCAACCGGCATGGATTTATATAGTGTGTGAATGTCAAAAAATAAAAAATAAATCTATACTTTACCCTCTGATGGCCCCCGGTGTCCTGCTTCATCGGTCCCGGCTGCCGGCAGTGAAGACTTTAGGACCTTCCGACGTCAGCGTCACGTGACCCGTCACATGACTCTGACGTCAGCGAAGGTCCTTCATTCAACCGCGAAGTGCCCGGGAAGCCAGCAGGACGCAGCGCGGGCCGTCAGAAGGTGAGAATATATATATTTTTTATTTTATTCTTTTTTTTTTAATGGTACCTGGGTCTGGATGAGAGTCCTCTCATCCACACCCGGGTACCATCCGCACATTAGACCGCATGAAAAGCGCATCAACATATACAGTGATGCGGATTCCATGCGGTCTAATGCAAGTCAATGGCGGCAAAAGAGCAGCGTTTCCGCAAAATTAATTGACATGCTGCGGATTTTTGACCGCAGCGTTTACGCTGCGGAAAAATCCGCATCATGGGCACAGCACATGCGGATTTCCATTGGGGAACATTGCTGCCCTTCTACCATGCGTTTTTCATGCGTTTCCGCAACTGCAAAAACGCCGCGGAAACGCATGAAAAACGCATCGTGTGAACTCAGCCTAACTTCAACCGTCTTGATTATAAAAAAAAATCTGGGATGGATTGTAAACTGGAAGAAATCAGATCTTACACCAGGAAGAAGAAGAAACATCTTCCTAGGAATCCTCCTAGACTCAAAACTAAAAATATCCCTTTTACCAGTCATAAAAACAAACTTAGAGACAGAGTCCTCTCTTTCGGAAGGAAATCACTAAACTCCATCTGGGAAAGCATGAAAATTTTAGGATTAATGACAGCTTCTATACCCAGAGTTCAGTGGAGCCAATTCCACTCGAGACAACTACATCAGATTCTAACAACCTGAAACAGGAAGATGGACGGTCTAGACAAGAAAATAAGCTTGTCTGTGATAACCAGGAAGTCATTAACATGGTGGACTTCCAGGGCCAACCTACAGAAGGGGATTATGTGGAAGTTGTCTCCATTTGTAACCGTCACCACTGACGCAAGCAACAGTGGCTGGTGGGGTCCATATAAACGATCAGTACCTACAAGGTACCTGGTAGGGGCGAAACCTTCCCAGATCATCAAACCTCAACTCCAGGCAGTCTGGGAAACATTAAAAAGATGTCGGGCAGACCTAAAGAACCAATACATCAGAATCCTGTCAGACAATATCACAACAGTGGCCTTTCTCAGACATTAAGGGGAATCAAGACCTCACCATCTGCAAGATTTAGCAGGAAAGATTTTTTAGTGGGTAGAAGAAACAGTACTATCAGTAAGTGCAATACACCTGAAGGGGTCTCAGAACTCCGTGACAGATTTCCTCAGTCGGGAAACAGTGCAACAGTCAGAATGGGAACTAAAGTGGGAAGAATTCCATCGCATAATACATCGATGGGATACTCAGTGGTATCTGTTCATCACAAGGAAAAACGAACAAACAGCCAAATTCTTCTTCCTCGATCCAAAAGACAGGCTAACAGGGGTAGATGCTTTGTCCCAGAAATGGGACATGGACTTGGCATATGCCTTTCCTCACTTGCTCTTAATTCCAGCAGTGCTAAGGAAGATACTGGAAGACCAAGCCAAGGTAATAGTAATATTACCCTTTTTGGCCCAGGAGAAGCTGGTTTCCTTTACTGAAAAAATGTCCCTAAAAGATCCAATCGTTCTTCCAGAGAGACTGGATCTGCTGATCCAGGGGCTGATATACCATCCCAACGTAAAGTTCCTCCAACCTGCATCCTGAGAGGCAGATCTTGAGATCTAAAGATCGTTCAGATTCCGTCAAATCAACTATGCAAAATAGTAGAAAGCCAGTAACATCAGCAATATACACGAAAATCTGTGGAAAAAATTGTGCACAGTATCAAGAAACTGACAGATTTCTAGTCCTAACATTCTAAATATACTAGAGATTCTACAGACTGGATTTCATAAAGGCCTAAGAGCTAGCACCCTAAAAGTGCAAATTGCAGCCTGTGGAGACACTGGGTCTTTCATGGGCATAATACTACTCAGACAACACAGGGTGAGAGTAAAACAGTGTGGCAATACTTTATTAAACCACCAATAACACCAAGGCGGATGGGAGAAATACAAGCATCGTCAACGATCCATACCTAAGGCTCTAGACGACTGCATTACCGTCAGGCTAGATCCAGCTTTTTTTTACCAAAAGTAGTAACTTTTCATATGAGCAAGGAAATAGTCTTACCCTCTTTTTGCCAAGGCCATAAAAATAATCAAGAACTGACTTCACTCCCTGGATGTCAGGAGAGTAGTCCTCCATTACTTGGAGACAACAAAGGACTGGCGAGTAGACCCTAACCTGTTCGTACAGTTTGCAGGCAAAAACCAGGGGAAAAAGACATCAAAAACAGTGCTGGCAAGGTGGGTTAGGTCAGTGAGAAGTCTGACCTGTTCGTCTGAAGGAAGATCCTCTCCGGATAACATCAGGGCCCATTTGGCTAAAGCAGTAGCCACATCACGGGCAGAACGAGCAGGGGCCTCGGTGGACCAGATTTGCAGAGCTGCAACATGGACAAGCCTGAACATCTTTTGCAGACACTATAAACTGGACATTCTATCAGGCTAAAAAATGGCCTTCAGAAGAAAGTCCTCAAAGTAGTTGTCCCACCCTGAATGTATACTCTGGTATTCTCCTGATGGTGATGTCAGGAGGGACATTCTGGAAAGTAGGCATTAGTCCACCGGTAATAGGTTTTCCAGGAGTCCATCATGACAGCACCTATTACATTCCCTCCCTAACATTCCAGTCTGCGTCTGTGAAGGTAACATAGATAGAAGGAAACTAAATAAAATAGAGTGCGTCCGTCATGGTGTGGTACTTGGAAAATTACTGGGGTTTGGGTGGAGGGAGAGCCTTTTATCCTCTTGTGTGTTCCTGTCCCTATCAAGGATACGAAGGACGACCTCCTGATAGGTTTTCCAGGAGTCCATCATGACAACACTATTACCGGTAGGACTAATGCCTACTTGTCTTGCAGGCTGAGTTAGGGGCATGTATACAGCATTGTTATACTGCTGTATATCAGGGCTGGAAGGTGGTGGTCTTACCTCATATGGTAAAAACCTGTTGACAGGGTCCCTATAATGAGTAACTAAACCTTCACTCTAAGTCTGGTGTAAAAAGCCTTGAAAAGTCGCAACATTTTTGTACAACACGAGGCTGCTCAAAAATTTAGCAACTTTTGTCATTTTCACACCCAAATCTACCAGCTACAAAAGGTTGGAGAGACTGAGTTTGGCAACACCCCCCCCCCCTGTTTGTAAAATTTATGATGAGCTTATGGTGTTCCATCAAGACAAGCGTGAAAAACGCCCGTCTTAATGAATTGGTGCTTTTAATGCTTCATGTAGATTCATTTCCAATATAAAGTGATGGTGAACTCTAGGTATATACTTAGTTACAATGTTGGTTGTCCTAGCGGTGAAGATATCATACTGCATTATTTGTTTTAAGACTCTGCACTACTTAAAGAATATTGGATCATCTTTGAATGAAGAGATTGCAGATGGTTATACCAGATGCTTAGTAGCTGGTCTCCTGTCTCCAAGCCTTGCTGATGTTCAGCCTTCCAGCCTGACTCGGGTAAGCTCCCCTTACTGCCATGTTGTATTTCACTTCCTATAAAATTCAGCCTTTACAGCTTTTATCTGATATCTAGGAAGAACAGCTACAAGCTGTGTTATCAGCTGCCATTGAAACTAGCTCCATCAGTCTTTTAACTCGTTGTATCAAGCAATGGATTGTAGAAGGTAAGTGTAAACAACAAAAAATGTATTCACATTTCTATTTGTGCAAAATACACTATTTTGACTTTTCTCACCTGGTTCTGACTTGTGTAATTCACTTTGAAGAGAAACCCAGGTCAGCTCCAAACCTTCGCTTTGTGCTTGAATGGACGTGGGATAAAGTGGTCCTTACGAAAACCAATTTTGACAGAATTGGTAAGTTTTTGTATTGTTTTTTTGTAAGTATATACTGTACATGAGGTAATGGCTCTTATATATATGTCAATGGTAGTGTCCCTGCCTTTAATGTGAGATCGCATGCTGAGCTCTCATCTTTCCCTGCACTTGATGGCTGATTTAATCAGCCATCAAGTGCCTCCGCAGATGCAGCGGTTCTCCACCCGCGGCTGTTAACCTGTTAAATCCCGCCGACAATCGCTGATAGTGGGATTTAACACTTGCCCACCACAAGCATGTCATGTGATCGCGAGGTGCCAATGGGTTGCCATGACAGCCGGGGGCAATCAGGGTTATGGTAGTTGAGTTTGACAGCTGTGATTTGTCAAAAATCACATCTGGCATCAAGCCCTGGTGTTAGTAATGGAGACGTGTCTATCAGACACCCCCACTACTAACCCAGAAAGACAAAAACACAGGCAGAGAAGTACATTTAATTTGAAAAAAACATTCCCCGGCACTTTCTCTGGTTCACCAATCTATTTTGGGGTGGTGGGGGGGGACTCCATGCTGGTCCGCTGTAGTCCAGGTAATCCTCCGTAGTCCACAAATGGAAACCTGAAGAAAATAAAGAGAGAAATAGATAAGACATTGGCCCTCGTTCACCAATTTATTTAAAAAAAAAAGTTCCCATGCAGGTCCGACGTAGTCCATGGCAACGCTCCATAGG
The DNA here is from genome assembly GCF_046119375.1 of Phyllobates terribilis. NCBI lineage: Eukaryota > Metazoa > Chordata > Amphibia > Anura > Dendrobatidae > Phyllobates > Phyllobates terribilis. Next base: position 2,132,056 of record NW_027363020.1, on the reverse strand, counting down.
CTGTAGCAGCAGCCACTCCAGGTCCCCATGTGCTCCACGAGACCCGGCGGCTGTGATGAGCGGTGATGTAACTACACCGCTCATCAGTCACATAGTGCTCCATACAGTTTAATGGCCCCATATAATAATAATAATAAGCTTTATATAGCGCCAACATATTCCGCAGCGCTTTACAATTCAGAGGGACATATACAACAGTCATAAGTAACATGGTTAAAGATAATACAATAATTAAAGCAAAAATAATGACGACCCTGCTCGTAAGAGCTTACAATCTACAATGAGGTGTGGGTAACACAAAGTACAGGGGCTTATTTACAATAATGGTCCATATAGTGCTCCATACAGTATAATGGCCCCACATAGTGCCCCTCCCTACGGGGTGATGTCCCCACATAGTGCCCCTCCATCCTGGTGTAAATGGCCCCCATCTATACAATGCATATAGAAAAAAAACACTTGTGTTTACCTTCCCTGTGCGCCCATGCAGCACGGCTTCCTGTTCTGTGTGTTTTGATCAGAGCACAACAGCTTGATGATCTCCCTGCTGTGCTCTGAGCAGGTTGACGGGGAGCACAGCATGTGTATGTGTGTATGTACACACATACACACACACTCTCACTCTCACACACACTCTCACTCTCACACACACACGCGCACACACACACACACTTCTCAAAAAAATAAAGGGAACACTTAAAGAACAGAATATAACGCCAAGTAAATCAAACTTCTGTGAAATCAAACTGTCCACTTATGAAGCCACACTGATTGACAATCAATTTCACATGCTGTTGTGCAAATGGAATAGACAATAGATGGAAATTATTGCCAATTATCAAGACACACTCAATAAAGGAGTGGTTCTGCAGGTGGGGACCACAGACCACATCTCAGTACCAATGCTTTCTGGCTGATGTTTTGGTCACTTTTGAATGTTGGTTGTGCTTTCACACTCATTGTAGCATGAGACGTACTCTATAACCCACAGAAGTTGCTCAGGTAGTGCAGCTCATCCAGGATGGCACATCAATACGAGCTGTGGCAAGAAGGTTTGCTGTGTCTGTCAGCGTAGTGGCCAGAGGCTGGAGGCGCTACCAGGAGACAGGCCAGTACACCAGGAGACGTGGAGGGAGCCGTAGGAGGGCAACAACCCAGCAGCAAGACCGCTACCTCCGCCTTTGTGCAAGAAGGAACAGGAGGAGCACTGCCAGAGCCCTGCAAAATGACCTCCAGCAGGCCACAAATGTGCATGTGTCTGCACAAACGGTCAGAAACCAACTCCATGAGGGTGGTATGAGGGCCCGACATGCACAGATGGGGGTTGTGCTCACAGCCCAACACCGTGCAGGACGCTTGGCATTTGCCACAGAACACCAGGATTAGCAAAGTGGCCACTGGCGCCCTGTGCTCTCCACAGATGAAAGCAGGTTCACACTGAGCACATATGACAAAGCTGTGATATTTCTATTGTATCAAACTAAGCCCGTGTGTGATCGTAGTGCAGAACTGGAATAAGCCTTCTATGGTAAACATTCATAAGGCCGATCATCAGCTAACGTGTTCTCTCTCCCGCAGGTGCTCAGCTTTTTGATGGTTCATGCCATTTCATTGATTCTCAGACACTCCAGTCTCTACACCACTGTCAGCTCCGCCTCAGTAACCTTACAATTGTCTTGAACTGTTTTAGGAAAGAGGCCAAAGAGCTTACAAAACAAGGTACACAAAGGTCTACCTAACGCATCTGTGTTTTGTTTTTCTTTGTTTTTTCATAACAACTCTAATTATAATAATATAAACAAACTAGAATTTTAAGTTTGCCTATCATTACGAAATCTAAAACTTATAAAAACTATCGACGGATGAAACAAATGGGAATTTGTTCGGTTTTGAGAGCAGTGACCACTCAGCAGTGAGTGTCTGTTGCTGGATTTGCAAGTGGAGTCAGAGGCCGGGCAGTCACAGCTGAAGTGCTACAAGTGCTGAGCTGCCACCATCCTTTCAGATCCAAACTTCTTCCATGTCAGCAGGTTTCTCAATCAGTATCAACATTTGAATTAGTTTGTGATTAGGACAAAATGCTAAGAACCCTACAAAAACGTAACTTTTTCTACATAGACCCTTTCCCTCACCATGGGGTGCATTTCATTGAGTTTTTCTAGTACCCAGAAGTTAAGGAAATCAAGTTGACAATTATTCTTCTTGGCTTCTACCCAGTCTAATGCAGTTTTCATTTGTCAGCGGATTTTTGCCCTAGGCAGTATCATCAAATAAGTAATGTGTATCAAATACAGCAAAATATTTTAACGTATTTCCTACATTATTTGACTTGAACATTTCCTATTTTCCTTCATTAGGATTAGTTAACTTAACCAATAAGCTTTCAGTGACCAAGCTCTTAAGTCACTATGCCTCTGTAGTCCTTTGGTTTTGTCGTTGTGGTCTTCTGCCAGATAACCCAGGTAAGGGCTTGCTCCCACTTGCTGTTCAATCCAATAAAAAAATCAGATTGCACTCACCCCAATGTTACCCTATGGTGTAGCTCACATCTGCGATTATTTTCTCATGCGAAAACGATTGTACCCGAGAATTGGATTGTACGCGCCCATATAAGTCTATGGGTGCGTGTGAAACATCACACTGCACTTGGATATCACCCGAGTGCAGTGCGATTCCCGCCGGCAACAGGAGATGGAGAAATGACTTTCTCCGTCCCCTCTCCAGCTGTGCTGCGATCCCCTCATGCGAGAGAATCCGGGCACTGACACTCAGCTAACGCTCCCAGCAGAGCAGGAGCCCACACTCATTAGCATTTCTGATGCCATAAGCTAGTGGGACCCCGGCATAAACCTTCAGGGCAGAAAACATCTCCAATGCACAGCCTTTTTGGGTCCGAGAACAACATGGTCTGATCGAACCAACTCCATGGCCTGCAATAGTACTAAAGACTTACCTTCTGAGACATTTACTTTATATTGAAAGTATGTGCCATAAATAACAACTAGTTGCTGGATCAATTTATAGAGCTCCCACTCGTGAGGAAAATAGAGGTACCATTCTAATTGGTTTGCTGACCAGAAAGTAAGAGACCATGCATTCAGCTCTATACATTGTAGTATACAGTACAGACCAAAAGTTTGGACACACCTTCTCATTTAAAGATTTTTCTGTATTTTCATGACTATGAAAATTGTACATTCACACTGAAGGCATCAAAACTATGAATTAACACATGTGGAATTATATACTTAACAAAAAAGTGTGAAACAACTGAAAATATGTCTTATATTATAGGTTCTTCAAAGTAGCCACCTTTTGCTTTGATGACTGCTTTGCACACTCTTGGCATTCTCTTGATGAGCTACAAGAGGTAGTCACCGGAAATGGTCTTCCAACAATCTTGAAGGAGTTCCCAGAGATGCTTAGCACTTGTTGGTCCTTTTGCCTTCACTCTGCAGTCCAGCTCACCCCAAACCATCTCGATTGGGTTCAGGTCTGGTGAATGTGGAGGCCAGGTCATCTGGCGTAGCACCCCATCACTCTCTCTCTTGGTCAAATAGCCCTTACACAGCCTGGAGATGTGTTTGGGGTCATTGTCCTGTTGATGCCTTCAGTGTGAATGGACAATTTTCATAGTCATGAAAATACAGAAAAATCTTTCAATGAGAAGGTGTGTCCAAACTTTTTGTCTGTACTGTGTGTAGGACACTGAAACAGTCGAGTGTTTCCCTTCTCCCATCATCTACAATGCATATAAGGGCCAGTCACGCATGTGACATTTCTTCATCTGATCTACTCCTTTCTGTGCTACAGGAATCAGGATTCGCACATTCTGCCACAATACGGCTCCCCCAGAAATGACCCCACAGCACACCATAATTACCTTCCCTTTCAGTGCTATGCCTCGCTGGTCTTCTCCATGACATATAAAATACATATGACCAAGCACATGGTTGAGGGCACACAGAAGGGTATCCTGGGCCACAGATTATGCACTTTTGATCTAGAGCAAGAATTTTTTTTTTAAATTAGCCAATGGCCTTGTTGGATAGGTCATCAAATTTGTTGTGACCGAACAACCCCCTTAACTAATAAATGTTTTGCTGCAATTGTCACAATTTTCTTGACCAAAACAAAATGAATGTACTTTTTGTTTTTCATTTTGCTATATACTTGTGTTTATTCTCCCTTTTTTTTCCTTGTTCATTCGGTCAGATGGAGCCGTGCAGTTGACCAGGCCATACTACAATTATCAACTGGTTCAGCACTACTATGCTGAGCGTCGGAAAAAGCTGGAGCATTTGTCTAGGTAGTGAAAATGTTGCTCTGTTTTCTGTAATACGGACTTCAGTTCCCTACCACTTTTTCTAGTCAGTTTGTCAGAAATCCCTATTGGAGCTCATTCAGACGTCCATAAAAACTGTCTGAGATGGAACTGCAATGCACATTCTGGCCTCTGCTCTCCAGACTCGAGAGTGACCGGCTCATAGAAATACATGAAGCTGTCACGCTTGGGTCTGGAGACCCGCAGCCAGTCTGTGCATTAGCGTCTGTGCTTAGACGTCTGAATAAGCCCTTTGCTGATGGTGGTTTTTTTTTTTTTTTCCCTTGACACAAAATTGAAAAATCTAAAGGAAAGAGTCTTGCTCCTTTTATTGGATTTATTCCCCAAAAATTGCATGCTAGGTAACACATTCATCCTTCTCCATCACCCCATTTCTGCTGCATGAAAGTGCACACGTTTTAGTTGGAGCAGAGAGCTTTTGGTGTAAATGCCATCATTGGGACCGGATTGGATTAGGTTCTTCTGTATAGATCAGAGGCTGTTAATTGCTGTCCGACCTACATGTTACTTTGTGCTGCTGGAAAGCCACAATTACAAGGTTCTAGAAGCGCTGGAGTGTCCAGGTCTGACCGTATATAAATGACTCTGGGCTGAATACTTATTGACAACATCCAAATCTGAGACTGTTAAGGGGGAGAAAAAAAGTAACATTTAATTAAATATAAGAAAACATTTTAAATTTGTAAATGTATATGGCCATGATAACAGATAAATAAAACTTCTCAGACATTTTCGGAAGGCAGAGATTACAAAATTAAAAAATTGTTCTGAAGGCCAAACGTGACCCTTGCCTTTAAGGAGTTATACAAACTGATTAATAATATTGCGCAACATTTTTTTTATTGCTTTTAGGGGTATAAAGGTAACACTTTTTATGTTTCCTATGTTACAGAGGTAAATGGAATTCTACCTTGATGATCGATAACCTGATTTCTCGGCTTGGAGAAAGAGTTGAGCATTTATGGAAGAGAGACGGTGGCTCAGGCAAATATCCACCTGCTACCTTGCATGTAAGAAAAACCAATAAGGCAATCTTATGTTTATGCCATAACTGTTTAGTACTGTTCCAATCACTTCAAACCCATTTAACTATACATCACAGGCCAAGTTCTTTCTCTTCCAAAGTGTTAATGCTAATTGGGTGCTGAAGTGGAACTTACAACTGAACCTCATTGAAATGCATGTTCAGTGTAAAACAGCATGGAAAGTATCTGATCTGTTTCTGCTGTGGACTCTTCATTATGATCAGTAAAGGTTCTGGTGTGTGGTCCTCTTTAAGCGTTTGAAAACATTTTCATACCATCTTTTTATCGATTACTTCAATAAATTCTTGGATGTTAGAAGCTGGAACATTTTTCCCTCCTTTTTTCCATTGCAGTTTTAGACCTTTATACTTTATCCGGTAGCTTTAACAAAAGTTATTGGATATATCGCTACTATTTCAAATGTCTGCCTCTGAAGTTGATGTAAAGTTCCTAATGCTTAGCGGGCAACAGAAGGTTGTCCAGCAACTCAATGAAATAACTTTTATTCCTCATCCATCTCCGCCGGTCATCGATCCACCAAGGCTGATGCTGCAGTGGAGTGCTATTGAGCCCCTAATCCGTAGAGGTTCCTGAAGGGTTTAGCCTGTGGACTTCCAAAAAAAATTGGAAGGATGAGTATTATAACCCACCCTCCCCCAAATCGCACTGTTGCCTACTGAATTGCTCCTCCAAACCTCTGCCTTAGGGGCTTCCTCCTGGGTTTGTTTGGGGATTGTCTCCTTTTTATTTCCTAATTTTCAAAATGTAATTTGTAGTGCTATATCATAAAACTATTTTATCTCGCTCTCCCTGCTCGGGATAATCTGAGGCTTGACTTTTTGTTGTCAATGGGCACTTTTCACGCTGTTTGTGGGACGGTCACTTTTTTTTTTTACTGGCTTTCAGTCCTGGGCTTCTCCTTTGCCTCCATCTGATCTTCCTGTTCGTCTACACCTCCTTTCTACAGCTCCAGCCACCTTTCTGCTGCCAACATAATTTTGGGACGCAGTTCTGTGATTTTACGGCTCTTGAACCTCTCCCTGGTACTTTTAGGCGTCGTCCTGGTCCTATTTAATTTTTTTCTATGTGCCATGTCCTTTTCCAAGGGAGAACTTATTTTAGGAAGCTTTCCCCCTGTTGCACTGGTCACCTATTTTGTTTGTTTGCTCTGTGACAAATGTTTATCATGTGGTCAGTGAGGCTGCCTTAACGCTTCGCCTACTCACAACCCCTTAGATTCCCCTAAAGAACTGAGCAGCATGTGCCAGATCTTTGACTTTGGCTCAAAGTAACCTGGCCACCCTCTCCCAGTCCACAGTTGATTTCTCTAGATCGCTTGCTAGCCCAACTTGCGTGTCAATGTTTTCTTTCCTAAGTCGAGTAATTCTGCCCTGTCTCACATAGAAATTGAGGCGCATACTTCCCTATGCACAGATGCTTTCACAAGACATAGGATTTCTTCCCACACATCCTCTGGCATTCCTCGGACAGTGCCACCGCGGATGAGATTGCGTCTGCCCCTGCCCAGTCTGATTCTCCAGGGGTTACCTCTGAGTGATTCTGAGTCTGAGCAGAATACTAAGCTAGCCTCTGCATTGCATGACCTTTGCTGGGCAATGAGGGCCACCCTCGAAGTCAAGTAAGTAGTGTCCTCCTCTCCTTCCCAAAAAGTAGTTTCCTTCCGTCAAGTCCGGCAACCATTCTCTTTTCCAACCATGAAGACTTGGTGATGCTCTTACCAAAGAATGGCAGTACGGACTGACTCGTGCCTTCCTCTAGGAGGTTTGAGGTAATTTTCTCCTTGCAGAGTAATTAGTTGTCAAATTTTCTATACCTCCCTCTGTTGAAGCCCAGGTAGCTAGTGTCTAGAGCCACTACCTTGCTCTTCTCTCATTCAGTATCCCTCAGATAAAAGTTCAGGACTCTAAAAAGTGGCAGCAAGTTGATGTCATGCTTCTGTGGCGTGTCTCGTATTTCTTTACAAAAGGTGTGATTTCTTGTGGCAATAACCTCCATTGATAGCGTGCCTGAGCACACTTCCCTTTCCTGCGGGGCTCTCTTATTTTGTTCCCTATCAGGACAAGCTGTTCTTGTTCTCTGTGCTACATTGTTTTCCAAAAGTTGATCAAGTCATTCCCCATTAATGATAACATTGTTCTCCCCTCCTTGTGCCTATCCTCCTGTTGGTCCCTGTGAGTGTTTTCCCTCTGTCTAGATATGGTCAGAGCCATTAGGGCCTATCTTTCTTATGGAAATCTTCCAGAGATCCAATTCTCTTTTTGTGATCCCTGATGGGTCACACTAGGCTGGTCAACCTCCAAGACAACCATTCCCATATTGATCAGTTTCGCTATTATGCAAGCTAACAAGACCAAGGGTAAATCTCCACTGTTCAAGATTACTGCTGATTCCACAAGGTTGGTCGGAGCCTCCTGGGCAGTCTGGTTGGCTGCTATCTGGCCTCTGTCCACACTTTTTGTAAAATTTTACAAGATTTACACTATGGCTTCTGCCAACTTGTGATATATGGTGCTGCAGTCTGGTATGCGGTTTGTTATTTGTTGTTTTTCCCCAACCATTGGGCGTTCTCTGGGATGCTCACGGTCCTGTAACTCGCAATTATAGAATTGTGAAAATTGCATTTTTCTTACTGTAAAATCCCTTTCTCATTGAATATACTGGGTCACATTGCTGTTGTCTTCCCATTTTTCAGTACTTTATATGGTATGTTGAACATCTTTTTTGATTTTTTTTCTTATTCTTTCAATATAGTAGTATGAAAAATTAAAAAAAAAAGTAAAGCTGAAACTTACAAATGTTCAATTTCTTCATAATAGTCCTATGCTACTTTTTATCTCCCTAAAGCATCTCTCTCAACTAGTTTTAACCGGACAGCCCCTTTATCACTTATTTGCAGTATGGTTGATGACTTGCTAATCGGTTGGTGTCTGGGTGTTGGGACCCACACCAACGTGGAACTTTCATTCCCAAAGAGGAACATTTATCCCCGATTAGAAATGGAGCATCATATCGGATGGCTGCCCCTATAATCATGCACAGAAAATATGATAGTCATACAACTTAACTCGGAAGAAGAATGATATACGATATGGTATTATTTACCCCTTCACAACATCTGCCATATATGTACGGCACTTAGGGTAGTGCATTCCCGCAAACTGCTGTTCATGTACGCCGCTGCGAGGTCCTGTCACTGCGCTGAATCACGATGGCTGCTGTCTCTTACAGCTGACCATCCCTGCACGTTGTCAGTTGTCATTCCAGTAACTTGGGTATCTATGGTTATGATAAATCATATAGTGAGTTAGTTGCTAGTGGTATTATCCATGGATGCACATGAGGTAAGCGACATAGTGAATCTGAAGAACTATACTTAATTTTTAATTGGAGGTATTTGCTAATATTATAACTACTGCTTGATCTTTGAGATGGGAATACCCCTTTTTAACTTTTTTCGTTCTTGCTAACTGATCTTTAACACTGTGTGTTGCAGGCACTTCTAGACGTGTATCTACTAGAAGATACAGATGAAATAAACAAACACACAATTGTATCCTTTTTCCGTTTACCAGATGACCTAAAACAAAAAGGTCTCATGATTTCCACCATATTTGTGATTTATGCCAGACAAAGGCGTATGGTTTAGTGGAAAAGGCCTGGCTTAAAGTGCAACTCTGTGGGCCAAAAGTTCACCAATTTCTTTCACAAATTAAGCTAGAGTTCTCTTGTCTAAACCAAAACATATAGTTTTGTGCAAAATATAATTATTTACAAGACTATGTATTGCAAATAACCTTAACCACTTGTATACCAGATGGTCTATTTTTTGTTGGATGTCATGTACTCGTTCTCAGATAAGCCGGATTCTTCCATAGAATCATTTCCCGCAGCTTTTTCCATCCCTTGTGGTCTAATAAAACTTACTCAAGGCTTTTGGCTTCTGGATCACAATGATTATCAGGTATTGTTTTTACTGTTTACTTGTATTTTTAATTATTATAGTACCCTTAAGGTTGTGTAGATATCTGGGCTGGTAATATCATCCTGGTAATTCTACTGAACTCAACCGGTTCAGTAAAAATACCTTTTCACTTTGCTTTATAAAGAAGAAACCCCTTCAGAAATGCTGACATGTAGCTGATCTGGCTCTAATAGAAAACGGGGAATTTAGAGTTTTGTCCTTCCACACAATCCATACCATTTTACTTCAGATACACACTTCATTTACAGGGGTTGTCCACTACCGACAAACCCTTAACTCCATTCCCCCTAGAAATGAAAAGTAATGTATATTAGTCTTCCGCAACGGTTGGCAGTCAAGCGAGATAGGCGCTGCTATTCCTGGCAGGTGACATTGTTGTTTCACATGACTGCCGCAGCAAATCCGCAGCGTATTGACTGCAGCCTTTACTATTTTGTCAGAGCAGACGTCTGCGATTCTTGTCTTGTGTCCACATCAACCTGTCACCCGCTGGGAACTACAGCATCGTCATTGCTCAAGGCGCTGCGGCAATTGAATATACAGTGTGTGTCTATGTATATATAGTCTATAATTGATGTTATGTATGTTAAAGGGTTTGGGACTTTAATATTGATTCACAATCTTTAGGATAGGTCACCAGTTTCCAATCATTGGGGGTGAGACTCTCCACACCCCCACTTATCAGCTCTTCCAGTTGCCAGTGGCAGCCAGACGTACTCAGTTGTGAAGCGGAATTACACAGTCCGACAACTGCACAGTAGTCTATTCCGTGTACTGTACAGGCGGCAAATGTGTAGTACCAGGTTGTGGCCACTTTACAGTTGATGGTGCTGTGCAGCTCCACAGCTGACACTTAAAGCATCTGATTGGTGGGGGGGAGTTAAATGTCACACCCCCAGCATTCAGATATTGATGACCTATCGTAACGATAATCCGTCACTAGCAAAGTCCCAGACAACTGCTTTTAAGGATTTTATTACTCATTTCTCTGAGCTGCCGGCTTCTGCACATCTTTAAGGTAACCTGTCACCTCCAAAAAAATATGCTATTTATCTGCATATATAGTGGTAATCTGCAGGTAAGTGGCTATGGAATCATGTCTGGAAAGCTTACTGGAGAAAGGGATGAAAAAAAGTTAATTTTCCAGAATTAGGACATGAATTCACATCCTAGGAAGGGGTCCGCATGTGTGGAGGGGACTTAGGAGCTGAGCGTCTTCCACACTTGGCTAATGCTGGCTGTAAGACATAGCTGACATCAGTCTCTAACAGCCGCTGCCGGAGAGAAGTTTCCGTTGCGATGGTTACCAATTTAAACACTGCTGCCAATCTGGTGGGGACCGATTAGTTACTATGACAGCCGGTGGTATGCTGAAGATTCTGTCATTGTCCTCTTAATACCACGATCTCAACTACAGTGGGGAAAAAAAGTATTTAGTCAGCCACCAATTGTGCAAGTTCTCCCACTTAAAAAGATGCGAGAGGCCTGTAATTGTCATCATAGGTAGACCTCAACTATGAGAGACAAAATGAGAAAACAAATCCTGAAAATCACATTGTCTGATTTGGAAAGATTTTTTTTTTAAATTTTGGTGGAAAATAAATATTTGGTCAATAACAAAAGTTCATCTCAATACTTTGTTATATATCCTTTGTTGGCAATGACAGAGGTCAAACGTTTTCTGTAAGTCTTCACAAGGTTGGCACACACTGTTGCTGGTATGTTGGCCCTTTCCTCCATGCAGATCTCCTCTAGAGCAGTGATGTTTTGGGGCTGTCACTGGGCAACACGGACTTTCAACTCCCTCCAAAGATTTTCTATAGAGTTTAGATCTGGAGACTGGCTAGGCCACTCCAGGACCTTTAAAAATGCTTCTTACGAAGAAACTTCTTCTTTGCCCTGGCGGTGTGCTTAGTATCATGGTCATGCTGAAAGACCCAGCCACGTTTCATCTTCAATGCCCTTGCTGATGGAAGGAGGTTTTCACTCAAAATCTCATGATACTTGGCCCCATTCATTCTTTCTTGTACACGGATCAGTCGCCCTGGTCCCTTGGCAGAGAAACAGCCCCAAAGCATGACGTTGCAACCCCCATGCTTCACAGTAGGTATGGTGTTCTTTGGATGCAACTCCACATTCTTTCTCCTCCAAACACGCTGAGTTGTGCTTCTACCAAACAGTTCTACTTTGGTTTCAGATGACCATATGACATTCTCCCAATACTCTTCTGGATCATCCAAATGCTCTCTAGCAAACTTCAGACGGGCACGGACATGTAATGGCTTATGCAGGGGGACACGTCTGGCACTTCAGGATCTGAGTCCCTGGTGGCGTAGTGTGTTACTGATGGTAGCCTGTAAAGTTGGTCCCAGCTATCTGCAGGTCATTCACTAGGTCCCCCCGTGTGGTTCTGGGATTTTTGCTCACCATTCTGGAGATCATTTTAACCCCACGGGGTGAGATCTTGTGTGGAGCCCCAGATGGAGGGAGAATATCCGTGGTCTTTGTATGTGTTCCATTTTCTGATTATTGCTCCCACAGTTGATTTCTTCACACCAAGCTGCTTGCCTATTGCAGATTCAGTCTTCCCAGCCTGATGCAGGGCTACAATTTTGTTTCTGGTGTCCTTCGCCAGCTCTTTCGTCTTCACCGTAGTGAAGTTTGGAGTGTGACTGTTTGAGGTTATGGACAGGTGTCTTTTATAATGATAACAAGTTCAAACAGGAGCCAGTACTACAGGTAATGAGTGGAGGACAGAGGAGCCTCATAAAGAATTTGTTACAGGTCTGTGAGAGCCAGAAATCTTGCTTGTTTGTAATTGACAAATACTTATTTTCCACCAAAATGTGAAAAAAAAAATCTTTCCAAATCAGACAATGTGATTTTCAGGATTTGTTTTGTCATGTTGTCTCTCATAGTTGAGGTCGACCTATGATGTCAGTTACAGGCCTCTCATCTTATTAAGTGGGAGAACTTGCACAATTGGTGACTAAATACTTTTTCCCCACTGTATATACTGCATTACTGTATGTGCTATAAACGATCACCGGTTTCACAAAAATGTGAATAAAAAGTTTTTAAAAGTTGAATAAATTAAAATCGCCCCCTTTTCCTCAGTTTAAAAATAAAGGAACAAAAACATTTGTTGTTGCTGCATTCATAAAAGTACAGTCCATTAAAATACGTAACGAATTAACCCATTAACCCATAAAAAAAAAAAAGCTAGAATTTCATTTTTTTGGGTCACCTCACCAACCTGGAAAAAAGTAATTAATAAGCAAACCGTGCATTATATGTACACAAAATTGGTTTCAATAAAAATGTCAGGATAGCACACAAGAGTCTAGGAAAATGGCAACACAAAATAATGTTTTGCTTTCTAAGACCACTTAGAGGACCGGTCACCAAATTTTCCATGTTCAACTGGATATAATAATGGTTGCAGAGCAGTATAAAATGTTTGTTTTGTGTTTTTTTCCTCTTTTTTTTTTTTTTTTTTCTTAAATTTTACCCCTAATGAGTTATCACAGAGATGTCACTGGTGACGTATGGTTCTTACACCTGTATGATGCTGACCAATCCATAAGCCGGCAGCAACATAGCAAACACGCCCCACCATAGCGTAGAGCAGGTTTGTCAGTGAGTAGGATGTAATCCCGTTTATGTCTGCAGTGCGATCAGTGATTAGAAAAGAGCTGACAGAAGGGTTTATGGGACACATTTAAAGGGAACCGGTCACCCCCCCCCCGGTGATATCAGACCTCTACTATGGGCATGCAGGTGATAGAAAAGTAACTCTATACTACCTGTATGGCCCATAGTAGAGGTCTGATGGGAATCTGTCACCCCCCCCGGTGATATCAGACCTCTACTATGGGCATACAGGTGATAGAAATGTAACTCTATACTACCTGTATGGCCCATAGTAGAGGTCTGATGGGAACCTGTCACCCCCCCCGGTGATATCAGACCTCTACTATGGGCATACAGGTGATAGAAATGTAACTCTATACCTACCTGTATGGCCCATAGTAGAGGTCTGATGGGAAACGGTCACCCCCCCGGTGATATCAGACCTCTACTATGGGCATGCAGGTTATAGAAAAGTAACTCTATACTACCTGTATGGCCCATAGTAGAGGTCTGATGGGAAATCCGGCAACCCCCCCCCCGGTGATATCAGACCTCTACTATGGGCATGCAGGGTATAGAAAAGTAACTCCATACTACCTGTATGGCCCATAGTAGAGGTCTGATGGGAATCTGTCACCCCCCCGGTGATATCAGACCTCTACTATGGGCATGCAGTGTATAGAAAAGTAACTCTATACTACCTGTATGGCCCATAGTAGAGGTCTGATGGGAACCTGTCACCCCCCCGGTGATATCAGACCTCTACTATGGGCATACAGGTGATAGAAATGTAACTCTATACCTACCTGTATGGCCCATAGTAGAGGTCTGATGGGAACCTGTCACCCCCCCGGTGATATCAGACCTCTACTATGGGCATGCAGGTTATAGAAAAGTAACTCTATACTACCTGTATGGCCCATAGTAGAGGTCTGATGGGAATCTGTCACCCCCCCGGTGATATCAGACCTCTACTATGGGCATGCAGGGTATAGAAAAGTAACTCTATACTACCTGTATGGCCCATAGTAGAGGTCTGATGGGAATCTGTCACCCCCCCGGTGATATCAGACCTCTACTATGGGCATGCAGGTTATAGAAAAGTAACTCCATACTACCTGTATGGCCCATAGTAGAGGTCTGATGGGAATCTGTCACCCCCCCGGTGATATCAGACCTCTACTATGGGCATGCAGGTTATAGAAAAGTAACTCCATACTACCTGTATGGCCCATAGTAGAGGTCTGATGGGAATCTGTCACCCCCCCGGTGATATCAGACCTCTACTATGGGCATGCAGGTTATAGAAAAGTAACTCTATACTACCTGTATGGCCCATAGTAGAGGTCTGAAGGGAATCTGTCACCCCCCCGGTGATATCAGACCTCTACTATGGGCATGCAGGTTATAGAAAAGTAACTCTATACTACCTGTATGGCCCATAGTAGAGGTCTGATTGCAGAGATATGTGTTTTTATAAAAGCACGTTTTCTATCCCCTGTATGGCCATATTAGAGGTCTGCTATCTCCCAGGGGGTGGCAGATTCCCTTTAAACTCCGCTGTTCTGCCCCTCCCTGCACACTGCCACTCATGCAGGAGGTTAGGCTAGAAGAGGTACATCGCACACTGAGAAACCTGCTCTAAGCTATGGTGGGGGGTGTTCTTTATATGCTTTGTTGCTGCCTGCTTATGATTGGAGGAAAAGTGCACAACCCCCTGTGGAAACAAGAACACCCCCTTGCACTTAACAATTGTTAACTTGTTAGGTGCAAAATACATTGCTAATATCATCGCAACAGAGCCAAAATGAGAAAAAAAACATATTTATTCCTCACTGCAACCATTGTGTCCAGTTACACATGAAACATGTTCTCAAAGTCTCTAGTTAAATATAGAGAAATTGCTGCATGTTTGGTATCACTGTAATCGGACTGCCGTCAACCGCCAAATGAACACCCTCAAAAAAAATAAAATCCAATAATGGAGGATTGGGATGCATTTTTTTTCCTCCATTTGAACCCACTTGAAGCTTGTTTTACCATTATTCAGTATATTGTGTGGTAAAATGAATGGCACTATTCAAAATTAAAATTTGTCCTGTAAAAAATAAGCCCTCATACATTTTTTGATGGCGAAAGGTAAAAAAAATGACTGCAAAAATAAAAAAAATCACCATGCCCTGAAAGGGTTAAGTTTTATTGTAGATTTTTTTCCTTTTTCTTTGCTCTCTTCCATAGGATGGTGCAGGGAGCTGCTAGTCCATACAGTGAGCGTGACTGGAATCACTGTCCCTGCAGTTGACGCTCTGCAGAGCAGCCAGTCAGTCTGCAGAGGGCCATTATTACCACTCATTTTGCAGAGAAATATGTTTTTTGGAGGTGATAGGTTCCCTTTAAGAAAGAATAACAGATCTTTTTTCCACTTCTAGAATTCAGTGGACTGTCTGCTCCATCCTGCCACAAGTAAGGTAATGCCATGGCAGCACAATCTGATTATAGAGACCTTAATGTGCCATGGAGACCACAGACTGGCCCTACGCTATATTCTAGCTATGAAGCCTCCAATATTCAACAGTGCAGAGGTCAAACGTCACATGACTGTATTTTTAGAAAACAGGTAAGTTTTGTTGCCTTTGTCACATGTTAATTTCTAGTTGTCTTTAGACAATTAAAGAATCATGATGAATTGGGGCACAGCGATAGGTTTATGGTATCCACTGGCTGTATATTTAATGACCTATCACAATTTGTAGGCACATTTTTGAGGCCTGGAATCTGCAAAAGCTCCACTCCAGCCGATTGAATGTTGAAGAGCTGCTGAAACATATGTATGAAACATGTCAAGAAATGGGGCTTGTGGAAGATTTGCTGAAGCTTGCCTTCACAGATTCTGAACAAGTAAGAGGCCATAAAGCCAGCATAACCATGACTGTAGAAAGTTTCTTTACTCTGTCTGTCTCGTTCTCGCTATCGCAGCTTTTAGAAGCCCTCTCCCACCCAATCAGCACCCCTGCGACACAAACACGGGCTCCTGATGGCAGTCATGGCAATCTGAGGTCAAATAATGACCTCCGTCTGCCAGCTACAGTGGCCTGTTAGACCATGCAAGAAGGATGGCCTAAAAGTCTTTTGTTTGTGTAACACTGACAGGTGTAATGCATTATCCCAGTGATCAGAGTAATAAAAGGTAAAATCCCATAAAGGAATGAAGTAAAGTAAAAAAACTAAAAAATTTAAAAAATATTTTTAAATAAGAACAAAAAATTAAAAATAATTCAATAAATATGTATATGTCTGTAAAGAGAAACGAAAAAGTGCTCATTTTGTATTACCACATCCAAAACGACCCGAACTATAAAACTCACTATTTAACCCCTTCAGTGAACACCATAAAATGGCAAACTATGCTTTTTCATCATACCATTGAAAAAAGTGGAACAAAATGCAATAAAAAAGACGTATTTAAATAGCTGGTAACGTCGTCATCTTCTCCCTCAAAAAAAAGACGCCATACAGCTTCATCAGTGGAGAAATAAAAAAAAAAAAAAGCTATAGTCCTCACATGACTGTCAGCAGAAATATACAAACATTATAGTTCTCAAAATATGGGGATGCAAAAACTGTTGTGTTTTTTTTAATAAAAGGGGGGGGGGTTTAGGGCGCAAAAGTGGCCAAACACAAAAAAAGTAATAAACCTGGTGTCTCTGTAATCATGCTGACCCACAGTGAAGGCGTTAAAAATAAAACCAATTCTGTTGATTTGTTCACTTTGCCTCCTAAAGATTTAAGTAAGGCTCAGCTCACATTTATCCTGCTCTCTATGATGAGAGACCAGACCGAGTACAGAGGAACTCTGTTGCATCATCATAGAGGAGAATGGATCCCTCAGGGGTTTCATCTGAATCACATCATTCGGAGATTTAGATGGAAACCCCAATGTAAGTGCTCAACGTAGAGCACAGTATAGATGTGATCCCAAATGTTATGTAAAATGTTCCCAATAAAAGCTTTGATTTAATTCACAAAAAAACAAGTCCCCACTCAGGTCCGTCACCTGTCAGTGGAAATATAGAGGGTTTCCACCTTACTGGTTGCACAAAGGCTCTGGAAAAGTGAAATTGCTCACCGCAAAAGAAATCCAGCAAATTCTGCACTCCCAGATCCAAATGCCCCCCTCCGTCTAAGCTGCACAATGTGCCTAAACCACGTTTAGCGTCCACAAATTTGGCACTTCTGTAGCGTTGAGGGCCCGCTTAAATTACGGGGTACATGTTTCCGGAAGCACAGGTTGGGCATAATGTATGGGCACTACAATGGCAGGTTTGCATTTTTAACTCTGCATCATCCATTAAAATTGTCACTACACCTGTAAATAAATTCCCAATTGGGTGTAATTTCCAAAATAGGGTTACTCGAGGGGGAGGTTCTGCCCTTCTGGTACGTTGGGCTCTGTATGTGGAGTCCACAAACTATTCTACAATAATTTATTCTCAAAGAGTCCTAGCGCTTCCTCCCCCCGAGTCTCACCATGTGGGTAAGCAGTACTGTATAGCCACATATGAGGTATTGCTTGGTCAGCAGAAATTGTGTGATAAACTTTGGTACCATTTCTACCCATTTTCCCTCGTAAAACAACATTTTTGTGGTATGAATACAGGATAAAAAATATCTTTTTACTGTGTTAGACAGTAGATAGAAAAATATTCAAATTTAAGAGTCCTCAGTGGTTGATGCCTTTTAATTGCTAACTGAAAATATGGTAACAAATAGCAATCTTTTGAGACTGCTCGGGTGTCTTCATCAGGTATTATTCTGTGACACATTCTACTATAACTTGTTCACAGAGAGACAAATAATGCTCCTTCCATCCTGAGTCTCGCTGTATGGCTAAGCAGTGCTGTATTGCCACATTCAGAAGAAATTGTGTGGCAAATTTTGGTACCATTTTTACCCATTTTCCTGTGTGAAAATGGAAAATTAAATTATTTTTCTTCACTGCTCAATGGTATAAAATTCTGTGACACACCCGTGGTGTAGGGTGAATTCACTGAAGTGTAGTTTGTAAAATGTGGGTCACTATTGGTAAGGTTCTGCTGTTCTGGCACCTCAGGGGCTCTTCCAGTGGGTCATGGCACCCGTAAATCATAACAGTAAAATCTGTACTACAATATGGTGCTCTTTCCCTTCTGAGCTTTCCACTGTGCCTGAAATGTAGTTCCTGTTACATGTTGGGTATTGGTGCTCTGGGGGAAAAATGGACCTCACAGGTAGTTGTGCAATTTTTCCTATTAATTCTTATAAAAATGTAAAATTTAAGGCTAAAACAACATTATAGTGTTAAAAATGTGATAATTGTTTCTTCACCACCCAATGGTATAAAATGCTGTGAGACACATGTGATGTCCACATGTTAACTGCACCCTTGCATGAATTTATTGAGGGGTGTAGTTTGTAATGTGTGGAAATTTATTGGTGGTGTCTGTTTAACTGGCAATGTAAGGGACACTGCCAATGAAACATGGCACCCTCAAACCATTCCAGCAAATCTGCACTCCTATGGTGCTCCTTCCCTTCTGAGCCTTGCACTCTGCCTTAAAACTAGCTTTCAACCACATATGGGGTATTGGCAAACTCGAAAAATTTATCCAATTTGTTAATCAATTTCTTCAATTTACTCAGTCCAATATTATACAATTCTGTGAGTCACCTGAGGGTTAAAAATGCTCATTTCACCCCTAGATGAATTTCTCAAGTGGTGTAGTTTCCAAAATGGGGTCACTTGTGGGGGGTTTCTCCAATAAATTCCAGTCAAAATGGCACACCAAAATTCAAATATGTCTCCTTTACTTCCGAGCACTGCCTGTAGTTTTCCCCTAAATATGGGTTATCGACGTACTCGGGAGAAATTGCACAACAAATTTTGTTGCCCAATTACTCCTGCTTCTCTTGTGAAAATGAAAAGTTTGGGGCAAAACCAACATATTTGATGGAAAAATGTGATCTTTCATTTTCACGGGTTAGCGTTATAAAATTCTGTGAAGCACTTCTGGGTTCAAGGTGCTCACCAAACCTCTAGAAATATTCATTGAGGTGTGTAATTTCCAAACTTGGGTCACTTGTCAGGGGGATTCCACTGTTTAGGCACATAGGGGCTCTGCAAACACGACATGGAGTTAACTATCTATTGAAGGCAATTTTGTAGTCAAATGGTGCTCTATCCCTTCCAAGCCCTGCCGTGCGCCCAAATAGTAGTTTTCCTCCACATATGGAGTATCTGTGTACTTGGGAGAAATTGCAACAAATTTTGGGGTACATTCTTTCCTTTTTCTCGATTTAAATGAAACATTTGGGACCACAGCAACATTTTTGTGGGAAAAATGTAAAATTGTATTTATTTCTTCCATATTGCTTTAATTCCGGCGAAGCACCTAAAGAGTTAATAAACTTCTTGAATGTGGCTTTGAAGACTTTGAGGGGTGCAGTTTTTAAAAGGTGTTACTTTTGGGTATTTTCTGTCACATAGGCACCTCAAAGTCACTTAATTTACAAAACCAACATTTTTTATTTTGTTGGAAAAATGAAAAATTGCTGATAAACTTTTAACAATTGTAACGTAACAAAAAAATTGTTTTAAAAAAAAGTTGCTTATGTAAAGTAGACATGTGGCAAATATTAGTTTATTTTTAGTGGTATGACCATCTTTTTTTAAAGGCATAAAAATGAAAAGTTTGACTTTTTTTTTAATTTGTCAAATTTCCAATCTTTTCATAAACACAAAGCATATTGACCTAAATTTACCACTAATATGTGTCATAATTACTGAGATATGATGTCGCATTCCAGAATTATTGCCACACATCGGTCAGAATTGAAAAATGTTGCCTGGTCAGTAAGGGGACACCATGACTTTTTGAGGGTTTCCAATATAAATGCCCCTCAGTCACTTCAAAAATAGATTTTGTAAATGTCTATAAAAAATTGCTGCTTAACTTTTAAGCCTTCTAACAGCCAAGCAAAATAAAGAAATGTTGGAAAAATTATGTTAACGTCTTAAATGCTTAACTATTTTTTTGTGACCTAGCTATCTGGCTCCATGACAGTAAATTCTGAGTTTCAAAATTTCTAATTTTCCAAAATCTAAATCATGCTGCTCTCAGATTACATAGCAAAAATTTGGTGACAGATTCTTTAACCCCCCGAGGGTGGTCGGCTCATTAATGACCAGGCCAGTTTTTACAATTCTGACCACTGTCACTTTATGAGGTAATAACTCTGGAACGCTTCAACGGATCCCCCTGATTCTGAGAATGTTTTTTCATGACATATTGTACTTCATGATTGTGGTAAAATTTCTTCAGTATGACTTGCATTTATTTGTAAAAAAAAAAGACATTTTCAAACTTTGAATTTTCATGCCCTTAAATCAGAGCGATATGTAGCACAATATAGTTAATAAATAACATTTCCCACGTTTCTACTTTTACATTTCCCACGTTTCTACTTTTACATTTCCCACATGTCTACTTTTACATTTCCCACGTGTCGACTTTTACATTTCCCACGTGTCGACTTTTACATTTCCCACGTGTCTACTTTTACATTTCCCACGTGTCGACTTTTACATCAGCACAATTTTAGAACCAATTTTTTTTTTTGTTAGGAAGTTATAAGGGTTAAAAGTTGACCAGTGATTTCTCTTTTTTCCAACAAAATTTACAGAACCATTTTTTTAGGGACCACATCACATTTGAAGTGACTTTGAAGGGCCTTTATGACAGAAAATACTCAAAAGGGACACCATTCTAAAAACTGCACCCCTCAACGTGCTCAAAACCACATTCAAGAAGTTTATTAACCCTTCAGGTGCTTCACACAAATTTTTGGAATGTGGAAGAAAAAAATGAACATTTTTATTTTTTTTTCACAAAAATTTTACTTTAGACCACAATTTTTATTTTCGCAAGTGTAACAGAAAAAATAAAGCCCAAAATTTGTTGTGCAATTTTCTCCTCAGCACGCCGATACCCATTATGTGGGGGAAAACCACTGTTTGGGCGCACGGCAGGATTCAGAAAGAAAGGAGCGCCATTTGAGTTTTTGAATGTAAAATTTGCTTGAATAATTAGCAGACGCCATGTCGTGTTTGGAGAGCCCCTGATGTGCCTAAACAGTGGAAACTTCCCACAAGTGACACAATTTTGGAAACTAGACCCCTCAGGGAACTTATCTAGATGTGTGGTGAGCACCCTGAACCCCAAGGTGCTTCACAGTAGTTTAGAACATGGAGCCGTGAAAATAAAAAAAGCTAACTTTTTCCACAAAAATTATCTTTTAGCCCCAAATTTTTCATTTTCACAAAGGTAAGAGGTGAAAATTGACCCCAGAAAGTGTTGTGCAATTTCTCCTGAGTGCACCGATACCCCATATGTGGGGAAAATAGACTGTTTTGGCGCACGGCATGGTTCAGAAAGGAAGGAACACAAAATTGTCTGGAATTAAGAGTGGAAGCCATGTCGCGTTTGGAGAGCCCCTGATGTGCCTAAATAGTGGAAACCCCCCACAAGTGACCCCATTTTAAAAACTAGACCCCTCAAGGATTTTATCAAGGGGTATAGTGAACATTTTGAACTTAGAGGTACGACACAGAATTTGATAACATTAGGTCATCAAGTTGTCATTAGTCTTGAGTGCAAGTGCTCGCTACTTGAGTACTCGGGTATGCACCATGTATCGCGGGTGCTCGAGTGACATGTTCGAGTCTCCACTCGCATGTTTCATGGTTGTTAGACACCCAAAAAAAAAAAAACATGCTTGGACCACTCGTGCATGGCAGTCAATCCACGCAACTTTTTTTTTTTGGCAACGAATCATATGGGGCGGAGACTTGAGCATGTCACTCGAGCATCCGCGATACTCAGCGCATACCTGAGCACCCGATGCAGACTCAAGTAGTGAGCACTTCCGCTCAACACTAGTCACCATATCATCTTTTTTTTTTTTTTTTTTCACTTTTAAAAAAATCCCAACCCTAACCCTAGCGTTTATTTTTTACACCGTTCCTCGTGCGGTATAAGTGATTAGACGACCTTATTCTTCGGGTCGGTGCGATTTCAGCGATACCAGATCCATATCAGATTTTTATGATTGACAGCTGTCACACACGAAAAGTTGCTTTTTTTTTTTTTTTTTTGCATAGACTAGTTTTAGCATCGCCATATTTTGAGAGCTATTATTTTTCCATATTTTGGCCGACAGTCATGTGATGGCTTGTTTTTTATGGGACAAGTGAATGTTTTTATTGGTACCATTTTTGGGCACGTGACATTTTGTGATCGCTTTTTTCTTCCGATTTTTAGGAGGCAGAATAAACAAAAACCAACAATTCAGGAATTGGTTTTTTTTTTTTTTTGTTTGTTTGTTTTTTTTAATGCATTTCCGCATGTGGTAAAATTGATAAGGCAGCGTTATTCTTTGGGTCAGTACGTTTACATCAGTGCCACATTTATATATTTTTTTTATGTTTTGGCGCTTTTACACAATAAAGAGTGTTTTATTGAAAAAAAAATTTTGTATCGCTTTTTTCTGTGACCTATAACTTTTTTTATTTTTTGGCTGATGGAGTCTTCTACATCTCCCTTCTCCACTGGTAGAATCTCCTAGCTGGTTATCCAGTATGCATTCAATCAGACAACGCCACAGCCGTGGCATACATACACCGACAGGGCTTAACAAGCCGCAAATCCGTTATCACGGCGGTCTCATGGATTCTGGTCTGGGCCGAGTGACACGTGCCAGCAATATCGTCAGTACACATTCTGGGGGTGGACAATTGGGCCGCCGACTTCCTTAGTCATCAGACTCTCCTCGGGCGAGTGGACACTCAACCCCATCGTGTTCGATAAGATCTGTCACAGATGGGGCACCACCGACGTCTATCTAATGGTGCCTCACTTCGTAGCCAGGTCTCGCTACCCCTCTGGCAGTCGGTTATGACACCCTCCTCATTCCATGATTTCATTTTCATCTTCCTTACCTCTTTCCGCCTCTGCCACTGATCCCGAGAGTCATCAAGAAGACCAAGGCAGAGGGAGTCCCAGTAATCATGGTGGCTGTAGACTGGCCCAGAAGGGACCTACTCTCTCTCTCTCAGGGTCCCCTCTTCCACCAGAATTCTCTGTCTCTGAATTTAATGGCATTGGTTTTGAGAGAAGCATGTTTTTCATCCCAGGTCATACAGACCATGGTCAGAGCAAGAAAGCCCGCGTCCTCACGCATTTAACATCGGACTTGGAAGGCCTTTTTTTTTTCTTTTTTTTTTTTTTTTGATGGTGTGAAAACAACCTTTTCTGCTCACATGTCTTTTTCTCTTCCATCCATCTTGGCTTTTCTCCAGTTGGGACTCTACTCTGGGCTTTCTATCAGTACTCTCAAGGTTCAGATCTCTGCACTCTCAATTCTTTTTCAACGGAATTTGGCTTCTCGTCCCAAGCTCAAGATCTTCCTCCATGGAGTTGCTCGCCTGGCTTTGCCATATTGCCCTCCTGTAGGCTCTTGGGACCTTAATCTGGTCTAAGCATCCTTCAGCAAGCCCCCTTCGAACCTATCCATGACATCTTGTCGTCATTCCTTTCCTGGAAGGTTGCCTTTTTGGTAGCCATCACGTCCTTCAGAAGAGTTTGAGCTGGCAGCTCTCTAGTCGCTCTCCTTTTCTCATTCTCCATCAGGACAAGGTAGTTTTCAGACCAGTTCCTCCTTTCTTAAGGTAGTCTCCTCATTCCACATCAACGAGGACATTGTTCTGCCTTCTTTCTGGTCATCTCTGGTTCATCCCCTTGAAAGATCCCTTCACAAGCTGGACCTGAGCAGAGCTCTGTGTCTACCTATCAAGGACCGCTTCATTCAGATGTTCTGACACCTTGTTTGTCATCTGAGGGTCATCGCAAGGATCTCCCTGCTACAAAATCTAACCATCGCTGAATTCGCTCGGCTATACTGGAGGCATATCGCGCTACACACAGGCTACCCCTTCCGGGAGTAAGAGCGCTCTCCACCCAAGCGTTGGGGGCTTCTTGGACTGTTTGCCAACAGGCCTCTGCAACCCAGATTTGCAAAGCTGATACCTGGTCATCTCGTTACACTTTCACAAGGTTCTACAGAGTAGATATCTACGCCTCGGTCTATGCTGGCCTAGGTATGAAGATTCTGCAAGCGGTGGTCGCCTGCCGTCCAAGCTGATTTGGCAGTTATTCTATTCCCTCCTTGGGACTGATTTAGGACATCCCATGGTTACCTGTGTCCCCCAATGAAGCAATAACGAAAGAAGGATTTTTTGTACTCACTGTAAAATCTTTCTTAGAGCCTTCACTGGGGGACACAGCATCCTCCCTGGTTTATGCCTATGTTGGGCCTATGTGCCTCTGTTGGGCCTGTATATAGTTCGGTTGTTTGTTGCTTCTCTTACTGCTTGTTCACTAACTGACGAGCTTTGTACCAGTCGATGGGTGTATACTGCTGAGGAGGAGCTAATTCTTTTTTTGCCTAGCGGCCTCCCAGCGACAGATGCATACACTCATGGCTACCTGTGTCCACCAATAAAGGCTCAAAGAAAGAGCTTTTACGGTGAGTACCAAAAATCCCTCTTTTGCGGGACGAGTTACAGATTTTTTTGTTGCCATTTTGGGGCACATAATGTTTTATGATTGCTTTTTATTCAGATATTCAGACACAATGAACAAAAAACAGTAATTTAGTTATTTATGTTTTTTATTTTTTGCGCCGTTCACTGTGTGGTAAGTGATAAGACTGATTTGTCCATTGGGTCGGTACGATTACAGAGATACCAGATTTATATTGTTTTTTTTATGCTTTGCTATTTTTACACACTAAAAACAATGTTTTATAAAAATGAATTAGTTTTTACATTGCCATATTCTGAGAACTGTAACTTTTTTTTTTTTTGCTGAATGAGCCATATTGCAGTTTTTGTTTTGCGGGACGGTTTGGCGATTTTAATTTATACCATTCTTTTTTTCTTCATATAACTTTTTGAAAGCTTTTTATTAAAAATTTTTGTGAGTCAGTCTGATGAAAAAGTGTCATTTTTGGTGTTTTTTTTATTTTCTTAACGCCGTTAGCCGTAAGGAATAAATAACGGACCAGTTTTATAAAGTGGGTCGTTCTGGATACGGTGTTAACAATTGTGGGGGTTTTTGGGTTGTTTTTTTTCACAAACACTGCTTTTTGAGTGGCAAAATGACTTTTTGTGATTTGGGTGTGCTTTTTTGGGTGTGTTTTTTACATATTTTATTTTACTTTTTCACTTTTCTTTGTACTTCGTCCCACTGTGGGACATTTTTCGTGTACTGCAGTGCATGAGACGGTCAGTGAGTCACGGAGTGTGCTTGTGAGACCAGGCTTATAGCTAGATCTTACGGACCATCGTACCCTGGGGTCATCAGATGACCTCTAGGTACCATGATAACCATCGGTACCCGCAGTTTTCATTTTGTGGGTCCCATGGTTACAAAGGGGATCTTGCAACCCCCTTACAACCAGTTAAATAGCTCTGTTGCGATTGACAGCAGTATTTGAGGGGTTAATTTGCCCAATCAGTTACAAAAGCGGCCAGGGCCGATTATAGCAGGGTGTCAGCTGTCGCATACAGCCAACGGGCAGCGCTACAATCTTATTCCCAATCGCCGTTTTAAAACAAATCAGGAATAAGGCCCCTTTACAACTGCCGTTCTAATACGTATCGGCAGTCGTTAAGGGGTTAAAGTTTCAGCTGTTTTCAAGACATATCCACCTAAATTTACCCCTGAAATAAAGCACAGTGTCACGAAAAACCCTTTATATGGCCTATTCAGAAATGCTAAAACTGGCAGTGACAGGAAAAGGTTAACTGCCACAAATTGTAGGACATTTTCCTGTGCGATTATACGACGTTTCTTTTAGAATTGTCACTTTTGTTCCGGTAGGAACAGTGATTCAGACAGAACGTGAAGGTTTCCTTTTGCCTTATGCTTTAATAAATCTTTATTTTTATTATAGGATTACTTGCATACATATTTGCGCACAAACGGAGGTATTCAAAATCAAGAGATCTTGTTGGTACATCATTTACAGAGAGCAAATTACATACCAGCTTTGCGGCTAAACCAGTCACTGAACAATTATCACCTAGTAAGTCCTCTGTTTCATTTTAAAGAGTATCATGAATATATATGTAAGTAATAACAATAAGTGAAAGTGATTCCATAGTTCTGTCTTTTAAGGACTGGAAGGGCTATCTCTCCTTTTCAAAAATAGTTTCTCTGACTGTTCTGTCTGAACACTGAGATGGTGAGGTGCCAGCGCCGAATACATGCCTTATAATGCCCCTTTTAAATACAGTATATAGATGCTTGCAGCTTCACCCCCAGTTGGAGGTGTCTGTTTTCAGGAAACATAGGAAAGGGTTCTTTACAGTCAGAGCAGTCAGACTGTGGAATGCCTGACCACAAGAGGTAGTAATGGCAGACACTATAACAGCTTTTATACAAGGCTGGATGATTTCCTTGATACACGTAACTTTGTGGGTTATAGTTAATTTAGTGACAAAATGTACAATTGGTGGAAGAAGGTTGATGGACCTAGGTCTTTTTTGCAACCTATGTAATTATGTAAAATATCTTTTTATTTTGTGTTTCACACATTTTTTTAACATCATTAAAAAAGATTTTCTTTTTTTAATTGTTGGCTTGGCATATTATCCCCCATTACAGAGCAAATCTATCGCATCAATGCATTGTAAAGCTCATCTCGATCTGGTCTGGCTCCTTCCTGACACTAATTGGTCATATAATCGCTGGGATCAAAGTGTAATGGGATATTACGGCTTCCTAAATGGCATACATCCCTGACTTGAGTAAGAAATCAGTCCAATGTTGAAACATGTAGCCTTGTATTCCTTTAATAATTTCTGTTGATGACTTTACCTGCCTGTCATACTCTGCAACGCTCGTATCACCCCTTTTTTTCATTTAATTTATAAACTTTTTGTTTGATCTGTATACATTGCTTTTTTCAGCAATGTATACAGCGATCGTGTAATTTCTGCCTTCTTTACGGGCAGTTCTCCATTCCTGCTGCTGCACATCTCCATGCAGCTGCTGATTCTGCAAGGATGTTCCAAAACTAAATTGCAGAGTCATATGCAGACCTCACAGACAATTTTGGCAATCAGCAGGTTATTAATTATGTAATAATTGTTGGCTAAAGCAATCCCCCATAGTCATTTTGCTATGTAAAGATTACGTTGCATTTCGTGAGGAGAGTATCTGAAAAATGTGTTCAGCTATGGATGTATTTTTATACTTTTTCTTTTCTGTGCAGAATGATTTTGACAGATGCCAGCTGGAAAGAGGAGCTGCCAGAAACTCTATAGTGGATCACTATGTCAAAATACTCCCAAGTGTGCAGCAAACTCTGGCCAGATCCTATCCTTCTATTGTTTGGAAGAAAGGTAACTGAAAGTTGTAGCTTTCGGCTGTATGTAATATCTTATTAACTTCACCTTCATTAATTTTGAGGGGACAGATATTGGAATTGCTTTGGCATTTGCTGGAAATTCATAGTTTTCAAGTCAGATGAACTTGAGGTTACTTTGCTTACTTTCTATTACAGCTGTTTAAAAAACATTTAAAGGGATACTGTCACGTTTAATAATGGTACAAACCTGGCAATATAGCGTTAATCTGCAAGTTAGGCTGGGCAGGACTTAAAGGAGTTGCCCACTGCTTTAACATTGATGCCCTATCCATAGGATAGGGCATGAATGTATGATCGGCCAGGGTCCCGCCCGCGGCATCCCCACCGACCAGCTGTTATCGGTGCAGCGGCCGCCGGCCGGAAGTCCTTGCCTGCGGTGCTTGGCTGTCTGTCTGTAGTGGCCGCCGCTTGTAACTGCACATCCTCCTCCCATTCATCGGGAGGCCGATGTTCAGTTACAAGCGGCGGGCACTGCAGGTAGAGACTTCCGGCTGGCGACACCTGACACCGATAACAGCCGATCGGCAGGGGTGCCGCGTGCGGGACCCCAGCCAATCATACATTGATGCTCTATCCTACGGATAGGGCATCAATGTAAAGTAGTGGATAACCCCTTTAAAGCTACTTTGTTCTGAAAGTGCAGCTTCTTAGAGAAAATGAACTATATTACTCCAGGGAGTCGCTGACTTTAAGCCATACAGACAGGTGTGCCCGGCCAGTCACCGCTCACAGCACTTTGACTGACATCTGGCTCTGCACTGATGCACATAAGTAATATAAAGCCTCAAATGTTCCACCCCTCGCTCCAGGTCTGATCTGAGCTCTGTAAGAAATGACCGATCAATACACCACATGGGTCTGTTAGGGGCACCGACGTGTGACGTACAAATAAAAACAATATGCATGTGTCAGAGATGACTAATGGAAGTACCAAATGTAAATGTATAATGTACAGGTAAGAGCAATGCGTATTCAGTGAAAAGAAAGCGATATATAGTGGGACTGCGCATATGACCTTGATCTCCAGCTTGATAAATAGTGTTCAATTCTTATGTGCAAAAGTTCTGCCCATAGACCAATGTGTAAATGCCAAGACAGGAACATTATGGATTGTCGTCTGCCTATTAATACTAAAATGAATGCATAAAATAAACAGAAATGTAGTATCAACATATACTAGCGCCAAAGGAGATGGTAAGGAAGAAATACTAGGCTGCAGCCAGAAGCACGGGTCCTGTGTGACGGCCCGTAAATAGTCATAAATAGATGGTACTGTCGCACTGATTGGAGGTAGCAGAGAATAGAAAAGAGGAGCACGCAAAACAGAAAGTAATATCTAGAATTTATATTAAACAAATTTCACAATGGAAATTAACTTGGACAATAAAATAATATTCCTAAGGAGACAAGCTATATATGATATTTAGGCAAAGCGTTAATAAATATAATGTTTCTCTGTTTAACGTCCATTTGCATGGTAAGAAATGCTGCTGCTATTGGAAACGTGCCTGCTATGCCGCTAAATAGCTCATAGTCTGTAAGAATGAATACACGGTGCTTAGTAAAAGCATACAGTTAGTGGGGCTGGTCCCTTGATTAGAGGCGTGAATTCCTGGTGAGTAAAGAGTGCGGGGTGTCTACTCCCCTGTACGTACTCCGAAGCCCACAGTTACCTGCTGTCAGGTCCTGGGCCATACAGTAAAGCAGGGAGCTGTAATCTCCTAAGTGGTATGTAGAGCCAGGGCACTCCGTCCGGTAGCATCCCTGGTAACCACACGGGCGGAAGGAGCTGGTGACGTCATAGCTGCTGACTATGGTGTCCTATGAAGGCCAGAAAAGAGGCTTCATTATTCATCATTCTTCAGATGATTTGTCAGTGTAGATGAAATAGTATTAAAGGAGTTTTCCAGGCTAAAAAGAATTCTGCAGTCTGTGACTGCACACTGCCGAATTGTGATAAGTTTACAATGCGCACACTGCCACAATTTCCCTTTCAATTGGGTATTTATACAATTTGCATAGTTGCAGCCGGTTTGACTCTCTCGGCCACTACTCTCAATGAAGTTGGCACATGACCACCCACTCTTGTTTAGAATATAGGAGAATTGTTAATTTGTGCTGATTGCACTCAGTCATGATTCGGCAGTCTTCAGTTACATGGTGACGGCAGACAGTTCTAGCGGGCAGCAGAGTTGTCACCGGATAGCGGCCTGTAATGTCTGTAGGTTTGACTACTCTACCATTGTTAAAATACAAATACATATCCAAAATATTCAACACTAAGCAACAGTTTCTTGTTTATTCTAGTGACAAGACCCAAACCTTTATCTACTGTTGCAAAACCGGCTCCCTCAGGGAGTGTGATTACCGAAGCTGACTTTATCCGTAACGTGCTGCTGAAAATAAAGGAAGTGTCTGCAGCTAGTGAGAGTAGAGACTTCTCTCCTTATAAAAGGTAAGAAATGTGCCTGGGCTTTCATCTGAGAATCCATTTATGGTACTCCCATTCCTACACAGTACTTAAGCTCTTCTATGTTTGAACCAATGTATCTTTTGTGGCACAGTGACATTAAAATGCTTTTGGTAGGAGACCATTTCTGTAGAGTTCTGTAGCTGTAGTCAAGAGACTTGTCTTGTTCTGCTTAGTCATGTAAAACTCAAATGGTATAAATTAATAGAATAGTGAGACATTAAAGGGTTGTCTGATATAGAAATATCATTTAAGTATGTTTCTCTTATGAAGTGCTCTTGGTCCCCTGACTGCAGCAGTCAGCCTGGACTGGACATGTAATGTGCTGGAAAGTGAGTATGCCTTTTTTTTTTAAATACATATTTTAAGTGCATACATGCATTGCAAATATATATTTTTCCAATACCGGACAACCCCTTTAACTGACTTGTTTAAAACAAAAGTTTTTTTTTGTTTTTTTTTTTAAAGTGGTTGCCCATTAAAAGACTCCTTTATTGCTGGCCCCATAAATTAAAAAATTCTCTACTTCCTGGATCTGCATGGCTCATAGATTGTGTACTCCGCCAGTGTCTTGATGAACAATGTCTCATGACTCATGTAAGCCACTGATTGACTACAATCTTCATAATTACATCTTTGCAAAAAGTTTATTCGCCTCAGGATAGAAATGTGAAGGCTGCTGTCAGTCTGCAGCCACCGATTGACTGCGGCAGTCATGTGACCTCAGGAGACATGAAGATGAGTGTCCGTCCTGCTTCGTGTGTGCTCAAGTAGGATTCTACCCTAAATATTTATATAGCAACATTGATTCCATGGTGCTGTACATGAGAAGGGGTTACATGCAAAATACATATCACTTACAGTAAAGAAGCTAACAATGATAGACTGATACAGGAGGAAGAGGGCCCTGCCCTTGCGGCTTACATTCTACAGGATGATGGGGAAGGAGACAGTAGGTTGAGGGGTTGCAGTAGCTCTGGTGTTGGTGAGGTGGCAGCAAGGTCATGGCAGCCTGTAAGCTTTCTTGAAAAGATGGGTTTTCAGGTTCTGTCTGAAGGATCCGAATGTGATGGCTAATCAAACGTGTTGGGGCCAGATTTCCAGAGGATGGGGAATATTGGGGACAAGTCTTTTAGGCGATTGGGTGAAAAACTAATGAGTGTGGAGGAGAGAAGGTGGTCTTGGGAGGACTGGAGTTTACGTGAGGGAAGATATCGGGATATTAGTTTGGAGATGTACGGAGGAGAAAGGTTATGGATGCCTTTGTAGGTCAGTGTTAGTAGAAGTTTGAACTGGATATGCTGGGGAATTGGGAGCCAGTAAAGGGACTTGCAAAGAGGGGAAGCAGAAGAGTAGCGAGGAGAGAGATAAACTAGTCAGGCAGCAGAGTTAAGGATGGACTGGAGAGGTACAAGAGTGTTAGCAGGTAGGCCACAGAGGAGGATGTTGCAGTAGTTGAGGCGGGCGATGATGGGGTATGCACAAGCATGTAGTAGATTGAGGGTTTAGGAAAGGACGGATTCTGGAAATATTTTTAAGCTGGAGGCGACAGGAGGTGGCGAGAGCTTGGATGTGCTGTTTGAAGGATAGGGCAGATTCAAGGGTTACTCTGAGGCAGCGGATTTCCGGTACGGGGGGGAAGCTTGATGTAGTTTATTACTACAGATAGATCAGGTGGGGAAGATATGTGAGATGGAGGAAAGATAATGAGTTCAGATTTATCCACATTAAGCTTGAAGCGAGAGGAGGAGGATATGGCAAATAGATACTCAGGGATTCTGGACAGCAGAGGTGGATCTGAGTGTCGTCAGCATGCAGATGCTACTGGAAGCCATGGGAATTTGAGTGGTCTCCAGCCAAGGGTATAGATGGAGAAGAGTAGGGGTCCTAGGACAGAGCCTTGAGGGACTTCAACAGAGTGAGGGCCGGATGAGGAGGTAGAGTGGGAGATTCTAAATGTGTGGTTGGAAAGGTATGAGGTGAGGGCAAGGTCTTTGATGCCAAAGGAAGAGAGGATTTGTAGTAGATGGCAGTGGTCAACTGTGTCGAAGGCAGATGACAAATCAAGGAGGAGTATTGATAATTGTCTGTTAGCTTTGGCTATAAGTAAGTTAGTGATTTTGGTCAGGGCCGTTTCAGTAGAAAGGTGAGGACAGAAGCCAGATTGTAGGTCGTCGAAGAGAGTTAGATGAGAGGAAAGTTCAGCGTGAACTGCTGTTCAAGGAGTTTGGAGGCGAATGGGAGCAGCAATATGGAGCGATAGCTGGACTTAGCAGTTGGGTCGAGCAATGTTTATTTGAGGATAGACGTGATTGTGGCATGTTTGAAAGCAGAGGGGAAGGTAGCAGATGTTAGTGATAGGTTGAAGAGATGGGTTAGGGATGGAATAAGTGTGGTGGTGAGGTTGGGGAGGAGGTGGAATGCGATGGGGTAAAGTGCACAAGTAGTGAGGTGTGATTTGGAGAGGAGATGAGGAAGTTCACCTTCATTGATGATCGAGAGGGTGGTTATGGCATAAGGGCATTAGTCTGGTATGCAAAGGAGTTTGTGGTGGTCGAACAATAAAGACTTGCCTTGTTTGGTCAATCTTATTTTTGCAGTGTGTGGCAAAGTCCTCAGCAGCGATTAGGGAGGTCGGAGGGGACAGTGCTGGACGGAGGAGGGGAGTTAAGTGTTGAATAACTGTTTGGGTTTGTAGAATAAGGAAGATACAAGGGATGTAAAGTGGGCCTGTTTAGCAGAGGTGAGGGCTGATTTGAGTGCGAGTGTTGCGTGTTTGAATGCAGTGAAGTCCTCTTTCGAATGTGTTTTCCTCCAACACCGCTCCGCAACCCTGGACACTTGCCGAATCTTTTTAGTGAGGTTATTGTGTCAGGGTTTTCTTTTGATTTGTCGCACTCTGCCATGCACGAGTAGGGCGACCGCGACAATAGCTGATGTGAGAGTGGCATTGTAGAAAGCAGTGGCGCTGACTGTGTCGTGGAGTGAAGATATGGATGCTAGTGGTAGAATAGAGTCAGAGTGTGTGTGTCTAGATGTGCGAGGTTTTTGCGGGGGTGTTATGGTTGCTGGACATGGCTGACAGGTGAAGAGGACAGGGATGAGAACGTGAGTAGATGGTGGCCAGATAAGGGGAGAGGGGAGGTTGTGAGGTTAGATAGGGAGCAGAGTCGAGTGAAGATGAGGTCTAGTGTGTGTCCGTCTGTGTGGGTGGCTCAGGAGGACCAAGTCCAAAAGATGAAGTAAGCGACAGGAGTTTGGAGACTGCTGACTGGCGGGTGTCGGTGGGGATGTTGAAGTTACCCATGATGATGGTGGGAATGTCAGCAGAGAAAAAGTGAAGAAGCCAGGTGGAGAATTGTTCAATAAAGGCAGTGGCAGGGCCGGGAGGTCGGTATATGACGGCCACTTGGAGGTTGGAAAGAGAGTAGATGCGGACAGTGTGGACTTTAAAAGAAGGGAGGTTTAGGGACTGTAGAGGTGATATTGGGTTGAAGGTCCAGTTGGTAGAAAGAAGACCCACTCCTCCACCATGCCTGTTACCAGGGTGAGGAGTATGGGTGAAGTGGAGGCTGCTGTAGCACAGCGCAGCAGGGGAGGCAGTGTCGGAGGGTGTCAGCCCAGGAAGGATAGATTGCGAGAGTTAAAGAGGTCATGAATCACATGGAGCTTATTGTAGACAGAGCAGGCATTCCAGAGTGCTCCAGAGAGGGGGAGCAGGGGGGAGGACGTCGAGACGTGTTTAATGTAGGAGAGATTGCGGAAGTTCATATTAGGTAGGCAGCGATATGAGGGGGCATAAGAGGGAGGTAGCAGCTGTGTGGGGGTCCAGGATTGGGAGATATGTCGCCAGCAGTGAGGACAAGCAGAGTGCAAGAAAGCAGGTGAAAGGAAAGAGGCCGGCTTGTTTTATGTTTTAGTAGGCGAGATCTGAGGTTGAGGAGCAGGTCTGCAGATGAGGTCAGGTGGGAGGTAAGAGGGATTGAGAGATTATTATTTGGATAGAGGATGCTGGGGTTTGGGGATAGCAAAGGAGTGAGGATTAGTGGAACAAAAACTGTAAGGGTATATACAAGCATGGTGGTAGAGTAAGTGTGGGGGAAAAAGAAAAGCGAAGTACATTTAGTGAACAGTGTTACAAAGAACTTGGCACTCCAGGGTAAATGCTGATGAACAATACTTTTTATTTAGAAAAGCTATCCACTGTAAAAAAAAATAAAATTGACACTTCAGTCTAAAATTAGACATTTATCAATACTGAAAGATACAAAAGAAAACAAAATAATCAAAAATTTAACAATTTAGGCATAACAAGTATAAGTATAAACCTGGTATGCATGAGATACAAAGGAATGTAAGAACATAATTCCCAATTGGCTTTGGGATGCGGTAGAATAATAATTAAAAAGTACATTACTATTACATACTATCGCCCAGTGGTAGCTCAGTAGACTATTAAATAGGGAGGCAGAGTATTTTAATAGCATGGTAGGGTATAAATCCCATAAATTATAGTGTATCATGTACAGTGGGTACGGAAAATATTCAGACCCCTTTAAATTTTTCACTTTGTTTCATTGCAGCCATTTGGTAAATTCTAAAAAGTAAATTTTTTTTCTCATTAAAGTACTCTGCACAACATCTTGACTGAAAAAAATAGAAATGTAGAATTTTTTGCAAATTTATTAAAGAAAAATTGAAATATCACATGGTGATAAGTATTCAGACCCTTTGCTCATTTAAGTCGCATGCTGTCCATTTCCTTGTGATCCTCCTTGAGATGGTTCTACTCCTTAATTGGAGTCCAGCTGTGTTTAATTAAACTGATAGGACTTGATTTGGAAAGGCACACGCCTGTCTATATAAGACCTCACAGCTCACAGTGCATGTCAGACCAAATGAGAATCATGAGCTCAAAGGAACTACCCAAGGAGCTCAAAAACAGAATTGTGGCAAGTCACAGATCTGGCCAAGGTTACAAAAGAATTTCTGCATTACTCAAGGTTCCTTAGAGTACAGTGGTTTCCATAATCCTTAAGTGGAAGAAGTTTGGGACCACCAGAAGTCTTCCTAGACCTGGCCGTCCAGCCATACTGAGCAATCATGGGAGAAGAGCCATGGTGAGAGAGGTAAAGAATAACCCCAAGATCACTGTGGCTGAGCTCCAGAGATGCAGTAGGAAGATGGGAGAAAGTTCCACAAAGTCAACTATCACTGCAGCCCTCCACCAGTCGGACCTTTATGGCAGAGTGGCCCGACGGAAGCCTCTCCTCAGTGCAAGACATAGGAAAGCCTGCATAGAGTTTGCTCGAAAACCCATGAAAGACTCCCAGGCTATGAGAAATAAGATTCTCTGGTCTGATGAGATGAAGATAGCACTTTTTGGTGATAATTCTAAGCGGTACGTGTGGAGAAAACCAGACATTGCTCATCACCTGCCCAATACAATCCCAACAGTGAAACATGGTGGTGGCAGCATCATGCTTTGGGGGTGTTTTTCAGCTGCAGGGACAGGACGACTGGTTGCAATTAAAGGAAACATGAATGCGGCCAAGTACAGAGAGATCCTGGATGAAAACCTCTTCCATAGTGCTCTGGACCTCAGACTTGGCCGAAGGTTCACCTTCCAACAAGACAATGACCGTAAGAACACAGCTAAAATAACAAAGGAGTGGCTTCAGAACAACTCTGTGACCATTCTTGACTGGCGCAGCCAGAGCCCTGACCTAAACCCAATTGAGCATCTCTGGGGAGACCTGAAAATGGTTGTCCACCAACGTTCACCATCCAAGCTGACGGAACTGGAGAGGATCTGCAAGGAAGAATGGCAGAGGATCCCCAAATCCAGGTGTGAAAACTTGTTGCATCATTCCCAAGAAGACTTATGGCTGTACTAGCTCAAAAGGGTGCTTCTACTGAATACTGAGCAAAGGGTCTGAATACTTATGACCATGAGATATTTCAGTTTTTCTTGTAGAAATTTTTGCAAATTTATTAATTTCTGATTTTTTTTTCCGTCAAGATGGGGTGCAGAGAGTACTTTTAACCCCTTAATAACATCTGACGTACTAATACGCGTCTGTGCCCTGGGACTTAAGAGCCAGACCCGTATTAGTACGTCATGGCGATCGCGCGCGCACACAGGTTGTGCGGGCGCGATCGCCGCCGGGTGTCAGCTGATTGTCACAGCTGACACCCGGTACTATGTGCAGGGAGCGGTCCTGCACCGCTCCCAGCACATTAACCCCCGCGATGCTGCGATCGAAGTCGATCGCGGCATTGCGGGGGCAAGGGGAGGTGATCGGCGATACTCACCTCCTCTTCCGGCTTCCAGCGCAGTCTGCAAAGGCTTCCCGGGTGTTGCCATGACGACCCAATGTCGTCATGACAACATCCGGGTTACCAGAGAGCAGGAAGATTGCTTGGGCATGCGCAGTGCATCTCCAAGCAATCTTCACACTGTGCACTTCTGACAGCCTTCATGGCATAGGGATGGTGCTTCATTCCTGTGCCATGCAGGCGATCAGAAAAAAAAAAGTGAAAGTCCCAGAGTGGGACAAAGTAATAAAGTGTATAAACTGTGTGAAAGTGGAAAAAAAAAAAAAAAAATGTGCAAAAATATTATAAAAAAAATAATACACCAAAAATAAAAATATAATGTACCCATCAATAAATATTATTATAAAAAAAAACAAAAAAAAAAACAATAAAAGTACACATATTTGGTATCGCCACCTCCGGAACAACCTGACCTATAAAACTGTCCCACTAGTTAACCCCTTCAAGTGAACACGGTAAAAAAAAAAAACGAAGCAAAAAACAATGCTTTATCACCATACCGCCAAACAAAAAGTGGAATAACACGCGATCAAAAAGACGCATATAAATAAAAATGATACCGCTGAAAACGTCATCTCGTCTCGCAAAAAACAAGCCGCCATACAGCTCCATCAGCCGAAAAATAAAAAAGTTATAGCTCTCAGAATAAAGCTATGCTAAAAAATATTTTTTTCTATAAAATAGCTTTTATTGTGTATAAGCGCCAAAACATAGAAAAATGATACAAATGTGGTACCGCTGTAAACGTACTGACCCGAAGAATAAAGCTACATCATCAATTTTACCACACGCGGAACAGAATAAAAAAAAAAAAAAAAATTCCTGAATTGTTGGTTTTTGTTTATTCTGCCTCCCAAAAATCGGAATAGAAAGCGATCAAAAAATGTCACGTGCCTGAAAATGGCACCAATAACAACGTCAAGTCATCCCGCAAAAAACGAGCCGTCACATGACTGTCTGCCAAAATCTGGAAAAATTATAGCTCTCAAAATATGGCGATGCAAAAACTAGATTTTACAAAAAATGCGTCTTTTAGTGTGTGACAGCTGTCAGTCATAAAAACCCCATATGATTCTGGCATTGCTGTAATCACACCGACCCGAAGAATAAAGTCGTCTAATCACTTATACCGCACAAGGAACGGCGTCAAAAATAAACTCTTGGGTTAGGATTGGGCTAGGGTTAGGGCTGGGTTTGGGGCTAGGGTTGTGCTGGGGCTAGGGTTGTGCTGGGGCTAGGGTTGTGCTGGGGCTGGGATTTTTTTCAAAAGTAAGAAAAAAAGATGACGATATGGCGACTAGTGTTGAGAGCAAGTGCTCGCTACTTGAGTTTGCATCGGGTGCTCTGGTATGCATTGAGTATCGTGGGTATTTGAGTGACATGCTCGAGTCTCTGCCCCATATGCTTCGCTGCCAAAAAACTTTACGGGGATTGCCTGCCATGCACGAGCGATCCCCGCATGTTTTTTTTGGGTGTCTAATAACCGTGAAACATGCGGAGCAGGGACTCGAGCATGTCACTCGAGCACACGCTGTACATGGTGCATACCTGAGTACCCGATGCAAACTCAAGTAGCGAGCACTTGCGCTCAAGAATAATGACAACTTATTCGATATGATGACCTAATGTAAACAAATTCTGTGCCGTACCTCTGGGTTCAAAATGTTCACTATACACCTTAATAAAATCCTTGAGGGGTATAGTTTCCAAAATGGGGACACTTGTGGGGGAGCTCCACTGTTTAGGCACATCACGGGCTCTCCAAACGCGACATGGTGTCCGGTAACAAATTGAATGGAAAATCGGCTCAAATTGTTAGCGGACGCCATGTTGCGTTTGGAGAGCCACTGTGTGCCCAAACATTGGAGCTCCCCCACAAGTGACCCCATTTTGGAAACTAGACCCCCCCAAGGCACCTATCTAGATGCATAGTGAGCACTTGGAACCCCTAGGTGCTTCACAAATTGATTCGTAAAAATGAAAAAGTGAAAAAAAAAAACACTTTTTCATTTTTATGAATCAATTTGTGAAGCACCTGGGGTTCCAAGTGCTCACTATGAATCTAGATAGGTGCCTTGGGGGGTCTAGTTTCCAAAATGGGGTCACTTGTGGGGGAGCTCCAGAGTTTGGGCACACAGGGGCTCTCCAAACGCAACATGGCGTCCGCTAATTATTCAATCAAATTTTACAATCAAAAAGTCAAATGGCGCTCCTTCCCTTCCGAGCCCTGCCGTGCGCCCAAACAGTGTTTTTTCCCCAAATATTGGGTATCTGCGTGCCCAGGGGAAATTGCACAACAAATTTTGGGGTCCATTTTTTCTTGTTACCCCTGTGAAAATAAAAAAAATTGGGTCTAAAGTAACATTTTTGTGAAAAAAGTTAAATGTTCATTTTTTTCTTCCACATTCAAAAAATTCCTGTGAAGCACCTGAAGGGTTAATAAAGTTCTTGAATGTGGTTTTGAGCACCTTGAGGGGTGCAGTTTTTAGAATGGTGTCACTTTTGGGTATTTTCTGTCATAAAGACCTCTCCAAGTGACTTCAAATGTGATGTGGTCCCTAAAAAAATGGTTTTGTAAATTTTGTTGGAAAAATGAGAAATCGCTGGTCAACTTTTAACCCTTATAGCTCCCTAACAAAAAAAAATTTTGGTTCCAAAATTGTGCTGATGTAAAGTAGACATGTGGGAAATGTTATTTATTAACTCTTTTGTGTGACATATCGCTCTGATTTCAGGGCTTAAAAATTCAAATTTTGAAAATTGCAAAATTTTCAAAATTTTCGCCAAATTTCTGTTTTTTTCACAAATAAACGCAAGTGATGTCGAAGAAATTTTTCCACAATCATGAAGTACAATATGTCACAAAAAAACAATCTCAGAATCAGGGGGATCCGTTGAAGCGTTCCAGAGTAATTACCTCATAAAGTGACAGTGGTCAGAATTGTAAAAATTGGCCCGGTCATTAACGTGCAAACCACCCGCGGGGCTTAAGGGGTTAATGAGAGAAAAAAAAAATTTACTTTTTAGAATTTACCAAATGGCTGCAATGAAACAGAGTGAAAAATGTAAAGGGGTCTGAATACTTTCCGTACCCAC
This sequence comes from Phyllobates terribilis, assembly GCF_046119375.1. NCBI lineage: Eukaryota > Metazoa > Chordata > Amphibia > Anura > Dendrobatidae > Phyllobates > Phyllobates terribilis. The sequence continues at coordinate 2,092,616 of NW_027363020.1, read as the reverse complement.
TGTAGATTAATGTTTTTGTAGCTTGCTATGAGCTATGCCAGTCACATCATCCAGAAACAGAGCATATATAGAACAACCAGAATTGCCAGAAACACATGAATCAAAGAATAAGTTGGAATCGCATCTGAATATCATCCTCTGAGAAACAAAACAACGGAAACTCCCTTGATCTGGTCTTTGTACGGCTTTGTTCAATCCCCTACCTAGATAACTCCCCTCTTCCCCTCTCTGATCATAACAGTCTCTCCTTCACGCTCACAAATCCTTGCCCACCCCAGCACACTCCTACCTATCACACATTCAGAAATTTACAAGCCATTAACCCTCATAGACTCCCTTCACTCATCACTGTCCCCAATCTCCTCTTTTTCCTGTCCTTATCTGGCTGTAAATCACTACAATGACACTCTCAGAAGCACCCTGGACCAACAAGCGCCCCTCACCCTCAGAACCTCTAAACACAAAGTAAAACAGCCCTGGCTGACACCGCAAACCCGATTTCTCCAGCGATGCTCTGTAACGGGTCTGGGAGGCGGAACCTCTGAGCTACTATACAAGGGGGCGGTCCTTGTAAAGGAGCGGGTGGCGACCAGGGAAGACGGGCTGGAAGTCTCAGCAGGTGAACGGGACAGTCTCTGAGTGAACGGGACAGTCTCTGAGTGAACGGGCTGGAGGTCACGGCAAGTGACCGGGGCAGTCTCTAGGTATAGGGTTGGTACGACCTGTGGCGGCTGAAGATAGACGTGAGCTCCCAGGTGAGCAGGCGAGAGTCTCTGGATGAACGGGTGGTCACAGCATGTGACGGCGGAGCCTCCAGGAAGACCAGCGGACAGGCGACAGATGAGCGCTCCCAGGTGAGCGGGCAGAAGTCTCTGGACAGGCGGGTGGTCACAGCACGTGACGGCAGAGCCTCCGGGTAGGCAAGCAGACTGGTAGCAGATGAGCGCTCCCAGGTGAGCGGGCAGGAGTCACTGGACAGGCAGGTGGTCACAGCACGTGACGGCGGAGCCTCCAGGTAGGCTAGCAGGCAGGTAGCAGATGTGCGCTCCCAGGTGAGCGGGCAAGCTGGTCCATAGACAGACTGACAGGAGTTGGAAGGCAGACCGTCGGACCACAGGCAAGCAGGCAGGTAGCAAGTAATCTGGCAGGAATCTGGCAGGTAACTGGCAACGGGACCTGAGGGCTGAAGCACAGGTGAGACACAGGTGCAAACAACATTGCTCGGGCACCTCCATTTTGGAGGAGGTGCCTTATATATGGTAAAGTCCTCCGGCCATTGGCCGGGGACTCCTTAGGACGGCGCGCGCGGCCCCTTTAAGAGGGAGGGAGGGCGCGCGCGCGCGCCCTAAGCACAGTGGCCGGCGCGCTGCCAGCAGAGCGGGAGAGGGACGCCGGGCACGGAGCAGAGCGGTGAGGGGAACAGCGTCCCTGCCTAGCAGAGGGCAGGGACGCCGGCACTACATGCTCTAGGAATGCTGAACGCCTATGGAGGAAAACTCGCACACTAGAAAACTTTATCCACTATGAATTTGTTAAAAACCTATAACTCTTCATGTTGCCAAACAGACATACTTCACCACCCTGATCTCTTCACTATCCAACAACCCAAAAAAACTCTTCGACACCTTTCACTCCCTCCTCAGTCCTAAAGTGCTGGCCCCTATCACAGACATTTGTGCTGACGACCTGGCCTCCTACTTCGCAGAGAACATTTATCAGGAAATCAGCTCCCAGCCACCATGTTCCGTGACTCCCATCCCTCCCCACATCTCCTCTGGATCACTCTCCACATTTGACCCAGTCACAGAAGAAGTAGTCTCCAGGCTCCTCTTCTTCTTCTCATGCCAGTCCATGCACCCTATTCTCTCTCGCCTACTCCAGTCTCTCTCTTCAGTCATCACTACTCGCCTAACTAAAATCTTCAACCTCTCCCTCTCATCTGGTAATTTCCCCTTCTCCTTCAAACATGTCATCATTACTCCATTATTAAAAGAGCCCTCTCTTGACCCTTCCTGCACAAACTACTACAGACCAGTCTCCAATCTCCCCTTTATCTCTAAACTCTTGGAGCGCCTGGTCTACTCCCGCCTTACCCTTTACCTCTCCATTCACTCTCTTCTAGACCCATCACAGACCGGCTTCTGCCCTCTACATTCTACAGAAACTGCACTCCTCAAAGTAACCAATGAACCTTCTGACAGCAAAACGTAACGGTGACTACTCTCTGCTCATTCTTCTTGACTTTTCTGCAGCTTTCGACACCGTTGACCACCACCTCCTCTCTATGCTCCACTGAATTGGCTTAAAAAAACACTGCTTTCTCCTGGTTCTCCTCTTATCTATCTGACCGCTCTTTGTGTATCATTCGCTGGCTCCACTTCTTCCCCCCCTTCCTCTTGCTTTTTGGGTTCCTCAGGGTTCAGTCCTTGGCCCACTTCTCTTCTCTCTCTACACTGCCCCAATTGGAAAGACCTTCAGCAAATTTGGCTTTCAGTAACATCTTTATCCTGATGACACACAACTATACACCTCATCCTGTCTGTCCACAGTTTCCAACATCATGTTCGCTCTTTATCTGAAACTCAACCTTTCTAAAACTGAACAACTTCTGCTCCCACTTTTTACTCACCTCCCTAAATCTGACATATCCCTCTCCGTGTGTGGCACCACAATGACGCTGAGCCAGCAGACGCGCTGTCTGGGCGTTGTGTTTGACACCAATCTTTCCTTCACCTTCCATATACAATTTCTTGCCCGGTCTTGTCGCTTGCACCTGAAGAACATCTTTAGAATCCGCCCCTTTCTCTCCTTGGAAACCACAAAAACCCTCACTTTTGCCCTGATCCACTCCCGCCTTGACTACTGTAATTCTCTATTAATTGGCCCCCCCCTCACTCAACTTTCCCCTCTCCAGTCCATCCTTAATGCTGCAGCCAGGGTCATCTATCTGGCTAATCGTTACTCAGATTCTTCCGCTCTATGCCAGTCATTGCACTGGCTGCCTATACATTATAGGATCCAATTTAAATTGCTTATTCTCACCCGCAAAGCTCTACACAGTGCAGCACCCCCCTACATCTCCTCCCTCATTTCTGTTTATCAGCCTACTCGTTCTCTACGCTCCGCAAGCGACTATCGACTAACATCCGCACTAATCCATACGTCCCACTCCCGGCTCCAAGACTTCTCCCAAGCTGCACCTATTCTTTGGAATGCTCTACCCCAAGAAATTAGGACGAGCCACAACTTACACGGTTTTAGGTGCTTCCTAAAAACACACCTGTTTAGGGTGGCCTATCGCGTTCCCTAATCGAAGTGTTTTTATATTTTTATAGCCCATTCATTATTTCTCCAAACATAAGTCTCCACCGAACCCAAAAGCTCTACAGATTCTGGCTGGTGACGAGCTCATGCAGCCTTTATCTATCGCTCATCCCCTCAAGATGGCTGGACGATTATTGTGAATAGGCCCCTGCACTTTGTGTCACCCCCCACCTCATTGTAGATTGTAAGCTCTTACGAGCAGGGTCATTATTATTTTTGCTTTAATTATTGTATTATGTTTAGCTATGTTACTTATGACTGTTGTGTGTGAACCTCTGAATTGTAAAGCGCTGCAGAATAGGTTGGCGCTATATAAGTAAAGATTATTATTATTTACTAGATTGCAGGACTGAGAGAAAAGACATAGCACAAGGTCTGTGGCAACAGCGCTGAGGAATGGCATAACTTTCAGTGCGTAGAGCGCAAAGTGTTATCTGCTGCTTTATCTAGAAAGCTGATAATGTGGGCCGCGCCATGTTTAAGGCGTGTGACCTCTAATGACATGTGACGTTGCGCTCCAGCACAACACGTGTCGCCTTAATGGAGCATTAGGTGGAGATCATGTGACCAGAGGTGACATATCACTATGTCTCAAGTGGTCACTTAAGAAGATGCCCCCTGCAGTGAGATCCTCCCACAGGAGAGAATGGAGAATATTTTCCTGGCGTGTGTATGTGGATATGTGGAATGAGTTGTGTAGGGGAAGCAATGAAAAGATAGAATGCCAAGGTAAAATAAAGCCGAGAAAATACCAGAAGGTAAAAGAAAGGGAGTAGAAAAATAAGCGGAAATAATAATAAAATAGAAATAGAAAAAAAAGATTTTTTCCTTTTGTGCAGCACCATTCTGGGACCATTTAATAGTGGGTTGTCCATTCATGAAAAAACTCTTTAATTACTTTTCCATTCCATAACCCTATTAGAGATGGAAATAGCTGAATGTGATTTTTCTGCTCTTCAGTTTGACAGATGAAAGCCCAAGTCCAGTTTCTCAAGATGCCAAAATGGAAATATCTGATGCTTTTGTTGGTAAACCAATATTGAAAACTAGAAGAGACTCCAGGTTAGTGGTACATTTTTTTTCCATGCTGCTGCCTACTGTGCTTTTGGATTGGTTTGTACACACAGAAGGGCTCCCCGTCCGTAATCAGTTATGTCCTGTGTGGACCAACCTTGTTAATTGTTATAGCATTTTTTTATCATGTGTAATTGTGATGCCTTTTATAAACCTAGTTGTTTGTATGTTACAGGCTGTTGGACTCTCCCGTCCACCCTGTCCTGGCAGAACCCTCCTTTGGCACAGATTTTGCAAATGTCCGTTACAAAACACCTTGCAGATCTTTCCTGCTGACTTCGAGCCCTGTCCAATCAAGTCTTCTCAAATCTACACCGATAAAAAACCTTTCCAAAGCATCGGAGTTTAGCTTGCTGCAGACACCTCTGGTGGTAAAGGTAAGGGTTCAGCATCATACATTTTTACTTTGTTTAGCAAAGGATTGAGATGCATCGCACAATAGCTTTATGCTCTACTCCATTAATTACTCGGGCTTTGAGTCCTAACATTTGTTCTACGGTCTGTTCATTTGTTGATGCTGCTCATCAAATTTTATTGTAGTAACGTTTTTTTTGTGTGTTTCTCTCTACAAGGCAAAAGCCTTGATGGCAAGCACAAGGGCTTCTGACTATATTGCACGCACTCGCCAATCTGTTCTGAGGTCCAGTACACACACAACTCCTTTGGCCTCTCCTTCAGTTTCCCCTGGAAGATCAATTGCACCTCCTTTACGGTCCAGACAACTAAAAATCTCTTTTATGGAGCAAATTAGCAAGAAATTTAGTAAAGGGGTAAGTCTCGCATTATGCATAGTGGTCTGATTTGATGTGGGCATGCTTAACGTAAGTATATTACACTGTTTTTAACATTTATGAATTGAGCACCTTTTTATGTCATGTTAAAAAAAAAATTGTGTTCGTTAACACCTTAAATAGTTTTCCTCTAGTTCTTTTTTTGTCGCATCATTTTTTTTTAATACTAAGCAATATTTTACTAACAGATTTTGTCAACTGAGCAAGAAGAGCCCAGAATTTCTCCTGTTCTGAAGTCTGGTCGAGACACTATGTGGGCAGAAAGAGTGGCTATGCTTACCGAAAATGATGCCAATACAGACAATGATGAAATGGATGAATCTTCATCTGGAATTCAAGATGGAAGCCCAAGCAAAATGGAGGCTAGCAAAGACGCAAGCCATGTGTCTGCAAGGTCTAACCAGACAACACTAGAGTATCATGATGCTCCAACACCTGAGGACAAGGTGGTTTCAACAACTGTGAATTCTTCAGGTAGTGAACAGCAGCCACATGCTGAGCTGGACCGTGTGCTAGTAACTGGAGATGTCCACCACCCAATTGTGGAAGCCCTGGAGACACCAGAGAAAGGTATGTCACATCCATGATGTCCTGTGTGTGCTCATGTTTGATTGCAGGTAGAGCAGCGCATAAAATACTCACACACCATTGTATAGAGGCGGCAGAGATTGACATGTGGCTTTGGAGGAAATCTTTACCATAATTAGCAATGTAATTATATCTCCTCTGCCACATTTATGCCTATGAGGTTGTTCATATCAAGGTGTGAGACCCGCAGATAACTTGTGCATTATGGTCTGCGCTCAGACCAAGTTTCAAGAACCTCTGCATGAGCATTAAATAAGACTAAGAATTAATTTAGAGTCCCCCTCTTTTTTTTTTGTGCACAAAAAAAGCCAGACTATATCAGTTTGTTTCAATTCTCATCCATTTAGAGCACATGGATCCGAGGGTTCGCTTTTATTTTGTATGGATCCATTTAGGGGACGAATTTGATGTACAAATTAGATCAGAAGCAGACATGTTTCTATTCGTATATTTGTCTTCAATTTTTTTTTGCAGGCAATCGGTCCACAAAAAAATTGATGTCAGCATGCTCATCGACTACAATGGGTGTTATGCTTACTCACGGTCAGAGCGGCTGCATCACTAGATGAGGCGCGGCCTCGCTGCATACAAGTGTATGAAGCAAGGCTGCGCCCACTGGACAGCTGCGTCACTAGACGAGACGCGGCTTCGCTCCATACAAGTGTATGAAGCAAGGCTGCACCCACTGGACAGCTGCGTCACTAGAAGAGGAGCGGCTTCGCTCCATACAAGTGTATGAAGCAAGGCTGCGCCCACTGGACAGCTGCGTCACTAGACGAGGCGCGGCTTCGCTCCATACAAGTGTATGAAGCAAGGCTGCACTCACTGGAAGACTGCGTCACTAGACGAGGCGCGGCTTCGCTCCATACAAGTGTATGAAGCAAGGCTGCACCCACTGGAAGACTGCGTCACTAGACGAGGCGCGGCTTCGCTCCATACAAGTGTATGAAGCAAGGCTGTGCCCACTGGACAGCTGCGTCACTAGACGAGGCACAGCCTCACTCCATATAAGTGTATGAAACAAGGCTGCGCCCACTGAACGGCTGCGTCACTAGACGAGGCGCGGCCTCGCTCCATACAAGTGTATGAAGCAAGGCTGCGCCCACTGGACGGCTGCGTCACTAGACGAGGCGCGGCTTCGCTCCATACAAGTGTATGAAGCAAGGCTGCGCCCACTGGACAGCTGCGTCACTAGACGAGGCACAGCCTCACTCCATATAAGTGTATGAAGCAAGGCTGCGCCCACTGAACGGCTGCGTCACTAGACGAGGCACAGCCTCACTCCATATAAGTGTATGAAGCAAGGCTGCGCCCACTGGACGGCTGCGTCACTACACGAGGCGCAGCTTCGCTTCATACAAGTGTATGAAGCAAGGCTGCGTCCACTGGACAGCTGCGTCACTAGATGAGGCGCGGCCTCGCTGCATACAAGTGTATGAAGCAACGCTGCGCCCACTGGACTGCTGCGTCACGAGATGAGGCGCGGCCTCGCTCCATACAAGTGTATGAAGCAAGGCTGCGCCCACTGGACGGCTGCGTCACTAGATGTATGGAGCTGAATAAATATGGAGTATGGAGTAAGTATGGAGCTGAAGAATAAAGCTGCCTTATCAATTTTACCACACCCGGAGTAGAATAAAAAAAAATTAAAAAAAAAAAACAATTCCTGAATTGTTGGTTTTTGTTTATTCTGCCTCCCAAAAGCTGGAATAGAAAGCGATCAAAAAATGGCACGTGCCTGAAAATGGTACCAATAAAAAACGTCAACTCATCCCGCAAAAAGCAAGCAGTCACATGACTGCCGACCAAAATATGGAAAAATTATAGCTCTCAAAATATGGCGATGCAAAAACTAGATTTTACAAAATGTGTCTTTTAGTGTGTGACAGCTGTCAATCATAAAAACCCGATATGATTCTGGTATCTCTGTAGTCGCACCGACCCAAAGAATAAAGTCGTCTAATCACTTATACCGCACTAGGAACGGCGTGAAAAATAAACGCTGGAGTTGGGGTTGAGGTTAGGGTTGGTTTTTTTTTTTTTTCAAAAGAAAAAAAAAATGACGATATGGCAACTAGTGTTGAACGCAAGTGGTCGCTACTTGAGTTTGCATTGGGTGCTCGGGTATGCATTGAGTATCGCGGGTGCTCGAGTCTCCGCCCCACATACTTCGTGGCCAAAAAAACCTTGTGGGGATTGCCTGCCATGCACGAGCGATCCCAGCATGTTTTTTTGGGGGTGTCTAATAACCGTGAAACATGCGGGCAGGGACTCGAGCATTTCACTTGAGCACCCGTGATACATGGTGCATACCCGAGTACCCGATGCAAACTCAAGCAGCGAGCCCTTGCGCTCAAGACTAATGACAACTTATTCAATATGATGACCTAATGTCATCAAATTCTGTCTCGTACCTCTGGGTTCAAAATGTTCACTATACCCCTTGATAAAATCCTTGAGGAGTGTAGTTTCCCAAATGGTGTCACTTGTGGGGGTTTCCACTATTTAGGCACATCAGGGGCTCTCCAAACGCGACATGGGGTCCGCTCTCGATTCCAGCCGATTTTGCGTTCAAAAAGTCACACAGTGCTCCTTCCCTTCTGAACTCTGCCGTGCGCCCAAACACTGTATTTTCCCCACATATGGGGTATTGGTGTACTCAGGAGAAATTGCACAAAAGTTTTTGGGGTCCATTTTCTCCTCATACCCTTGTGAAAATAAAAAAATTGGGGCTAAAACATCCTTTTTGTGGAAAAAGTTTGATTTTTTTATTTTCATGGCTCCATGTTATAAACTTCTGTAAAGGACTTGGGGATTCAAGGTGCTCACCACACATCTAGATAAGTTCCCTGAGGGGTCTAGTTTCCAAAATGGTGTCACTTGTGGGGGGTTTCCACTATTTAGGCACATCAGGGGCACATCCGCTAATTATTCAAGCTAATTTTACAATCAAAAAGTCAAATGGCGCTCCTTCCCTTCCGAACCCTGCCGCGCGCCCAAACGGTGGTTTTCCCCCACATATGGGGTATCTGCTAACTCAGGAGAAATTGCACAACAAACTGCATAGTGCAATTTCTTCTGTTACCCTTATGAAAATGCAAAAATTGGGGCTGAAAAACATTTTTGTGGGAAAAATGTGAAAATTTTATTTTTACGGCTCAATGTTATAAACTTCTGTGAAGCACCTGGGGGTTCAAGGTGCTCACCACACATCTAGATAAGTTCCCTGAGGGGTCTAGTTTCCAAAATGGTGTCACTTGTGGGGGGTTTCCACTGTTTAGGCACATCAGGGGCTCTCCAAATGCAACATGGCATCCACTAATTATTCAAGCAAATTTTACATTCAAAAAGTCAAATGGCGCTCCTTCCCTTCCGAACCCTGCCGTGCGCCCAAACAGTGGTTTTCCCCCACATATGGGGTATCTGCTTACTCAGGAGAAACTGCACAACAAATTTTGGGGTCCATTTTTTCCTGTTACCCCTGCGAAAATAAAAAAAAATTGGGTCTAACCAATTTTTTTTTTTCAACCACATTCCAAAAATTCCTGTGAAGCACCTGAAGGGTTAATAAAGTTCTTGAATGTGGTTTTGAGCACCTTGAGGGGTGCAGTTTTTAGAATGGTGTCACTTTTGGGTATTTTCTGTCATAAAGACCCCTCAAAGTGACTTTAAATATGATGTGGTCCCTAAAAAAATGATTTTGTCAATTTTGTTGGAAAAATGAGAAATCGCTGGTCAACTTTTAACCCTTATAGCTCCCCAATAAAAAAAATTTTGGTTCCAAAATTGTGCTGATGTAAAGTAGACATGTGGGAAATGTTATTTATTAACTATTTTGTGTGACATATCGCTCTGATTTAAGGGCATAAAAATTCAAATTTTGAAAACTGCTAAATTTTCAAAATTTTTGCCAAATTTCCATTTTTTTCACAAATAAACGCAAGTGATATCGAAGAATTTTTACCACTATCATGAAGTACAATATGTCACGAAAAAACAATCTCAGAATCAGTGGGATCCGTTGAAGCGTTCCAGAGTAATTACCTCATAAAGTGACAGTGGTCAGAATTGTAAAAATTGGCCTGGTGATTAATGTGCAAACCACCTTGGGTTGTAAAGGGGTTAAAGCCCTATTCACACTTTGCAGAGGAATGGTGTTGATTTGAGGACAGTCTTTGAGTAATGAAATGCACAGCATGTCCATTTTGTTGCCGATACTAAGCAGATATGCTGGGTCCTCTGTAAAATCAGCCTGTCAATACAATGTGCAAAGTGTGGCTGTGCATGATAAGACCATGTCATTTCCCCTTACACTTGCCATTTCTTGAATGCATGTGATCATATGCGAGCTGACCCTCAAAGAACACTAAAGCAAACCATTAGGGATATCCTGAATGGCTCGTCTGTCATGGTTGCACTGTAAAGATGGTCGTTTTAGAAGATTGATCAGCAATTTGTATTTATAAAATATGATGCATTCTCTGCTGTTATCTGTGGCCTAGTGTCAGCATAAATTTATGCGATGCAGATCTGCCATCGAAACACTTTTCAACTACAGCCAGCACCCAACAACATCCCCTCAAAAAATCCAAAACTTACTTGCATTTTTCTTAAGATATCTGCATTCAATCTTCAGCTGTCATAAAAAGGCATCAAAATGGAGTTTAATCTTAATGGGCTTTTCCAGCCATCTAGAACCTGAAGCGTATGGCCTATTTTATCTACAACTATCTATGCAGTGCAAACTCGATTCAGGGTTTATGTTCTACAACAGTCTTCCCCAAACTGAAGTGCTCAAGGCCCACCAACAGGTCACGTTTTCAGGATTTCATTAGTATTGCTCAGGTGATAATTACATTACCTGCACAGGCAGTAATTCCATCACCTGTGTAAGGGTATTTGCGCACGATGCGGATTTGAAGCTGAAATTTCCTGAGCGTTTTTGTCTCTCCTTGGCAGATAAATCGCATGCGGATTTTACATGCAGATTTTACATGCGTTTTTTCCCCTCACCCATGACAGCACACCTTGAGAGGGATCCGCCCCACCAAGGACAGGAAACTGTCTGAAATAAAAGGGCGGTACCTCTCCATCGCTTCAGTTGGTCTCCTGTCCTTGAAGGGAACCTGTCTGTGGAAGAAAAGAATGCTGTACCTGGGTCTGTTCCAGTGTGAAAGAGCGGGCACCGGCCTGTGCATCGGGTTCCAGGCTCCAGAAGCGCCGTCCATGGTTCCCTGGGACCGTGTCCGAGCGTGCGCAGGCGGTGAGCAGGGCTCCGGTTCCCCGCAGACCACTGCGCCTTGGACGGCGCTTCTGAAGCCTGGAACCCGGTGCACAGGCCGGTGCCCACTCTTTTACACCGGAACAGATCCAGGTACAGCATTCTTTTCTTCCACAGACTGGTTCCCATCAAGAACAGGAAACCAACTGAAGCGAGAGAGAGGTACCTCCCTTTTATTTCAGACCGTTTCCTGTCCTTGGTGGGGCGGAACCCTCTCAAGGTGTGCTGTCATGGGTTCAGGAAAAACCGGCTACCGATAAGTAACCTTGGTGTTTTACATGCGTTTTTTACAACGTTTTTGTACTTCAAAAGCTAGTCACATTCACCCAGTCTTAATTAGCATTTCTATTCATGTAAATTATGCGGCTGCTGTGAGCTGGTATTTTTAGCCTGGGAAGGTGCCTGGTCCCTGGCCATTAAATAACAGCTCACTGCTGGTTCATTAGCCGCTACGTCCCTCCGATCAGCACTCAGCAGCACTTTGAATGCAGCATATTTTTGTTGCGTCCAAAACGCTGTGTTCTAATACCGCATTTTTGTTGTCTGTACATGTGAAACCACCGCATATAATGACACTACAATCGGTCAAAATAATAGTAAGGAAATCCTGAAAACATGATCTGCTGGTGGGCCTTAAGGACTGGAGTTGGGGAACCCTGTTCTACCAGATTGGAAATGAAAATGGTAAAATGGACAGGGGTATCTGCACTTCTCAGTATTAACAGCTTGTATGTATTTGAATGGCGGCCCTTTTTTTGAAAAAAAAAAATAAAAATTATATATATTTCTTTTCTTCAGCTGTGATTAGTATTCATGATAGTGAAGAAATTGAGAGTACCCATTCTGAAAATCTTGGTCAAGAAAAGAAAGCGCATGAATCTGAGCTGCAAATTATGGAGGAGAATGTTCTAATTGTTAAGGAAATTCCTTCTATCGCACCCCTATTTTCTCACTTTGCGGAGATTCAGGTAATGATAATGGTTACCACAGTTTGCTTCTAAGCTTACTGTAGAAGTGTGAGAAAAAGTTAGGCTTCGATGCATTGTCTATCTTTTTTGTTGTTGTTTTTTTTTTATGTAAAATTTGTTTCTAACAGGGTTTTTTTGTTCATTTTTTATTAAACAAAACCATTTTACCTAGAGCTTTCCGTTTGTATTACAGCCAGGTATGTCATTCTTTTAAACACAATGGTGTTTGAGAGAACAATTAGTTTGAAGAGCCAGTCAGGGACCATAAGGAGAGACCTGACTAGTACGACGCCATGCCCCAGCCGACTTCTCCTTGCGCTGCTCTCGTCGATTGAACTTTCCCATCTGTGTGCCTTTCAATCAACTAAACCAGTAGGAGGAGAAGCCGGCTCTGAAATGTCAGAGCAGTTACTGGAAGAACATACCTGACTGCAATCATAGAGCCCGATTCACTGGTGACCGCTTCCCTTTAAACACTATAATATTTAAATAAAATCAAACCTTACCGCTGTGGTTTAACCTACAACGACCTTGTATTCATATAATGCTAGCTTTCTGGTGTGCAGTGCTGGTTGTCATAAGTGTATCTACAAGAGTTTCCATTATTATAGTGTTCTTATGTTGTATTGTGTTACTGATATTAGCTGCTATTTTCTGTTACCTAGCACCACACCTTTATTCCTTTACTCTGATTGCAGACCATTATTTTTTCTCTTGCTTGCCTCTGTTCTTCTGCTGCAGCCCCATTTGTTTGCAGATCTAATGACATAATTTTGATTGAATTGGCAACAGGACAGTTTTCACCCGTCAGTATGGGGACTGTCCAACTGGCCTCAGTAGTGTCATCCCGTGAAATCGTTATCGTAAGATTATTTTATCTGTACCTGGAGCTTTTGATTCTCCTTGGTGGCATCCAAATCTTCTATGTCTTCTGCTAAATTGCTTTGTTCTGATGTCCTAAGAGGACACAAAATAGTCTAAATGTCAAAATATTACTCTGCTGGCGCTGCTATGATGATTGTCAGCGTCTTTTTCATGCTTCTTTGACACTCTGCACTACATTCATCAGACAAATGAATGAGTAATGTTAACAGAGGTGCAAACAAAAAAATGCTTTGCAATCAGGGGACATAAAGGTATGGTTTTACTTTTTTTGTGGCCAAGACCAATATTCTGTTACGCCTCTGTATTGCATGAATAATTTCATATACTTGTTGACTTTGAATTATATTTCCACTTATAAGGAAGAGCAAGTAGTCATCTAGACCAGAGGTCCCCAACCGCCGGTCCGCGGACCAGGACCGGGCCGTTGGGGTTTTTCAGCCGGTCCGCGGGGAGAGGGGGCCCCTCCAGCCTCCAGCAGGGCCGCCATCAGGGCATGACTGCCCTGACTCCAGCATGCTAAGCGCCGGGTCCGGGACATCTTAGCGCTGCGCTGCTGCGGCAGCACCTTCATGATTCCCCTGACTTCCGGTCATGTGACGGCGCCGTCACATGGCCGGAAGTCAGGAGAACCTGGTGTCAGCGATTTGGACGAGCGCCAGGATTCTGCAGGGATCGCATGGGGGTAAGTATAACAAGTTTTATTTTTTTTTAAATACAATTAACTAGGAGTGGGGGGAATGGGCGATGCACATGGGGGGAGGGGAGAGATGAGAGATGCACATGGGGGAGGGGAGAGATGAGAGATCCACATGGGGGGGAGGGGAGAGATGAGAGATGCACATGGGGGAGGGGAGAGATGAGAGATCCACATGGGGGGGAGGGGAGAGATGAGAGATGCACATGGGGGAGGGGAGAGATGAGAGATCCACATGGGGGGGAGGGGAGAGATGAGAGATGCACATGGGGGGAGGAGAGAGATGAGAGATGCACATGGGAGGGAGGGGAGAGATGAGAGATGCACGGAGGGGGATGAGAGATGCACGGGGGTGAGCTGCACATGGGGGGGTGAGAGATGCACATGGGGGGGTTATGTTTACATAACTTTGTTGCCTTATGAAGGGCGGGGGGGGCCCCCAAAAATTTCTTGCACAGGGGCCCACTACAGTCTGTGTCCGCCCCTGGGATGAAGTAAATGCAGCTGAACAGCAGCTGTCAGGACAGCTGCCCTGTCCTGCTGCAGGGCGTGATGGGGCCTCAGTGATGCGGCTCCTGGCACAGCACATTATGTGGGGCTCCTGGCATAGCTCCTGGCGGGGACCTGGTCTACACTATATGATAAGTATGCACTAAACTCCAAATCCCTCCATTACCCCGCCCCCATATGACCAAAGCCCCGCCCACCCCACCCCCTCCTTGCTGGGCCATGGAAAAATGATCTTGCTTCAAGCCGGTCCCTGGTGCAAAAAAGGTTGGGGACCACTGATCTAGACAACCGGATGACACCAAGTTCCTCTCCTGCAGACAGCAAAGCAAAATGACTGCTAACTTGTCTTTTCTTTTACTTATCAACTGTCACTATGTGTTATAAACACTATAAGTTGTTTTTTTCTCAGGATTTGGATTACACCGTGAATATTAAAGCCCCTGAACCAGAGGTGACATATCAACAAATAAGTTCAGCCGCTGAAGACCCTAATGGGGAGAATAATGCTGACCGTTATTATTGCAACAATTATGAATCTGCCTTAAAAACCTTAAAAGCACCGTCAATGGATCCATGTGATCTCAGTGATGAAAAGGTCAATTTGACAGCTACAGTTAGCAGTGATGAAACTTGTGATAATGCCTTGGCTCTTGGCACTGAGGAAGGGACTAAGGTTACTGAAACACTGCCTTTTATGCCTGAACCTATCAATGCAGCCATTGCAGAAAACGTGCTCGATGCTCTTAAAGAAAATAGGGATAAGGATTTTACGGAAGAAGTTAATAGTGATTCAGTTTCTGAAAATGAAACTGAAAGGAAACTCAGAAATGCACACGATATCGCTAGGACACCTGTAAACAAGGTTAAGCAAACAAACTCTAACACAGTTCTAAGGATAACACCCCCTGAAAAAGTAGATGAGCAGAAGCTTAATCTGGATGAATTTCAGACTTCTCCAACTGAAGGCAAATCTACTATACTAATAAAGCCTCCAACCCCTCGCAGAAGTATCAGGAGAACTACTAAGGTATCTGACAATACCAACAATACCCTTCCACTTCCTACAACCCCTAAAAGAGGCAGTAGAAAAACCAAGGATAATCCTGAAAACTTAAGTACAACATTATCAATCCAACAAGAGGACCAACCATCCATTACTACCACAAGAATTTCTAGAAGAACTAAAAATTCTGCTTCTGATCAAACTCAGTCCACAGAAAGGGAAACCACTGTTACTGAAGAAATTGTAACAAAGATGCCAGCCTCTCCTGCTAGAACCCGCAGAGGAAAAGCTGCAGCATTGGATAACCACATAAATACAGGAGATATTGTGGATGTAAAAACTGTAATGCCGACAACACCTACTAGAATTACTAGATCGTCCAAAGTACTACAAGAGAGGGAAAGTGAATCAAACATTGAGAATGTTGAGACTGAACCACTTGTTTCTACACGTACAAGGGGACTAAGGAACAAACAAGTTGTGAATGAGTTGGTCAAACACTTTGAGCTTGGTGCCTCACAGGCTTCCAACAAACCTGACTCCAGCCCTCCTCATTCTCCTAAAAGGCTACTCTTAAGATGGTCTAGAGTCAAATCAGAAAATCAGATTGATAAAAAAGATACAGATGACAATATTGTCACAGCACAAGAGGTGATCACAGTCAATTCTAGAAAAACTGCAAAAAAGTCTATTGGTAAAACAGATATAGAGGCTTCTGCTGATGTCGATGAAGAGCAGAAGAGAACAACCCGTTCAACAAGGACTAAAGCTAACATTGTTACAATGCCAGATGCCACTCCTGTTGAATTTGCATTCTCATCACTTACACCAAGACGTGGAAGAAAACCAAAAGGTTTGTTTAGACCTCCGTTTCCTGTTAAAATAATGGTTCCATGCTAAGAAACTTTAATGTTGACGCAACATGTGGATCATGGTACTACTGGGTAAAACTCTGATCCCCATAGAACCATCATGGTTTAGTAGACTCATACTATGTATAGGTGCTGAACCTGTGACATAGTCCCTAACGTGCAGGAGTATTTCAGCCATCTGATATTCTCCATGATATCCGGCTTCTAGACAAATACATTTTTTCTTTAAAATTCTTTTTATTAGGAAATTTTTACAGTATAGCGAACAAGGGGTCTGGAAAGGGATGAAGGGAAAGGAAAGGCAACCAAATAAAGGGAAAGAGAAAATGGGGTAGGGAGGAAGAGTAAAGAAAAAGAGAGGGGGAAAAAAAGGAAATGAGGAAGATCGTCTTAACATAATTGCACCACAGTGTTCACATAGCAAGTGCAAAAACAACATAGAATGAGGTATAGATTAAAAGAATTCTGGCAAAGTAATAAAACATCATATAAAGAGTCTTCTCTTGCTTGGAGGAAAAATTGCGTTCCAAAAGGACCATTTGGAAAATACATTGATTTTTAAAACCACTTATTTGTTTCATGAATCAAAAGTAAAAATGGAGATCAGAAACTTTTTGTAATATATCTTATTAGAGAAAAATGATTCTTTCTCCACTTATCAGCCACTTTGTTTCCCAGCACTGATGTATTCTCAATACTGATCTGTCTGTGGTGAGATAACAAATTACACTTGCTGTTATAAAAGGGCAGGCAAGGGAAACTGTAGGGAAATAAAAGCCGAAAAGCACATGGGAAATTGCTGCATCTTCTAGTTCAGAGGTAAAAACTGCTGAAAATGCCTGTGCAAGTCATAATGGCTAGAAATAGTGTTCCTAATGTACTGTACCCTCATCAGTTTGTTCTGAAAGGTCACCTGAAAATGCAGTGAAACCATTAGTGTTTCACTTCTTTCTTTTGGGTGTCTGAAACATGTATGGTTTACAAAGCATTGGATGTAAAGTTTACTGTTAATTTGTAGGGGAAAGCTTGTCTACTTGTATATATACTAAAGTATGGCCTGTTAAATTGTATCCTTCAGTTGAGGTTTTAAAACTGTGTATTTGCAGCTAATAGCAATTCCTAACTGTTACAGCAGTTCTGTGCATGTGGGAACTACCTGTAGTACAACACATGGGTGCAGAAATCCCACACATATATTGTTTCATAGACACGCTGCATTCATTTAATCATTTAAAGCTTTGCTAGAGGAACATTTGCGATATTGGTGGGCTCCTACTCTTCATCCATGGCTGTAGTTACGAAACGAGACACAAGATGCAACTTGACCACATAAGATGTATTGCGTTTTAGAGTTGCTAGAGAAGTATAAGGCCTTAAAGGGAACCTGTCACCCCCCTGGGCGATATCAGACCTCTACTATGGGCATACAGGTTATAGAAAAGTGAATCTATAAATACCTGTATGGCCCATAGCAGAGGTCTGATTGCAGAGAAAAGCACTTTAATAAATTCTTTTTTCCACAGGCTTGGTGTCCGGGGGACACCAAGCAATCCCCGCCTATCTGCTTATTATTCCCCCAAATCCCCACCTCTCTGCTTAATTATCATATCCCCCCTCCCCTGCACGTCACAGGGCCCTGTGACAGACCCTGTGACGTGCACTGTGCTCCCTGACTTCCGGGCACGCGCAGAGGGCCGCTCACATAGAGCACTCTTTGCTTCATCCCGGCCCCATCTACCTGTGCTCTGCGCCGCAGGTTTATATTGCGCAGGTGCCGGAAAGTGACAGTGACCCCCGGCCCCTGCGCAATAGAACCCTGCAGCACAGTGCACGGAGAGTCGAGGCCGGGATGAAGCAAAGCGTGCTCTATGTGAGCGGCCCTCTGCGCGTGCCCGGAAGTCAGGGAGCACAGTGCACCACACAGAGTCCTGTGACGTGCAGGGGAGTGGGGGGATATGATAATTAAGCAGAGAGGCGGGGATTTTGGGGAATAATAAGCAGATCGGTGGGGATTGCTTGGCGTTCCCCAGACACCAAGCCTGTACAAAATAGAATTGATTAAAGTGGTTTTCTTTGCAATCAGACCTCTGCTATGGGCCATACAGGTATGCATAGATTTATTTTTCTATACCCTGTATGCCCATAGTTGAGGTCTGATATCGCCCAGGGGGTGACAGGTTGCCATCAGACCTCTACTATGGGCCATACAGGTAGTATAGAGTTACTTTTCTATCACCTGCATGCCCATAGTAGAGGTCTGATATCACCGGGGGGGGGGGGGGTGACAGATTCCCATCAGACCTCTACTATGGCCATACAGGTAGTATAGAGTTACTTTTCTATACCCTGCATGCCCATAGTAGAGGTCTGATATCACCGGGGGGGGTGAGAGGTTCCCATCAGACCTCTACTATGGGCCATACAGGTAGTATAGAGTTACTTTTCTATCACCTGCATGCCCATAGTAGAGGTCTCATATCTCCCAGGGGGGACAGATTCCCATCAGACCTCTACTATGGCCATACAGGTATGTATAGAGTTACTTTTCTATAACCTGCATGCCCATAGTAGAGGTCTGATATCACCGGGGGGGGTGACAGATTCCCATCAGACCTCTACTATGGGCCATACAGGTAGTATAGAGTTACTTTTCTATAACCTGCATGCCCATAGTAGAGGTCTCATATCTCCCAGGGGGGACAGATTCCCATCAGACCTCTACTATGGCCATACAGGTAGTATAGAGTTACTTTTCTATCACCTGCATGCCCATAGTAGAGGTCTGATATCTCCCAGGGGGTGACAGATTCCCATCAGACCTCTACTATGGCCATACAGGTAGTATAGAGTTACTTTTCTATCACCTGCATGCCCATAGTTGAGGTCTGATATCACCGGGGGGGGGGGGTGACAGACTCCCATCAGACCTCTACTATGGGCCATACAGGTAGTATAGAGTTACTTTTCTATAACCTGCATGCCCATAGTTGAGGTCTGATATCGCCCAGGGGGGGTGACAGATTCCCATCAGACCTCTGCTATGGGCCATACAGGTAGTATAGAGTTACTTTTCTATCACCTGCATGCCCATAGTAGAGGTCTGATATCACCGGGGGGGGGGGGGGGGGTGACAGGTTCCCATCAGACCTCTGCTATGGGCCATACAGGTATGTATAGATTTATTTTTCTATACCCGGTATGCCCATAGTTGAGGGCTGATATCGCCCAGGGGGTGACAGGTTCCCTTTAAATGTCTGTTTTATTTCATCAGCATTTTGAATCTGACATTCCTCAGTTTTTGGTCATTATGTCCCTTTTTACAGTCAGTGTTTCAGCAGTAATTTTCTTGTATGCATTAAAAAAATCACAGCCTTTTCTACCTTCCAAATGTTAAAAACTGCATATTGATAGCATTTTCAGATCCATATATTTGTATTGATTGGATTTTATCCGTGATTTTAAACAAAATCAGACACACAAAAACGTGATCCTCACCATAGACTATTAGGCTATGTGCATATGTTGCCATTTTTGCTGCGTTTTTCAGTGCAGATTTGTCACAACCTGAAGGATTTCCTGAAGCCAGCAAAGTGAATGAGAATCCTGAAGTCTCATGCAGACATTGCTTATTTGTGACTTGCAGATTTGGTGCAGCTTTAAATCTGCAGCATGTCAATTATTTCAGTGTAAGGGTACGTGCGCACAATCAGTAATCGCTGCGGATTGGAAGCAGCGCACTAGCGCTGCGTGCAATCCGGAGTGGCCAGATGTTACAGTATAGTGGATGGGATTTCAAGATATCCCATTCCCACTATGCGTCTCTGTGCACCTGCGGATCACCCTCGGACATGCGGTGCGTCTTTCCAGACCACAGCATGTTAATTTCTCTTGCAGAGCAGGCTAGTCTCCGCAACAGAAATTAGATCACTACAATTTATTGATTGCGGTGAATCCGCATGGTTCAATTTACACATGCGGATTCACCTGCGTGCAGCGATTTGGACGCAGCATAAAGTATGCTGCTTTCAAAGTGTTGCCAGTCCCAACCGTGTGCACATACCCCTAGGCTGTGTGCACATGTTGCAGATTTAGTGCTTTTTTTTTGTTGCGGGTTTTTTTGTGCGCAAATTTGTGATAAAACCTGGTGCTAGCAAAGTGAATGAGAAACCTGAACTGTCATGCACATGTTGAGTATAGAAAATAATCTGCAGCATGTCAATTCTCTGTGCTTTTTTGCCTGCGTTTTTCAACCATTGAATGCACTGAAAAAACTAGGCAAAATCGCAACATTTTTGATGCTGCGTTTTCCTGCCAAGAGATACAGAATTTTCTGCACCAAATACCCTTAGGCTGTGTGCACACTGTTCGTTTTAGCAACATTTTTTCCGCTAAGAATTGGGCAAAAAACACTAGTCAGGATTTGCAATGCGTTTAGAACTGCTGCATGTCAACTTTGTGTGGTTTTGCCTAATTCCCTTTGCCCATGTCACTTGTAAACAATAATAAACCACTATATACTCACATATCTGCCATAATCCCGAGTGTCCCACGGCAATCAGATCATCCAGCAGCCAGCGATACACTGACAGGAGTGTGATCGCTCCCGGCAGTGTATAGCGCTGATCTGCCGGGAGAGAGGTCACCAGAGTTCAATCAGCTGATGAGCTCCAGTGACCTCACTTACTGCACCGTTGCTGTGTCAGAAAATTCTCATGCAGCAGTGGTGCCGTGAGGTCACCAGAGCTTATCAGCTGATTGAACTCCGGTGACTTCTCTCCCTGCAGCTCAGTGCTGTGCACTGTCACAGGAGCGATTTTATACTCCTGTGTCCATGTATAGCCTGCTGTGACTGCTCTAGAACTGACCCAAATCTTCGTGGGACACTGTGGATAATGTCATCACCTCGAACAGATGAGGGATATGGTTGTGGTTTTATTTTATTTTTTTCAGGTGACTGGCTTCAGCGGATTGGACGTTAGGTGAGTATTTTTATTTTCTGTTTCTTTTACAGATGACAATGGCTTCAGGGGATTAGGCGTTAGGTAAATATAACTGTTTATTTTTAAATAAATGATTAAAACCGTGTGGACTTTTATTTCAAATAAAGGATTTTTTTCAGTCCGTGTGTTTTTCAAAACCATACTATGTGGTTAGTAATGGGGGTGTCTTATAGACGCCCGGTATTACTAACCTGGGCTTCATGCCAGCTGCTAATGCAAGGCTGACATGAACCCCAACATTATTACCCCACTTGCCACCGCCACAGGGCAAGTGGGAAGAGCGGAGACTAAGCACCAGATTTGGCGCATCTTACGGATGCGCAATTTCTAGGGCCGCTGAGGGCTGATACTATTAGCCTCGGAGGGAGCCAGTATCCATGGCCCCTTCCTTGGCTATTAATATCTGCTCACAGCTGTCGGTTTAGCCTTTGCTGGTCAGATTTTATATGGGGACCCTATGTCAATTTTTTTCATTGGTCCCTCTTGTATCTAGCCAGTAAACACGAAGGTAACAGCTGTGGGCTGTTAATAGGCAGGGAACATTTTTGGCTAATTGCCCCTTCCCTGGCTAGTAATATCAGCCCCCAGGTTTCCCTCTGCTGGATATGAAAATGACGCGGGTGCCCACACCATTTATTTTACTTAATTCATTTTATTTCATAAGAAATCCCATGCCCACTGCTTGTTTTTGACGCTGTGTAAACTCACCCGCAGCATGTCAATTTGCAGATTTTGACCGATTGAAATGTCATTACATGCAGTGGATCCACATGTACTGACAAAACAAGTGCAGCATTAGAATGCAGCATTTTGGGCGTAGTCCAAGCGCGCTGCTGGTTCCTGATCGTGGGGACGTGCCCTAAAGGCTTAACCAAACAGCTGTGAGCTGTTAATAGCCAGGGGACATATTGGCCTAATAGCTCTTTCTAAGCTAAAAAATACCAGCCCTCCGCTGCCCCAGAAATGACACTTCATATTTAATGTTCCAATTCTGGCACTTAGCCCAGATTCTTCCTGATGCATCAGGGTAATGGGATTAGGTGTTGCTGACATAAAGCCCAAGGTTTAGTAATGAAGAGGTGTCAGCCAGACACCCTTATTACTAAACTTGTAAGTAAACAGTGAAATAAACACACACGCCAAGAATAAAACACTTTCTTTAACCCCTTCACGACATGCTCCGTACATGTACAGCGCATGTCGTGTCTCCCCTTTTGGTGCGGGCTCCGGTGCTGAGCCTGCACCTTTCTGGGCAAATGACCGCTGATCTGGACATGCCCCTAACAGCCGCAGGTGGAATCGCGATCTACCCGCAGCTGTTAACATGATAAATGCTGCTGTCAAATTCTGACAAAAGCATTTAACATGATCATGCCGGAAGCGTGTCACATGATCGGGGGTCTCCGATGGGTTGTCATGACAACCCGGAGTCTACAGGCGACCTCTGTGGTTGTCATAGCCAATCTGCTATGAGCGGCGGTCGGCGTTCACAGCCGATGAGCAGTTTTGTTACACATAGCGGGACTAATGCCCTGCTATGTGTAACACAGGTGATCGGAAGATGGAGACTATTGAAGCAAGTAAAAAGTAGAAAAAAAATGTTTTTAAAAGTTTAAATCACTCCCACCCCCACTTTTGCCCTATTCAAAATAAAACCATAAAAAAATCAAATATACACATATTTGGTATCCCGCTTTCAGAAGCGCCCGATCTATCAATATAAAAAAAGTGTTCATCAGATCGGTAAATGGCGTAACGAGAACAAAAATCCAAATGCCACAATGAAATTTTTTTTTAGTCGCCGCAACATTGCAATAAAATGCAATAACAGGTTATCAAAAGATCGTATCTACACCAAAGTGGTATCAATAAAAACATCAGCTCGATGCACAAAAAATAAGCCCTCACCCGGCCCAGACCACGAAAAATAAAGTCTCGACTGGTCTCTGAAAATGGCGCCTTTTTTTTTTTTTTTTTTTTTTATAACAAAGTTTGGATTTTTTTTTCCACTCAAATAAGAGAACATATACATATTTGGTATCTACGAACTCGTATTGACCTGTAGAATCATAATGGCAAGTGAGTTTTAGCTTTGAGTGAACATGGTAAAAAAAAAAGGCGGAGTTGCACTTTTTTGCAATTTCGCCGCACTTGGAATTTTTTTCCTGTTTTTCAGTACACAATATGGTAAAACCAATGGTGTCGTTCAAAAGTGCAACTCGTCTTGCAAAACACAAGCCCTCACATGGACATGTTGAAAAAAAATAAAAGTTATGGCTCATGGAATAAGGTGCGCAAAACCAGAGAAGGGTTAAAGCGATGTCCCACGTATCTTTTTTCAAATATCTTTAGCTCCAAAAGGCATTCCTTGCTGTAAAAAAAAGCGCATGCAAAAACCGTGCTTTTTTTCTGCCAAGAGATGCAGAAATATCTGCACCCAAATACTGAATGTGTGCACATACACTTATGGCTGCATGATCTATTTGTGATTATGGAGACCATGTTAAACAGATGTCTGAATGAGACTTTACTGGTTCATCTAAGGCACCAAGTTTTAGGTTTAGCATAGTTTTGTTTAAACATTATCTTACAGTTAGAATGATAAATGTTACATTTGTGTGCTGATTCCCAGTTACTCTGCATCATCACCCAGAGCCGCACTAACGGCTCAGCTAGTTCTGTGCTGTCATTTTTTCACTGAATTTTATGTACATGCATAAGAGACAAAAGGACAGTGAAAAAAGCGCACCAAAAAACAAGCAAAAAAGCAAGAAAATCCTGAACAAACCTCCTGGCAAGAGATCAGGTTTTGCTGCAGAAAAAAAAAACCACGCAGCAAAAAACGCAATGTGTGAACATAGCCTCATCTAAATTGTGTGTAAAACTCCATGTTCACACTGGAGAAGCCGCCCCAGGAAGCTTTATGGAGCAGATTTGATGCCTCCGACACCTACTACATATCTGCTGCATGTGAGCAGAACTCTAGCTATATGAGTGCCGCTCATTTATGTAGAATGTAACTCTGGATCAATAATCGGGATAATTAAGTGGCATTTACAAACCAAACTTTTCTTATGTTATCAATAATGGGTGAACCTACACTTCTGGCTACATTAATTTGTGAAACCTGATGTGGAAGAAACCAGTTTGTTCCAATCTTGTGTCTTCAGGTCCAACAAATAAACTAGAAAAAAAGCCGCTGTGTTGCTGTTTTCATAAATTTCAATCTTTGTGCTCCATGGGCACATTTTTAGCTTTCCAGTACTTTAAAAAACATGGACATACTTGTAACAATAACTGAACAGCTATTTCTCACATAATGAACTTGTTTGTTCCCTCTGCAGCTCAGCAAACAGCTCTCCTTATTTCTCCCACTAAGACGCCAGCACCAATAGCTTCAGAGTACCTGTTTTCTCCACCATCTCGAAGTACAAGGAGGACAACAAGGACAAAACTCTCTACCAGTGTAATGCTGGAAGAAAAGGTCGGATATCATTGTTTTATGTTGCTGGGCTTTCCTTTCCTTTTACATTGCAGAAAATCTTAAGCCCTAATTATGCGTTTCCCTAATTTTTAGGATGTAACTGTTAAGGAGTCGCATGAAATAGCTCATGTTCCTGACACACCAGAACTAAAGCGACCAAGAGGCAGACCTTCAAAATGCCGAGTAAAGGAAGACGACCAGTAAGTATTTGTTGTAGTGTTTTCCTTCCTTCTTAATTTCGGTAAAATCATCTAACCTGTTACATATATACACACTTTTGGGCCTGATTCATCAATGTGTAACCACCAGAATTCAGCCTTAAAATACCTTAGATGTTGCAGTTTTCACAGCAGTTTTGGCCGCTACACCAAATTACTTGGAACTGGGGCGAGACAGAATATTGTAACACCTGCTTGACAAATTTATTACAAATTGCTCATACCTTACAGCAGAAATGTTACTTCAGTTTGTCTGGATTCGCGATCTAATCCAATTGGAGTCATATTATTAAAATCTAACTATTATTAGTTCTATTAAGAAATAAGGTGATTCTGAATCACAAATATCTAGAAATGTTGGACCAAATGTAGTCTGTGAATGCTGTATTAAATATTAGTCTCAATTATGAAAGTCTTCTCCCATGAGCGACTAACATTAACTCCCTTTTTTAAAAGTTTGTTCCCATTAATAGTTAGTGGGTCCTATATTATTTGATTCTATACGTTATCTAATCAACCAGTCTCAGTTGTGAGACCATCTATTCCCATATCGCACTCTCATCAGTGGATCATTATTGGTTGGCTAGTAAATATGTAGCATTGAGAGTGATCCAGTTATGAACTCCCTGATCACTTCCTATGTAAGAACAGACTAGCACATTCAAACATTGGCACTGGAGATAAAGCCCTACGCTTTTCTTCAATGATTGATTACTGCTTTGAGTATATAAACAGTATAAAATGCACAGTAATCCATGAGAACGTATTGGCATGATTGCTGGCTGGAGTAGCATATTTGGCAAGATGCATGTCCGTGATGAGGTGTACCGAATTCATAAGGGGTTTGCACATTTTAATTCTGCACACCCATCATTAAGACTGGTGTACAAAATTCCAGTTTTAATGAATCTGGCCCTTTATTCTGACAGGGTAAGTATGCTTAACAGCAGATGCTAAAATATATTTGTGCCACCTCCATGGGATGGCTTCAATAAGGCACATTGGTGATTGACAGCAGTCTTGCGTGTTAGTCTACTTTTCCACTCCTCATCTTTTTTTATAGTCAGTGGCTTTAGGAGCAATGTCCATTACCTTATACTGTTGGGCGCCGTCAGTGTTCATGTCTGGCATTTCAAACATCACCCTTCACCAAGTTATATAGAGAAGTCTATAGAAAGTTATAATAAAATTATTAAACTGATTATGGACTTAAAGCAACTAAACCACTGCTAAGAAAAAAGGACTATTAGGATATCACCTAGGGATCTGCTTTACCAGTAGAATCTGGCATTACTGATTGACGTCTATTTAATAGGAGCAAAATATCTAGGTGGTCTGACCTGATTGCTGAAAATTTACGGATTATAGAATAAAGGGGAAGAGGGAAAAAATACAAGGAATAGGTTTGCAGAAAATAAATGTTTCAATTTTGACAGTTTTTTCTGAACACCTATTTATTAATTCCATTGAAGGGATTGTCTGGTTTAAAATGAAAAGTGTGCAGTCACTCTGTGCGACTGCAGACTTGTGAATCCTCCCAGTTCACGCACTGTGTGTTGTGAGGATTCGTCGTTTCCTGCCCCGGAAACGGCGGTAAGGTACTCTACATGCATTCTCCATGGCAAAACCCATCTAGTGGGCGCGACCTCGCTCAATACAGTTGTATTGAGCGAGGTCGCGCCCACTAGACTGGTTCAGCCTGGAAGCATGCATATTACATACCTGACCGCTGTTCCCGGAGCAGAGAACGGCGAATCTTCGCAGCACACAGTGCGTGCCCTGGGAGGATTCACAAGTCTGCAGTCTCAGTCATACCTGACCACTTCGGCACCCACCATCCGATTCACTTTTCTGCATCGCTGCGTGCTGTTTCTCCGGTCTCTTCACCATAGACCAGTAATTCCATACAAGACCTTATGACATGCAGTGACCTGCGGTCTGGATGTGTCATGAAGTCCTAATCCATAGTGAAAAGGCCTTAGAAGCAACGTGCAATGGCAAAAAGAGGAGGATCAGACAATAGCCGGAGAGGTCAGCTTTAATCATGTGTGTTTTTGTTTAACAGGCATACGTAATTAGGGGTCATACGTAAGTTGGATGTTTGGAAGTCGGGGACTTCCTCTATACTACTTAAACTTATTTTGTTGTTCAAAGTCTGGATATAGTATATCATTAATACTGTAATATATTCACTCATGCTTCTTATACAGATTTCTCCATATAATACACTGTATCAAAGTTCCTGAACATTTCAATTTGTAGGAAATAAAGTGCAACATTGTTCTCTATTGGGTGGCACTTCAATAACTGTCTCAATCATATTGCTATCCTTTAAAGGATCAATACACACTAGCTATTGAACCCATTCTACGCCCTGGTGGCGAGCATTTTTATTGGTATATGGTCTCCCATGCTGGTATGTCCTGCCCCCTCCTGTCCCCACCATCCTATCCTGGTATGCATGGCACTCCTCACCCCCAATCCTGGTATGCATGGCACCCCTCACCCCCCCAATCCTGGTATGCATGGCACCCCTCACTCCTATCCTGGTAAGTATGTATGGTACCCCTCACCCCCCCCCCCCCCCAATCTTTGTATGCATGGCACCCCTCATCCCCCAGTCCTGGTATGCATGGCACCTCTCATCCCCCAGTCCTGGTATGCATGGCACCCCTCATCCCCCAGTCCTGGTATGCATGGCACCCCTCATCCCCCAGTCCTGGTATGCATGGCACCCCTCATCCCCCAGTCCTGGTATGCATGGCACCCCTCATCCCCCAGTCCTGGTATGCATGGCACCCCTCATCCCCCAGTCCTGGTATGCATGGCACCCCTCATCCCCCAGTCCTGGTATGCATGGCACCCCTCATCCCCCAATCCTGGTATGCATGGCACCCCTCATCCCCCAATCCTGGTATATATGTATGGTACCCCTCACCCCCCCAATCCTGGTATGCATGGTCCCCTCGCCCCCCCAATCCTGGTATGCATGGTCCCCTCGCCCCCCAATCCTGGTATGCATGGTCCCCTCGCCCCCCAATCCTGGTATGCATGGTCCCCTCGCCCCCCAGTCCTGGTATGCATGGCACCCCTCGCCCCCCAGTCCTGGTATGCATGGCACCCCTCATCCCCCAGTCCTGTTATGCATGGCACCCCTCGCCCCCCAGTCCCGTTATGCATGGCACCCCTCACCCCCCCAATCCTGGTATGCATGGTCCCCTCGCCCCCCAATCCTGGTATGCATGGTCCCCTCGCCCCCAATCCTGGTATGCATGGTCCCCTCGCCCCCCAATCCTGGTATGCATGGTCCCCTCGCCCCCCAATCCTGGTATGCATGGTCCCCTCGCCCCCCAATCCTGGTATGCATGGTCCCCTCGCCCCCCAATCCTGGTATGCATGGTCCCCTCGCCCCCCAATCCTGGTATGCATGGTCCCCTCGCCCCCCAATCCTGGTATGCATGGTCCCCTCGCCCCCCAATCCTGGTATGCATGGTCCCCTCACCCCCCCCCAATCTTTGTATGCATGGTACCCCTCAGCCCCCCAATCTTTGTATGCGTTCTACCCCTCACCCCCCCCCAATCTTTGTATGCATGGTACCCCTCAGCCCCCCAATCTTTGTATGCATGGTACCCCTCACCCCCCCCCAATCTTTGTATTCGTGTTACCCCTCATCAGTTTCACGCTGTACGCATACAAAAAAGTAAACACTTATACTCGCCTTTCTTCCTTGTGCTCCAGCGCTGCTGTGTCCTGTTCTGCCGGAGGCCGGTGGAGGAGTGCGGCGCGTGCCCATACCGCGCTGTCCGGCGCCATTTTGCTGTAGACACACTGTAAATGTGTCTTCAGTAAAATGCCGCCGGATTGCTCTATGCGCATGTGCCGATTCCGATGCCTCACTCCTGCCCCGATCTCTGGGTCAAGAGAGGCGCCGCAGCAGCGCTCCTCCCGGTCAGGTAAATATGGCGCTGAAGATCGTGGTATGTGCTCAGTGTCTACGCATACCGTGATCTCCGGTGCCATACCCTCCTCTTACCTGTAACGGCTGGATGCGTTCTTCTGTCTGGAGCCAGACTGCACAGGCGTGTCGCGCTTGCACAGTCTATCGAGGCTTCAGACAGAGGGACACTTGTAGTGTTATATTATAGCTATCAAGTGATGCTTAAAATCGCTTGGAAAAGCGCATGTAAAAACGCTTAAACGCTTCTCCCTGGCAGAAAAAACGCATGTAAAATCTGTATGCCTTTTTCTGCCAGGGAGAGGAAAAAACGCTCAGGAAATTTCTGCTTAAAGTCTGCATCATGGGCACATACCCTTATAGTCCGAAAAATACCGTATTTTAATATTTTATTTAATTAACAATATAATTTTCATTTTATTCACTTCCTTTACTCCCAGACCCTTTTCTCCCCCTTTTTTCTCTTTTATTCTGTATTTATTCTAAGTGGTATATGCTAATGTGAATAGTTTAATAACAAAGGTGGGATTTCTGCTCTGAGACTCTCACGGTATGCATACACTAACATTTTACAGTTTTGGGAACACTTATGTACTAAGTGAACTAACATCTGGATGTAAATTTGGTAGTTTGACGCAGTATTGAGAGATGGTGCTCACCAATATGACAAAGGGGATACGGGATTCGAAAAAAAAAAAGTGCCTAACCACAGACAGGCAGGTAGTTGCGATGTACCTTTCTGTTGTGCCCAAAGCAGTCACAGGCTTCTACTGAGGTCAGAGCAGCAGTTTCTCCTCCTGTTGACAGGACGGGACCACTGGTGTCATGCTGATTGACAGCTGGCGCTCTGCTGCCTATTTGGGGGAAGCCGGCCGTCAATCAGCATGACACCAGTGGTCCCGTCCTGTCAACAGGAGGAGAAACTGCTGCTCTGCTGACAGGGGGAAGCAGACTCTCCAGCAGGAGCGGTCAATGACCGGCGCCGGGTACAAAAGGCAGGTAGTAGCCTGATTCAGCAACTTCATTCCTATTTTTAATGTCCCAGATATCCCCTTTAATGAACTTAATGAAATGGTTTGCTCTCTGTCCTCCACACTACTTTCTCCAAATGTATGAGCTATATGGACCTACTCTGCTGTCTTTACCAGAAACGTCAAAGGGCTCGTTTGATATGATTCTGTATATATTTGCATTTTAGACACATTGAACATAGTAAGTTTTGGCTAATAAGTTTTAGAAGGGGCACAGTAAAGGATATTCAGATGTGACTTTTTTCACATCTGTGGTGCAGTTTCCATAAGTAACTGCAACCACTACCCAGTGTCAGATTATTTATTTGACCTCAATAGCACCCCCCACTGGCCTTGTTGATTTCTAATGGGCACTGTTGTGGTGTTCCTCACTTTTGATAGTGCTGCATGCAGAGTTATTCGTCCTGTGTCTACTATGTGTCTGCTATGGCAATCCGTGATGCAGAGCCATACCTGTATACATAGAAAATGTTAACACATCGTTGTTCACTATAGGCATGTAATGTACTTACTACTCCTGTGCACTTCAACTTGTTACTTCTGGAATATTATAGGGCAGAAGATCACCCTCCTATAAAGATTCAGCTGCTGTCACCCCCAGAAAAGGCAACTGGTGATTCAGAAAGTACAAAGCCTTCATCTTTAAAATCTAAAGCTTCTGATCGAAAGCAGTCCAGGAAAACCAGGAGAAGGAAAATTATATCAAAACCAGTCAATCGCAGGAACATCAGATGATTGATGAACGTTGTTGATTTTAATGTGCTGTGTAAAATAAAATAAACTGTGTAAAGTATTAAAATCGGCTCACTGGGAAGAATAATTTATATAAATTATTGTAAATGGTCTTAAAAGCTTGAAGTTTAATATTTCATTAGAATTTTCTTCCCATTTTTTCTATTTTGTATCGTTTTGTAAAAAATTTATCTATAGCTTCTTAATATGTTAAATAAATGAGAGAATTAACAATATTTTACTTTTATTATAAAACTCAGTTTCATTTTCTTAACTTAATCATTGTTTTCCATAATGACTCTCTGAAATTTACTGCATCCTTGACCTTTTTAAGGCAAAGGCCATAAATCCACTTAATGTAAATGTTGCATTTTTTCTGATGTGTTATTTTGTGCACAGAAAGTCTGCTACATTTTAAAGGAACATTCACACGGTTTTTGAAAGTTGGTCCATTAAAAAAAACCTGCAATATCACTTAAATGCTTGAGACTCTTCCTATTCATTTCTATTGTAGAACCTGTTTACTGTTTCTATATGCAGTTTTTTTCCGCTTCAGGTTTTAAAAAATGTTTGGTGGAATAAAAGTGCATGACACTACTTTTGAAGTGGCTTCTGATGACATCCGATCCAAACTACTAGACACTGTGAATCAAATAGCTGCAACAAAGTAAAAGTTTTCAAAACACTTCAATAACTCTTCAAAAATACTTACAAAAATACTTACAAGATTGTCCCATAAACAAAGTGTATTTTAATCAATGTCTATTGGTATAATAATAAGTTCCACAATTTGATTTGTTAAAATGTTCCTGTGCTGAGATAATCTTATAAATGTGCACATGCTACATACTATTAAATGGCTGTGTCTGATCATACCACAGCACCTTGCTAGGGAAGGATACAAAAAAGTATACGGACAGGACAGCATGGGATTGCAGCGGATTCTTTTTGTGAGGCAAAACATTTCCTTACCTGTTTTATTACAGGAATCAGTTCTTTTGCTGCGTCTCTAGCACTCTACTCATATTGGAAATCAAGTCAGTGACACCTAATGTCAGCTTACTTGATTTATGATGAACTCCACACCCACGCACAAAGACGGCCACACACTGGACCTCATCTTCACCCGCCTCTGTTCCCTATCTAACCTCTCTAGCTCACCTCTCCCTCTTTCTGACCACAACCTACTCACATTCTCTTCTCTCTCCTCTCCAGGGCAACAATCCCCACTCCACAAAGTTGCATACCCTCGCAGACATCTCAAACACCTTGACCTACACTCACTCTCTGAATCCCTCCTCCCTCTTACAGACATTAGTTCCTTACATGATGCAGATGTTGCTGCCACTTTATACAACACCACAACCGCTGCAGCTCTCGATTCGGTCGCCCCCCCTCACACATACCAAGGCTCGCACAATCAACAGACAACCGTGGCACACCAGCCTAACTGAAGAACTGCGACGGGCCTCCAGGGTTGCTGAACGTAGATGGAAAAGGTCCCAGTCCAATGAGCACTTCATCGCATTCAAACAGTCCCTCACTACCTTCAAGTCCACATTCACTGCAGCAAAACAAACATACTTCTCATATCTTCCCTGTCTCACAACCCTAAACAACTATTCAACACCTTCAACTCTCTCCTCCCCCAGTGCCTCCTCCCTCTCCTCTTATTTCAGCCAAAGACTTTGCCTCATTCTTTAAGTAGAAGATTGACACCATCAGACAAAGCTCTTGCCTAAAGCCCCGACAGCCCCTCCCCACACCTACTCAACCCTCTTCCTCCAAAACCACCTTCTCCACCATTTCTGAAGATAAACTTTCCTCTTTACTCTCCAAATCACACCTCACCACCTGTGAACTTGACCCAATCCTATCCCACCTCATCCCAAACCTTACCACTAGCTTCATCCCAACCCTAGCCCACCTCTTCAACCTGTCACTAACAACTGGTGTCTTCCCCTCATGCTTCAAACATGCCTCAATCTCACCCATCCTCAAAAAACCCTCCCTTGACCCATCCTCTGTGTCTAGCTATCGCCCCATATCACTTCTCCCCTATGCCTCAAAACTACTGGAACAACATGTCCACTCTGAGCTGTCCTCCCACCTCTCCTCCTGCTCCCTGTTCGACCGCCTACAATCTGGTTTCCGACCGCACCATTCTACTGAAACTGCACTGACTAAAGTCACCAATGACCTACTAACCTCCAAAGCTAAGCGACACTACTCTGTCCTCCTCCTCCTAGACCTGTCATCTGCCTTTGACACAGTGGACCATTCCATATTACTACACTCTCTCATCTCTCGGCATCACAGACTTGGCCCTATCCTGGATCTCCTCATACCTAACAGACAGGACATTCAGTGTCTCCCACTCACACACCACCTCCTTATCTCGCCCCCTATCTGTCGGTGTCCCCCAAGGTTCAGTTCTAGGACCGCTGCTCTTCTCCATCTACACCTTAGGCCTGGGACAGCTCATAGAATCTCATGGCTTTCATTATCACCTCTATGCTGATGACACACATCTACCTCTCTGGACCCGATATCACCTCCTTACTAACCAAAATCCCACAATGTCTGTCTGCTATCTCATCCTTCTTCTCTGCCAGATTTCTAAAACTTAACATGGACAAAATGGAATTCATCATCTTTCCGCCATCTCATTCAACCCCCCCAACTGACCTATCTATCAACGTCAATGGCTGCCCACTCTCCCCAGTCCCTCAAGCTCACTGCCTTGGGGTAACCCTGGACTCAACTCTCCTTCAAACCACATATCCAAGCCCTTTCCACTTCCTGCCGATTCCAACTCCAAAATATCTCCCGGATCCGCACATTGATAAACCATGCATCTGCAAAAAAACTAGTGCACGCCCTCCTCATCTCCCGCCTTGACTACTGCAACCTCTTACTCTGTGACCTCCCCTCTAACACTCTCGCACCCCTCCAATCTATCCTAAGCTCTGCTGCCCGACTAATCCACCTGTCGTCTCCCCCCCACCGCGCTATTCCCCGGCCTTTCCTCTCTGTCAATCTCTCCACTGGCTCCCCATTGCTCAGAGACTCCAGTTCAAAACCATAACCATGACATACAAAGCCATTCACAACCTGTCTCCTCCATATATCTCTGACCTAGTCTCCCGATACATACCCGCACGCAACCTCCGATCCTCACAAGATGTCCTTCTCTACTCCCCTCTGATCTCCTCCTCCCACAACCGTATACAAGATTTCTCCTGTGCATCCCCCCCTACTCTGGAACTCTCTACCCCAACGTATCAGACTCTCGCCTACCGTGGAAACCTTCAAAAGGAACCTGAAGACCCACCTCTTCCGACAAGCCTACAACCTGCAGTAACCACCGCTGCACGACCAGCTCTACCGTCACCTACTGTATACTCGCCCATCCCTTGTAGATTGTGAGCCCTTGCGGGCAGGGTCCTCGCTCCACCATACCGCTGCACGACCAGCTCTACCCTCACCTACTGTATCCTCACCCATCCCTTGTAGATTGTGAGCCCTCGCGGGCAGGGTCCTCGCTCCACCATACCGCTGCACGACCAGCTCTACCCTCACCTACTGTATACTCACCCATCCCTTGTAGATTGTGAGCCCTTGCGGGCAGGGTCCTCGCTTCTCCTGTACCAGTCGCTGTCACATTGTGTTCAAGTTTATTGTAATTGTTCTTGTATTATACTGCTTTTTCACATGTAAAGCGCCATGGAATAAATGGCGCTATAATAATAAATAACTCTAGAGACTAGTGATTTGGGCAAAAACACTCACTTCTATGATAAAACATAGGGGCAATGTTTTACCTCGCAGAAAGCAGCAGCTGCAAACCATAGTTATGTCATCTGTATAATCGCTTATTCTTCCTTCCTTGGCCAGGAATTGTAATATGTGCTGACCATCTTCCTACTTGGTCAGACACATCAAATGCTGCTACGTACTATATAATGGCTGTAAGTTTACGTCATGGTCTGGAAGGGGTTCTTGACTTGAGCTATGCCTGCACGATCGCCGCCGCAAGTTCAGCTTAATGGGGTTGTCCACTACTAGGACAACCCCTTCTTAATGTTCAGCCCCGATAAAATAAACCTTTACTCGCCTCCCATGCTGGCTCTGTTCCAGTGGTATCTGTACTCTGTCCCAGTGCTGTGATGTGGTGGAATGACACGTGATGCCTGGTGTCACTGTCCCCACCTCCTGTCGAAATGAACATGAAGAGGAAGTCCAGGATCAGCTGCAGCCGGACTTCCGCTTCATGTTCAGTTTGTACGAAGGCGGGGACAGAGATACCAGCGCTGATTGGGCGTCACGTGTCATTACACCGCATCATAGCCCTGGGACCGCGAGGTTTGTTTGTTTATCTGGGCCATACATTTAGTTTAAGAAGGGGTTGTCCTAGTAGCGGACAACCCCTTTGAAGAAGTGCTCCCATCAACTTTTATCCTCTTAATATATTGGAATCATATTGTATAGCACTGTGTACTTACAATTGCTCATTTTACCCAGCTAATTATTCTCTTTTCCATTAGTTCTTCGACATCACGTGATTAAAAACTGACTTAGTGAATCGTTCAAAGCACAAGAGCTCATTAATCAAGTTTGGCCAGGGTGCTCGGGTATGCTCCGAGTATCGTGGGTGCTCGATTGACACGTTTGTGTCCCCACGGCCGCATGTTTGGTGATTGTCCAACAGCCGCGAAACATGCAGCTGCGAGGACTCAAACATGTAACTCGAGCACCCGCGATACTCTGTGCATACCCGAGCACCCTAGGCAAACTCGAGTAACGCTCAGTGGCGCTCATCGTTGCTTAAAAGGATTTAGTAAGTCAGTTTTTAAGTCCTGTGTGTAATGCTGTGGTTGAAATATAGAAATTTACATGCAGCATAATGGCCCCGCTGTATACGCAGTAGCATTTCTTGTTTGCCGATAGATGCTACTGCGCAAGCGCGGCCGGCGGAGCCATATTGATACAAGCAAAAAAAAATTTCCTCCAGCAAAACGGCTCCCATGTGTGTGCAGTAGCATCTATCGGCAAACAAGAAATGCTACTGCTTGCCGGCGCCATTTTGTTGGAGGAAAAAAAAGTTGCAGCATTATGGTGCTGCACTTGCGCAGTAGCATCTATCGGCAAGCGAGATATGCTACTGCACATGCGCGGGCAGCAGGGCCATCTTGCTTCATGTCAATTTATACATTTCAACCACAGAATTACACATGCAGTATTAAAAATAGGAGGCAGGTTACTGAGGGCATAATGACCTGTCAGAAGGCATACAGTGGAATACATAAGCAGAGCACCAGATAAAGCCCCTCCCCAAAGGCTGCCCCAAAGCCCGAGAATATAATTTTACCAGGTCCTCTAGGGACAGGAAACACATGAGAGGTTAAAAGCCCCCCTTCACCTCACCCTCAGTGTTTTTCCAGTCCCTAGCAGGACAGGACGGTAGAAGACCATTGAAAAGGGTACCTGTGAGCTAGGGAGTTTGGGGGGGATCCATTTCTCCTTTCCCCCTGTCAAGATGCTCCATGCTGATACCCCACTGGGCGGGGGTCTCTCAGCCAAGTTAGTGGAAGCAGGGGGGCTCCCAACTGCGCCTTTCCCTCTCATAGAGGGCTCTCGGCTGTACGCCAGCAGACTTCTAGGTCTTGCCTGATTGTATTCCAGGGGTGGAGCGCATGCCATGCCTGCCGGCAGTCTTCCGGCCTGCGCGTGCGTTCCGGTAAGGAGGTCATGCGATATCCACCAGACGAACTTCTCGATTCCGGCATGCGCTCCGGGGGCGTAACGCGCTTCTGGGACGCACTTTCATGAGTCGTGGGTTCCAGACTGGAACGCACTCTGGATTTACACAAATGTCGCTTGATTCTGGACAGCAGGGCATACATCCCTGCAAGGTATTGTGGGGGATAACGAGTTGGAATGTGCCACAACCACCTTGACCAGGTAATACTCTATAAAAGGGTATTCTTACAAGTGTGCACATTCTGATACGATGGATTCCAATCCTGCACGTTCAGAAACCAGCAGAGTCCCCGGGTAGTGTGAGTATAGGCCCTGTTTATTGTGCCTCAATCTACTGAAACACACAGAACAAATTTTAAATAAAGTTCCCGTGTCTCCTTCTAAAAAAAACAAGATAGAGGAACCCAGAGGTCCGGATCATCCTCACGGAAGAAACCCCGAAAATGCTTATGTGGCTCTAAGCGCCAAGATTGCTACAAAAA
Organism: Phyllobates terribilis; assembly: GCF_046119375.1. Taxonomy (NCBI): domain Eukaryota; kingdom Metazoa; phylum Chordata; class Amphibia; order Anura; family Dendrobatidae; genus Phyllobates; species Phyllobates terribilis. The sequence continues at coordinate 2,055,960 of NW_027363020.1, read as the reverse complement.
TCAGCTGTGTAAAGAATGCATTGCCAAGATTCTCAAGGAAGAGAAAGCAAACGTTCCTAACTGACATGCGTCCTATAATTAGAGAGGAGGTCCAGAATACAGTCTCCAGCCCCAGACGCCTCAATTGCCCCAGGCAGTGCAGCCCCTCTCCCGCCACAAGAGACCTAGGTGGGAGACGGAGGAGTCATCTGGGGAAGAAGAATATCCAGATTCGGTCTCAGACCAGGATCTAGAGAGGGGGGCGGAGGAACCTTTTTACCATCAGAAGAAATGATAAAATGTATCTGTTCCCGGCTGAGCATACTGATGATTTGCTTAAATCAGTGAGGCATACTATGAAATTAGAGGACGCTCATATAACCCATTCCATACAGGATGAAATGTTTGAGGACACGGAGAAATAGGGTGTTTCCTGTTAATGAGTACATCAGGGCCATTTTGGAAAATTGGGCAGACACAGAAAAAAGGCTGATTATTCCGAGAGATTTTAAAGCCCGCCTTCCATTCGATCCGGAGGAAATTAAATTCTGGGAGGAAATTCCCAAAGTAGACATTCCCATTGCAAAGGTTGCAAAGTAAACGTCCATTCCCTTTGAAGACTCCTGCATTAAAGATGCAATGAACAGGAAAGCCAAGAGTCTGCTAAAAAGGTGCTGGGAATCCTCCACAGCAACCATTAAAAAAAAAACTAAGGCTGCGTGCACACGATGCGTTTTTCATGCGTTTATGCTGCGGAATTTCCGCAGCGGAAACGCATCAAAAACGCATGGTAATCCGCACCCCATGGTCCCCAATGGCATTCCGCAATGTCAATGCACATGCTGCGGATTCTTCCGCAGCGTTTCTGCAGGGCTCATAAATCCGCAGCATGTTCATTAATTTTGCGGAAGCGCCGCCATTGACTTGCATTGAGACGCATAGAATGCGCGTCTGTACATTTGTACAAGCGGATTCTATGCATCTCTATGGTACCCAGTTCTGGAGGAGAGAAGACTCTCATCCAGACCTGGGTACCATTGTACCTGTGAAAAAAAGAATAAAATAAAAAATAAAGTTTATATTCACCTGTCCAACGGCTTCTCTCGGCATGCCAGCAGCGCTGAAGGACCTTCGGTGACGTCACAGTTATGTGACCGCAGGCCCTTCACCTCTGTGTCTCGCGATATGCCGGCAGCCGGGAACCAGACAGTAACGAGCGCTGCAGCACACGCCGGGGAATCGGGGGTGAGCATAGCTTTATTTTAAGCATTGTTTTACGGTCACACTATATAAATCCATGCTGGATTTATATAGTGTGACCTAGTTGTCAAGCACTTTCCAAGTGATGCTAATCGCCTGGAAAGCGCTTGTCAATCTGCATGCGGAAACGCATGTGAATCCGCATGTATTCCGCATGTATTCTGCAGGAAAAACGCATGCACAATCTTTTGTAAATCCCATCGTTCCCCTAGGCGAGAGTATACGGGTAAGGGTAAGTTGGTTAGATGGTCTTACCAAAAGGGGGGAAAGGGTAGAGCAGCCCAATTTTCGTCTGGTCCATCAGGCAGACCCTGCTGCCATAAAGATTGGGGTGCTGCTCCGTTTTTTTTCTAGAAAGTTGGCAGTCCATAACGGACAACTGTGACAATACAACTTAAAATCTTAATTAGCCAGACGATTCGATTTGTTAATCCAAGAGAAATACCTTATTGTGTTTGATTAGAGATTGCTGGCTGTGTTTTATTAATGTTCTGCTTGCTCGTCAGTTTATGTACACTAATTTATCTTATAAAGTGTCCAGCATTCCACTAATCTCATTAGTATCTCAGGAGCCTCTAACCATTGTTCAAAAATCGTCTAGGCAACTGGTTGAGTTAGTCGGCCCTGGAAGTCTCCAAAGTCGCAGCAGTTCTATCCCAGGCGGTAGGAGAAGGAAGGGTGAGACTGTGTAATGTTGTACCATCTTGGGTGTTTGCTGCGACTCTTCTGTGTGTTTATTGTCTGCTTTGTGGTTCAATAAAGTATTGCCACGCTGTTTTACTCTCACCCTGTGTTGTCTGAGTAGCGTTACGCCCATGGAAGACCCCGGGTCTTCACAACAACCAATGGATTTCATGGACAATAAAGGAAGGGAACAAAATAGACTTTTCCCATCCTCCCCCGCACCATTTTCAGCTTACCCGACAATATTCCGTTCTGGCCTCAGAAAGCCTCTGGCAAGACATAATAAACCTGGAGACACTAGGCGCAGTCAAACCAGTGCATCCCTCAGAACTAGGCCTGGGACACTATTCTTCCCTCTTTTCGTTAATAAAGCCCTCAGGCAAACGCCGTACAGTCATAAACCTCAAACCCCTAAATCAATGGGTGGAATACATGAGATTCAAAATGGAGACAATAGGATCCAGCATCCCATTAATAGAGAAGAACTCTGTAATGTGCCCCCTGGACCTAAAAGATGCATATTACCATGTTCCTGTCCATCCAAATCATCAACAATTTCTAAAGTTCACTCTCTAACAGGAAAACAGTGTACCATTTCCAGTTCACCTCTCTACCATTTGCCTATCATCCGCTCCTCCAATTTTTACAAAAGTAATGACAGGGGTAGCAGCCTTTCTAAGGAAACAAGGTACGATCATAATTCCTTACCCGGATGATCAGCTTCTAGTGGCCGAATCAAGGTCTCTTCTAGTCCAACAGCCAAAACAGGTGATCGAGACCTTAAAATCCCTAGAGTGGTGCATCAATTGGGAAAAATTGGACCTCCAGCCATACACCAAAAAGTGTTCCTAGTATTGCTCTTAAATTCTCATCTTCAAAATTCCTCCCTGCCTCTAACAAAAGAGGAGGAGATCAGTCTAAAAATACGGAATTTCCAGGAAAGGAATTCCACCTCAGTCAGGTATTCCATGAGAATCCTAGGCCTAATGACTAGAGCCGGCGTCAGCACCTGGCGTGTCGGGGCCCTGAGCAGGCGGGGGGGGCCCACTCGTGGTCGGGCACCCAGCCGGGCTATGGCCGGAGGAGAGCAGTGCCAGCGCCCGCCATTCTCCCCTGCTTGCTCAGGGCCCCGGCAGCCGGATGCTTACCTCTCCCCGTGCTTCCGCAGGTCCACTGTCTTCCTGCTGTGCGCTCCTTGTGACGTCTCGGGTCAGAGGGTGCGGTGACGTCTTTCCACCATGCCCTCCCCTGAGCCGTCACAGGCAGCATAGAGCAGGATGACGCCGGCGACGATGGAGTCCAGACCTGAGCAGCGGCAGCAGGTGAGGAGGAGTGAGGTGAGTATTTGATTTTTTTTTTTAATGTATGGAGGCATGGGGCATTATATTGGGGGGTGACATCCTGCATGGGGCATTATATGGGGGGTGACATCTTGCATGGGGCAGTATAAAGAGGGGGGTGACATCCTGCATGGGGCCTTTAAAGAGAGGGGGGTGATAACCTGCATGGAGCATTATAAAGAGGGGGGGGTGACATCCTGCATGGGGCATTATATGGTGGGGGAAAGGGACATCCTGCATGGGGCATTATATGGTGGGGTAAAGGGACATCCTACATGGGGCATTATATGGCAGGGGGAGGTGATATCCTGCATGGGGCATTATATGGGGTGTGACATCCTGCATGGGGCATTATATGGGGGGGAGTGACATCCTGCATGGGGCATTATATGGGGGGCAGTGACATCCTGCATGGGGCATTATATGGTGGGGACAAGTGATATCCTGCATGGGCCATTATATGGGGGGAAAGGGACATCCTGCATAGGGCATTATATGGGAGGGAGAAGTGATATCCTGCATGGGGAATTATATGGGGGGGAGTGACATCCTGCATGGGGCATTATATGGGGGGGAAGAGACATCCTGCATGGGGCATTATATGGGGGGGGAGGTGATATCCTGCATGGGGCATAATATGGGGGGTGACATCCTGCATGGGGCACTATAGGGGGGGAAGTGACATCCTGCATGGGGCATTATATGGGGGGGAGTGACATCCTGCCTGGGGCATTATATGGGGGGAAAGGGACATCCTGCATAGGGCATTATATGGGAGGGAGAAGTGATATCCTGCATGGGGCATTATATGGGGGGGAGTGACATCCTGCATGGGGCATTATATGGGGGGAAGAGACATCCTGCATGGGGCATTATATGGGGGGCAGGTGATATCCTGCATGGGGCATAATATGGGGGGTGACATCCTGCATGGGGCACTATATGGGGGGGAAGTGACATCCTGCATATGGGGCATTATATGGGGGGAGTGACATCCTGCATGGGGCATTATATGGGGGGGACAAGTGATATCCTGCATGGGCCATTATATGGGGGGAAAGGGACATCCTGCATAGAGCATTATATGGGGGGGAGAAGTGATATCCTGCATGGGGCATTATATGGGGGGGAGTGACATCCTGCATGGGGCATTATATGGGGGGGAGAGACATCCTGCATGGGGAATTATATGGGGGGAGGGACATCCTGCATAGGGCATTATATGGGGGGAGAAGTGACATCCTGCATGGAGCACTATATGGGGGGAGTGACATCCTGCATGGGGCATTATATGGGGGGTGACATCCTGCATAGGGCATAATATGGGGAGGTGACATCCTGCATGGGGCATTATAAGGGGGGAACAGTCTGCATAGGGCATTATGTGGGGGGAACAGCCTGCATGGAGCATTATATGGGGGCCAGTATCCTGTATGGAGCGTTATAAGGGGACCAGTATCCTGTACAGGGCATTATTTGGGGGCCAGTATCCTGTACAGAGCATTTTATGGGGGCCAGTATTCTGTATGGAGCGTTATATGGGGGCCAGTATTCTGTATGTAGCATTATATGGGGGCCAGTATTCCGTATGGAGTGTTATATGGGGGCCAGTATTCTGTATGAAGCATTTTATGGGGGCCAGTATACTGTGTGGAGCGATTTGCTGGTTTCTGAGCTATTGTGGAATTTACAATAGATATCGGTCATGTAATGTAAGAAGTGAAATCTTTGCATTGTACTATACCTATATTTCTCTGCGTTATCTGTGCATCATGAATCGTGGTATGTGGGGCCCACTGAGACTCTTTCGCCCGGGGCCCAGAAAAACCTGGAGCCGGCCCTGCTAATGACGTCCTGTATCCCAAGTGTAAGATGGGCCCAGGCTCTCTCAAGGCCCTTGCAAAAGGCAATCCTGTCGACGTCTGGCCTGGACAAAGGGATGAGACTGTCGGCAGAACTAAGATCTTCCCTTTCTTGGTGGACATCCCTGTCGAACCTAAAAAAGGGCGTAGATTGGATCCTTTTACCCTCCAATCGGATCACTACAGATGCCATTCAGAAGGGCTGGGGCGCTGATGTAGAGGGCCGTTATCTTCAGGGCACATGGTCTCCCGTGGTGCAAAGAAGATCATCCAATTTCAGAGAGTTACATGCAGTCTGGGAAACAATCCAGCAATGCCAGGATTTGGTTAAGGGATGTCACATAAAGATCTTCTCAGGCAACAGTATACCGTCTCCTTCCTAAGCCGGCAGGGAGGCCCAAAAGGAAAGTTGTTATTAGCGGAACACATCTTCCGGTGGGCAGAGAAAAATGTTCTTTCAGTGTCAGCGGTCCATCTCAGGGATCCAAAAACAGAATAGCAGATTTTCTCAGCAGAGAGAGAATATGGTCCTCCAAGTGGGAACTGAACCCAGAGATCTTCCAGCAAATAGTCCAGAGATGGGGCATACTCTGCATAGAATTATTCGCAACCAGGAAGAACAGTAAACTTCAGCAATTTTTTTCTATGAACCCAAAGGACAATCCGGAGGAAGTGGACATTCTATCTCAGCCCTGGGTAATAGGCCTTCTGTACGCCTTCCCTCCGATTCCGCTTATCTCAAGAGTATTGACAAAAGTCCGAGAAGAACGGGCGACTTTAATTCTGATAACTCCCTACTGGCCCAAGAAGAACTGGCTCCCGATCTTACACCACATGTCTCTGGATTATCTATTCAGACTTCTGGACAGAGAGGATCTACTGTCTCAGTGAACCCTATTGCATCAGGACGTTCACTTCCTTGAATTGACTGCATGCATCCTAAGTTCCAAAAGCCTCTCAGATCGGGTAATAACAACTCTGCAGGCTAATAGGAAACTGATAACGTCAACAATTTGTACTTTCACAGGACAGTCAGTTCTGGACATTTCTTGTCCGCATCTCCCTAAAATCCTGGAATTCCTCAAGCAAGGATTTGACAAAGGATTGAGACTAAGCACATTAAAGGTACAGATCTCTGCCCTAAGTGCCTTCCTGGACTACTCCCTGGTAGACCACCCGTGGATATCAAGATATACTAGAGCTGTTACTCCCCTAAAGCCTGCCTACAATTAGTAACAATGTACCATCATGGGATCTAATTCAAGTGCTAGGAGCCCTATGCAAACCTCCTTTTGAGCCCCCCCGAACAGGTGGGTATCGATCTACTCTCCATTAAGTCCGCTTTCTTGGTGGCAGTCACGGCAAAGCGAGTGGGTGAGATTCAGGCGCTTTCAGTATTAGACCCTTATCTGAAAGTTTTAGAGGACAGATTAATTTTCAGACTAGATCCCTCCTTTCTTCCCAGAGTGGTATCCAATACGAACCTAAATCAGGAAATAATTTTACCATCTTTTTGCCAGTTTCCAAAAAATGACAAAGACAAATTATTCCATACCCTGGATGTAAAAAGGTCGGTGGTCAGCTATGTGGAAGTAACAGCTCCCTGGAGGCAGGACTCAAATTTGTTCCTACAGTACTCAGGAAGAAACCAAGGAAAAAGGCCCCCAAACCAACTTTGGCGAGATGGATAACTAGAACTACCGCCCTCACATACGAGTCAGAGGGAAAAGAACCACCAATTAGCATTAGAGTCCATTCAACTAGGGCAATTTCCGTATCCTGGGCAGGGAAGGCAGGAGCATCGGTGGACCAGATCTGTCAAGCAGCAATTTGGTCCAATATATCTACATTTAGTAAACACTATAAGTTAAATGTACTGTCCAGCCAACAGCTAGTTTATGGACATAAAGTCCTTCAATCAGTAGTCTCCTGTCGTGCTGTCATGATGGACGGCCTGGTAAAATAGGAATTATTCCTACCGTTAATTACATTTCCAGGAGTCTGTGGCACCCCAGGGGTCTGGTTGCCACAGTAATAGAAATATTATGTCTGAGAGCAAGTGGGAGGTTTCTCTGGTCAGGAGCCCTAAGCATGCAACACTGCCTGGGAGGGGAGGAATCTGCCCTTATAAACTGAGTCTGGGGCAGGATTAGGAGAGTCAGAGCTTGGAGAGGGAAAGATACAGCAGGAGCTCTGTAGGAACAGTAGCTGAAGACCAGGGGCTGGAGCTGAGCAGAGCTCGCCCTGGCTGAGGACACTACAACCGGACACCGGAGTCCGAAGCTGTGGGGACTGATATACACCCAGCAGCAGAAACCAGCCGGCAGGGGATTCCAGGTCCTCTGGCCATAGAAGCCCGGAGGCTCAGTCACAAGAAAGAGACCAGCGCCGCCATCCAGGAGCGGAGGCTAACAGAAGGCCCCAAGTCACCAGCCGTACGGGTGAGCACCACATGGTATACTCAGGGACGTGGGCTACTAGTAACCGCTTACAGCAAGGTAGCCAGGAAAGAGTGCAGATAGACGGGGAGGCCTACAACTCCGCCTGGCCAGGGGAGATCCTGCTTGCTCACAGACTGACCAGGCCTCTACTGCTAACCAGTACTCCCGGGAGGGTCTGCTTTATACCATCAGTAAAGACCCTGAACTGCACCACACGTCTCTGTGTTTCATCGCCGCACCAGCACCATTAGTACTGGGACGCTCACACCATCACTCCCATCATCCACACTAGCTGCCCTGAGGCAATACTTCTCCCGTGGGGAGTTATCCCATTCTTGGCTGCGCATACAACATCAGCCTCAGCGGTCTGCAGCGCAGCGGCGGTCCCCACTGACCGCAATCCACGGGTGGCGTAGTCGGACACTTGTTACAACATTAAGACTGCCACTGGTTTGACCGCCCTGGGCACGGACCGGGTCACTGCCACGGAAGACTACAACCCCCAGCGATCCGGCTCCGGGTACTCCCGCACCGTGCATCCACAACACAGGCCCAGGGGGCGCTTCAAGTCCATCATGACAGCACCGTTATATTCCCTCCCCTGCTCTTAATACTAATGTGAGTGTAACATTGGTGTAAGTTTAAAACCTACTCAATAAATAATGAATAACCATAAAAATCATTTAAAATATGTATTTAATAATTTTTATTCATAAACATGAATAAAAACAACAAAAAAATAAGATACAAGGAAAGGACTCATGGATACCCAATATACCCAGAATAGTTAAATGTGGGGCATAGCATATAGGAATTAATAAATAATAGAAGACAAATCCTGACTATATGTTAAAAGTGCATATGTGCAATAAATACGTGTATCAACAACTAAAAAGTACAAATAAATTAATCACAGTGGATATATTAATAGAAGCGCTAAACTAAATACTTAATATGCCAAAATAAATACATAGACCGGAATAAATACCATATGATTAGGCCCCACAACCTCCAACGCCGTTTCGCCGGATGGCTTTCTCAAGAAGTAGAAGGTAAGTGAAAAAAAGGGTGGTATTATATATATCCCCCGGCCACTGGTGGAATATAACAAATCCCTTCAAGAAAGAGCCCACTCATAGGTGGATGCTCTGTACTCATTTTGTATTGATCAATTTCATTGGTGGACAGTGGAGTATAATTAAACCCCTATATCTTTAAATAGTATGCTTTCCAGCATGGAGCGCATGCCCAGAACATACCATCCGGAAATTACATGATCCGGGTGTGCGGTCCATAAAGCATAGAGAGTGCGTTCCACCGCTGGAACGCACAACCAGGGCGCACACCGCCGGAAGAGGAAGTAATGTACATAGAGGTGCGCAGACCACTGAATATGGAATGTGGGCTCCAGCGATGGAACGCAAGTAAAGGCTCCACCCCCAAGGCTAGATGACGGGCCGTCCATCATGACAGCACCATTATATTCCCTCCCCTGCTCTTAATATTAATGTGGGTGTAACACTGGTGTAAGTTTAATAAAATAGAGTTGCATCTATCCTGGTGTGGTGATTGGTACAAACACTGAGGTTGAGGTGAAGGTTGGGTGGGCTTTTAACCTCTCATGTGTTTTCTGTCCCTAGAGGATAAGTAGGACTGCCTCCTGTCGTGCTGTCATGATGGACTCCTGGAAATGTAATTAACGGTAGGAATAATTCCTAACTCATATAATTCATAACTCAGCATGTAATAAACTCTCTTACATCCATGACTTTTTCCTCTCTAATTCCCTCAACCTTCTGGCTCTCACCGAAACCTGGATCCAGCAGTCAGACACCACCGCCGCTGCAGCTCTCTCCTATGGTGGCCTACACTTCTCTCATACCCCAAGACCTGACAACAGATCAGGTGGAGGTGTTGATCTGCTTCTTTCAACAAAATGTACTTTTCAGGTTACCCCCCCAGTACCCTCCCTTATCTTCCCTTCTTTCGAGGCCCACACAGTCAGACTCTACCGGCCCTTCTCCCTGTGAGTGGCAGTTGTCTATCGCCCTCCAGGTCCCTCCCATCAGTTCCTGGATCACTTTGCTGCCTGGCTTCCAAATTTTCTATCCTGTGATATCCCCACTCTATTCATGGAAGATTTTAATATCCCAATTGGCGATTTTCTTTCCTAATCTGCCGCTCATCTTTTATCTCTAACCTCCTCCTTCATCCTTTCACAGCTTGCTAATTCTCATACACATGAAGACGGGAACACATTGGACCTGATCTTCTCCCGGCTTTGCGCAGTACATGACTTTACTAACTCTCCCCTACCACTCTCTGACCATAATCTTCTTTCATTCTCTGTCAAGAACTGTGAGGCTACTCAAGAAACCCCCACTTTCCACACCTATAGAAATATACGCGCCATTAACACCCAGAAATTTATGAAAAAGTTGCCATCATCATTGGCCCCAATCTCCTCCCTCTCATGTCCCGATTCTGCATTGAAGCATTATAACGAAATATTGCTATGCGCCCTGGATGAAGCCGCACCTCCTACACAAAGAACAATTCGGCATAGACGGCGACAACCCTGGCACACGCCTCAAACATGTCTACTCCAGAGGTGCTCCAGATGCGCTGAACGGCTGTGGAGAAAATCTAATCTGCCGAAAATTTCCTCCATTATAAATGTATGCTGAAAACATATAACTCAGCCCTTCACCTCTCCAAACAAACCTACTTTAACAATCTCATCATCTTACTTTCCAATAATCCTAAACGCCTCTTTGACACGTTTCATTCTCTCCTCAATCAAACAGCACAGACCCCGACCACCGACCTCAGCGCTGACGATCTGGCCAATTATTTCAAAGAAAAAATTGACCATATCCGACAGGAAATTTTCTCCCAATCCCCAAACATTATGCATGCTCTCCCTTGCTCACTTTCTGACTTCAAACCAGTCACGGAAGATGAAATGATCAGGCTCCTTGCATCTTCTCGCCCTACTACCTGCACCAGTGACCCTATTCCCTCACATCTCCTTCAGTCCCTTTCTCCAGCTGTCACCACTCACCTAACTAAAATTTTCAACCTCTCCCTCTCATCTGGTATCTTTTCCTCTTCTTTTAAACACGCCAGCATACATACATTACTTAAAAAAACATCCCTTGACCAGAACTGCACAGCCAACTACAGACCTGTTTCCATTTATCTCTAAACTCCTGGAACACCTGGTCCATTCCCGTCTAATCCGCTAACTCTCAGACAACTCTCTTCTTGACCCTCTACAATCTGGTTTACGCTCTTTACATTCTACTGAAACTGCCCTCACTAAAGTCTCTAATGATCTGCTAACAGCTAAATCTAATGGTCACTACTCCCTGCTGATTCTCCTGGATCTCTCTGCAGCATTCGACACTGTGGATCACCAGCTACTACTCACTATGCTCCGCACTAATGGCCTCAAGGACACTGTTCTCTCCTGGTTCTCCTCCTATCTCTCTGACCGCTCCTCCTCTGTGTCTTTTGCCGGCTCGTCCTTCTCTCTCCTTCCCCTTACTGTCGGGGTTCCTCAAGGATCAGTCCTAGGCCCCCTTCTTTTCTCCTTATACACCCCTCCTATTGGACAAACAATCAACAGATTCGGTTTTCAGTACCATTTCTATGCTGATGACACCCAATTATATACCTCTGCTCCGGACATCACCCCTCCATTACTACAAAAGACCAGTGATTGTCTTTCTGCTGTGTCTAACATTATGTCCTCCCTCTGTCTAAAACTGAGTCTGTCAAAAACTGAACTACTCGTATTTCCTCCCTCCACTAACCTACCTGTGCCCGATATTGCCATTTCCATTTGTGGCTTAACCATTACTCCCCAGCAACAAGCCCGCTGTCTTGGGGTCATTTTTGATTCAGATCTTTCCTTCACTCCTCACATCAAATCACTCGCTCGTTCATGTCATCTACACCTCAAAAACATCTCAAGAATCAGGACATTTCTCACCTTTGACTCAGCAAAAACTCTTACTGTAGCTGTTATTCATTCTCGTCTCGACTATTGCAACTCTCTACTAATCGGTCTCCCTCTTACTAAACTCTCCCCTCTCCAATCCGTCCTTAACGCAGCAGCAAGGATCATATTCCTCGCCAACCGCTACACCGATGCCTCTTCCCTGTGCCAGTCATTGCATTGGTTACCCATCCAATATAGAGTTCAATTTAAACTTATCATGCTTACCCACAAAGCACTCCATGCTTCAGTACCCCCCTACATCTCCTCCCTTGTCTCAGTCTACCACCCTACACGTGCCCTCCGTTCTGCCAATGACTTAAAACTAAAATCCTCCATAATCCGAACTTCCCACTCCCGTCTCCAAGATTTCTCGCGTGCACTACCCAGGACATTTTGATTAATTCCCAATACCCACAGTTTCAAGCGGACCCTAAAAACCCATTTCTTTAGACTGGCGTATCGCCTAAACACACTATCTGTCCGTCCCAGTTTTCACCCATATTAAAATCTTCAATTTCAGGTTCATACCATCCATGTACTTAATAGCCTCGGTCAGGACTGCACACATACTGGCTGGCGACCAGTCCATGTATTATTATTTATCCTATTTAGTATATCAAGGCTGCATTATACAATATATGTACACTTTACCTTTTGTGTCTCCCCCATTTCCTCATAGACTCTAAGCTTGCAAGCAGGGCCCACACTCCTTTTGATTTGAGAAATGCTTATTCTGTATTGTTTGTATAAGTCCCCCTAAAATTGTAAAGTGCTGCAGAATATGTTGGCGCTATAAAAATAAAAATTATTATTATTATTCCTATTATCTCAAAACTGAAAATAAAGATTAAAAAAGAACCACAGGACGGATTTCATCAACCCAGGTATCATTTTAAACAGTGTAACGGCGCCAACCTGACAGTGTATGTGGTTTACTGAACACAATCCTGCTAACAGGTGCGCTTTAAAGCAAGACTTAATCATCATCATAGAAAGTAGGACACACAGAAAAGGACCTTAAATTCTGTATTATTGATCATGTCTCTGTACTTAGGAGAGGAGGCGATAGGGAAAAATTACTGAAGAAAAAAGGATTAGAGTGGATTTATAAATTGGATTCCCTAAAACCAAATGGACTCAATGTAGATTTTAAATTACATACTTTGGTTTAATCTCCCTACGTAGAGCTCTCTTCTGTTCTGTGCTATAATAAGAATTATTGCTCATTTTTTTCTTAACTTTTTTGCAGATCACATGCACGAGAATTATGACTCAATCCCACCTTTTGATTTGCGCTATAAAAGGAAATGAACTGTTCATACAAATTGTTGCTCCACTGTGTATAATAATGGTTTTGATTGCTGTTTGAGGTTATTTGAATAGGATTGATTAAAAATGTGTACTGTCCCTTTAAAACATAAGCTACATATGTCAGAGCATGAATTGATATATAAATATCTATACATTGCTGTTATCAATCATTTCTAAACATTAATCAATAAAAGACATTGGATTAGGCACATAAATATGGAGTCACATTTGGTTATAATGGTACAAAAACAGATTTGATTGAAAATTGAGCGCATAGATATGCACAGTAAACAGGGCTATGACAAAATGGCCGGACGCGTGCGTACTAAAATGTTAAACGCTACCCCTAAGGTGAAAGCGTTGGTGACACGCGCAGTAGCATTTCTGGGACACCGATATGTGACGGGTATGGTCTTTGTACAATGCGGTGGGCTGAGTCATAATTAAAGATTGATATTTTGCACCTGTGTCGCTTTACACATAATTAAGCACTTTACAATATGGCATTTATTTTATGTACTATTATGAAACATTGATGGCACGTTTGATTCTGTACTATCATGATTATATGAATTGCACTAAAATGCACTTTATTATGAAATTGTATTAAGAAAGTGGATGTATTTATTAATTGGCATTATTATTGATTTGATTATATGTCACTGCTTGATAAAGTTCCACATTTGGAAAGAAACGTCGCCATCTGAATAGGTTAATAAAATCTGCACATTTTTTGGACCATGGAGTGCTGCCTCTTTTCACTTGGACTTTTAAAGATTTGGTTTTGCCTGGGAGGCTCTGCAACCATTTTCTATTGCTGGTGCTGCACTTTTTTCTTATTTATCCATAAATACGTATATTTACCGTATGTAAAATACACATTTGGTTTCGCTGTGTCCGAAATGACCTATAAAACTCTCACATGGCAAAGAACTATGCTTTTTCATCATACCTCCAAAAAAAATGGAATAAAATCTGATCAAAAAGTCGAATGTAAATAAATGTTTTATCGCTGAAGAAATCAATCTTTTCCCACTAAAAAACAAGCCACCATACAGCTCCGTCAGCAGAGAAATAAGTTATATCCCTCAGAACATAGCGATACAAAAACAATTTTTTTTTTTTTTCTATAAAATAGTTTTTAATGTGTAAAGGCGGCAAAACATTAAAAAAAAAAGCTGGAGTTGGTTATGGGTTTTCAGGGTTTCCATGTAAATCTCTGAAATATGTGATTCAGACTGAACCTCCAGCGGAAGATTCCCTATAATGAGGCAAATGGAGACACTGGCCTGCGATTTAACGGTGTCCGTCTTTTTACGGCTATGTTCACAATTTGCATTTTTGCTGCATTTTTTTATGCAAATTAAAAGCTGCGTTTTACAGTACGAGCAAAAGCTGTAAGATTTCAGAAATCTCATACACACGCATTGGTTTGTTTTCTTGATTAATTGGAAAGCTGCAGTGTGTCACTTCGTTCAGCTTTTTGCTGTGTTTTTTCACCCATAGAAAACAGTTATCAGGTTTTGGTGCAGAAATCTCAGGAACAACAGGCACTAAACTGTATCAGCATGAAAATGCAGGGCAAAAAAACGCAGCAAAACCAGCTTTTTTAAGCAGGAAAAAAACGCAGCAAAAACGCAACGTGTGAACCTAGCCTAAGTGTGCATAAAAGCATGGTTGGCCACAGTTTTGTGCACCTCTTTAAAGGATGCCACTTGAATAGAAGCCAGACTGAGAACAGAATAATTCTGCTGCCTCATTATAGTGATTAGATCCGTCAGGGGTTTCATCTGAATCACGTCATTCGGAGATTTAAATGGAAACCCCGATGTAAGTGCTCAACGTAGAGCACAGGATAAATATGATTCAAAATGTTATGTAAAATGTACCCAATAAAAGCTACAACTTAATCCACAAAAAAAGCAAGTCCGTCATCTGTTAACGGAAATATAGGGGGCTTCCACGTTACTGGTAGTACAAAGGCTCTGGAAAAGCAAAATGGCTCCTTTCCCCTCAAAAGAAATCCAGCAAATTCTGCGCTCCCAAATACAAATGCCTCCTCCCTTCTGAGCCCTACAGTGTGTCTAAACCACATTTAGCGTCCCCATGTTTGACATTTCTGTAGCTATGGGAGTCCGCCTATTTTACGTGCGCATGTCTCCAGAAGCATGAGCTGGGCATAGCGTACTGGGCACTATAACGTACTGGGCACTATAATAGCAGATGTGGAATTTTCACTGAGCAACATTCACTGCTGCTCGTTTCTGGAAAACATCCCTGGAGTCAAAATCATCACTACATCTGTAGATAAATTCCCAGAGGGGTGTAATTTTCAAAATGTGGTCACTTGAGGAGGAATTCTGCTCTTCTGACACTTAGGGGCTCTGTATATGGAGTCTGCAAACTATTCTACGATAATTTGTTCTCAGCCAAATAGCGCTCCTTCCCTCCCGAGTCTTGCCGTGTGACTAAGCAGTACTGTACAGCCACATATTGGGTATTTCTGCATTCAGAAGAAATTGTGGGGCAAATTGTGGTGCCATTTTTACTCATTTTCCCAGGTGAAAATGTAAAATAGGGTGCTTAAACAAAATTTTTGTGGTAAAAATGTTGGTTTATTTTTTCTTCACCTGTCCAGTGGTATAAAATTCCATGACACATATGTGGTGTCAATGTGATCACTGCGCCCCTAGATGAATTCATTGAGAGGTGTAGTTTGTAAAATTGGATCTTTTATGGGGGGTTCTACTATTCTACCACCTCAGGGACTCTCCCAGTGGGTAATGGCACCTGCAATTCTTAACAGTAAAATCTGCCCTATAATATGACGCTCCTTCCCTTCGGAGCTTTTGACTGTACCTCAAAAGTAGTTCCCGATCACATGTAGGGTATTGGCGCACACAGGAAAAAATAGACCTCAGTTTGTTGTGCAGTTTCTCCTATTAGCCCTTATAAATAGAGATGAGCGTTGTTCGACTCGAACTGTTCACCAATCTCAAATTCGAGCTGTTTTGGGCGGTGTTCGAGCCGTTCGGCGAACACGAACGATTTGAAAAAAATTTGGCTGTTCGAGGTTATGTTCGATAACTGTTCATGCACCAAAATCATAACTGGATTTTTTCTCAGTAATGCTGAAAATTAATGTTAATACGCAGTTTGAGTGTACAGCGGGGCGGGGGGAGGGGCAGGGGATGGATCTCTGCAGAAATAATGAAGATCTCCATTTTTTTTTTCTCTTTCCCGCATTTACAGTGGGGAGGTGCAATCTGTCAGCCTATCAGCAGCGCACACACGGAGCGAACTGCTTTTTTTCACACAAGCAAGGGCATGTGTCATTGGCAGTGTATGTCACATGTCCTTGCCCTATAAGACCCAGCCATTTTCCCCGTCGCCACCATTTTCTCACTGCTGCAGCTGCGTGTTAGACGGCACCGCTGTTGCTGTGTGCGCTATACCTTGTTAATTTAAAGCCAATTTTCGCACAAATCTACAGATAGCTTGGGAGTAGGGAATAGTTGTGATTGCAGTCCTTTTAAGGACTAGGTTACAGCATTTCCTACGACTTTTATCAGGCAGGTCTGTGCTCTTAAATAGATAGGTTGGGAGTAAAGACTAATTGTAATTGCAGTCCTTTTCAGGACTAAGTTACATCAGTTCCTATCAGTTTTTGACAGGCAGGTCTGTGCCAGTGCTGTGCAAGTTTTTTTCACAGCATTTGGCTAAATCTAGCAAAGCTAATCCTTTTTGGCCTATTGCAGAGTGTGTTAGTCAGTGGAGTAGCCTATCTGTGTTGCAAGCTACACCACCTGTGTATAGAATACCAATTTTTTTACTGCACCTAGTGAAGTAAAACCTTTTGGGCATAGCATCATTCTATTAGTCCATCTATACTGACCTCCATCAGTTTGCAAATTGAATATAATTTTTTTCTGCATCAAGCTCTGAAAAAATATTTGGGCTTCTAGCAGTGTGTGGGACTTGGTCTATTAGTCCATCTATACTGACCTCCATCAGGTTGCAAATTGAATATAATTGTTTTCTGCATCTAGCTCTGAAAAAATATTTGGGCTTCTAGCAGTGTGTGGGACTTGTTCTATTAGTCCATCTATACTAACCTCCATCAGGTTGCAAATTGAATATAATTTTTTTCTGCATTTAGCTCTGAAAAAATATTTGGCCTTCTAGCAGTGTGTGGGACTTAGTCTATTAGTCCATCTATACTGACCTCCATCAGGTTGCAAATTAAAAATAATTTTTATCTGCATCTAGCTCTGAAAAAAGATTTGTCCTTCTAGCAGTGTGTGGGACTTGGTCTATTAGTCCATCTATACTGACCTCCATCAGGTTGCAAATTGAATATAATTTTTTTCTGCATCTAGCTCTGAAAAAATATTTGGGCGTCTAGCAGTGTGTGGGACTTGGTCTATTAGTCCATCTATACTGACCTCCATCAGGTTGCAAATTGAATATAATTTTTTTCTGCATCTAGCTCTGAAAAAATATTTTGGCTTCTAGCAGTGTGTGGGACTTGTTCTATTAGTCCATCTATACTGACCTCCATCAGGTTGCAAATTGAATATCATTTTTTTCTGCATCTAGCTCTGAAAAAATATTTGGGCTTCTAGCAGTGTGTGGGACTTGTTCTATTAGTCCACCTATACTGACCTCCATCAGGTTGCAAATTGAATATAATTTTTTTCTGCATCTAGCTCTGAAAAAATATTTGGGCTTCTAGCAGTGTGTGGGACATGGTCTATTAGTCCATCTATACTGACCTCCATCAGGTTGAAAATTAAAAATAATTTTTATCTGCATCTAGCTCTGAAAAAATATTTTGACTTCTAGCAGTGTGTGGGACTTGTTCTATTAATCCATCTATACTGACCTCCATCAGGCTGCAAATTAAAAATAATTTTTTGTCTGCATCTAGCTCTGAAAATATATTTGCCCTTCTAGCAGTGTGTGGGACTTGTTCTATTAGTCCATCTATACTGACCTCCATCAGGTTACAAATTAAAAATAATTTTTATCTGCATCTAGCTCTGAAAAAATATTTGCCCTTCTAGCAGTGTGTGGGACTTGTTCTATTAGTCCATCTATACTGACCTCCATCAGGTTGCAAATTAAAAATAATTTTTATCTTCATCTAGATCTGAAAAAATATTTGCCCTTCTAGCAGTGTGTGGGACTTGGTCTATTAGTCCATCTATACTGACCTCCATCAGGTTGCAAATTGAATATAATTTTTTTCTGCATCTAGCTCTGAAAAAATATTTGGGCTTCTAGCAGTGTGTGGGACTTGGTCTATTAGTCCATCTATACTGACCTCCATCAGGTTGCAAATTGAATATAATTTTTTTCTGCATCTAGCTCTGAAAAAATATTTGGGCTTCTAGCAGTGTGTGGGACTTGTTCTATTAGTCCACCTATACTGACCTCCATCAGGTTGCAAATTGAATATAATTTTTTTCTGCACCTAGCTCTGAAAAAAATATTTGGGCTTCTAGCAGTGTGTGGGACATGGTCTATTAGTCCATCTATACTGACCTCCATCAGGTTGAAAATTAAAAATAATTTTTATCTGCATCTAGCTCTGAAAAAATATTTGGACTTCTAGCAGTGTGTGGGACTTGTTCTATTAATCCATCTATACTGACCTCCATCAGGTTGCAAATTAAAAATAATTTTTTGTCTGCATCTAGCTCGGAAAAAATATTTGCCCTTCTAGCAGTGTGTGGGACTTGTTCTATTAGTCCATCTATACTGATCTCCATCAGGTTGCAAATTAAAATTAATTTTTATCTGCATCTAGCTCTGAAAAAATATTTGCCCTTCTAGCAGTGTGTGGGACTTGGTCTATTAATCCATCTATACTGACCTCCATCAGGTTGCAAATTAAAAATAATTTTTTGTCTGCATCTAGCTCTGAAAAAATATTTGCCCTTCTAGCAGTGTGTGGGACTTGTTCTATTAGTCCATCTAAACTGACCTCCATCAGGTTGCAAATTAAAAATAATTTTTAACTTCATCTAGCTCTGAAAAAATATTTGCCCTTCTAGCAGTGCGTGGGACTTGGTCTATTAGTCCATCTATACTGACCTCCATCAGGTTGCAAATTGAATATAATTTTTTTCTGCATCTAGCTCTGAAAAAATATTTGGGCTTCTAGCAGTGTATAGGACTTGGTCTATTAGTCCATCTATACTGACCTCCATCAGGTTGAAAATTGAATATAATTTTTTTCTGCATCTAGCTCTGAAAAAAATTTGGGCTTCTAGCAGTGTGTCGGACTTGTTCTTTTAGTCCATCTATACTGACCTCCATCAGGTTGCAAATTGAATATAATTTTTTTCTGCATCTGGCTCTGAAAAAATATTTGGGCTTCTAGCAGTGTGTGGGACTTGTTCTATTAGTTCATCTATACTGACCTCCATCAGGTTGCAAATTAAAAATAATTTTTATCTGCATCTAGCTCTGAAAAAATATTTGCCCTTCTAGCAGTGTGTGGGACTTGTTCTATTAGTCCATCTATACTGACCTCCATCAGGTTGCAAATTAAAAATAATTTTTATCTTCATCCAGCTCTGAAAAATTATTTGCCCTTCTAGCAGTGTGTGGGACTTGGTCTATTAGTCCATCTATACTGACCTCCATCAGGTTGCAAATTGAATATAATTTTTTTCTGCATCTAGCTCTGAAAAAATATTTGGGCTTCTAGCAGTGTGTGGGACTTGTTCTATTAGTCCATCTATACTGACCTCCATCAGGTTGCAAATTAAAAATAATTTTTTGTCTGCATCTAGCTCTGAAAAAATATTTGCCCTTCTAGCAGTGTGTGGGACTTGTTCTATTAGTCCATCTAAACTGACCTCCATCAGGTTGCAAATTAAAAATAATTTTTAACTTCATCTAGCTCTGAAAAAATATTTGCCCTTCTAGCAGTGTGTGGGACTTGGTTTATTAGTCCATCTATACTGACCTCCATCAGGTTGCAAATTGAATATAATTTTTTTCTGCATCTAGCTCTGAAAAAATATTTGGGCTTCTAGCAGTGTGTGGGACTTGTTCTATTAGTCCATCTATACTGACCTCCATCAGGTTGCAAATTTAAAATAATTTTTATCTGCATCTAGCTCTGAAAAAATATTTGGCCTTCTAGCAGTGTGTGGGACTTGTTCTATTAGTCCATCTATACTGACCTCCATCAGGTTGCAAATTGAATATAATTTTTTTCTGCATCTAGCTCTGAAAAAATATTTGGGCTTCTAGCAGTGTGTGGGACTTGTTCTATTAGTCCATCTATACTGACCTCCATCAGGTTGCAAATTAAAAATAATTTTTATCTGCATCTAGCTCTGAAAAAATATTTGCCCTTCTAGCAGTGTGTGGGACTTGTTCTATTAGTCCATCTATACTGACCTCCATCAGGTTGCAAATTAAAAATAATTTTTATCTTCATCCAGCTCTGAAAAATTATTTGCCCTTCTAGCAGTGTGTGGGACTTGGTCTATTAGTCCATCTATACTGACCTCCATCAGGTTGCAAATAGAATATAATTTTTTTCTGCATCTAGCTCTGAAAAAATATTTGGGCTTCTAGCAGTGTGTGGGACTTGTTCTATTAGTCCATCTATACTGACCTCCATCAGGTTGCAAATTAAAAATAATTTTTTTCTGCATCTAGCTCTGAAAAAATATTTGCCCTTCCAGCAGTGTGTGGGACTTGGTCTATTAGTCCATCTATACTGACCTCCATCAGGTTGCAAATTGAATATAATTTTTTTCTGCATCTAGCTCTGAAAAAATATTTGGGCTTCTAGCAGTGTGTGGGACTTGGTCTATTAATCCATCTATACTGACCTCCATCAGGTTGCAAATTGAATATAATTTTTTTCTGCATCTAGCTCTGAAAAAATATTTGGGCTTCTAGCAGTGTGTGGGACTTGTTCTATTAGTCCATCTATACTGACCTCCATCAGGTTGCAAATTGAATATAATTTTTTTCTGCATCTAGCTCTGAAAAAATATTTGGGCTTCTAGCAGTGTGTGGGACTTGTTCTATTAGTCCATCTATACTGACCTCCATCAGGTTGCAAATTAAAAATAATTTTTTGTCTGCATCTAGCTCTGAAAAAATATTTGCCCTTCTAGCAGTGTGTGGGACTTGTTCTATTAGTCCATCTAAACTGACCTCCATCAGGTTGCAAATTAAAAATAATTTTTAACTTCATCTAGCTCTGAAAAAATATTTGCCCTTCTAGCAGTGTGTGGGACTTGGTCTATTAGTCCATCTATACTGACCTCCATCAGGTTGCAAATTGAATATAATTTTTTTCTGCATCTAGCTCTGAAAAAATATTTGGGCTTCTAGCAGTGTGTGGGACTTGTTCTATTAGTCCATCTATACTGACCTCCATCAGGTTGCAAATTTAAAATAATTTTTATCTGCATCTAGCTCTGAAAAAATATTTGGCCTTCTAGCAGTGTGTGGGACTTGTTCTATTAGTCCATCTATACTGACCTCCATCAGGTTGCAAATTGAATATAATTTTTTTCTGCATCTAGCTCTGAAAAATATTTGGGCTTCTAGCAGTGTGTGGGACTTGTTCTATTAGTCCATCTATACTGACCTCCATCAGGTTGCAAATTAAAAATAATTTTTATCTGCATCTAGCTCTGAAAAAATATTTGCCCTTCTAGCAGTGTGTGGGACTTGTTCTATTAGTCCATCTATACTGACCTCCATCAGGTTGCAAATTAAAAATAATTTTTATCTTCATCCAGCTCTGAAAAATTATTTGCCCTTCTAGCAGTGTGTGGGACTTGGTCTATTAGTCCATCTATACTGACCTCCATCAGGTTGCAAATAGAATATAATTTTTTTCTGCATCTAGCTCTGAAAAAATATTTGGGCTTCTAGCAGTGTGTGGGACTTGTTCTATTAGTCCATCTATACTGACCTCCATCAGGTTGCAAATTGAATATAATTTTTTTCTGCATCTAGCTCTGAAAAAATATTTGGGCTTCTAGCAGTGTGTGGGACTTAGTCTATTAGTCCATCTATACTGACCTCCATCAGGTTGCAAATTAAAAATAATTTTTTATCTGCATCTAGCTCTGAAAAAATATTTGCCCTTCTAGCAGTGTGTGGGACATGGTCTATTAGTCCATCTATACTGACGTCCATCAGGTTGCAAATTGAATATCATTTTTTTCTGCATCTAGCTCTGAAAAAATATTTGGGCTTCTAGCAGTGTGTGGGACTTGGTCTATTAGTCCATCTACACTGACCTCCATCAGGTTGCAAATTGAATATAATTTTTTTCTGCATCTAGCTCTGAAAAAATATTTGCCCTTCTAGCAGTGTGTGGGACTTGTTCTATTAGTCCATCTATACTGACCTCCATCAGGTAGCAAATTAAAAATAATTTTTATCTTCATCTAGCTCTGAAAAAATATTTGCCCTTCTAGCAGTGTGTGGGACATGGTCTATTAGTCCATCTATACTGACCTCCATCAGGTTGCAAATTGAATATAATTTTTTTCTGCATCTAGTTCTGAAAAAATATTGGGGCTTCTAGCAGTGTGTGGGACTTGGTCTATTATTCCATCTATACTGACCTCCATCAGGTTGCAAATTGAATATAATTTTTTTCTGCATCTAGCTCTGAAAAAATATTTGGGCTTCTAGCAGTGTGTGGGACTTGTTCTATTAGTCCATCTATACTGACCTCCATCAGGTTGCAAATTAAAAATAATTTTTTTCTGCATCTAGCTCTGAAAAAATATTTGCCCTTCCAGCAGTGTGTGGGACTTGGTCTATTAGTCCATCTATACTGACCTCCATCAGGTTGCAAATTGAATATAATTTTTTTCTGCATCTAGCTCTGAAAAAATATTTGGGCTTCTAGCAGTGTGTGGGACTTGGTCTATTAATCCATCTATACTGACCTCCATCAGGTTGCAAATTGAATATAATTTTTTTCTGCATCTAGCTCTGAAAAAATATTTGGGCTTCTAGCAGTGTGTGGGACTTGTTCTATTAGTCCATCTATACTGACCTCCATCAGGTTGCAAATTAAAAATAATTTTTTTCTGCATCTAGCTCTGAAAAAATATTTGCCCTTCCAGCAGTGTGTGGGACTTGGTCTATTAGTCCATCTATACTGACCTCCATCAGGTTGCAAATTGAATATAATTTTTTTCTGCATCTAGCTCTGAAAAAATATTTGGGCTTCTAGCAGTGTGTGGGACTTGGTCTATTAATCCATCTATACTGACCTCCATCAGGTTGCAAATTGAATATAATTTTTTTCTGCATCTAGCTCTGAAAAAATATTTGGGCTTCTAGCAGTGTGTGGGACTTGTTCTATTAGTCCATCTATACTGACCTCCATCAGGTTGCAAATTAAAAATAATTTTTTTCTGCATCTAGCTCTGAAAAAATATTTGCCCTTCCAGCAGTGTGTGGGACTTGGTCTATTAGTCCATCTATACTGACCTCCATCAGGTTGCAAATTGAATATAATTTTTTTCTGCATCTAGCTCTGAAAAAATATTTGGGCTTCTAGCAGTGTGTGGGACTTGGTCTATTAATCCATCTATACTGACCTCCATCAGGTTGCAAATTGAATATAATTTTTTTCTGCATCTAGCTCTGAAAAAATATTTGGGCTTCTAGCAGTGTGTGGGACTTGTTCTATTAGTCCATCTATACTGACCTCTATCAGGTTGCAAATTGAATATAATTTTTTTCTGCATCTAACCCAGACAATAGTTTTGGCCTAATACCACAGTTTGGCCACTCAGCTCTGCTCGGTTCCCATCCATTGTTTTTTTGTGCAAACAACTCCAGAGTTGTGAATTAGTTAACCACCAAAATGAGTGGAAAAAGGCCTGCTGCTGGTGGAAAGGGGAATAGGCGTGTTGGGAAGGGGAAAAAAGGTTGTGTCCGTGGGGTAGGTGTTAAAGCAACAGTAACATCTGCAGAAGAAAGACCATCTTCCAGCCAAACTAAAATGTCTACTTCTTTTATATATATAATTTTTTTCTGCATCTAGCTCTGAAAAAATATTTGGGCTTCTAGCAGTGTGTGGGACTTGGTCTATTAATCCATCTATACTGACCTCCATCAGGTTGCAAATTGAATATAATTTTTTTCTGCATCTAGCTCTGAAAAAATATTTGGGCTTGTAGCAGTGTGTGGGACTTGTTCTATTAGTCCATCTATACTGACCTCTATCAGGTTGCAAATTGAATATAATTTTTTTCTGCATCTAACCCAGACAATAGTTTTGGCCTAATACCACAGTTTGGCCACTCAGCTCTGCTCGGTTCCCATCCATTGTTTTTTTGTGCAAACAACTCCAGAGTTGTGAATTAGTTAACCACCAAAATGAGTGGAAAAAGGCCTGCTGCTGGTGGAAAGGGGAATAGGCGTGTTGGGAAGGGGAAAAAAGGTTGTGTCCGTGGGGTAGGTGTTAAAGCAACAGTAACATCTGCAGAAGAAAGACCATCTTCCAGCCAAACTAAAATGTCTACTTCTTTTAGCGGACAATGTGATAAGATCCTTTTCTTACGGCCACGCCAATCACTACAAATTCCAGATGAGGCACAAAAACAGCAGGTGCTTCAACGAATATCAAGTGCTCCTTTAAGTGGGCTCTCCTCCACATCAACTTCAACATCACAAATACTCCAGTCCTCAGAGGTGTCACCCCAATCGCACTTGCTTCCTCACAGCTCCCAAATCTCCAGCTGCCCGTCTGAGTATGAGGTAGTGACGCGCCCCTGGGCCTTCTGTGTCGTGAGGCATCGCGTGCACGGGGGCTTACCCGGAGCCGGATCAGATGGGGGTAGTAGTCTCGTGGCTGTGACCCGGTCCGTGCCCAGGGAGTCAAACTAAGTGGCGAGTCTATTAGCAGTAGATGATGGACGACTACGCCACCCGTTGAATGCAGCTATGGAGCTGCCGCTGCAGGGCAGACCGCTGAGGCCGGTGGAAGGATGGTGCAACGTGGATGGTATAACCCCCAACGGGAGGGGTATGGCCTCAGGGCAGCCGACGTGGATGATGGGGGTAGCAGGAACCACTCAGAGACGATGCGGTGTAGTTCAGGGTCTTTACTGGTGACAAAGATAGACCCTCCCGGAGTACTGGCTAGCGGTTGGGGCCTGGTCAGTCCTTGAGCAGATGGGATCTCCCCTGGCCAGGCGGAGTTGTAGGCCTCCCAAACTAACGATACTCTTCTGGCTACCTTGCTAGAGGCGGATATAAGTAGCCCACGTCCCTGAGTGTACCGTGTGGTGCTCATCCGTATGGCCGGTGACTCGGGGCCTTCTAGTAGCTTCCGCTCCACGACGGCGGTGCTGGTCCCATGCGTGTGACCGTGCCTTCGGGTTTCTTGGCCAGAGGACCTGAAATCCCCTGCCTGACGGATTCTGCTGCTGGGTAGGAGTTAGTCCCCACAGCCTCGGACTCCGGGTCCGGTAAGAAATCTTCTCAGTCAGGGCGAGCTCTGCAGCTGCCAGCCCCTGACTCCTTGTAACACTGCTCCCACAGAGCTCCTGTTGTTTCTTCCCATAGCTGCTTCTCTTCTCTGTCTCTACTTCTGGCATGGCCCAGGAGCTGGGCCCAGCCGGAGCCACAGCTCCCTGTCAGCCCTCCTGGCTGAACTCTCCCTCTGAACTCTCTAACCCTGCCTCAGCCCCACGTTTATATAGGGGAAGTCCTTCCCCTCCCAGGACTGGGCAGGAGGTGTGGCATGCATAGGATTCCTGACCAAGAGACCTCCCACCTGCTCTCAGACATAACATTGCATTACTGTGGAAACCAGACCCCTGGGGTGCCACATTCCCCCCTAGTGAAATTTAGTACTCCGGGACTAAACATATTTTTTTAGAAAGACATAACAGGGTATAACAATAATAATACAATAAGAAAAACACATAAAGGTGGTCACGGCATGTCCGCAACCGGGTGCAGTCTTTGAAGGAAACAAAGGTGTCCATTTCACCAAAACAGGGAGACGTAACCAGGTAGGGGTCTGTCCTGCCCCGAGTCCTTAACAGTCTTTTAGTCCATCCTGGGTTACGCTCCACTAACTGTACAAAGGATTCCCGGCAAATCCACCAAAGACTCCCATAAATTACTAGAAACACATAATTATTTACAGGATATGGCCGCTCTCAGTCCTCGGCCAGTGGGGATAAGGATTGGCTGCTCACAGTCCTCAGCCTGGTAAGGGATAGGGGATGGCTGCTCACAGTCCTCAGCCTGGTAAGGGATAGGGACACACGGGGAACAATTCACTAATCCCAACGGGGACCATATTTTAATTAGCAGCAGTCCTTGTACCCTTACGGGTAACTATTTACAGCTCTTTATTCACGCTACTTCCCTTCAGTAGCTATGTCCTCTTTGTGCTCCCTCCTGAGGGTAGTCCTCAGACCCGTCCGGGTCCTCTTGGCTTTCCTCGTATTGGTAGTACTGCAGCTCCTCCTCGGTTAGCTGGGTTAGTATCTCTGCGACAGTCCTCCTCCCAGGTGGCCAGGACTTTACCTCCCTTTGGGCTGCCCCGGTTAATTGGGCCACCAGGATGCTCACTTTTTGCTCCTCTGTGAGGGGGTACACCTGGAAGAGGCTATCCAGCTTTTCTCTAAAGTCATGCAGGGTATGTGACTCCCCTGAGTACTGGGGTAGCCAGGCTGCCCCCGGGATATAGGGCATGGTGAAAGGCATGACCGCAACAGCGGTGGCGCTGGCGGGGGTTGAAGCGGTGAAGCTTTCCTCCGTATCCGGCATCCTTCTCCCCCCTAGTGGACCGTGGCCTACCTTGCGATGATCCTCTTCCGTAGGCCGCGGCTCCGCAGTGGATCGTCAGGGTTGAGGACCTTCCGTCGCGCTCCTGTGACGTCGGCGTCTGCTGGGCTCCTTCCAGGACCTTACGCAACGTCCGGACGTGAGGCGGGGCTTCAGTTCTCGCGCACTTTCGGAGTCCACGCCCCTCTTCTTCCTGCGCGGCGTCCTCAAGATGGCGTCCAATGGCGGGAAAACTCCACGTATGGCGGGAAGAAGGCTGAAGATGGCGCCGGATGGCGGGAAAACTCCACCGACGGCGGGAAGGAAGCGGAAGATGGCGCCGGATGGCGGGAATCTTCACCACAGGTAAGTTTGAACAGTCTTTTTCAGGCACACAGTACCCGGTGGTTGCGGGCACGAGATCCTGCCGACTACGCCAAAAGTTGACGCGCCCCTGGGCCTTCTGTGTCGTGCGGCATCGCGTGCACGGGGGCTTACCCGGAGCCGGATCAGATGGGGGTAGTAGTCTCGTGGCGGTGACCCGGTCCGTGCCCAGGGAGTCAAACTAAGTGGCGAGTCTATTAGCAGTAGATGATGGACGACTACGCCACCCGTTGAATGCAGCTATGGAGCTGCCGCTGCAGGGCAGACCGCTGAGGCCGGTGGAAGGATGGTGCAGCGTGGATGGTATAACCCCCAACGGGAGGGGTATGGCCTCAGGGCAGCCGACGTGGATGATGGGGGTAGCAGGAACCACTCAGAGACGATGCGGTGTAGTTCAGGGTCTTTACTGGTGACAAAGATAGACCCTCCCGGAGTACTGGCTAGCGGTTGGGGCCTGGTCAGTCCTTGAGCAGATGGGATCTCCCCTGGCCAGGCGGAGTTGTAGGCCTCCCAAACTAACGATACTCTTCTGGCTACCTTGCTAGAGGCGGATATAAGTAGCCCACGTCCCTGAGTGTACCGTGTGGTGCTCACCCGTATGGCCGGTGACTCGGGGCCTTCTAGTAGCTTCCGCTCCACGACGGCGGTGCTGGTCCCATGCGTGTGACCGTGCCTTCGGGTTTCTTGGCCAGAGGACCTGAAATCCCCTGCCTGACGGATTCTGCTGCTGGGTAGGAGTTAGTCCCCACAGCCTCGGACTCCGGGTCCGGTAAGAAATCTTCTCAGTCAGGGCGAGCTCTGCAGCTGCCAGCCCCTGACTCCTTGTAACACTGCTCCCACAGAGCTCCTGTTGTTTCTTCCCATAGCTGCTTCTCTTCTCTGTCTCTACTTCTGGCATGGCCCAGGAGCTGGGCCCAGCCGGAGCCACAGCTCCCTGTCAGCCCTCCTGGCTGAACTCTCCCTCTGAACTCTCTAACCCTGCCTCAGCCCCAGGTTTATATAGGGGAAGTCCTTCCCCTCCCAGGACTGGGCAGGAGGTGTGGCATGCATAGGATTCCTGACCAAGAGACCTCCCACCTGGTCTCAGACATAACATTGCATTACTGTGGAAACCAGACCCCTGGGGTGCCACAGTAGAACAGATGGTTGAGTCTGCAGAGCTGTTTACTCATACTATAGCCTGGGAATCAGAGGTCGGCTCCAGCGCTTCTGTGAATCCAGACAAGGAAATGATCTGCACTGATGCCCAGAATCTTTATGAGTCGGATCCAGGACCAGACGCAGAAGGTTCTGAACATAATGTAGACCCTCATTCCCAAACTGCAACTCCTGTTGGTGGAGACAGTAAGGAAGATGATGATGAGACTCAAATACCTGATTGGAGGGACAACTTTAGTTTTTTGTCAGGGCAGGAACAAGTTGGCTCTGAGGACGACGGGTGTGATAACACACAGGGTGATGATGATGAGGTTGGAGATCCCACTTACTGTCAACCCACGAGGTCAGGTTGCGCCTTCCTGGACAGAGACGTAGTACTGGAAGCACGTCAACAACTGCATCCTCAAACACAACTCTGCCTCTGACCACAAGTCGTGGTGGCTCTTCAGGTCGCATGGGTGCTAAGCCTTGCATAGCCTGGGCATTTTTTCAGATCGATAAAGATGACCCAACTCGTTTTATCTGTAACATTTGTCAACAAAAGCTAAGTAGAGGCCAAAAAATACAGTTTGAGTACTTCATGCATGAACCGACACATGGACATGAAGCATAAGTTGCAGTGGGAAGCTCACTGTGCTACAATGCGGCGTAGCCGGCCGGGCCAACCACCATCTGCCCCATCTTGTGCATCTGCGGCCTCTTCATCCTCTGTGACTGGGGGGACAGCAGTCACACCTGTTTTGGGACGCAGACCTGCCACCTCTTCACCTGCAACAGCCAGCGTGATTGGCAGGTCATCATTTTCTTTGGAGGTGGTAACACCAGCTGGTGTTGAGCGCTGTCCGACACCGATAGCACCACCTTTGGATCAAGGCAACCTAACATGTCCGCCTGTATCTTCCTCACAGACCGGCACCCTTATCAACCCCGTCTAAGCACAACAGCCAGCCCTCGGTCCCTCAGATGTGGACAAGTGAAAGACCATTTCCTCCTAGCCATGAGAAAGCTAAGAGGTTGAATTTCACCATCTGCAAGCTCTTGGCTACAGAAATGCTGCCTTTCCGCCTGGTGGACATAGAGGATTTTCGAGACCTTATGTCCATCGCAGTGCCCCAGTACCAGATGCCCAGTCGGCACTACTTCTCAAAGAAAGGTGTGCCTGCGCTCCACCAGCATGTCGCACACAACATCACCGCTTCTTTGAGAAACTCTGTGTGTGACAGGGTGCATTTCACCACAGACACTTGGATGAGTAGGCATGGACAGGGGCGTTACATGTCGCTGACTGGGCACTGGGTAACTATGGTGACAGCAGGACAAGGGGCTGCTGTCCAAGTCTTGCCGTCCCCACGAGTTGTGCGTCAATCCTCTTTATCTCAAAGTTCCTCCACTGCTTCTGCCTTCTCAACCTCCTCTCGGTCCTCCACCTGGGTGCTGCCCTTCGCCGGGGCAATGTCACACACGTGCCTTGTATGGCTCACGTGTTGAACCTGGTTGTCCAGCAATTTTTAGCCCACTATCCCGGACTAGATGGCCTTCTGCAGAGGGCACGGTCGCTGTGTGCTCACTTCCGCCGTTCGCATCCCGCAGCTCAGCGACTTACATCTCTACAGAAGTCGTTGGGCCTGCCACTTCACCGGCTAAAATACGATGTGCCTACCCGGTGGAATTCAACTCTGCACATGTTGCAGCGACTGTGGCAGCACCGACAAGCCCTGGTGCAATACGCTCTGACGTATAGCCTGGGCCAACGAGATCCAGAGGTGAGGCAAATCACGCTGGAGGAGTGGTCTCAGATCAGGGACCTATGCACCCTTCTGCACAGTTTTGAAATGGCGACGAAGATGTTTAGTGCTGACGATGCCATTATCAGCATGACTATTCTGGTGATTTACATGCTGGAGCGGTTAGAACTCTCCTGTTAGGTTTTTTCTAGTTTTCTGGTCACATGACCATTTTTGCCTATTTAATCCGGCTCCGCCCTTCTGGCCTTGCTGGTCTCCATTGTATTTTCTACTCTTGAGCTAGCTTGGTACTCTGTTACCTTTCTCTGTTAGTTTTACTAGGTCTTCTGACCTCTATGTTCTATGTTGTGTGTTTGTCTTTTACTGCTACAGTTTCGGCTAGGAGGTGTCCAACTTTATCCCAGTCCCTAGTTCTTGTAGGGATCCCTCCCTTGCATCTATAGTACTTCGTACAGACTAGCCGAGGACTTTAGCGGGTCTGAGAGCAGGATCAGCTTCCCCGTTACATCATAGGGATCCAGTTTAGTTCTATTGTAGAGACAGATCTCCTGTCTTTCCTTAGTGCTTGTAGCAGATCATAACAGGAGCACATGTTAAACAGAATTCGGAGTCAGGTGGTGGCACAAGAGGAGGTGGAGGAAGTAGAGGAGGAGGAGTTGTATGCGGAAGGGCTAACATCTGCAAGGTTCAGACGGTCGGCAGCACCAAGGCGGCAGGCATGTGAGGGTGGGGGAGATGGTTTTACCAGGGCGCATGGTAGCAGCCAAACTAGTGAGGAAGGTGCAGGAGCCCAGGAAGAAGTGGAGGACGAACTGATGGAAGACTCATCAGATGAGGGAGACCTTGATCACATTTCTGTTGTGCGAGGTTGAGGGAAGAGGACAGAGGAAGGAAGCATGATTTTTACCTCGCCACCAACACAACAGGGACTTGGTGCTCCTGGATGCGCAAGACACATGAGTGCCTTCTTGCTGCACTACCTGCAACATGACCCTCGAATTGTGAGAATTAGAAATAATCCTGACTACTGGGTTGCCACACTGTTAGATCCCCGGTACAAAAGTAAATTTGCAGAAATTATTCCTGCCATAGAAAGGGATGCACGCATGCAGGAGTATCAGCAGAGACTGTTGCAGAATCTTACATGAGCTTTTCCACAAAACACCAGTGGTGCACGTAGTGAATCTCACAGTTCCAACTTGCCAACCGTGGGACCGTCGAGTGTTCAGCACTCAAACCGTAACAGAAACACAGTATCTGCTGGTAACATCAATTTTGCGGAATCATTTCACCACTTTTTTAGCCCATCCTTTGCAAGGCCACAGGAGACAAGAAGTCTGACACATAGTCAACGCCTAGAGACGATGGTACAGGAGTATCTCCAAGTAAACATTGAAGCCATGACTGTGTCACTGGACCCTTGCTCTTTTTGGGCTTCCAATCTGGATAAATGGCCGGAGCTCGCCACTTACGCCTTGGAGATCTTGTCATGCCCCGCAGCCAGCGTTCTGTCTGAACGTGTGTTCAGCGCTGCTGGTGGTGTGCTGACAGATAAGCGCACGCGACTCTCCACTGATAATGTAGACAGACTCACGTTCATAAAAATGAACAAATCATGGATCCGAAACGACTTTTCTACCCCTGTGTCATCCTGGGGAGAGTAAAAGCTTGATGATTGGTTAAAATCACCTCACCAACCATTTTAAGCTTTCAAATTACTAATCATGTTTATCTGTATCTTGGCTGGAAAATAATTTGGGCTTTGTAGCAGTGTGCAGTACTGATTCTATTAGGCCATCTATACTAAGCTCCACCAGATTTAAAATTAATAATAATTTTTAGCTGCATCTAGCCTGGAAAATAATTTTGGGGCTCCGAGATGCGCAAGACACATAAGTGCCTTCTTGCTGCACTACCTGCAACATGACCCTCAGATTCTCAGAATTCGAAGTAATCCTGACTACTGGGTTGCCACACTCTTAGATTCCCCACACTCTTCGATCAACCTTTTTATTTTAATAAAGACCAAAAAAATGGTCATTTTTGAAATGATAAGCATTAGCAGGTTATTAGAAACTGAAATCAAACAGTTTTCAACTCAAAACTTTATTCTAGGTTATGTTACATTTGCACTTAGGACCCCTTGTTCGAAAGGAGCTTCTGAACTCTCTCATCCATTGAATTTGTCAGGTTTTGAATGGTTTCTGCTTCAATTGTTTTGCATGAGGACAGAATACCCTCCCAGAGCTGTTGCTTAGATGTGAACTGCCTCCCGCCATCATAGACACTCCTTTTGATGATGCTCCAGAGGTTCTGAATGGGGTAGAGGTCAGGGGAGCATGGGGGTCACACCATAATTTTGTCCCCTTTTATGCCCATATCAGCCAGAGATGCAGATGTGTTATGTGCAGCATGAGACGGTGCATTATCATGCATGAAAATGATGTTGCTGTGGAATACACGGTTCTTCTTCTTGAACCATGGCAGGAAGTGCTGTTTGAGAAACTCCACATACATTATGGAGTTCATCTTTACCCCTTCAGGGATCCTAAAGGGGCCGACAATCTCTCTCCCCATGATTCCAGCCCAAAACATGACTCCACCTCCTCCTTGTTGGCGCTGTAGCCGTGTTTGCGTGGGGTGTCCATCAACCAGCCATCCTCCACTCCATCCATCTGGACCATCGAGCGTTGCATGGCACTCATCCGTGAACAAAACAGTTTTGAAGTCAGTCTTCATGTATTGTTTGGCCCACTGGAGCCGTTTCTGCTTGTGTGCAGTGGATAGAGGAGGTCGACAGGATGGCGTACGCACAGCTGCAAACCTCTGAAGGACCGTGCATCTTGTTGTTCGGGGGACGTTGGAGGCACCAGCAGCTTCAAAAACTTGTCTGCTGCTATGACAAGGCTTTTTTGCCTCTGCTCTTTTAACCTGACATAATTGCCTGTAGGAAAGAGTTCTCAATTTGCCCTTATCAGCACGCACACGTGTGTAATGTGAATCAGCTACATACTTCTTGATTGCCAAGACACTTCATCCTGATCATCGCACAATGTTGATTGTAGTCATGCCTTGACCTAAACACTCCACAATTTGTTGCTTCTCAGCAGCCGACACATCCTTTTTCTTTCCCATTTTGGCTGAAAATGTAGGCTGCTTAATAATGTGGGACAGCCTTCTTAAGTAGTCTTGCCGTTCATTGGACACACCTGCCAAACTAATTAGCACAGGTGTCTGCAATTGCTTACAGTGATATAAAGAGCCCTGACACACATCACCATCAATGAGTTTAACTGACAAACAAACAAATTCTCCCCTTATCACTCCTAAACACTTTTTGCATAATAATTTGGAACACAGTGTACATGTGCTTTTCCACAAAACACCAGTGGTTCACGTAGTGAATCTTACAGTTCTAACTTGCCAACCGTGGTCTGTATGGAGTTGTTCAATAAAGGGCCCAAAATTAAGATAACATAGACGGGAGAGGTCTCTATGAATAGGAATTCCTAAGAATTTGATACCCTGTGAGGGCCAGGCAAAGGGAAAGTTGGACTGGATGGAATCCTGTATGGATTTGGTGAGGGAGACATCGAGGGCCTCAGACTTCGCTGTATTGATTTTAAAATTTGACCATGTAACAAAGTGATCTATTTCAGTCATAACAGCAGGGATGGATATATGTGATTGAGTGATATATACTAGGACATCATCAGCAAATAGAGAGCACTTGTACTGGGTGCCTCCCACCTCAATCCACCTAATATTGGGGTTATGGCGAATTGATGAGAGCAGGTGCTCCGTCACTAGGATGTATAAGAGAGGGGACAGAGGACATCCCTGCCTTGTCCCTTTGGTGATTATGAAAGGTGATGAAAATGTCCTGACACGCCCCCTGGGCCTTGGGACATCCGGAGCCGGACCCTTTTTGGTGGATGCTGGTGGTTGTAGTCTCCGTGGCGGTGACCCCGTTCCGTGGCTCAGGGCGGTCAAACCAGTGTCGGAACTATTTATGTGGTTTTGATGTTTAAATGTCCAACTATGCCACCCGTGGATTGCTGTCAGAGTGAACCGCCGCTGCAGGGCAGACCGCTGAGGCTGGTGTTGTGGGTGCAGCAGTGCGTAGCATAACTCCTCACGGGAGGAGTATAGCCTCAGGGCAGTGTATGCGGAGGATGGGGGTGATGGTGCAGGGCAGCAGCAGTAACGACACGGAGTCAGTGATGCAGTCCAGGGCCTTTACTCACAGTTCTTATTATCCAGACCACTTCTGCAGGTAACAGCTGCCCACGCCGTACTGTGCTCACCAGGTGAGGGGCTCAGACAACTCCCAGATAACTTTGGAGCGCTTCACAGGACCCCCTTTGTGTGTCCTTTGTCTGGCCTATCTTACCAACACTTCTGTCCGGCTGCCTCGGGCCTCCTCTTGGTAAACTTGGCGCCAGTTTCCCTGACCCTATGTGCTGCCCTCCTAGCGGGTGTAGCGAGGGGCTGCGCCACATAAAATGTCACAGCCTCCGGTTTCTAGCTGAGGGTCGTTTCCCGCCTCCACTAGTTTCGGGGACAGGTCTCCCCCTTTGGCCTGACCCCTCCACACAGGTGGATTCGGGCGTGCGGTGGCGACTCGCCCGTCCACACCCCTGGGATCCCTTCGTTCCTCGTTCCTGGAGCCTTCTCCTCTCCTCTTCCTTCCTTCTCCCTCTTCCAGGCCTGGGCCTCTGTTACTAGGCCCGCCTCCGGAGCAGAGCTCATGCAGAGCCCCTGCTCCCTGTCACTTCTGCTCAGACTTCTCTGCACTGAACTAAGATGGTGCCCACCTTTTATACTCCCTTCTCAATGCACCCAGGAACTGCTTCCTCCCTGCTACTGCACTACAGGGTTCCCCTTCCTCAGAGTTCCCTCCCCCCACTCCAGCCAGGGAAAAGCACTGTCGTGCCCATCTCAGGGGCATATTGGTCGCCCTGCCCCACGGCAATGTGGTGTAATGCATGCAGGTATCGGGTCCTGATCCACACTCCATCCTTAACTGAGAGTGAGATATCACACCTCTGGGTGAGGTGCAATACCTCTGTAGCAACCGAGCCCTCAGGGTGCTACAGTTCCATTTATCTTCAGCCTAGGTGACGTATTGCGATACAGGGCCGTGATTTTGGCTATAAAAGGGTCCCCTAGACCCCTACCCCAAGATTTTTAAGAGAATAATATATGGCGTACCAGTAGACTCTGTGGAATGCTTCTCAGCATCCAACAAGAGTATCTAATTACAATTTTTTAACTGCATTTAGCCCAGGAAATACTTTGTGCCTAGTAGCAGTGTCTGCTAGTCAGCAGATTATCCCGGCTGTTAAGCAAGCTACACCACCTGTAGTTTGGACACTTAATTTTTTCAAAGGAAATGCTTCGGGACCACGGGATACTCAGTGAAGAGCATCAGGAGGCACCCCAAAGCATAGGGGCTGGGACTGGCGGTAGGACGCCTTGCGGTGAACAGCCGAGCTCGATCCTTATAAAAGCTTTTTAACTGCAGCAGCTTTAGTGGACGCAATTGGAGCTGGAATTACGCGGCTGCTGGCATGAGACTTGCCCTTCAATAGATCCTTGTAAAAGGATTTAAAGTGTACTCATTCAAATTAGAGAGACAATTTAAATTAAAAAGCTTAGAGCTGCCTCCACCACAGGGGGGCTCGCTCGACCCACCAGCGGACAGGCACCAGTATTGGGAGAGGGGGGCTGGCCGTCAGGGTCCACCGCGGCTCTGGCACGGAGGTGGCACGGGCAGGAACGGACTGGCCGTGTCGGCTTCTCACTTTTTGGATTTTAGAAGGGCATGACATGCCTATATCTGTGTCTCCCCCTCCTTTTACTCCTCCATCTCTTTTCTTTTCGCATGACTATATGTACTTGTCACTTTTCCATGTGTTAGTTATGTCTTCTGAGCAGTTTGTCAGCTTTTGGACACCTTTGAAGGTGTTTTCTATGTGTTTCTATGTGTTTTTGTTTGCCTGCCATTGGTTTTAACGGTGTTCAAAGGTGTTCGACGAACAGTTCGACGAACAGTTCGGCGAACACAAGGGTGTTCGACGAACCGAACCGAACTCGAACACTACGGGGGTGGCTCAACACTACTTATAAATCTTAAAAACCTGGGGCTAAATCAACACTATAGTGGTAAATATGTAATTATTCTTTGTTCACTGCCCAATAGTATAAAATTCTGTGAGGCACATGTGGTGTCAACATGCTCACTGCAACCCCTAGATGAATTTATTGGGGGGTGTAGTTTGTAAAATGTAAAAAGTAAGGAAAGAGGGAAAATGGATAAGTCAGCTCACCATAGCACATTCAAGCCATATAGCCAGGAATTCCTCAGAAAACTTCGCCCAGAGACTTTCTAGTCTGGAATGTTGTTAGACAATTTGAACGAAACAGAAGAAAAAATATGTAGAAATACAAATCTTTATTAATCCATCATGGAATGATAAAAAAAAACATGCAGATATCTCTACGACATCCCAGAAACACAGACCGACAGGTTTCGGCAGAACGCCTTAATCATGGTCAAATGGAGGATTTTTCTGCTGTTTCATTCAAATAGTTTGTAAAATGGGGTCACTTATAGAGCGTTCTGCTGTTCTGGCACCTCAGGGGCTCTGCAAATGGGACATATTAAAAATTGAAAATTAAAAACTTAGAGCCAAAGCAACAATTTAGTGGAAAAACTGGTAATTTTCCATTTACTCGGCCTAATGTTATACAATTCTGTGAATCACTTGAGGGTTGAAAATGCTCACTACACCCATAGATGAATTCCTCAAGAGGTGTAGTTTCCAAAAAATAGGGTCACTGTTGTTCTGGCATGTCAGGGACTCTTCAAATGTGACATGACGTCCACAATCTATTCCAGCGAAAATTGAGCTCCAGAGTTCAATTGGCGCTCCTTTCGTTCTGAGCCCTCCCGTGTGCCTAAACAGTAGTTTTCCTGTACATATTGAGCATTGGCGAACTCAGGAGAAATTGCACAACAAATTGTACAGTCCATTTTCTCCTGTTACCCTTTTGAAAATGAAAAAATTGAGGCAAACATTATTTTTGTGGGAAAAATTAAAATGTTCATTTTTTCCTTCCACGTTGCTTTAGTTCCTGTGAGGCACCTAAAGGGTTAATAAACTACTTGAATGTGGTTTTGAGCACTTTGAGGGGTGCAGTTTTATAATAGTGTCAATTTTGGGTATTTTTTGTCACATAGACCCCTCAAAATCACTTTAAATGTGCCGTGGTCCCTAAAAAAAAGGTTTTGTAAATTTTGTTTAAAAAATTGCTGATAAACTTTTAACCCTTCTAATTTCAAAAAAAAAAAAAAAAAGTTTAAAAAATTATACTGATGTAAAGTAGACATGTGGTAAATGTTAGATCCTCCAAAGATATGGAGTATTAACCCCAAAAATCGAGCAAAAAATGAGGACCGTCCATTGTGGGAATATAAATATAAAATGTTAATTTTTATTCCAGAAAGATAAAACTGCGCCATAATATATATCACTACCATAAGTATGGTTTATCCATACATATAAAGGTCAGTACAATCCAAAACAGGTCCCTGATTTGAAAGAAACACTGATGGTGCTGCTGACATGCACCAGGACACTTTAATCTACAGTATGCGTAAGCTCTTATTAGTCTGAAATATGTGGGGATTTTCCACTACAGCAATCAGCCAGCAAGTTTGGACTTTTGTGACCCTATTGAACACTGGGATAAAATTACTATGTGAACATTACTTTTCACTTCTAATCGTAAGAGAAACTGAAGGCACTACCGATGTGCTGGTGGAATCTCTGAAAAGCACACTTAATCTAGACACAATGCACAAGAAGAAGAAGTGTGCATGAATTGATCAGGATCAACACTACTATATTACAAATAGGTGTGGCTTCTTCAGGGGAAAGGGTAGATGACATCTACCATTTTCCCCTGAAGAAGCCACACCTATTGGTGGCGATACGCGTAGGGTGGTCCCCCTCCTCCAGCTGACTATGTACAGGTTTTGTAGGATGTAGTGTGTTTGTGCTTATGGGTGACATCTTATATCCTTACTGCAGCCTTGGTATCTCATGCAAATAGGCTGAGTTATCCAGGTAGCCACTATATGACTATTGACATTCACACCTATACCTTTACTGTTGTTCAGGTACTATTTATGCAGAGGGACTTTTTAGCTCCTAGATATACTGTGGACTAGTTTTGACCATGTGCATGCACCTTATCTGATGCATAGAGGGTTTCTTGATGTAATACTGTGTGACCCTGCCACATTCCACCTTAAACACTTCATAGGTTGGTATTTAAACCATATCAAGTTATTTTCTGTCTATTGGAGGAGGACTGCTGATCTCTATCCAGATCAACTTCATGACGTATTAGGCCAGTGCGGTCTTTTTTAATCCTGCCCATACTATGGTCTCTTTATACACCCATGGTTTCGGTGTCATGTGATTTCATGTGGTAAATGTTATGTATGGTCTATTTTGTGTGCGAAAACTATCTGGTTTAAGGGCATAAAAATTCAAAGTTTGAAAATTGTGACAGTTTCACTTTTTTATGTCAAATTTTTGATATTTTCATAAACGCAAATCATATCTCAGAATCACTGGGATATGTAGAAGCGTTCCAGAGTTATTACCACATGAAGTGACACTGGTCAGAATTGTAGCATTTGGCCTGATCAGGAAGGTGAAAACCGGCTCGGGGGTAAAGGGGTTAAGGAAATTAAAAACTCCTCAAAACAGGAGCATTTCCTGAAATGGTTTCCTGTAGAAAAAATGTTTTTTGACTGCTTCAAAAAACTCCATGCGCACAAACCGTAAAGAGCAAGATTTGTTGATTTCATTAAACCCTAGAACGCATACCTGGGGCCTCGCAGGCCCGCCCGGTTAATTGTTTTCTATTTTCTGCAAGATTACTTTAGTTAGAATTTTGAAAGTTTAGGTATTCCTCAGGTATATAGTTGTTTGTCATTTTTAGTTGTTCATTTATTTTTATGTTACAGGCATTTTCGATATAACAACTCTTTTTTGAAAATACCCATTTTTATGGTCATGCGTTCTAGGGTTAAACTAACCCCTGTACGTTGAACTCTTTCACTGCCAGGGTTTGTTTTATATTTTGCGCCTCTGGTAGCCAAAACAATTTTCACATTTTTTGACATGTACAAATAAAATCTACATTACAAAATTAAAAATTCGTATTAAACTCCGTTAACAATATATTTTCTAAAAAATAAAAACTTGGTACATAGTGAAAATAGCACTTTATACACACACACTTTCTTGCAATTTTGTGTCAAAATTAAAGATTTTTTGTAAAAAATTCATTTAAACTGTTAGTGGCTAAAAGTATTACCCAAACAGAAAATTATACCACACCTGCTTAGAATAAAACTGAAATATGTGCAGAACTTGGCTTATGTTTCTATTGTATATGACTCGCCCCCTGGGCCGCACGGGGAACCCGGAACCGGGCCTTTTTGTAGGATGCTGGGGGGGTTGTAGTCTCCATGTGGCGGTGACCCGGTCCGTGGCTCAGGGTGGTCAAACCAGTGGCAATCTATTTGTATTGTAATTGTCCGACTACGCCACCCGTGGATTGCGGTCAGTGGGGACCGCCGCTGCGCTGCAGACCACTGAGGCTGATGTTGTATGCGCAGCCAAGAATGGGGTAACTCCCCACGGGAGGAGTATTGCCTCAGGGCAGCAGGTGTGGATGATGGGAGTGATGGTGTGAGCGTCCCAATACTAATGGTGCTGGTGCGGCAATGAAACACAGAGACTTGTAATTGCAGTTTCCAATGCTTTACTCACAGTTGTTATTCGTGTTAATGCTGCAGGCGATGACTGCCCAAGCCGTGCTGCGTCCACCAGGTGAGGGACTCGGTCAACTCCCAGGCAATTCCAGAGTGTGGCACAGGGCTCCCTTCTCTTCCCTTCTCTGACCGTCCCCACCAGTGACCCACCTTTGTCCAGCTTCCTTGGGCCTTCTGTTGGCGAAACCTCTCTCTGGTTTCCCTGACCCTATGTTGTATGCTTTCCTGGTGGATGTAGTGAGGGGTCGCACCAAGATGTGGTCACAACCTCCGGTTTTGGCTGAGGATTAGTCGCCTCCACCAATTTGGGTTCCGGTACCCTGCTCTGCCAACCCTTCACCCGTTATCTCGTGGGTTCTTAGGGTTCCTTCTTCACTCGTGTCTCTGGGCCTTTCTCTGTGTTCCTTGCTTCCTTCCTTACTTTCCTTTCTGTTCCTTCTCCTTTCTCTCTCTCTCAGGCTCCAGCCTCCTGACAAGGCCTGCCTGCGGAGCAGAGCCCTTGCAGGGGCTCTGCTTCCTGTCTTCTCCTCTGACTCTCAACTGAACTGAACCCTGTTCTAAGATGGTGCCCACCTTTTATACCTCCCTCTATGTGTGAGCCCAGGTGACTAGCAACCAATGGGCTCCTACCTATGCCCAGAGACCCACCCCTATCTGCTCCTACACCACTGGGTGTACTTTCCCCTCCCCACTCCAGCCAGGGACAGATGCTGTCGTGCCTGCACTTCTGTCTAGTGGGAGCACCGTTGAGCTGTCCCTCGGAAATGGGGTGTGTGTGGTGCATGCAGCCTACCGAGTCCTGGTCCACACTCCATCCTTACCCGGGAGTGGAATATCACACCTCTGGTTTGAGGTGCAATACCCCTGTAGCAGCCGAGCCCTCGGGGTGCTACATATATATCTTGTATCAAATTATCAGAACTGGAAAGAATAAAAATTGGTTTTACACTGGTAACTTCAAATCTAGCATGTGTCACTTTATGTAACTATCTTTAGAAAGCCTTTTCATATATTTCTGTAATTCTAGATTTTTATTTTTATTTTGACACATTGTACTTTAAGCAGAGTCAAATTTAGGTTTTCCTGCATGCCGAGCAAAAATTAGTTTGGCGCAACCTCCTATATACAGCAAGGGTTTCTCTCAAGTTGTCTCTTGAACAATCAGAACCATGTAATCTCCTTAAGGCAAAAACATGTTTTTTTATGCAGCAGTTTTCCTGCCAAGAGACATGTTTGCCATGCAGAATTGTCTGCTGGCGCAGCAAATACTTAACATGTGCACATACCTTTAGTAAAACTATGAAGCTCAGCATAAGTTCTGCTGTACCACATTCAGGTATCAGTGGGTTGTTCTGAGTCTACATTGCTATCACAGTATTTGCATATAGAGACATCTGTATACATGAACAAGCACACAGCTGTGGGCAGTGAGCATGGTGCTGGGTGCCTGGGATTGTGATTTTACAGGATTGATAAAAGCAAGATTTAAAACAGTAGCTTGGTCAGTAGCTGAAAGGGACGAAGGGGAGCAGCTAACTGCTATATAAAAATCAATGGACTTGTGAGAGCTGACTGGGATGTTAAGAGTTAACTCCTGGAATGTAACTACTGCCCACTCTCAGCTAAGGTCTGGGCAGGCATTAGTGGTCAAGCTCCATGGACACAAGCTGTATACTGTGAAAGATCCCATAGCAGGATGTCAGTAGAAAGAAAAAGCAAGCCACTTGCAATCTTGCTTACTGTCATGCTGTCTTAACTAATTAAAGCAATTGAATAACTTGAGAACACCCCTTTAAGCGGTTACAGTAGTTGTCTTGTGACCGCTCATATGCTATTTGTCTACTTAGTCATGTGCCAATTAGCTTCTCTTCCTCATTCTCTGAATGCTCAATGAAAAACTGCA
The DNA here is from genome assembly GCF_046119375.1 of Phyllobates terribilis. NCBI lineage: Eukaryota > Metazoa > Chordata > Amphibia > Anura > Dendrobatidae > Phyllobates > Phyllobates terribilis. Next base: position 2,014,228 of record NW_027363020.1, on the reverse strand, counting down.
GCCCCTGCTTCATTAAGAGATGCAGGAAGAGAAAATAATTGGCAAGTGACCGTAAGTATGGAAAACACATATGAATGATCACATGATGACTGTTGAAAATCAGCAAGCAGAGCTGAATCCTGACAGTGAGTATATTACACACTGTTAATGGTACAGTGCTTGCCAAAATACTTGCTCTGGTCCAAAAAAAACTTTTAACCTGTATGTAGTGGCCTATATGTTGAAAATACGTCACAAACATCATAAGAACAGAGGCTTTTCCAAGATTTTTTGTTTATTTCATAAGCTTCAAAACATAAAGTAAAAATGTCCTTTATAGCCATCCTCTGCAGGTCAATCACTAGCTTTCAATTTTTGTAGACAGGCTGCAATGTTGACTTCTTGACTCTCGGTTCACATGAGCTCTGTACTTAATCACTAGGCTCAGCCTTTATGGACTGAATACCTCGGCATCAGGTTAGAATAGCAGGATTTGCGTGTACTCTGTCTAGGTTGAGGTGCTGATGCAATAGGCAGCTGGTGCCCAGTAACTATAGATAATTACTTCATCGCACACTCCAATGAATGCAGAGTTCATTTATTATAAGCAGAATAAGACAGTCAAATCGAGTTTCGGGGCGACAGTAGACGTTTCGGCCTCTCATACGGCCTTAATCATTACGTCGCTACTGTAAGGGAGAAAATATACAAGATGTCAAGGAAGGTAACAAAGTTCATTATATACAATAGTAGTAATCCAGGGTGAACATAGGGAAAGCATGACTGCAGGAGGAGTAGGGAAAGGGATCTAAAGGGCAAAGGAATAGAGGAAGAGGGGCAGGGGGAGAGGAAAGGAGGGGAAGGGGTCACAGAACAGCGCAAAAAATATATACATATTTCATGTCTAGTTATTTACATAGATATCAGAATACACAAAAGCAGAATGATACCAGGGATTGTCTTGCTTGTTATGCGGTTCGAGGGCATGCTAGAGCTTAATGTATGGATCAAGGAAAAGAAGTTCCAGGTGTACGGCTGTAATATTAAGGCAGTGTGATTAGGTATGCTGTGCATGTTGTAACAGGGTACACTGGTATAACCAGGAGTTTTATATACAGGGTGATTACCTTCAATAGGTCACAGAAATCTATAAAATATAGTGCAGTTGGTTATGGTTACATATTAAGCTAAGTTTTTAGCATTGGGACGCTGTACTGATAGGACTATACCTTGCATTGGATGCCTGACTTGCTCCTGCGTCAGGTATGGTATCCTTGTGGCGTTCCCTGGTGTAGTGGGCCAAGCGGTGGTGGTATAGGGGGATAACGCGGCGCTCTCGAGCCTTGCTGTAGCCGTCAGTGGTGGCAGTGTGCAGGGGCTGTGTTTTAAATGTACTGTCGGCAGCGCTGACTGGGGATGCAGCCTGCACAGAGGGGTTGCCAGGGAGACTGCAGAAGGCGAATGTGCAGGGGAACAGGACTGTGTCCTTGTGCAAGGTGCATATACAATGTAACTGGCCATAGAAAGTAGGCAAACTTAATGGAAAAGCACTATAGGGGAAAAGGGGGTGGGAGTATGGAACTGTTAGGTGGAATAAAAGTAATAAAAGAGCATAACATGATTAGTAATTTAAATAAATGCAAAGGTGCAGGCACTCACCAGGAGGGTAGACAGAAGTCAGTGTGTCTGCTGTTATGATCTGCAACATGAACTAAGGAAAGATGGGGGAAAGCTGTCCCTACAGTAAGACTAAGCTGAATCCCTACGATGTAGCGGGCTGCCTGTTCCTAGCGAACAGACCCGCCTTAGTCCTCGGCTAATCTGAACGAAGACCTATAGCATAAAGGAAGGGGTCTCTAAAAGAACTAAGGACTGGGAGAAATAGTTGCAGAACACAAAAAGATAAACTGACAAAAAGGTACTAGAGGTCCCAGAAGGACCAAGCGAACAGACAGAAATCCACAGAAGCACCTGGCTAGAGAAACAGTCAAACACTGAAGTCCAGCACAGCGAAAAGGCCGGAGCTGGAATATAAAGGCAGATGGTCACGTGACCGCAAAACACAAGATGGAAAAAACAAACAGAAGGGTTCTAACAGTACCCCCTCTTTTATGAGGATCCTCTGGATCCTCCAGGCCCAGGCTTATCTGGTAACCTCTTGTGGAAAGCTTTAACAAGCCTAGGAGCAGAGACATCATCCGTCCTTACCCAGGAGTTGTCTTCGGGACTGAAACCCTTCCAGGAGACTAGATACTGTAATCTCCCTCTATGCCATCTAGAATTCAAGATACAAGAAATTTCATATTCGCCGTCTTCCTCCACAGGAGGAACTGTGACAGTGGTGTCCCTATCAGATACATCAGCCTTTTTCAACAAAGAAACATGAAACACAGGATTAATCTTCCAGGAAGTAGGGACATCCAACTTAACAGCAGACGGGTTAACAACATAATGCACTTTAAATGGACCCACAAACATAGGACCCAGTTTTTTAGAGGGAATCCTCAACCGCAGGTTCTTCGAGGACAACCAAACCATGTCACCCACAGTAAACAAAACCTCCTTACGTTTCCTGTCAAAATACTTCTTGGACTTCTTGTTAGCCTCTTGAAGGTTGCAACGTACATTAGTCCAAACTCTCTCCAAATCACCGGAAAAATTCTCCTCCTCTGGCACAGCTGACCCCAATTTGGAGAACGAACCAAAAGACGGATGTCTCCCAGTACAACAAAAAAAAGGAGAACACCCAGCAGAGGAGGATGCATGATTGTTAAGAGCAAATTCTGCGAGAGGCAGAAACTCAGACCACACCTCTTGATTGTCCACCACAAAACAACGCAAAAACTGTTCAACATCCTGGCTCTTTCTTTCAGTCTGTCCATTAGACTCAGGATGATAACCAGACAAAAATGACAAATGGACTCCCAACCTGTCACAAAAAGCACGCCAAAAGCGAGCCACAAACTGAGGTCCTCTATCAAAAACAATATCCGTGGGAACGCCATGGAGCTTTACAATCTCCTTAACAAATGCCTTAGCGAGTGTCTTGGCGCAGGGCAACTTAATGAATGGAACCAAATGACACATCTTACTAAAACGGTCCACGACCACCCAGATGACAGTAAAACCCTGGGACACAGGAAGATCAGTAATAAAATCCATTGTGAGATGCGTCCAAGGCGCACTAGGAACCTACAGAGGGCAAAGCAACCCCGCAGCAGGAGTATGTGAAGCCTTTGACCTAGCACACACAGTACATTGACGCACCCACTTGATGACTTCCTTCTGCCATCCAGGCCACCAAAAACTGCGACTGATAAGTCTCTTAGTCTCCGAAATTCCTGGATGACCAGCCAACCGAGACTCATGACACTCCACAAACAAATCTCTCCTAAAGGCTCTAGGCACGAACAATTGACGGGCATTCAAGCGCTTGGCAGCATCCAGATAGATCAAATTCTTATGATCTGTGAAAACCTGAATAGGAAATCTAGCGCCTTCCAAAAAATGACGCCAATGTTCAAACGCGAGTTTAATAGCCAGCAACTCCCGATTTCCAACATCATAATTCAGTTCCGTTTCCGAAATTTTTTTCTAAAAGAAGGCACAAGGATGTACTTCACCCTTGTCCTCCTGAGACAAAACTGCTCCGACCCCCACCGATGAAGCATCGACCTCGACCAAAAAAGGCCTGGTCTCATCAGGCTGCATAGGGATAGGGGCAAAACTGAACCTCTCTTTGAGATACTCAAACGCTTCAATGGCCTCAGTAGTCCACTGGGCCGTATTCGCACCTTTCCTGGTGAGATCGATTAGAGGTTTAACAATTACAGAAAAATTCTTAATGAATTTCCTGTAATAATTGGCAAAACCCAAAAATCTCTGTATAGATTTCAAACCAATAGGCCTAGGCCATTCCTGCACAGCCTGAACCTTCACAGGGTCCATCTCAAAGCCCTCGCTGGAGACAATGTAGCCCAAAAAACTAATTTTCTGCACAGCGAACTCACATTTCTCCAGCTTAGCAGAGAGTGAATTATCACTCAATAACTTCAAACCTTCACGTACACTCTGCCAATGGGACTCTAGATCTGGTGAATAAATCAAAATGTCATCCAAATACACAACCACATTCTTACCAATCGAAGGTCTCAGGATGTCATTAATAAGGTTCTGAAAAAATGTAGGTGCATTGGTAAGACCAAAAGGCATCACCAGATTCTCAAAATGACCTACCGGAGTGTTAAAAGCAGTTTTCCATTCATCACCCTCCTTCACTCGTAACAAATTGTATGCCCCCCGGAGATCAATTTTAGAGAACCACTTGGCCCCCACTAACTGGTTAAACAAGTCAGGAATTAACGGCAATGGGTAGGAATTGCGTACGGTAATCTTATTAATTTCACGAAAATCCAGACATGGACGTAAATCCCCGTCCTTTTTTTTAACAAAGAAAAATCCAACTGCCACAGGCGACTTAGAAGGTCTAATGTGACCAGCAGCCAGGTTAGTCTGTATGTATTTCTCCAAAAATCTTGAATAGGTATAGGTAATTCCCCTTTTTCCACAGCCCCAATGCGACCATTATCATAGCACTTCGGACTCCAAGACTTACTCACATTAGTAGACCAGTCCAGTAAAGGATTGTGCAGTTTTAACCAAGGCAATCCTAGAACAACCGGAGATTGTAAATTATCTAAAACAACCAAGTCCAAAATTTCTTGGTGAACTCCATTGATAGTGAGGGGAAATGCAGCAACCTTTTGAGTAATACATTTCAAGGGAGTGTTATCAATTGCAATCACAGAAATAGGTGATGACAAAGGTTTGGATTTCAATTTAAGGTTTTCCAAAAACTCTTTATCAATCACATTAAGTGTTAAACCACAATCCACAAATACCTGAAATTCAATCAAATCTCCCTGCAAAGTAGTAAGAAAGAAATACTCCTGCAGAGCGTAAACAAGCTATACGGGCGTAACTGACCTTTTTTTTTTCTTTACTTAAACAAAGCTCACAATACTTAATCAAATGGTCAGCTTTACCACAATAAAGACACAATCCCTCGGCGAACCTCCGGTCTCTTTCCTGAGAAGGGAGCGACTTCGCCCCAACCTCCATTGGTTCTCCGCCATCTGAGCAGTTTTTCTGGAGACTAGAAACTGACATTACAGGAGTCTTTACCTCATTCAGCCTGAACCTCAGCCTTCTGTCCACATGAACAGCTAATTGCATGGCATCCTGCAAAGTCTCAGGTGCAGGGAATGCAATTAGCAGATCCTTAACCCTTTCACTCACACCAGCAAGACTTAAACATTTCAACGCAGGATCATTCCATTTAACTTCTGAGGCCCATCTCCTGAAGTGTGTGCAATAATTTTCAACATCACCTGACCCCTGATTCAAACACCTGAGTTCTGCCTCAGCAGATGAGATTCGATCAGGATCGTCATATAATAGCCCCATAGCAGAAAAAAATTCTTCAACAGACCTTAAAAATAGATCATTAGGTTGGAGAGAAAAGGCCCACCCTTGTGGTTCATTGCGCAAAAGTGACATAATAAAACCAATGCGCTGTGATTCATTCCCAGAGGACCTTGGTCTCAAACGAAAATATAACAAACAAGCATTTTTAAAGGAAAAAAAATATTTCTGTTTACCATAAAAAACATCAGGCAGTCCTACCTTGGGTTCGACAAAATGCGCTCCAGAACAGCTACTCACGTGTTGCTGAAGCTCGGCCACCTCCAGAGACAATCCCTGCAGGCGTTGAGCCAAATCCTGGACGGAAACCATACTGATCCCCGAATTTCTTTCCTTTTAGTTTTTGGGCTGGACTTACTGTTATGATCTGCAACATGAACTAAGGAAAGATAGGGGAAAGCTGTCCCTACAGTAAGACTAAGCTGAATCCCTATGATGTAGCGGGCTGCCTGTACCTAGCGAACAGACCTACCTTAGTCCTCGGCTAGTCTGAACGAAAACCTATAGCATAAAGGAAGGGGTCCCTAAAAGAACTAAGGACTGGGACAAAACATGGGACACCTCCTAAACAGAGAAGTAGTTGCAGAACACAAAAAGACAAACTGACAAAAAGGTACTAGAGGTCCCAGAAGGACCAAGCGAACAGACAGAGAAAGGCACAGAAGCACCTGGCTAGAGAAACAGTCAAACACTGAAGTCCAGCACAGCCAAAAGGGCGGAGCTGGAATATAAAGGCAGACGGTCACGTGACCGCAAAACACAAGATGGAAAAAACAAACAGGAGGGTTCTAACATCTGCAAAAGGAATAAATAGATTAGTGAACCCAGTCTTTTTCTCTGTTTAGACCATTGGGGGACAGGGTCTGCAAGGTATAAATCCAGTACGATTCACGCTGTCCGAGTAGTTTCACGTGATCCCCCCCCCCCTCCTGGGTCTGGGTACATGTTCAATCACCCGAAAGCGGAGCTGTGCCAAAGTATGTTTGGCTTTGGAAAAATGGTCTGGTAGTGGTAACCAATTTTTGCTACATCTAATGGTGGATTTATGACTTGCTATGCGGTCCCTGATGTACTGTATACTTTCGCCTACATATAGGAGGCCACAAGGACACTTCACTACGTAAATGACAAAGTTCGAATCACATGTAAAAAATCCCTTAATGGGATAGCTCTTGCTAGTCCTAGGGTGCATGATGCTGTCTGATTTAATAATATTAGAACAGGCGGCACAACCCAGGAAGGGGAATGTGCCACGTTTCCGTGCATTGAGTAGACGTTGGGATGGAGTGACACGTGAGCTCCCTAGGTCAGCCCTGATAATTTTGTCCTTGATGTTCGGGGCTCTCCAAGTGCACATTAAAGCCGGGGTTGTGAAGGCTGGTATCTCAGGATATGCCTTAGTCAGGAGGGGCCAGTGTTTCCTTATAGTAGTGTGAATCTTAGACATTAGCGGATGATATGTATGAACAAAGGGCACGCGTTCCACTTTGGGAGTAGTGGGAATAGTCATGGTGGGCTCCAGTGTTTTACGCTCGCGCCCGGACTGACTGTCGTGAGCGTAATTAGTGATCCCACTGTACCATGAACCGAGGAGTGCCTGGAGGGGCGTAACTAAGTATCAACCCGATCCGACCAAGGTCGCACGGCGGCTCAGTCGACTCCGTGAACCATGGAGGAACTGAGCAGGTGCCACTCCAGGTCAGACCCCGGTCACAGCTGTTGACCCACACCGGGGAATGCAGGAATAGGCAGGTTAGACTGGCATACAAACAGGTGGGTATTGGCAGGCACGGCTGGTATGCAGACAGGTGGGTAGTGGCAAGCATGGCTGGTATGCAGACAGGTGGGTGCTGGCAAGCACGGCTGGTATGCAGACAGGTGGGTACTGACAAGCACGGCTGGCATGCAGACAGGAGGGCGCTGGCAAGCACAGCTGGTATGCAGACAGGTGGGTACTGACAATCACGGCTGGCATGCAGACAGGGAGATACTGGCAAGCACGGCTGGAGTGCAGACAGGGAGATACTGGCAGGTTGGAGCGCAGGCTGGATAGGGTCCAGTACAGACTGGGAGACAGGAACAGAGCCGCAAATGCGGTAGACAAGCAGAGTAAAGCGAAACCGCCGGAGTGGAGGACAAGACAAAGCAGAGCGGAACCGCAGGTGCGGAGGACAAGGCAGAGCAGAGCGAAACCGCTGGAGCGGTGAGCAAGCAGAGCGGAGCGAAACCGCAGGTGCGGTGGACATGGCAGAGCAGAGCGAAACTGCCGGAGCGGTGGACAAGGCCGAGCAGAGAGGAACCACCGAAGTGGTGGACAAGGCAGAGCAGAGAGGAACCGCAGGTGCGGTAGGCAAGGCAGAGCAGAGAGGAACCGCCGGAGTGGTGGACAAGGCAGAGCAGAGAGGAACCACCAGAGCGGTGGACAAGGCAGAGCAGAGAGGAACCGCAGGTGCGGTGGACAAGGCAGAGCAGAGAGGAACCGCTGGAGCGGTGGGCAAGGCAGAGCAGAGAGAAACCGCTGGTGCGGTGAGCAAGCAGAGCAGAACAAAACCGCAGGTGCGGTGGACAAGGGAGAGCAGAGAGGAACCGCCGGAGCAGTGAGCAAGCAGAGCAAACAGGGCTGACGGTACAGGCAGAGAGGACAGGGCTCTGTTCACATGGAACAGATAGGAAAATACAGGAAGATGGCTAGAACACAGGAGGTAGATACGGAGGAAGGGAAAAGGGACAAGCAGAACCAGATACACACAAGGTACTTACAATGAAGTAGCGAGTGGACACAAAACTCACAAATAAAAGTACAGAGACAACGAGTTGGAGTTAGGTGCAGGTTCAGACACTGCAGGAAAAGGGAGGGTACGGACATAGAGACAAACAGGTAACAGGCTAGGAGACAGTTCAGACAGGAACTGATACTGCAACGAGATACAGGAACGAGCCTGGGTATACAGCCCCCAGGGTGGCGGAAATGGACTAGAAGTCACAGATAACAGGCCTGGGTATACAGCCCCCAGGGTGGCAGAAACAGACTGGAAGTCAGAGATAACAGGCCTGGGTATGCAGCCCCCAGGGTGGCAGAAACAAACAAGATACAGGACAAGACCTGGCAACTCAGAGGCAAGGAGCACACTGATAGATAGTGTTGCTCAGGCACCTCCTTCTGGGTGGAGGGGGTTTAAATATCCAGTGACTCACAGCAATAGGCTGGAGACGCATTAGGGGTGCGCCCACAGCAGCTATAAGAACCAGGAAGTAACCGGGCTGCCTCCCTAAGCAGTCAGACAAGAGACATGCACACAGCATGAACTGGAGCAAAGTTTGCAGGCTGGACTGATGGGTAAGATTGCGGTCTTGCATGGTGGGAGGTGGTGCACTATGCAAGCACGCCGCCAGGGATATTACACAGTGTTCTAGATCTCTCGCTTACAAGGATTTGGCTGGGGTAGTTCCTTTCCCGGAATTTCTGTGACATTTCATCTAGACATCGAGGGATCAGGTTGGGATTTGAGACAATACGTTTGATCCTGTGGAATTGGGAGCGAGGAAGACTATTTTTAGTGGCAGCTTGAGTAGTGTAGTAAACTGCTACAGTCAGTAGGTTTTGAGAAGAGGTCTGTTGTAAGGGTGCCATCATCCTCATGGATAACTAGTGTATCCAAGAAAGGAATTTGTTTTGAGTCATAGTTCAGTGTGAACTGAAGCACTTGTCTAATGGAGTTGAGTGTGGAGACTAGTGTTGAGCCACCCCCGTAGTGTTCGAGTTCGGTTCGGTTCGTCGAACACCCGTATGTTCGCCGAACTGTTCGTCGAACACCTTCGAACACCATTAAAACCAATGGCAAGCAAGCAAAAACACATAGAAACACATAGAAAACACATAGAAAACACTTCAAAGGTGTCCAAAAGCTGACAAACTGCTCAGAAGACACAACTAACACATGGAAAAGTGACAAGTACATATAGTCATGCGAAAAGAAAAGAGGTGGAGGAGTAAAAGGAGGGGGAGACACAAATATAGGCATGTCATGCCCTTCTAAAACCAAAAAAGTGCGAAGCCGACACGGCCAGTCCGTTCCTGCTCCGTGTCGCCGGGTTTGTGCCAGAGCTGCTTTGGACCCTGACGGCCAGCCCCCCTCTCCCAATACTGGTGCCTGTCCGCTGGTGGGTCGAGCGAGCCCCCCTGCGGTGGAGGCAGGTCTAATCTTTTTAATTTAAATTGTCTCTCTAATTTGAATGAGTACACTTTAAATCCTATTACAAGGATCTATTGGAGGACAAGTCTCATGCCAGCAGCCGCGGTAATTCCAGCTCCAGTAGCGTCCACTAAAGCTGCTGCAGTTAAAAAGCTTTTATAAGGATCGAGCTTGGCGGTCCACTGCAAGGCGTCCTACCGCCAGTCCCAGCCCCTGTGCCTTGGGGTGCCTCCCCGATGTTCTTCACTGAGTGTCCCGGAGGCCCAAACCATTTCCTTTGAAAAAATTAAGTGTCCAAACTACAGGTGGTGTAGCTTGCTTAACAGCTGGGTTAATCCGCTGACTAGCAGACACTGCTACTAGGCCCAAAGTATTGCTTGGGCTAGATGCAGGTAAAAATTTGTAATTAGATACTCTCATTGGATGCTGAGAAAGCATTCCATAGAGTCGCCTGGCACGCCATATATTATTCTCTTAAAAAGCTTGGGGTAGGGGACCCTTTTATAGCCAAAATCATGGCCCAGTATCGCAATCCGTCAGCTAGGCTGAAGATAAATGGAACATTATCATCACCTTTCATAATCACCAATGGGACAAGGCAGGGATGTCCTCTGTCCCCTCTCTTATACATCCTAGTGATGGAGCACCTGCTCTCATCAATTCACGATAACCCCAATATCAGGTGGATTGAGGTGGGAGTCACCGAGTACAAGTGCTCTGCATTTGCTGATGATGTCCTAGTATATATCACTCAACCACATATATCCATCACTGCTGTTATGGCTGAAATAGATCACTTTGGTACATGGTCAAATTTTAAAATCAATGCAGCGAAGTCTGAGGCCCTCGATGTCTCCCTCCCCAAATCCATACAGGATTCCATCCAGTCCAACTTTCCCTTTGCCTGGCCCTCGCAGGGTATCAAATACTTATGAATTCGTATTCATAGAAACCACTCCCGTCTATTTTATCTTAATTTTGGGCCCTTTATTGAACAACTCCATAGAGATCTTACTTCTTGGACGGTGAAGGATCTTTCCTGGTTCGGCAGAATAAATATACTAAAAATGAGCGTCCTACCTAAACTCTTATACCTCTTCCAAACCATTCCCGTGCTAATTCCCTCAAATTTTTGGAAAAGACTACGCAGTAGCTTTTGCAGATTTATCTGGGCAAGTGGGCGTCCACGCATTCGGGGGGACGTTCTGATCAGACACAAACAAAAGGGGGGCCTTAGCCTTCTGGATTGTAGAAGGTATTACATGGCAGCAGTACACGCTAGAATTCTGGACTTCTTCCATCATTCGGAGGGGAAATTATGGGTCAAAATAGCTCAATACATTTGTCCTAAAGCTCTTACCACTCTCCCATGGTGCGCCCATTTAATTGTCCCCTCTCTTGGCCTCATGTCATATAGTACCTATGCCACTGCTTTGGCTTTGAGATCCCCAAAAATAAAAGCTTATCCTCAATCGACCCCCAGAGCCCCTTGCTCCCGATTTCATATAATCCAGATTTCCCACCAGGACTATCTGCAAATAGATTTCTCAGTTCAAATAAATCCCATCCGATATTATTTTCTCATGTCATCTCCAATACTTCGCTGCTCCCCCTCAATGACTTGTTACAGGAAAGAGCCACTTCCCCGAAGGCTAATTTTGAATATAGCCAGTTACAACACTTCTATTCAACTGTGAAGAAGCGCACACATCTTCATAGAGATCTCACAAACTTTGAAAAATTGAGCCTATCATTGTCACCCCCTACACACTCCATCTCCTTACTGTATAATCTCCTCGTTGCCCAGGTAACTGACAATAGGCCAGGATTCTGCGGTGCATGGGAAAGGGAACTGGGGAAGTCCTTCTCTGACTGACAATGGGATAAATGTTTCTTCCTAACACATAAAACCTCAATAGGGTCCAAAGCTCAGGAAAACGCCTTCAAAATTATCTCTAGATGGTACAGGGTACCAGCAGTCCTTCATAGATGGTATCCAGTGGTCTCAGATAGATGTTGGAGATGTGGGGAGGGGGAAGGGACAATGTCACACATATGGTGGGCATGCCCTATAATAAATGCATTTTGGGCAAAGGTGGTTCCCATGATTGAGAAAATAACTGGTTTTACTATCCCTAATACGCCAGAAGCCCTCCTTTTATCAATGTTACCAATAAGTAAACGTAGTTATAAAAGGTCATCAATAGGCTACCTAATACAGGCGGCTAAGAATGTCATTCCACGACACTGGAAAAGCAGAGACCCACCCACTGTGGAGGAATGGTTTGCGGAGATCTCCCTCCTTAATAGGATGGAGCATCTGATTGCCATCTCACCGACTGATGTTGATAGATACTGTGTGATTTGGAGGGATTGGATTGATTTGCAAAACTCTGATGCCTATCATCTAGCCCCCAACTAAAGTTATCCGTGATGGGGGGCGTGGCTTGGCTGGACATGTGAGCAGTCGCAGGACAGATCAGCTCCAGGAGCAATAGCCTGTAAAAGTCTCCACTGGGCCCTAAATAGTAATAAAACCAGAGATAACATCTCCCTCTGAGCTCCTGTAACCATCACACAGCAGAGGAGTTTTTTATGGCTGGGAAAGCAGGCAGAAGGCTCCGTGAGGTGACTGCAGGAGCAGACAGACAATCTCAAGATGGCGCTGAGAAACTGAAGCTTTCCACATCCCCTGATGCACAAGGCAAGTCTACTTCCATGAACGCTGCAGTTAAACTAGCCAGTTATGCTAGGACAAACAGAGCAGCCCCCTTGAGTAAAAAAGTGCAGACACAGATGAAGGGGATGGCTAATCCCTTCTCTGCTCTCCCAGGAGATTGTGACAATACAGATAATACTAAGGCTATGTGCCCACGTTGCATTTATGAAGCAGAAAATTTCTGCTGCATAAATGCAAGTCCTCTCCCGGAAAAACGCATGCGGAATTCCGCACGCGTTTATCGCGCATTTTTCGCGCGTTTATCACGCGTTTTCCACATGCGGAATTGCCTTGCGTTTTTTATGCATTGGACTAAGGCAATTCCGCTTGCGGAAACGCAAAATTAAATGACATGCTGCGGATTTTTGAACGCGGCATAAACGCTGCGGAAAAATCCGCAGCATGTGCATAGAACTTGCGGAATCCCATTGGGGACCATGGGGTGCGGATATACATGCGTTTTTCAAGCGTTTACGCTGCGGAAATTCCGCAGCATATACGCTTGAAAAATGCTACGTGGGCACACAGCCTAACACCTCAGATAACAGCCTGCAGCTTCGGCCAGAGGTTAACCCCTTCAGCACTCTCTCAACCCAGCAGACAGAAGAGCCTACAATTAAGGATGTTTTCATGGTTGTTACTCAGTATGGATCTGTCCTGTCCTCACTTAGTAATCAAATGGGTGAGATTAAGGAAGAACTTTCCTACACGAGACAGGGTCTGCAGAAAGTAACAGATCGCACCACAGCAGCTGAGAGGAGAATTGGTGATTTGGAGGATAAACAGCCTCAAATTATCAGTGATAATCACAGACATGACCAACAGATCCTGGCATTGCTAGCTAAAACTGACGATCTGGAGACTCAGGCGGAATAATATAAGGGTAATTGGCATCCCTGAAAAAAACAAGAGCAATAACCCTACTGAGTATTTTGAGAAATGACTGCTCTCCCTGTTTGGGGCAGAACACCTGACCCCTCTATTTGCTGTGGAAAGGGCGCACAGAGTTCCTACTCGGCTGTTACCCGGAGCCCTGCCGCGGCCAGTCCTAATGAAGCTGCTCCACTATAAGGACCGTGACGGCATCCTTAGGGCAGCTCGTGATAAAGGGGACATCTCCGTCAACGGCCAAAAGGTGTCCTTTTTCCCTGACCACTCCATTGAAGTGTCAAAACGCAGGGCACAATTTGTGGATGTGAAACGCTGGCTACGCCAGCTACAAATACCATACTCCATGCTTTACCCAGCGAAACTCAGAGTGGCCGCCCTGAGAGGGACCTCCTTTTTTGAAAATCCTAAGGAAGCAGTCCGCTGGCTTGATCTAAATGAACAGCAATTTCGCCAGAACCCACAACGTTGAATGAAGACGTATAACTTAAGTCATGTGCCATCAGAAGATATCTGATTGACTGTTGGAGTCATAATTCTTACCAAGTAACCCACGGCCCAGTGGAAAATGGATATTCTGTCTATTATCCTAAAATGGCAGGCTCCCAAGAAACGTTTATTTTTCTCTTTTTGTAGGCTGCTCGCTTGCTTCATGTGCGGATGCGAGTTGGACTGGTATCCCCATCCATCTGATTTTTCTGGATGGATCGGTATTTTTCTGTTTGTATGTTTTTGTAAGTTGTATGTTTATAGATTGTGCTGCGCAGTTCTGCCACACGTATGGATTACAGTGATCTTGTATGGAAAAGGGGGTATTATCATGACCTTGTATTTGGGAACCGGAGTTATGTTAACGCTTGTCATACGTATCCTGTCCATCCCCTATGCGTTATATCCTAATGGCTAACCAAGTAAAATTCCTTTCTTGGAACGTGAGAGGGTTGGGAGACCCCTTAAAGAGGACGGCTGTCATTTTATATATACGGGGAAATTCACCAGCAGTGGTATGTCTGCAGGAAACGTATCTAGAAAAAAGTAATATAGCGGCCCTGAAGCGTTCATGGATCAGCCATAGTTTTCATTCTATCTTTTCAAGTTACACGAGTGGCGTCAGTATTTTAGTACATAGATCTATCCCTTTTGAATTGATATCCGCTAAGGTGGATGAGAAGGGCAGATTCATTGGGATTCATTGTAGAATATTCACCAAAGAATTATTACTAGTGGCAGTCTACATTCCCCCTCCCTATAATAATAATATTATGAAGGAAATTGCGTCACTCATAGACAAAGTACGGGGGGTCCCTGTGCTATGCATGGGAGATTTTAACAATATTGTACACCCATACTGGGATAGATTCAGATCAGACACAGCTACAGAGGCTACCCCCATAACTAAGTCTGGTGAGCTCCTATCAGAGTTATCCTTGACTGATATATGGCGTCTTAAATATCCCAAACCAAACAATTCTCCTGCTACTCTAACTCACATAACACCCTCTCCCGCATAGATTTAGTACTGGGAACAGAACACATTCTCCCTTTAGTAGAAAGGGTGGAATATTTACCTAGAGTACTGTCGGACCACTCACCCCTGATGATGAGCCTATGCCTTTTGCTTAGATTGGAAGCTACCCTTACTAGATGGTCCGTGAATCCCTTTTGGTGCAAATCATAGACATAAATTTGATTACATCAGCTCTTCAAAACTATTTTATAGAAAATAACGGCTCTGTGATGCAGAACTGACTATGGGACGCTATGAAGGCCTGTCTGAGGGGAGTCCTGATACAAGCTATCAATAAATCCAAGACTAAAACTAACCAATTTGGGGAAATCTTGCAAGACAGGGTTAGACTCACGGAAAATAAATTTGTCCAATCAGGTACAGAGGAGGACCTAATGACCTGGAAAGAGGCGCAGGAGGCATACTCCAGACACATTAGGGAGAAGGCCAAGAATAAGCGACTATTCTCCCAAATACATTTTTATGAAGAAGGGGAAAAGGCAGGGCATTTACTGGCTATGATTGCAAGGGATCAAATAGGGACATCCTTTATAGGCGCTTTAATAAATAAGGAAGGTGCAATGGTTAATCAGCCAGATCAAATATCAAATACTTTCAGAAAATTTTATCAGGACTTATTCAGAACCAAACACGATTTAGCAGAGAACAAATCCTGACTTATTTGGAGGGGATTGATCTTCCAGCTATTTCTGAAGCAGATAAAAAATACTTAAATAGTCCCCTGCAATTAGAGGAGTTACAAATGGCCACAGCTTCAATGGCCAATAATAAATCACCAGGGTTGGACGCGTTCCCTATGGAAATATACAAAAAATTTGGGGATATATTACTACCTCAATTGCTGTGCACCTTCCAGGAGGCAGCCAGGTAAGGCATTCTGCCCCTTTCAATGAGAGAATCAGTTATCGTAGTGATACCCAAACCGGGTAAGGATCCATTGCTCCCCGAACCCTATAGGCCTATATCCCTGCTACCTACGGACATTAAAATTATAGCAAAAGTTCTGGCCTCCAGGTTAAATAACATAATATCTAATGTTATACATAGTGATCAATCGGGCTTTATACCAGCTAGGTCTACAGCCGTTAATATCCGTAGACTATTTCTTAATCTTCAGCTGCCAGTGGACAATGCAGGAGACAGGGTTATTTGCTCGCTAGGCGCTGCTAAAGCATTTGACTGGGAATATCTATGGGTAGTTTTGGAGAAATTTGGTATGGACGCTGGATTTATTTCATGGATCAAGCTACTATATCAGAGGCCATTGGCACGATTAAGGGTAAATGGGCGTCTTACTTCAGCCTTTGAATTGGGGAGGGGTACCCGGCAGGGCTGCCCGTTGTCCCCTTTACTGTTCGCACTGGTCATTGAACCACTAGCTGCGGCTATCAGGATGCACCCTGGCATAATGGGATTTCGCAGAGGGAATATAGAGGAGAACATTGCGCTTTATGCTGACGATGCACTACTATTTTTAGCGGAAGCCTCCAAAACATTATCTGTAGCTATGGAGACAATCGAGAAGTTTGGGAAATTTTCCGGTTTGGCGATTAATTGGACTAAGTCAGTATTGCTTCCAATAGATAATGGGAACATTAATGCACCTCACTATACTGACTCGGGCTTACAACTGGTCAATGAATTTAAATATTTGGGTATTAATGTAACATCTAAAGTCACTGACTATGAGAAACTAAACTTCAACCCAATACTGGCCAGATTCAAGTGTAAACTGGACACGTGGTCTAAATTGCCACTGTCAGTGGTGGGCCGCACTAACTTGGTCAAGATGATCTGGATGCCACAATTGCTATATGTATTGCAGAATTCTCCAATATGGATTCCCCAGAGATATTTCCTTAAAGCAAACAGCATATTTAGGGACTTAATCTGGGGAAAACAAGATCCAAGAATTAAACTGGAAACTTTGCAAAGAGATAAAACAATGGGTGGCCTTGCTGTACCAAATCCGTGGGTTTATTATATGGCAGCTCAGCTCCAGCATATTCGAAGGTGGGACAACCCTGGAGGGGGAGGGGGGCTCAACGTCTTCTACTCCAATCACATTTTAAATCACTCAGACTCTATGAAGCATTGGAGGCTCACAAATTTAAGACACCCTCTTGTAGAACCCCAACTACGCTGTTAATACACAAACTTTGGTGGGCAGTGAGGAAATTACAGGGGATACAAGGGATCTCACAATTTACATCACTGTGGGAAACGCCATGGCTCCCTAACCTATATAAATTGGAAGGGTTTAAAAATTGGAGTCTAAAAGGACTAGAAAGATTCACTCATGTTTTAGCGGGAGATTCACTCAAGGAGTTTTCACAGATATAAAATGAATATGGACTGCCCAACACCGAATTTTATAAGTTCCTTCAGTTACGACATTCATATCAGGCAGAGAGTCTTGTGCTAAATAATGGAGTTCCTCAAAATGCTATAATACAGAGAATGGCTAGCTCACATAATTCTGGGGGGCTAATCTCATTGCTTTATAGGGGTCTGCTGGACCTGGTATTAGCAAAACACCCCATAAGATCAAAAGAAAAATGGGAGAGCTTGATAGGCCCTATTGAAGAGGGGCTGTGGTCTGAAATACTGGAAAGAGTTCCCCAGTTATCTGAGTGAGTCCCATAGATTCTCCCACTTACAGGTGCTGCACCAGTCATATAGAACACCCCAATTTCTCCACGATATAGGGCTTCGACCAGACCCCCTATGTGCTAGATGTAAAACATCCCCGGCTAACATGCTTCATATGATGTGGACCTGCCCTGCTCTGGAAAACTTCTGGAGGGATGTAATAGCGATCATTGATAGAACATACTCAGTCGATTCAGATCCCTCACCATTAGTATGTATACTGGGATATATAGAAGATCTGAGCACTGACGAACAAGGCAAAATAGCAGTGGCACGCATGTTATACATGGCCAGGAAACTAATAGCCCAACATTGGTTATCAGAGCAGGCGCCCACGGTGACGGAATTTATAAATAAGATTAATTGGTTATTAAATCTGGAAAAAAGTATATATCTGAAAAGGAAGGCCATCTCTAAATTTGAAAAAATATGGGCTCCATGGATTGACGGCTCCGGCCTAGCATCCAGAGAACTGCATAGATTTCGACTTGGCTTGCTATGATTGATGTATAGATTACTTGACAGGTGCAAAATCCTACATTGGGCTGCTTTAGACATGTATATAACTGCTCCAAAGCAAGAGCTAGATACCCCTTAATACAATTGTGACTATTCATACTGTAAGATTGTTAATTTGCTGTGGACAGAACTGTGGAACATTTAACTCAAAATGTTTTGTTTGAAAGGGCAATGTGTTGTGGGGGGAGGGATAGAATAGGGACTGGGTCCCTTCTTTGGTTGGGTTGTTTTATTTTTTTTACTGTTGTGTTACAAAAAAAGTTTTAACAATAAAAAATATTTAATTTAAAAAAAAGTTATCCGTGATGTCGGCACAACAATGATCATAATCGCACTCTATTGATTGGTGGTCTGCCGTGGTCCGCTCCCTTTCTCTCTATCTTTCATATGGAAAAATACATGCTTGATCTGGATATTGATGGAAAACCCTCCCTGTACCCCCCCAGTGTACTGTCGTTATGCATAGATTTATAGTTATACTACCCCTTTTACTATGTATATTGTATTTTCTTGTACTTTTTCAACACAAAAATAAAAAAAAACTTGAATTTGAAAAAAAAAATTGTAATTAGATCCACAGGCGGCAGCTACTCCGCTGACTAGGAGACACTGAAGCTTTTGAGCAGACCTCTGATTCCCAGGCTATAGTATGAGTAAACAGCTCTTCAAACTCAACCATCTGTGTTTCCCCAAGCCATAGTGTATGTAGTTTCTTACAGTTAAAAGGGGGGGGAAGAGACCCGACCCACCTGGAATTCACGATGGCAACGTCATGTAAAACACAGCAAGGGGACTCCAAAAAGAGTCTCCATTTTTTCCCAAAATTGTGGCACAGACACCACTTAAGTGGCATCAATTGTCCCAGAGTTGCTTAACCCCTTAATAACATCTGACGTACTAATACGCGTCTGTGCCCTGGGACTTAAGAGCCAGACCCGTATTAGTACGTTATCGCGATCGCGCGCGCACACAGGCTGTGCGGGCGCGATCGCCGCCGGGTGTCAGCTGATTGTCACAGCTGACACCCGGTACTATGTGCAGGGAGCGGTCCTGCACCGCTCCCAGCACATTAACCCCCGCGATGCTGCGATCGAAGTCGATCGCGGCATTGCGGGGGCAAGGGGAGGTGATCGGCGATACTCACCTCCTCTTCCGGCTTCCAGCGCAGTCTGCAAAGGCTTCCCGGGTGTTGCCATGACGACCCGATGTCGTCATGACAACATCCGGGTCACCAGAGAGCAGGAAGATTGCTTGGACATGCGCAGTGCATCTCCAAGCAATCTTCACACTGTGCACTTCTGACAGCCTTCATGGCATAGGGATGGTGCTCCATTCCTGTGCCATGCAGGCGATCAGAAAAAAAAAAGTGAAAGTCCCAGAGTGGGACAAAGTAATAAAGTGTATAAACTGTGTGAAAGTGGAAAAAAAAAAAAATGTGCAAAAATATTATAAAAAAATAAAAAAAATAATACACCAAAAATAAAAATATAATGTACCCATCAATAAATATTATTATAAAAAAAATAAAAAAAAAACAATAAAAGTACACATATTTGGTATCGCGGCGTCCGGAAAAACCTGACCTATAAAACTGTCCCACTAGTTAACCCCTTCAGTGAACACGGTAAAAAAAAAAAAAAAACGAAGCAAAAAACAATGCTTTATCACCATACTGCCAAATAAAAAGTGGAATAACACGCGATCAAAAAGACGCATATAAATAAAAATGATACCGCTGAAAACGTCATCTCGTCCCGCAAAAAACAAGCTGCCATACAGCTCCATCAGCCGAAAAATATAAAAGTTATAGCTCTCAGAATAAAGCGATACTAAAAAATACTTTTTTTCTATAAAATAGCTTTTATTGTGTATAAGCGCCAAAACATAGAAAAATGATACAAATGTGGTACCGCTGTAAACGTACTGACCCGAAGAATAAAGCTACCTCATCAATTTTACCACACGCGGAACAGAATAAAAAAAAAAAAAAAAAAACAATTCCTGAATTGTTGGTTTTTGTTTATTCTGCCTCCCAAAAATCGGAATAGAAAGCGATCAAAAAATGTCACGTGCCTGAAAATGGCACCAATAACAACGTCAAGTCATCCCGCAAAAAACGAGCCGTCACATGACTGTCTGCCAAAATCTGGAAAAATTATAGCTCTCAAAATATGGCGATGCAAAAACTAGATTTTACAAAAAATGCGTCTTTTAGTGTGTGACAGCTGTCAGTCATAAAAACCCCATATGATTCTGGCATTGCTGTAATCACACCGACCCGAAGAATAAAGTCGTCTAATCACTTATACCGCACAAGGAACGGCGTAAAAAATAAACTCTTGGGTTAGGATTGGGCTAGGGTTAGGGCTGGGTTTGGGGCTAGGGTTGTGCTGGGGCTAGGGTTGTGCTGGGGCTAGGGTTGTGCTGGGGCTAGGGTTGTGCTAGGGTTAGGGCTGGGGTTGGGATTTTTTTCAAAAGTAAGAAAAAAAGATGACGATATGGCGACTAGTGTTGAGAGCAAGTGCTCGCTACTTGAGTTTGCATCGGGTGCTCTGGTATGCATTGAGTATCGTGGGTATTTGAGTGACATGCTTGAGTCTCTGCCCCATATGCTTCGCGGCCAAAAAACTTTACGGGGATTGCCTGCCATGCACGAGCGATCCCCGCATGTTTTTTTTTGGGTGTCTAATAACCGTGAAACATGCGGAGCAGGGACTCGAGCATGTCACTCGAGCACACGCTGTACATGGTGCATACCTGAGTACCCGATGCAAACTCAAGTAGCGAGCACTTGCGCTCAAGAATAATGACAACTTATTCAATATGATGACCTAATGTAAACAAATTCTGTGCCGTACCTCTGGGTTCAAAATGTTCACTATACACCTTAATAAAATCCTTGAGGGGTATAGTTTCCAAAATGGGGACACTTGTGGGGGAGCTCCACTGTTTAGGCACATCACGGGCTCTCCAAACGCGACATGGTGTCCGCTAACAAATTGAATGGAAAATCGGCTCAAATTGTTAGCGGACGCCATGTTGCGTTTGGAGAGCCCCTGTGTGCCCAAACATTGGAGCTCCCCCACAAGTGACCCCATTTTGGAAACTAGACCCCCCAAGGCACCTATCTAGATGCATAGTGAGCACTTGGAACCCCTAGGTGCTTCACAAATTGATTCGTAAAAATGAAAATGTGTTTTTTTTTTCACTTTTTCATTATTACAAATCAATTTGTGAAGCACCTGGGGGTTCCAAGTGCTCACTATGCATCTAGAAAGGTGCCTTGGGGGGTCTAGTTTCCAAAATGGGGTCACTTGTGTGGAGCTCCAAAGTTTGGGCACAGAGGGGCTCTCCAAACGCAATGTGGTGTCCGCTAACAATTTGAGCCGATTTTCCATTCAATTTGTTAGCGGATACCATGTTGCATTTAGAGAGTCCCTGTGTGCCCAAACATTGGAGCTCCCCCACAAGTGACCCCATTTTGGAAACTAGACCCCCCAAGGCACCTATCTAGATGCATAGTGAGCAGTTGGAACCCCCAGGTGCTTCACAAATTGATTCGTAAAAATGAAAAAGTGTTTTTTTTTCACTTTTTCATTTTTACGAATCAATTTGTGAAGCACCTGGGGGTTGCAACTGCTCACTATGCATCTAGATAGGTGCCTTGTGGGGTCTAGTTTCCAAAATGGGGTCACTTGTGGGGGAGCTCCAATGTTTGGGCACACAGGGGCTCTCTAAACGCAACATGGTGTCCGCTAATTATTCAAGCAAATTTTACAATTAAAAAGTCAAATGGCGCTCCTTCCCTTCTGAGCCCTACAGTGCGCCCAAACAGTGTTTTTTCCCCAAATATTGGGTATCTGCGTGCCCAGGGGAAATTGCACAACAAATTTTGCGGTCCATTTTTTCTTGTTACCCCTGTGAAAATAAAAAAAATTGGGTCTAAAGTAACATTTTTGTGAAAAAAGTTAAATGTTCATTTTTTTCTTCCACATTCAAAAAATTCCTATGAAGCACCTGAAGGGTTAATAAAGTTCTTGAATGTGGTTTTGAGCACCTTGAAGGGTGCAGTTTTTAGAATGGTGTCACTTTTGGGTATTTTCTGTCATAAAGACCTCTCAAAGTGACTTCAAATGTGATGTGGTCCCTAAAAAAATGGTTTTGTAAATTTTGTTGGAAAAATGAGAAATCGCTGGTCAACTTTTAACCCTTATAGCTCCCTAACAAAAAAAAATTTTGGTTCCAAAATTGTGCTGATGTAAAGTAGACATGTGGGAAATGTTATTTATTAACTCTTTTGTGTGACATATCGCTCTGATTTCAGGGCTTAAAAATTCAAATTTTGAAAATTGCAAAATTTTAAAAATTTTCGCCAAATTTCCGTTTTTTTCACAAATAAACGCAAGTGATATCGAAGAAATTTTTCCACAATCATGAAGTACAATATGTCACGAAAAAACAATCTCAGAATCAGGGGGATCCGTTGAAGCGTTCCAGAGTAATTACCTCATAAAGTGACAGTGGTCAGAATTGTAAAAATTGGCCCGGTCATTAACGTGCAAACCACCCGCGGGGCTTAAGGGGTTAAAATGGTTGGTGAGGTGATTTTCCAAAATCCTCAAGCTTTTAGTCTCCCCAGAATGACACAGGTGGGGCAGATGGTGGCTGTCCTGGCCCTCTAGGCCGCATTGTAGCACAGTGAGCTTCGCACTGCAACTTATGCTTCATATCCATGTGCCGGTTCATGCATGAAGTACTCAAACTATGGATTTTTTGGCCTCTACTTAGGTTTTGGTGACAAATGTTACAGATAACACGAGTTGGGTCATCCTTATCGATCTGAAAAAATGCACAGGCTGTGCAAGGTTTAGAGCCCATGCGACTCTGCTACTAGCAATACTATCAAATGATTGGCTGGGTTAGATGCAGAGCGTCTGGGTTTGGTTGGGGGTCCCCACAGTCTGCCTAGGCTAGATGCAGTTAAAAATTATTATTAGATACACAGGCGGTGCAGCTTGCTTCGCAGCTGGGCTAATACGCCCAAAGTATTGGTAGACTCTATACTAAATAAGGAAGGATTCACTGACTTTGGTGGCCCCTCCGTGGGCCGTGGCGATTGGTGGAGATTTGGTGGATGATTATAGGAGAAAGCTCCTTAATATAGAAAGTTGGTGGATTTATACTTTAAATACACGTGTACCAGCGGGTTTAAACATCAGACATGATTTGATGTATCATTATGAATGATCATTTATAGATTATTATTATATATATGTTCCTTTTTTCTTCTTTTCTTTTGGATTATTTACATTTATATGCATTGTTTCTATGCTATACAATTTTAACATGGTATGTGTGTTTAAATTTCTGATTAACTCAGCCTTGAACAGGTGCATAGCAGGACATGACATATAAATACCACTTCCTTGCTGTTTTTTTGCTATGCAATGATTAAGAACCTTTAGTTCGAAACGCGTTTGCTGTTCTTCTTCAAGGTGGACTTTTAAAATATTTTTTGTATGGCCCAATAAAAAGTGGATTTTAGACGATTTGTTCAGCTGGATCTTCCTGGTTCCTCATGTTCGTCTGGTAGCACTCCTGGCTCCGTGCTGTTGATCTTCTAGGTGGGTGAACTGATTTTTTCCTTTCTTTTTCTGCCATGTGGCGATTGGTCATCCACTTTCGCTGCCCCTTACTCAACGAATTCACAAACATCTCCCATCGGTTTGGAGTCCCATTATGCCCAACCAAAAACATAGGCCCCACAACTAAAAAAAATCGTTCTTAGGCAGGGCCGGCTCCAGGTTTTTCTGGGCCCCGGGCGAAAGAGTCTCAGTGGGCCCCTTTAATACATACCACGATTCATGATGCACAGATACCGCAGAGAAATATATATATATATATATATATATATATATATATATATAGTACAATGCAAAGATTTTACTTCTTACATTACATGAGCGATATCTATTGTAAATTCTACAATAGCTCAGAAACCAGAATACTGGCCCCCATAAAATGCTCCATACAGGATACTGGCCCCCATAAAATGCTCCATACAGGATACTGGCCCCCATATGAGGCCCCATATGGGATACTGGCCCCCATATAAGGCCCAATACGGAATACTGGCCCCCATATAAGGCCCCATATGGAATACTGGCCCCCATATAAGGACCCATACGGAATACTGGCCCCCATATAAGGCCCCATACGGAATACTGGCCCCAATATAAGGCCCCATACGGAATACTGGCCCCCATATGAGGCCCCATATGGGATACTGGCCCCCATATAAGGCCCAATACGGAATACTGGCCCCCATATAAGGCCCCATATGGAATACTGGCCCCCATATAAGGCTCCATACGGAATACTGGCCCCCATATAAGGCGCCATACAGAATACTGGCCCCCATATAACGCTCCATACAGGATACTGGTCCCCTTATAAAGCTCCATACAGGATACTGGCCCCCATATAACGCTCCATACAGGATACTGGTCCCCTTATAAAGCTCCATATAGGATACTGGCCCCCATATAACGCTCCATACAGGATACTGGCCCCCATATAATGCTCCATACAGGATACTGGCCCCCATATAATGCTCCATACAGGATACTGGCCCCCATATAATGCTCCATACAGGATATTGGTTCCCTTATAACACTCCATACAGGATACTGGCCCCATATAATGCTGCATGCAGGCTGTTACCCCCTACATAATGCCCCATACAGGCTGCCCCCCCCTTTTAATGCTCAATGCAGGCTGTTACCCCCCACATAATGCCCCATATAGGCTGCCCCCACCTTATAATGCTCCATGCAGGCTGTTCCCCCCACATAATGCACTATGCAGGCCGTCCCATCCCCCCTTATAATGCCCCATGCAGGCTGTTCCCCACCTTATAATGCCCTATGCAGGCTGTCACCCCTCCTCTTTATAATGCCCCATGCAGGATGTCACCCCCCTCTCTTTATAATGCCCCATGCAGGATGTCACCCCCCCTCTTTATAATGCCCCATGCAGGATGTCACCCCCTCTCTTTATAATGCCCCATTCAGGATGTCACCCCCCCTCTTTATAATGCCCCATGCAGGATGTCACCCCTTCTCTTTATAATACCCCATGCAGTCTGTCACCCCCCCTCTCTTTATAATGCCCCATGCAAGATGTCACCCCCCATATTATGCCCCATGCCACCCCCCCTCTCTTTATAATGCCCCATGCAGGATGTCACCCCCCCTCTCTTTATACTGCCCCATGCAAGATGTCACCCCCCCATATTATGCCCCGTGCCTCCATACATTATAAAAAAAAAAATCAAATACTCACCTCCCTCCTCCTCACCTGCTGCCCGCTGCTCGGGTCCGGACTCCAGGGTTGTCGTCCTGCTCTGCGCTCCTTGTGACGGCTCAGGGGAACGCGCGGTGGAATGACGTCACCGCGCTCTCTGACCTGAGACGTCACAGGGAGCGCAGAGCAGGAAGACAGCGGATCTGCGGAGGCACGGGGAGAGGTAAGTATTCGGCTGCCGGGGCCCTGAGCAAGCGGCGGAGAAGGGCGGGCCCTGACACCGCTCTCCTCCGCCCATAGCCTGGCGGGGTGCGCGACCGCCAGTGGGCCCCCCTGCCTGCTCAGGGCCCCGGCACTTGCCCGGGTGCGCCGGGTGCTGATGCCGGCCCTGTTCTTAGGCATCGAAATTGACACCACAGCAAGGTTGTTCCGCCTCCCATGGGAAAAAAATACCAAAACATTACACCTGATCTAGGTTTTTTTGCGCAGTATGGAAAGTAACACTACAGCAGATGCAAGTATTACTAGGTCTCCTCGTGTTTGCGAGCCGGGTGATGCCAGTCGGAAGGGTTTTTTCTCTTCATTTATCGCCAGAAACAAAAGGGGCATCTAAACCGAGTCATACAATCAGAATCAGCAGGCAGCTACGGGCGGACTTAGAGGTGTGGAAAACCTTCTTACAATCATTCAACGATCACATGTTATTTATGTCAGCAGAACAGTCCAACATTCAACTAAGAATATTCACGGGGGCCGCAGAATCAGGCGGATATGCAGCGATACTAAATAACCAATGGTGCACAAGCTTATGGCCTCCGTATTGGGCAGAACAAGTGCTGACAAAAAAACAGACAGTCCTGGAATTGTTTCCAATAGTGGTAGCAATAGAAATATGGGGCACGCGCCTGGCTAACAAAAATATACTCTTCATAACAAAAAACACCAGCCTAGCGCACTTCATTAATAATATGGCATCATCGTCTCTCCCAGTGCTAGGCCTATTACGCCGGCTAGCATTCCTGTGCCTAAAACACAATGCATGGGTCCGCGCTAGCCACGATG
This sequence comes from Phyllobates terribilis, assembly GCF_046119375.1. Taxonomy (NCBI): domain Eukaryota; kingdom Metazoa; phylum Chordata; class Amphibia; order Anura; family Dendrobatidae; genus Phyllobates; species Phyllobates terribilis. The sequence continues at coordinate 1,987,899 of NW_027363020.1, read as the reverse complement.
TTGAGGGGTCTAACGCTGCGGCTAACGCTTTATTACAATTCAATTGGCAGATTTTCACAGAGCTCCTCCCCAACGCCCACCCATCGGGCAACATTTGCCCAGCCTCCCTATGGGATCTAGTGGAGAATAGTTGATGTCATTAATCAGAGCCTCAGTTGCCCGTCGATGTGGCAAGTAGTGTTGAGCCACCCCCATAGTGTTCGAGTTCGGTTCGGTTCATCGAACACCCGTGTGTTCGCCGAACTGTTCGTCGAACACCTTTGAACACCGTTAAAACCAATGGCAGGCAAACAAAAACACATAGAAAACACCTTCAAAGGTGTCCAAAAGCTGACAAACTGCTCAGAAGACATAACTAACACATGGAAAAGTGACAAGTACATATAGTCATGCGAAAAGAAAAGAGGTGGAGGAGTAAAAGGAGGGGGAGACACAGATATAGGCAAGTCATGCCCTTCTAAAATCCAAAAAGTGAGAAGCCTACACGGCCAGTCCGTTCCTGCCCGTGCCACCTTCGTGTCGCCGGGTTTGTGCCAGAGCCGCGGTGGACCCCCCTCTCCCAATACTGGTGCCTGTCCGCTGGTGGGTCGAGTGAGCCCCCCTGTGGTGGAGGCAGCTCTAAGCTTTTTAATTTAAATTGTCTCTCTAATTTGAATGAATACACTTTAAATCCTTTTACAAGGAGCTATTGGAGGGCAAGTCTCATGCCATCAGCCGCGTAATTCCAGCTCCAGTAGCGTCCACTAAAGCTGCTACAGTTAAAAAGTTTTTATAAGGATTGAGCTCAGCTGTCCACCGCAAGGCGTCCTACCGCCAGTCCCAGCCCCTATGCCTTGGGGTGCCTCCTGATGCTCTTCACTGAGTATCCCGTGGTCCCGAAGCATTTCCTTTGAAAAAATTAAGTGTCCAAACTACAGGTGGTGTAGCTTGCTTAACAGCCGGGATAATCCGCTGACTAGCAGACACTGGTACTAGGCACAAAGTATTTCCTGGGCTAGATGCAGGTAAAAATTTGTAATTAGATACTCTCATTGGATGCTGAGAAAGCATTCCATAGAGTCTCCTGGCACGCCATATATTATTCTCTTAAAAAGCTTGGGGTAGAGGTCTAGGGGACCCTTTCATAGCCAAAATCACAGCCCTGTATCGCAATAAGTCACCTAGGCTGAAGATAAATGGAACTGTAGCACCCTGAGGGCTCGGTTGCTACAGAGGTATTGCACCTCACCCAGAGGTGTGATATCTCACTCTCAGGTAAGGATGGAGTGTGGATCAGGACCCGACACCTGCATGCATTACACCACATTGCCGTGGGGCAGGGCGACCAATATGCCCCTGAGATGGGCATGACAGTCCTTTTCCCTGGCTGGAGTGGGGGGAGGGAACACTGAGGAAGGGGAACCCTGTAGTGCAGGAGCAGGGAGGAAGCAGTTCCTGGGTGCATTGAGAAGGGAGTATAAAAGGTGGGCACCATCTTAGTTCAATGCAGAGAAGTCTGAGCAGAAGTGACAGGGAGCAGGGGCTCTGCATGAGCTCTGCTCCGGAGGCGGGTCTAGTAACAGAGGCCCAGGCCTGGAAGAGGGAGAAGGAAGGCAGAGGAGCGGAGAAGGCTCCAGGAACGAGGAACGAAGGGATCCCAGGAGTGCGGACGGGCGAGTCGCCACCGCACGCCCGAATCCACCTGCGTGGAGGGGTCAGGCCAAAGGGGGAGACCGGTCCCCGAAACTAGTGGAGGCGGGAAACGACCCTCAGCTAGAAACCGGAGGCTGTGACATTTTATGTGGCGCAGCCCCTCGCTACACCCGCTAGGAAGGCACCACATAGGGTCAGGGAAACTGGCGCCAAGTTTACCAAGAGGAGGCCCGAGGCAGCCGGACAGAAGGGTTGGTAAGAAAGGCCAGACAAAGGACACACAAAGGGGGTCCTGTGAAGTGCTCCAAAGTTATCTGGGAGTTGTCTGAGCCCCTCACCTGGTGAGCACAGTACGACGTGGGCAGCCGTTACCTGCAGAAGTGGTCTGGATAATAAGAACTGTGAGTAAAGGCCCTGGACTGCATCACTGACTCCGTGTCGTTACTGCTGCTGCCCTGCACCATCACCCCCATCCTCCGCATACACTGCCCTGAGGCTATACTCCTCCCGTGAGGAGTTATGCTACGCTCTGCTGCACCCACAACACCAGCCTCAGCGGTCTGCCCTGCAGCGGCGGTTCACTCTGACCGCAATCCACGGGTGGCGTAGTCGGACATTTAAACATCAAAACCACATAAATAGTTCCGCCACTGGTTTGACCGCCCTGAGCCACGGAACCGGGTCGCCGCCACGGAGACTACAACCACCAGCATCCACCAAAAAGGGTCCGGCTCCGGGTGTCCCAAGGCCCAGGGGGTGCGTCAGAACATTTTCATCACCTTTCATAATCACCAATGGGACAAGGCAGGGATGTCCTCTGTCCCCTCTCTTATACATCCTAGTGACGGAGAACCTGCTCTCATCAATTCGCCATACCCCAATATTAGGTGGATTGAGGTGGGAGGCACCGAGTACAAGTGCTCTGCATTTGCTGATGATGTCCTAGTATATATCACTCAATCACATATATCCATCCCTGCTGTTATGGCTGAAATAGATCACTTTGTTACATGGTCAAATTTTAAAATCAATGCAGCGAAGTCTGAGGCCCTCGATGTCTCCCTCCCCAAATCCATACAGGATTCCATCCAGTCCAACTTTCCCTTTGCCTGGCCCTCACAGGGTATCAAATACTTAGGAATTCCTATTCATAGAGACCTCTCCCGTCTATGTTATCTTAATTTTGGGCCCTTTATTGAACAACTCCATACAGACCACGGTTGGCAAGTTAGAACTGTAAGATTCACTACGTGAACCACTGGTGTTTTGTGGAAAAGCACATGTACACTGTGTTCCAAATTATTATGCAAAAAGTGTTTAGGAGTGATAAGGGAAGAATTTGTTTGTTTGTTAAACTCATTGATGGTGATGTGTGTCAGGGCTCTTTATATCACTGTAAGCAATTGCAGACACCTGTGCTAATTAGTTTGGCAGGTGTGTCCAATGAAAGACAAGACTACTTAAGAAGGCTGTCCCACATTATTAAGCAGCCTACATTTTCTGCCAAAATGGGAAAGAAAAAGGATGTGTCGGCTGCTGACAAGCAACAAATTGTGGAGTGTTTAGGTCATGGCATGACTACAATCAACATTGTGCGATGATCAGGATGAAGTGTCTTGGCAATCAAGAAGTATGTAGCTGATTCACAGTACACACGTGTGCGTGCTGATAAGGGCAAATTGAGGACTCTTTCCTACAGGCAATTACGTCAGGTTAAAAGAGCAGCGGCAAAAAAGCCTTGTCATAGCAGCAGACAAGTTTTTGAAGCTGCTGGTGCCTCCAACGTCCCCCGAACAACAAGATGCAGGGTCCTTCAGAGGTTTGCAGCTGTGCGTAAGCCATCCTGTCGACCTTCTCTATCCACTGCACACAAGCAGAAACGGCTCCAGTGGGCCAAACAATACATGAAGACTGACTTCAAAACTGTTTTGTTCACGGATGAGTGCCGTGCAACGCTCGATGGTCCAGATGGATGGAGTGGAGGATGGCTAGTTGATGGACACCCCACGCAAACACGGCTAAAGAGCCAACAAGGAGGAGGTGGAGTAATGTTTTGGGCTGGAATCATGGGGAGAGAGATTGTCGGCCCCTTTAGGATCCCTGAAGGGGTAAAGATGAACTTCATAATGTATGTGGAGTTTCTCAAACAGCACTTCCTGCCATGGTTCAAGAAGAAGAACCGTGTATTCCACAGCAAGAACATTTTCATGCATGATAATGCACCGTCTCATGCTGCACATAACACATCTGCATCTCTGGCTGATATGGGCATAAAAGGGGACAAACTTATGGTTTGACTCCCATGCTCCCCTGACCTCAACCCCATTGAGAAGCTCTGGAGCATCATCAAAAGGAGTGTCTATGATGGCGGGAGGCAGTTCACATCTAAGCAACAGCTCTGGGAGGGTATTCTGTCCTCATGCAAAACAATTGAAGCAGAAACCATCCAAAACCTGACAAATTCAATGGATGAGAGAGTTCAGAAGCTCCTTTCGAACAAGGGGTCCTATGTGCAAATGTAACATCACCTAGAATAAAGTTTTGAGTTGAAAGCTGTTTGATTTCAGTTTCTAATAACCTGCTAATGCTTATAATTTCAAAAATGACCATTTTTTTGGTCTTTATTAAAATGAAAAGGTTGATCGAAGAGTGTGGGGGATCTAAGAGTGTGGCAACCCAGTAGTCAGGATTACTTCGAATTCTGACAATCTGAGGGTCATGTTGCAGGTAGTGCAGCAAGAAGGCACTCATGTGTCTTGCGCATCTAGGAGCCCCAAAATTATTTTCCGGGCTAGATGCAGCTAGAAATTATTATTAATTTTAAATCTGGTGGAGATTAGTATAGATGGCCTAATAGAATCATTACTGCACACTGCTACAAAGCCCAAATAATTTTCCAGCCAAGATACAGATAAACATGATTAGCAATTTTAAATCTGGTGGAGCTTAGTATAGATGGCCTAATAGAATCATTACTGCACACTGCTACAAAGCCCAAATAATTTTCCAGCCAAGATACAGATATACATGATTAGTAATTTTAAATCTGGTGGAGCTTAGTATAGATGGCCTAATAGAATCATTACTGCAGAATGCTACAAAGCCCAAATAATTTTCCAGCCAAGATACAGATAAACATGATTAGTAATTTTAAATCTGGTGGAGCTTAGTATAGATGGCCTAACAGAATCATTACTGCACACTGCTACAAAGCCCAAATAATTTTACAGCCAAGATACAGATAAACATGATTAGTAATTTTAAATCTGGTGGAGCTTAGTATAGATGGCCTAATAGAATCAGTACTGCACACTGCTACAAAGCCCAAATAATTTTCCAGCCAAGATACAGATAAACATGATTAGTAATTTGAAAACTTAAAACGGTTGGTGAGGTGATTTTAACCAATCATCAAGCTTTTACTCTCCCCAGGATGACACAGGGGGAGAAAAGTCGTTTCGGATCCATGATTTGTTCATCTTTATGAACGTGAGTCTGTCTACATTATCAGTGGAGAGCCGCGTGCTCTTATCTGTCAGCACACCACCAGCAGCGCTGAACACACGTTCAGACAGAACGCTGGCTGCGGGGCATGACAAGATCTCCAAGGCGTAAGTGGCGAGCTCCGGCCATTTATCCAGATTGGAAGCCCAAAAAGAGCAAGGGTCCAGTGACAGTCATGGCTTCAATGTTTACTTGGAGATACTCCTGTACCATTGTCTCTAGGCGTTGACTATGTGTCAGACTTCTTGTCTCCTGTGGCCTTGCAAAGGATGGGCTAAAAAAGTGGTGAAATGATTCCGCAAAATTGATGTTACCAGAAGATATTGTGTTTCTGTTACGGTTTGAGTGCTGAACACTCGACGGTCCCACGGTTGGCAAGTTGGAACTGTGAGATTCACTACGTGCACCACTGGTGTTTTGTGGAAAAGCACATGTAAGATTCTGCAACAGTCTCTGCTGATACTCCTGCATGTGTGCATCCCTTTCTATGGCAGGGATAATTTCTGCAAATTTACTTTTGTACCGGGGATCTAACAGTGTGGCAACCCAGTAGTCAGGATTATTTCTAATTCTCACAATTCGAGGGTCATGTTGCAGGTAGTGCAGCAAGAAGGCACTCATGTGTCTTGCGCATCCAGGAGCACCAAGTCCCTGTTGTGTTGGTGGCGAGGTAACAATCATGCTTCCTTCCTCAGTCCTCTCCCCCCAACCTCGCACAACAGAAATGTGATCAAGGTCTCCCTCATCTGATGAGTCTTCCATCAGTTCGTCCTCCACTTCTTCCTGGGCTCCTGCACCTTCCTCACTAGTTTGGCTGCTACCATGCGCCCTGGTAAAACCATCTCCCCCACCCTCACATGCCTGCCGTCTTGGTGCTGCCGACCGTCTGGACCTTGCAGATGTTAGGCCTTCCGCATACAATTCCTCCTCCTTTACTTCCTCCACCTCCTCTTGTGCCACCACCTGACTCCGAATTCTGTTTAACATGTGCTCCAGCATGTAAATCACCGGAATAGTCATGCTGATAATGGCATCGCCAGCACTAAACATCTTCGTCGCGATTTCAAAACTGTGCAGAAGGGTGCATAGGTCCCTAATCTGAGACCACTCCTCCAGCGTAATTTGCCCCACCTCTGGATCTCGTTGGCCCAGGCTATACGTCAGAACGTATTGCACCAGGGCTTGTCGGTGCTGCCACAGTCGCTGCAACATGTGCAGAGTTGAATTCCACCGGGTAGGCACATCGCATTTTAGCCGGTGAAGTGGCAGGCCCAACGACTTCTGTAGAGATGTAAGTCGCTGAGCAGCGGGATGAGAACGGCGGAAGTGAGCACACAACGACCGTGCCCTCTGCAGAAGGCCATCTAGTCCGGGATAGTGGGCTAAAAATTGCTGGACAACCAGGTTCAACACGTGAGCCATACAAGGCACGTGTGTGACATTGCCCCGGCGAAGGGCCGCAACCAGGTTTGCAGCATTGTCGCACACGGCCTTCCCTGGTTTCAGGTCCAGTGGAGACAACCATTCATGAAATTGGTTCTCCAGAGCTGACCACAACTCCTCAGCTGTGTGACTCACATTTCCCAGACATTTCAAAGTAAAAACCGCCTGATGAAGTTGAGCCCTACTGCCAGCATAGTAAGGAGGTGTGCAGGATCCCTTCTGCGCAGTTAGAAAGCTTGTGGCATGACCAGACAGGCTTTGGGTGCAGGTGGAGGACTGAGAGGAGGTTGAGGAGGCAGAAGCAGTGGAGGAACTTTGAGATAAAGAGGATTGACGCACAACTCGTGGGGGCGGCTAGACTTGGACAGCAGCCCCTTGTCCTGCTGTCACCATAGTTACCCAGTGTCCAGTCAGCGACATGTAACTCCCCTGTCCATGCCTACTCGTCCAAGTGTCTGTGGTGAAATGCACCCTGTCACACACAGAGTTTCTCAAAGAAGCGGTGATGTTGTGTGCGACATGCTGGTGGAGCGCAGGCACAACTTTCTTTGAGAAGTAGTGCCGACTGGGCATCTGGTACTGGGGCACTGCGACGGACATAAGGTCTCGAAAAGCCTCTGTGTCCATCAGGGGGAAAGGCAGCATTTCTGTAGCCAAGTGCTTGCAGATGGTGAAATTCAACCTCTTAGCTTTCTCATGGCTAGGAGGAAATGGTCTTTTACTTGTCCACATCTGAGGGACCGAGGGCTGGCTGTTGTGCTTAGACGGGGTTGATAAGGGTGTCCCCGGCAAACTGCCGGTCTGTGAGGAAGATGCAGGCGGACATGTTAGGTTGCCTTGATCCAAAGGTGGTGCTATCGATGTCGGACAGCGCTCAACACCAGCTGGTGTTACCACCTCCAAAGAAAATGATGACTTGCCAATCATGCTGGCTGTTGCGGGTAAAGAGGTGGCAGGTCTGCGTCCCAAAACAGGTGTGACTGCTGTCCCCCCAGTCACAGAGGATGAAGAGGCCGCGGATGCACAAGAGGTGGCAGACAGTGGTCGGCCCGGCCGGCTAGGCCGCATTGTAGCACAGTGAGCTTCCCACTGCAACTTATGCTTCATGTCCATGTGCCGGTTCATGCATGAAGTACTCAAACTATGTATTTTTTGGCCTCTACTTAGCTTTTGTTGACAAATGTTACAGATAACACGAGTTGGATCATCTTTATTGATCTGAAAAAATGCCCAGGCTATGCAAGGCTTAGCACCCATGCGACCTGAAGAGCCACCACGACTTGTGGTCAGAGGCAGAGTTGTGTTTGAGGATGCAGTTGTTCACGTGCTTCCAGTACTACGTCTCTGTCCAGGAAGGCGCAACCTGACCTCGTCGTCACTAGCATCCTCCTCCACCTCCTCTGCTGACCTCACCTCTTGTCTGACTGTGGGTTGACAGTAATTGGGATCTCCAACCTCATCATCATCACCCTGTGTGTAATCATACCCGTCGTCCTCAGAGCCAACCTGTTCCTGCCCTGACAAAAAACTAAAGTTGTCGCTCCAATCAGGTATTACAGTTTGGGAATGAGGGTCTACATTATGGTCAGAACCTTCTGCGTCTGGTCCTGGATCTGACTCATAAAGATTCTGGGCATCAGTGCAGATCATTTCCTCGTCTGGATTCACAGAATCGCTGGAGTCGACCTCTGATTCCCAGGCTATAGTATGAGTAAACAGCTCTGCAGACTCAACCATCTGTTCTACCTCATACTCAGATGGGCAGCTGGAGATTTGGGAGCTGTGAGGAAGCAAGTGCGATTGGGGTGACTCCTCTGAGGACTGGAGTATTTGTGATGTTGAAGTTGATGTGGAGGAGAGCCCACTTAAAGGAGCACTTGATATCCGTTGAAGCATCTGCTCTTTTTGTGCCTCATCTGGAATTTGTAGCTATTGGCGTGGCCGTAAGAAAGGGATCTTATCACATTGTCCGCTAAAAGAAGTAGACAATTTAGTTTGGCTGGAAGATGGTCTTTCTTCTGCAGATGTTACTGTTGCTTTAACACCTACCCCACGGACACAACCTTTTTTCCCCTTCCCAACACGCCTATTCCCCTTTCCACCAGCAGCAGGCCTTTTTCCACTCATTTTGGTGGTTAACTAATTCACAACTCTGGAGTTGTTTGCACAAAAAAACAATGGATGGGAACCGAGCAGAGCTGAGTGGCCAAACTGTGGTATTAGGCCAAAACTATTGTCTGGGTTAGATGCAGAAAAAAATTATATTCAATTTGCAACCTGATAGAGGTCAGTATAGATGGACTAATAGAACAAGTCCCACACACTGCTAGAAGCCCAAATATTTTTTCAGAGCTAGATGCAGAAAAAAATTATATTCAATTTGCAACCTGATGGAGGTCAGTATAGATGGACTAATAGAACAAGTCCCACACACTGCTAGAAGCCCAAATATTTTTTAAGAGCTAGATGCAGAAAAAAATTATATTCAATTTGCAACCTGATGGAGGTCAGTATAGATGGACTAATAGAACAAGTTCCACACACTGCTAGAAGCCCAAATATTTTTTCAGAGCTAGATGCAGATAAAAATTATTTTTAATTTGCAACCTGATGGAGTTCTGTATAGATGGACTAATAGACCAAGTTCCACACACTGCTAGAAGCCCAAATATTTTTTCAGAGCTAGATGCAGATAAAAAGTATTTTTAATTTGCAACCTGATGGAGGTCAGTATAGATGGAATAATAGAACAAGTCCCACACACTGCTAGAAGCCCAAATATTTTTTCAGAGCTAGATGCAGAAAAAAATTATATTCAATTTGCAACCTTATGGAGGTCAGTATAGATGGACTAATAGAATGATGCTATGCCCAAAAGGTTTTACTTCACTAGGTGCAGTAAAAAAATTGGTATTCTATACACAGGTGGTGTAGCTTGCAACACAGATAGGCTACTCCACTGACTAACACACTCTGCAATAGGCCAAAAAGGATTAGCTTTGCTAGATTTAGCCAAATGCTGTGAAAAAAACTTGCACAGCACTGGCACAGACCTGCCTGGCAAAAACTGATAGGAACTGATGTAACTTAGTCCTGAAAAGGACTGCAATTACAACTAGTCTTTACTCCCAACCTATCTATTTAAGAGCACAGACCTGCCTGATAAAAGTCGTAGGAAATGCTGTAACCTGGTCCTTAAAAGGACTGCAATCACAACTATTCCCTACTCCCAAGCTATCTGTAGATTTGTGCGAAAATTGGCTTTAAATTAACAAGGTATAGCGCATACAGCAACAGCGGTGCCGTCTAACACGCAGCTGCAGCAGTGAGAAAATGGTGGCGATGGGGAAAATGGCTGGGTCTTATAGGGCAAGGACATGTGACATACACTGCCAATGACACATGCCCTTGTTTGTGTGAAAAAAAGCAGTTCGCTCCGTGTGTGCTCTGCTGATAGGCTGACAGATTGCACCTCCCCACTGTAAATGCGGGAAAGAGGAAAAAAATGGAGATCTTCATTATTCCTGCAGAGATCCATCCCTTGCCCCTCCCCCCGCCCCACTGTACACTCAAACTGCGTATTAACATTAATTTTCATCATTACTGAGAAAAAATCCAGTTTTGATTTTGGTGCACGAACAGTTATCGAACATAACCTCGAACAGCCGAATTTTTTTCAAATCGTTCGTGTTCGCCGAACGGCTCGAACACCGCCCAATACAGCTCGAATTTGAGATTGGCAAACAGTTCGAGTCGAACAACGCTCATCTCTAGTGGCAAGCATACGGTAAGGCATGGGAACAGTGGAAACAACTAGTAGCAGGCAGACGGGTTGACCAATGTGAACAAGCCAGATTACAAGTCACCATAGAATTTCTCCACCAGCTAATGATGAGGGGCATATCAGGGGCGTCAGCGCAGCGGTGGTTGACCGGAGTAGCATTTCACTTCCAACTATTGAATTGGGGACATGTGACAAAGAGATTCATCATCAGACAATCCATAAAAGGATGGAAAAGGGGTCTGCCAAGTCAGGAGTGTAGACGTCCCGTCCCGTGTCACTAAAACTGATTTCTCACATCATATCCCTAACACCATTAACATGATACTCACAATTCAAAGCAACACTACTGTCTACTGTATTTGCAACCACCTTCTTCGGGGCGCTATGCATAAGCGAATTAGTCCCTCAATCCAAAATTAACACCAGTGGAGGCTTATTACACCAGGACGTAGTCATAGCCAATAATGCAATACGTCTACGCGTACGCAAATCGAAAATGGTTCCAGCGGGCAGGGGCACTTGGGTACTTCTACAACCCACAAATGGTACGCTGAGTCGGGTAACAATGGTAAAAACATATATAAGCATCAGATCACAAAGTAATTTCTTCCTATCACACATTGATGGAACGCCATTATTGAGATACCAGTTCCAAGCTATATTTAATAAATGCATAACATCGGCAGGGAACTACCCCAAAGATTATGGGACACACTCATTCCGCATAGGCAAGGCAACGGAAGCAGCAAGAGCAGGACTGTCACAAACGTAAGTTCAGAGGGTAGGGAGATGGCGAGCCACGTGTTTGGCGAGATACATAAGACCGGACTTGTTATCCTAACGTGGTTTGTTTCTTTTACAGGTGACGCTAAGCCAACAGTGTGGGTGATGTTCCACTCGTATATATATTGGGCAGAAAAAAGGGCGAAAGTCCGCCCAGGCGGGAGGAAATTAGAGTTTAATAACACATATTTGAACTGGAGAGGTATTAGAGGCCTGCAATGGCCACAGGTACTAATGGAGGTAATCAAGGTAGGGAGAGAGGCACGAGGTCCGGTCATCTTAGTTATACAGGCTGGGGGAAACGACCTAGGTTATCACAAGAGCGCATAACGAATGGCAATAATGAAACTAGACACTGAGCGCTTCAGAGAATTTTTCACAAAAATAGTCAGAGATTGTGCCGAGCGCGGTATGGCAGGGTGCCCGAGACATCACGGCCATCGAACGGACAAGGCGGCTAATAAATATTTGGATGCCAAAATTTATAAAAGACAGAGGCGGACAACTGGAAGGAGATAAAGCAGGCCTCATACGGCCCGACTGTGTTCACTTAATGGATATTGGACTGGACATATTCCTTTCAGGACTCCAGGACGGAGTGGAACAAGCGTTAAGAGTGATGGATGGGGGTCAGAGTCCTGCATAAGAGTACGCAGGATCCTCCGTGGCCTGGAAATAGAAAGGACATGTTGGAGAGTTACACTTGTTGGCCAACTTGCCGTTGTGGAGACTGGAGACACAGGGCATGCTGCAACAAGCTGAATTATTTTAGAAATTAAATGCCTTTCTAATGTAATGAGTATAAACAGTTAATAAAGCTGTGACCGATCCTCACCCATCCAGTTGTAAGAGTTACATGATTGTATTGTCAATGAAAGGGGGCCAGTAGGGGGCTGAGCGTCTGGGTTTGGTTGGGGGTCACCACAGTCTGCCTAGGCTAGATGCAGTTAAAAATCAGTATTAGATACACAGGCGGTGCAGCTTGCTTCGTAGCTGGGTTACTACGCTGACTAGCAGACATTGAAGCTTTGGAGCAGACCTCTGAGTAAACAGCTCTTCAGACTCAACCATCTGTGTTACCCCAAGCCATAGTGTATGTAGTTTCTTACGGTTAAAAGGGGGGGGGGACCCAACCCACCTGTAATTGACAATGCCAACGTCACGTAAAACACACCAAGGGGACTCCAAATAGAGTCTCCATTTTTTCCAAAAATTTGTGGCACAGACACCACTTAAGTGGCATCAATTGCCCCAGAGTTGCTTAAAACGGTTGGTGAGGTGATTTTAACAAATCTTCAAGCTTTAACTCTCCCCAGGATGACACAGGGGTAGAAAAGTCCTTGCGGCTCCATGATTTGTTCATCTTTATGAACGTGAGTCTGTCTACATTGTCAGTGGACAGCCGCGTGTGCTTATCTGTCAGCACACCACCAGCAGCGCTGAACACACGTTCAGAGAGAACAAAAATTATTATTAATTTGAAAGCTGGTGGAGCTTAGTATACATGGTCTAATAGAATGAGTACCACACACTGCTATTATGCCCAAAATTATTTTCCAGACAAGATGCAGCTAAAAATTATTATTAATTTGAAAGCTGGTGGAGCTTAGTATAGATGGCCTAATAGAATGAGTACCACACACTGCTACAGGCCCAAAATTATTTTCCAGGCAAGATGCAGCTAAAAATTATTAGTAATTTGAAAGCTGGTGGAGCTTAGTATAGATGGCCTAATAGAATGAGTACCACACACTGCTACAGGCCCAAAATTATTTTCCGGGCTAGATGCAGCTAAAAATTATTATTAATTTGAAAGCTTAAAACGGTTGGTGAGGTGATTTTAACAAATCCTCAAGCTTTTACTCTCCCCAGGATGACACAGGGGTATAAAAGTCCTTGCGGATCCATGATTTGTTCATCTTTATGAACGTGAGTCTGTCTACATTGTCAGTGGACAGCCGCGTGTGCTTATCTGTCAGCACACCACCAGCAGCGCTGAACACACGTTCAGAGAGAACACTGGCTGCGGGGCATGACAAGATCTCCAAGGCGTGAGTGACGAGCTCCGGCCATTTATCCAGATTGGAAGGCCAAAAAGAGCAAGGGTCCAGTGACACAGTCATGGCTTCGATGTTAACTTGGAGATACTCCTGTACCATCGTCTCTAGGCGTTGACTATGTGTCTGACTTCTTGTCTCTTGTGGCCTTGCAAAGGATGGGCTAAAAAAGTGGTGAAAGGATTCCGCAAAATTGCTGTTACCAGCAGATGCTGTGTTTCTGTTATGGTTTAAGTGCTGAAGACTCGACAGTCCCACGGTTGGCAAGTTAGAACTGTGAGATTCACTACGTGCACCACTGGTGTTTTGTGAAAAAGCACATGTAAGATTCTGCAAGAGTCTCTGCTGATACTCCTGCATGCGTGAATCCCTTTCTATGGCAGGAATTATTTCGGCAAATTTACTTTTGTACCGGGGATCTAAGAGTGTGGCAACCCAGTAGTCAGGATTATTTCGAATTCTGACAATTCAAGGGTCATGTTGCAGGTAGTGCAGCAAGAAGGCACTCATGTGTCTTGCGCATCCAGGAGCACCAAGTCCCTGTTGTGTTGGTGGCGAGGTAAGAATCATGCTTCCTTCCTCTGCCCTCTCCCACCAACCTCGCACAACAGAAATGTGATCAAGGTCTCCCTCATCTGATGAGCATTCCATGCCCATCGCCAGTTCGTCCTCCACTCCTTCCTGGGCTCCTGCACCTTCCTCACTAGTTTGGCTGCTACCATGCGCCCTGGTTAATCCCTCTACCCACCCTCCCATGCCTGCCTCCTTGGTGCTGCCGACCGTCTGGACCTTGTAGAAGTTAGCCCTTCCGCATACAACTTCTCCTCCTCTACTTCCTGCACCTCCTCTTGTCCCACCACCTGACTCCGAATTCTGTTTAACATGTGCTACAGCATGTAAATCACTGGAATAGTCATGCTGATAATGGCATCGTCAGCACTAAACATCTTCGTCGCCATTTCAAAACTGTGCAGAAGGGTGTATAGGTCCCTGATCTGAGACCACTCCTCCAGCGTGATTTGCTCCACCTCTGGATCTCGTTGGCTCAGGCTATAAGTCAGAACGTATTGCACCAGGGCTTGTCGGTGCTGCCACAGTCGCTGCAACATGTGCAGAATTGAATTCCACCGTGTTGGCACATCGCATTTTAGCCGGTGAAGTGGCAGGCCCAACGACTTCTGTAGAGATGTAAGTCGCTGAGCTGCGGGATGCGAACGGCGGAAGTGAGCACACAACGACCGTGCCCTCTGCAGAAGGCCATCTAGTCCGGGATAGTGGGCTAAAAATTGCTGGACAACCAGGTTCAACATGTGAGCCATACAAGGCACGTGTGTGACATTGCTCCGGCGAAGGGCCGCACCCAGGTTTGCAGCATTGTCGCACACGGCCTTCCCTGGTTGCAGGTCCAGTGAAGACAACCATTTATGAAACTGGTTCTCCAGAGCTGACCACAACTCCTCAGCTGTGTGACTCACATTTCCCAGACATTTCAAAGTAAAAACCGCCTGATGACATTGAGCCCTACTGCCAGCATAGTAAGGAGGTGTGCAGGATCCCTTCTGCGCAGTTAGAAAGCGGGTGGCATGACCAGACAGGCTTTGCGTGCAGGTGGAGGACCGAGAGGAGGTTGAGGAGGCAGAAGCAGTGGAGGAACTTCGAGATAAAGATGATTGACACACAACTCGTGGGGATGGCAAGACTTGGACAGCAGCCCCTTGTCCTGCTGTCACCATAGTTACCCAGTGCCCAGTCAGCGACATGTAACTGTTATGTTCTGCTACCAGAGCTAAGGAAAGAGAGGAGATCTGTCCCTACGATAGAACTCAGCTTAATCCCTACGATGTAACAGGGGACCTGATCCTGCGATCAGACCTGCTAAAGTCCTAAGCTAGTCTGTACGGAGACCTATAGATGTGGGGAAGGAATCCCTACAAGTACTAAGGACTGGGAGGAAAATGGGACACCTCCTAACAGAAATAGTAGCAGACAGACGAACAAACAAAATATATAGAACATAGAGGTCCGTAGACCAAGCAAACTAACAGAGTTAGATACTGAGCACAGGCTAGCTAGAAAGTAGGTATACAATGAAGTCCAGCAAAGCCAGAAGGGCGGAGCAGGATTAAATAGGCCAACAAGGTCATGTGACCAGCAAAGGAAAAAAACTAAGAACAAGGTTCTAACAGTACCCCCCCTTCTAAGAGGATCCTCCGGATCCCCTAGGACCAGGCTTATCAAGAAATCTCCTGTGAAATGCTCTGATAAGTCTGGACGCGGAAACATCATCCGACCTCACCCAAGAGTTATCCTCGGGTCCGAAACCTTTCCAGGCCACAAGATACTGCAAACTACCTCTATACTGTCTAGAGTTAAGGATGCGAGAAATTTCATATTCCCCATCCTCCACCACCGGAGGAACAGAGGCAGAGGCGTCACAATCCGATACAACTGCTTTTTTCAACAGAGAGACATGAAATACCGGATTAATTCTCCAGGAGGTAGGAACCTCCAACCTAACAGCAGATTGGTTGACAACCTGAAGCACCTTAAAGGGCCCTACAAACTTGGGACCCAATTTCTTAGAAGGAATCCTCAACCGCAGATTCCTAGAGGACAACCAAACCATGTCACCAACAGCGAACAAAACCTCCTGTTGTTTCCTATCAAAGTAGTCTTTAGATTTTCTGTTGGCCTCCTGAAGATTACCACGCACATCCGTCCAAACTCTCTCCAAATCACCGGAAAAATTCTCCTCCTCAGGCACGGCAGATCCCAACTTGGAGAACGACCCAAACGACGGATGTCTCCCAGAACAACAAAAAAAAGGCGAACAACCAGCAGAAGAAGATGTATGATTGTTCAGAGCAAATTCAGCAAGTGGCAGAAACTCAGACCACCCCTCTTGATTGTCTGCCACAAAACAACGCAAGAACTGCTCAACATCCTGGTTTTTCCTTTCTGTCTGGCCATTAGATTCAGGATGATATCCGGACGAGAACGACAAATGAACTCCCAACCTGTCACAAAAGGCATGCCAAAAACGAGCCACGAACTGAGGACCTCTATCAGAAACAATGTCAGTAGGAACGCCATGAAGTCTGACAATTTCCTTGACAAAGGCCTTAGCGAGAGTTTTAGCGCAGGGCAGTTTGGCGAAGGGAACCAAGTGACACATCTTGCTAAAACGGTCCACGACCACCCAGATGACAGTAAAACCCTCAGAGGGGGGAAGGTCAGTTATAAAGTCCATAGCCAAATGTGTCCAAGGAGCACTGGGAACCTCCAAAGGACAAAGCAACCCCGCAGCAGGAGTATGTGAGGACTTAGATCTAGCACAAATAGTACATTGGCGCACCCACTTAATGACTTCCTTCTGCCATCCAGGCCACCAAAAACTGCGACCCACCAGTCTCTTGGTCTCAGAGATTCCGGGATGACCTGCCAACCGAGATTCGTGACACTCAACAAACAAATCTCTCCTAAAGGTCCCAGGCACAAACAACCTCCCATGAGGAGTGTTAGATGGGGCATTCTCCTGTGCTTTAAGAATCTCATCTTCTAAAACGGAGTCCAAAGCAGCTATCACAACACCTTCTTGTAAAATGTTCTCCTCTTTCTCAGCACCGACTATGGGAGAAAAACTGCGAGACAAGGCATCCGCCTTAACATTCTTAGTACCAGGGATGTAAGTAACGGAGAAATTAAACCGCGAGAAAAACAGTGCCCACCTAGCCTGACGGGCATTCAGGCGCTTGGCAGCATCAAGATATATCAGATTTTTATGATCCGTAAGAACCTGAACGGGAAATTCCGCACCTTCCAAGAAGTGGCGCCAGTGTTCAAATGCGAGTTTAATAGCCAATAATTCCCGATTACCAATATCGTAATTCAGTTCAGTCTCCGAAAATTTTTTTGAAAAAAAGGCACAGGGATGTAATCCATCCCCGTTATCCTGAGACAATACTGCGCCAACCCCCACAGAGGAAGCATCAACCTCAACCAAAAACGGCTTAGTCACATCAGGCTGCATAAGGATGGGAGCAGAGGTGAACCTCTCCTTGAGATACACAAAAGCTTCAATGTCCTCAGAAGACCACTGAACCGCATCAGCACCTTTCCTGGTGAGATCGGTCAGAGGTTTGACAATACTAGAAAAATTTTTTATGAATTTTCTGTAATAATTGGCGAAACCCAAAAACCTCTGTATCGATTTCAAACCAATAGGCCTAGGCCATTCCTGTACAGCTTGAACTTTAACCGGGTCCATCTCAAAACCTTCGCTGGAGATAATGTAGCCCAAAAAACTAATTCTCTGTACAGCGAACTCACATTTCTCCAGCTTAGCAAAAAGCGAATTGTCCATTAACAACTGTAATACCTCACGTACGCTCCGCCAATGAGACTCCAGATCCGGCGAATAAATCAAAATGTCATCCAAATACACAACCACATTTTTGCCGATCAAAGGTCTAAGGATGTCATTAATAAGATTCTGAAAAAATGCAGGAGCATTAGTAAGACCAAAAGGCATAACCAGATTCTCAAAATGACCCACAGGAGTGTTAAAAGCAGTCTTCCATTCGTCACCCTCCTTCATGCGCAACAGATTGTATGCCCCCTTAAGGTCAATTTTAGAGAACCACTTGGCCCCCATTAACTGGTTAAACAGATCAGGAATCAATGGCAGTGGGTAAGGATTGCGTACAGTAATTTTGTTAATCTCACGAAAATCCAGACAAGGACGTAAACCGCCGTCCTTTTTTTTTACAAAAAAAAATCCAACCGCCACAGGAGACTTAGAGGGCCTAATGTGACCGGCGGCCAAACTTGTCTGTATGTATTCCTCCAAAGCCTTTCTCTCAGGAATAGTAAGGTTAAATAAACGACTTTTAGGAAGAGTCGCTCCAGGGACAAATTCAATAGAACAATCATAGTCTCTATGGGGAGGCAAAACCTGCGATTCCTTCTCAGAAAAAACTCTCCAAAAATCCTGAATAGGAACAGGCAATTCTCCCCTATCCAAAGCTGCAATACGCCCGTTACAACACTTGTCATAACATTTATGGCTCCAGGATTTAATTTCACTGGTAGACCAATCCAGTACAGGATTGTGAAATTTTAACCAGGGCAATCCCAATAATTACTGGAGAAGGCAAGTTATTCAACACTACCAAATCCAATTTCTCATGGTGAACACCATTAATAGTGAGAGGAAATTCACAGACCTTGAGAGTAATATTCTTCAAAGGGGAACCATCCACAGAGACCACAGCAATGGGGGATGACAAAGGTTCGGGTTTTAAATTGAGTCTTTCCAAGAATCCCCCATCAATTACATTCAGAGTAGACCCACAATCAACAAACACCCGAAATTCCATTAATTTTTCCTGAGCAATCGTGGAAGCAGCTAAAAATACACCCTTGGAATTTAAACAGGCAATACGGGCATGACTGACCATTTTTTTTTCTTTCTTGATACGAAGCTCACAGTCTTTAATCAAATGACCAGATTTTCCGCAATAGAAACACAAGCCTTCAGAAAATCTGCGATCTTTTTCTTGAGAGCGAGGTGCCATCGCTCCAATCTCCATCGATTCACCACTGTTAGTACACACATTCTCATAACCAGAAACTGACATAGCAGAGGATTTGCTCTCATTAACCCTTGCACGCAGTCTCCTATCCACCCGTATAGCTAATTGCATAGCCTGTTGCAAATCTTCAGGTGTAGGATAAGCAATTAGCAGGTCTTTAACCCTTTCACTGAGCCCAGCAAGAAATAGACTTTTCAGAGCAGAATCGTTCCACCCTGTTTGAGTAGACCATCGACGGAAATGAGTACAATATTTTTCCACATTACCTGATCCCTGTCTCAAACGTCTTAACTCAGTCTCAGCTGATGCGACAGGGTCAGGATCATCATATAATAGTCCCAAAGCAGAAAAAAAACTATCCACGGATCTGAAGCATGTATCACTAGGTTGCAAAGAAAAGGCCCACTCCTGAGGCTCTTTGCGCAAAAGTAACATTATAAACCCTATGCGCTGGGAATCATCCCCAGAGGACTTGGGTCTCAAACGAAAATACAATAAGCAAGCATTTTTAAATGAAAAAAATTCTCGGTGTTCACCAAAAAATAAATCCGGCAAACGTACCTTAGGCTCCAAGAAATGTGCTCCAGGACAGTTACTCACGTGCTGACGGAGCTCAGTCACCTCCAAAGAGAGTCCCTGCAGGTGTTTAGCCAAATCCAGAACCGACACCATGATGGAACAGAAAAAAAATCTTTCCTTAGAGCATTTGCTGGGCTGGACTTACTGTTATGTTCTGCTACCAGAGCTAAGGAAAGAGAGGAGATCTGTCCCTACGATAGAACTCAGCTTAATCCCTACGATGTAACAGGGGACCTGATCCTGCGATCAGACCTGCTAAAGTCCTAAGCTAGTCTGTACGGACACCTATAGATGTGGGGAAGGAATCCCTACAAGTACTAAGGACTGGGAGGAAAATGGGACACCTCCTAACAGAAATAGTAGCAGACAGACGAACAAACAAAATATATAGAACATAGAGGTCCGTAGACCAAGCAAACTAACAGAGTTAGATACTGAGCACAGGCTAGCTAGAAAGTAGTTATACAATGAAGTCCAGCAAAGCCAGAAGGGCGGAGCAGGATTAAATAGGCCAACAAGGTCATGTGACCAGCAAAGGAAAAAAACTAAGAACAAGGTTCTAACAGTAATGCCCCTGTCCATGCCTACTCGTCCAAGTGTCTGTGGTGAAATGCACCCTGCCACACACAGAGTTTCTCAAAGAAGCGATGATGTTGTGTGCGACATGCTGGTGGAGCGCAGGCACACCTTTCTTTGAGAAGTAGTGCCGACTGGGCATCTGGTACTGGGGCACTGCGACAGACATAAGGTCTCAAAAATCCTCTGTGTCCACCAGGCAGAAAGGCAGCATTTCTGTAGCCAAGAGCTTGCAGATGGTGAAATTCAACCTCTTAGCTTTCTCATGGCTAGAAGGAAATGGTCTTTTACTTGTCCACATCTGAGGGACCGAGGGCTGGCTGTTGTGCTTAGACGGGGTTGATAAGGGTGTCCCCGGCAAACTGCCGGTCTGTGAGGAAGATGCAGGCGGACATGTTAGGTTGCCTTGATCCAAAGGTGGTGCTATCGATGTCAGAGAGCGCTCAACACCAGCTGGTGTTTCCACTTCCAAATTAAATGATGACCTGCCAATCACGTTGGCTGTTGCGGGTAAAGAGGTGGCAGGTCTGCGTCCCAAAACAGGTGTGACTGCTGTCCCCCCAGTCACAAAGGATGAAGAGGCCGCGGATGAACAAGATGGGGCAGACGGTGGTTGGCCCGGCCCGCTAGGCCGCATTGTAGCACAGTGAGCTTCCCGCTGCAACTTATGCTTCATATCCATGTGACGGTTCATGCATGAAGTACTCAAACTATGGATTTTTTGGCCTCTACTTAGCTTTTGGTGACAAATGTTACAGATAACACGAGTTGGGTCATCCTTATCGATCTCAAAAAATGCCCAGGCTATGCAAGGCTTAGAACCCATGCGACCTGAAGAGCCACCACGACTTGTGGTCAGAGGCATAGTTGTGTTTGAGGATGCAGTTGTTGACGTGCTTCCAGTATTACGTCTCTGTCCAGGAAGGCGCAACCTGACCTCGTCGTCACTAGCATCCTCCTCCACCTTCTCTGCTGACCTCATCGACTGGCTGCCTGTGGGTTGACAGTAAGTGGGATCTGCAACCTCGTCATCATCACCCTGTGTGTTCTCACACCCGTCGTCCTCAGAGCCAACCTCTTCCTGCCCTGACAAAAAACTCAAGTTGTCGCTCCAATCAGGTATTTGAGTCTCATCATCGTCTTCCTAATTGTCTCCACCAACAGGAGTTACAGTTTGGGAACGAGGGTCTACATTATGCTCAGAACCTTCTTCATCTGGTCCTGGATCCGACTCATAAAGATTCTGGGCATCAGTGCAGATCATTTCCTCGTCTGGATTCACAGAAGCTCTGGAGCCGACCTCTGATTCCCAGGCTATTGTATGAGTAAAGAGCTCTGTAGACTCAACCATCTGTTCTACCCCATACTCAGATGGGCAGCTGGAGACTTGGGAGCTGTGAGGAAGCAAGTGCGATTGGGGTGACACCTCTGAGGACTGGAGTATTTGTGATGTTGAGGATGAGGTGGAGGAGAGCCCACTTAAAGAAGCACTTGATATCCGTTGAAGCACCTGCTGTTTTTGTGCCTCATCTGGAATTTGTAGCGATGGGCGTGGCCGTAAGAAAGGGATCGTATCACATTGTACACTAAAAGAAGTAGACATCTTAGTTTGGCTGGAAGATGGTCTTTCTTCTGCAGATGTTACTGTTGCTTTAACACGTACCCCACGGACATAAACCTTTTTTTCCCTTCCCAACACTCCTTTTCCCCTTTCCACCAGCAGCAGGCCTTTTGCCACTCATTTTGGTGGTTAATTAATTGACAACTCTGGAGTTGTTTACACAAAAAACGATGGATGGAAACCGAGCAGAGCTGAGTGGCCAAATTGTGGTACTAGCCCAAAAGGATTGGCTGGGTTAGAAGCAGTAAAACTATTTTATTAGATACACAGGTGGTGGAGCTTGGTATAGATGGCCTAATAGAATGAGTACCACACACTGCTACTATGCCCAAAATTATTTTCCAGGCAAGATGCAGCTAAAAATTATTAGTAATTTGAAAGCTGGTGGAGCTTAGTATAGATGGCCTAATAGAATGAGTACCACACACTGCTACAGGCCCAAAATTATTTTCCAGGCAAGATGCAGCTAAAAATTATTAGTAATTTGAAAGCTGGTGGAACTTAGTATAGATGGCCTAATAGAATGAGTACCACACACTGCTACAGGCCCAAAATTATTTTCCAGGGAAGATGCATCTAAAAATTATTATTAATTTGAAAGCTGGTGGAGCTTAGTATAGATGGCTTAATAGAATGAGTACCACACACTGCTACTATGCCCAAAATTATTTTCCAATCAAGATGCAGCTAAAAATTATTATTAATTTGAAAGCTGGTGGAGCTTAGTATAGATGACCTAATAGAATGAGTACCACACACTGCTACAGGCCCAAAATTATTTTCCAGGCAAGATGCAGCTAAAAATTATTATTAATTTGAAAGCTGGTGGAGCTTAGTATAGATGGCCTAATAGAATGAGTACCACACACTGCTACTATGTCCAAAATTATTTTCCAGGCAAGATTCAGCTAAAAATTATTAGTAATTTGAAAGCTGGTGGAGCTTAGTATAGATGGCCTAATAGAATGAGTACCACACACTGCTACAGGCCCAAAATTATTTTCCAGGCAAGATGAAGCTAAAAATTATTATTAATTTGAAAGCTGGTGGAGCTTAGTATAGATGGCCAGTAGAATGAGTACCACACTCTGCTACTATGCCCAAAATTATTTTCCAGGCAAGATGCAGCTAAAATTATTAGTAATTTGAAAGCTGGTGGAGCTTAGTATAGATGGCCTAATAGAATGAGTACCACACACTGCTAATATGCCCAAAAGGTTTTACTTGGCTAGGTGCAGTAAAAAATTTGTATTGCATACAGAGGTGGTGTAGCTTGCAACACAGATAGGCTACTCCACTGACTAACACACACTGCTAATATGCCCAAAAGGTTTTACTTGGCTAGGTGCAGTAAAAAATTTGTATTACATACATAGGTGGTGTAGCTTGCAACACAGATAGGCTACTCCACTGACTAACACACACTGCAAATGGCCCAAAAGGATTTGCTTAGCTAGATTTTGCCAAATGCTGTGAAAAACACTTGCACAGCACTAAAACAGACCTGCCTGGCAAAAAGTGATAGGAACTGATGTAACCTAGCCCTCAAAAGGGCTGCAATTACAACTAGTCCCTACTCCCAAGCTATCTGTCTATTTCAGATAAAATTTGCTGGCAATTCACACAGTTATACTGTATAGCGCGCACACAGCAGCAGCTGTGCCGTCTAACACTCAGCTGCAGCAGTGAGAAAATGTTGGCGACGGGGAATATGGCTGGGTCTTATAGGGCAAGGTCATGTGACATACACTGCCAATGACACATGCCCTTGCTTGTGTGAAAAAAAGCACTTCGCTCCGTGTGTGCGCTGCTGATACGCTGACAGACTGCACCTCCCCACTGTAAATGCGGGAAAGAGAAAAAAAAATGGAGATCTTCATTATTTCTGCAGAGATCCATCCCATGCCCCTCCCCCCGCCCCGCTGTACACTCAAACTGTGTATTAACATTGATTATCAGCATTACTGTGAAAAAATCCAGTTACGATTTTGGTGCATGAACAGTTATCGAACATAATCTCGAACTGCCGGATTTTCTTCAAATTGTTCGGGTTCGTCGAATGGCTCGAACACCGCCCAAAACAGCTCTAATTTGAGATTGGCGAACAGTTCGAGTCGAACACCGCTCATCTCTAGTGGAGACAAATGAAGTGAGTGTCTTGCATGGCCCTTGCCAGATGAGAAAAATATCGTCTATATAGTGATGGTAGCTGGTACAGTGATTGATGAAGAGCTCATTAGAGTAGACATAATCCTCTTCAAATTTGTGCATGTAGGCGTTAGCATAAGCTGGCTCTACATTAGAACGGTCCCCTGTTGTTGCACAAAAAAATTCGTCCCTGAACATGAAGAAGTTTTCGTGGAGGACTAGGGATAGTAGTTCGAGACAGAATTGTACTGAATTAGGAGGTAAATTGGATTGTGTGAGAAGGTGAGATGAAGCTTCTAGGCCCTTACTGTGAGTGATAGAGGTATAGAGACTATAGACATCCATTGTGGCCAACAGACTATCTTGTGGGATAGCTGGCAAATTTTTGATAGTATTCAGGAACTCACTAGTGTCCAATATAAAGGCTTGTGTCTTTTTAACCAGCGGGGTCATGATTTTTTCGAGATAAATGGCCAGAGGGGAGAGGATAGAGTCGGTAGAGGCCACAATAGGTCGGCCTGGTGGGTTGTTCAATGATTTACGAATCTTTGGTAAGATGTAAAAAACTAGTGTGATGGGGTGTTGATTGGTCAGGAATGATACAGTCTTGGGATCTATGGTGCAGAGATTTAGGTGTCTAGTCAGTACCTCTTTGATCTTAGCCTGGATAGTAAAAGTGGGGTCATTATTGTTCTGTTGATATGTGGTGGTGTCTGATAGTTGCCGGTCGATTTCACTAATATAGGGGGATTTGTCCATAATTACTGTGGCGCCCCCCTTGTCGGCAGGCTTGTTGACTATGTCTCTATTGTTTTGCAGTGATGTGAGGGCTTGTTTCTCTTCGGTAGAGAGATTTTGGTGGGTCGGGAAGAAACCAAGGCATTGTTGATGTAGTAGGTTCTTAATGTCCCTCTGTTTGAGTGCTATGGTGGTTTGTCTGCGTGGTTAGTATGTGGTGGAGTGAAGGAGCTAATGTTGCGCAAACCTAGGTTACTAATGGAGAGCTCCGGGACGTTGCTCCTGTCAGTGGAGGATAAATTGGCGGTATGCTGTGACTCGATTGCGGAAATTTTTTTCACTGTCCTTGATTGCCCTCTGCAAGAAATCAATCGTTAGTACAATAATGTCAAGGGAGCATTTATTAAGAATCTTTTTAAATTTATCGCAGTAGTCCTGGTTATCTGCAAAAAGGATTGGGTGGAGATGACTCCTCAACCCCCTCGGGATTCTTCCTTGTTTATGGTATTCGGCTAGAGTTATTGAATGCAAGTCATAAGAGACGAGTCTTCGTCTATACCTCGGCATCAGGGTTGGCCTGTCCTGGCGGGATACCTGTGAAATATCCGGTGGGTCCCAGGGAAAGAAGAAAATAAGGTTCAGTGAACACATGCGGATTTAACTGCGTGATGACAACACAGCACTTTGGACGTAACGAATATATGCTGCGTCCAAAGCGCAGCTACTTCCTGATCATGGGAATGTAGCCTTAAAGTGGCCCACTGAGACTCTTTTTCCGGTGCCCACAAAAACCTGGAAAAGGCTCTGGCGACAACGCACATCAAGATGAACACAGTCTGCAGCTGTGACAGGGCGATCTGCTCTGTGACAGGCCGCGCGCTGATGTCACATAGCAGGTGCTCCAAAAATTAAGGGATAACAAACTCTATGCCAAACTGATAAAAATGTGTTTTCGCTGTTCACGAGGTGCAGTTTTTGGGGTACTTGTCATCTTCGGGTTTTCGGATTGATCCAGAGAAGATCCGTGCAGTCCTTAATTGGGACCGTCCCGAGAACCTGAAGACTCTACAACGTTTTCAGGGCTTTACTAATTTTTACTGGAAATTCATCCAAAATTACTCTGTAATTATGAAACTCAGTACTGACATGACTAAGAGGGGGTCTGATTTTTCCAAATGGTTGGATGCTTCCCTCCAGGCTTTTTCTTCCTTAAAGAATCATTTTGCCACTGCACCTATGCTCAGTCAACCCGATGTTTCCCAACCCTTTATTGTGGAGGTTGATGCATCGGATGTCGGGGTTGGGGCTGTGCTGCCTCAGGGTCCATCCCCTGGTAAATGGCGTCCATGCGCCTTCTTTTCTAAAAAATTGTCTTCGGCTGAGAGAAATTATGACGTGGGTAATAAGGAACTTTTGTTGATCAAATTGCGTTCGAAGAATGGCTACATTGGTTGGAGGGAGTTTTCCATCCTATTACTGTTATTACTGACTATAAGAATCTGTCATATCTCCAGTCAGCTAAACGTCTCAACCCTAGGCAAGCCAGATGGTCCCTGTTTTTTACTAGGTTCAATTTTGTTGTCACTGTTCATCCAGGGGTCAAAAATGTCAATTCTGATGCTTTGTCCCGGAGCTTCCCTGGTGCTCCAAGAACCATGAGAACCCTGCCCCAATATTACAGAAAGGGGTAGTCATTTCGGCACTGTATCCTGAACTGAAGGGTGAGGTGTTGGAGGCTCAGGGGGACGCCCCTGCCTCCTGCCCTTCAGGAAGGTTATTTGTACCATCTAATCTGCGCTGCAAAGTTATTAAGGAACATCATAACTCTGTGCTTGCTGGGCATCCAGGTGGTAAGACAACCGCGGACCTTCTCTCTCATCATTTTTGGTGGCTGAGGTTGCATCGGGATATGATTGAACACGTATCTGCTTGTAGTTTTTGTGCACATTCTAAAGTTTTGCATACCCGTCCGTCTGGTACTCTTCTTTCGCTACCTATCCCTAGTAGGCCATGGACACACTTGTCCATGGCGTTTATTACTGACCTACCAGTTTCTTCAGGCAAAGCGGTGGTTTTGGTGGTTGTAGATAGGTTCAGTAAAATGGTTCACTTTGTCGCATTACTGGCACTTCCAAATGTCAAGACGCTTGCTCAGGTGTTCATAAATGAGATCATGAAGCTTCATGGGGTTTCCTCCGATGTGGTGTCAGATCGGGGGACCCAGATTGTTTCCAAGTTCTGGAAGGCATTCTGTCCTCGACTGGGGGTGCAGCTGTCCTTTTCCTCTGCCTTCCACCCTCAGTTAAATGGACAGACCGAGCATGTCAATCAAAATTTGGAGACCTACCTCAGGTGTTTCATCTCCGAAAATCAGGAGGATTGGGCATCCTACTTACTGCTGGCAGAATTTGCCATTAATAATCATCATCAAGAATCCACTGACAGGTCACCGTTTTTCGGTGTATACGGTTATCACCCACTGTTTGGTACCTTTAGTGGGGGAGGAGTTCCTGAGGAGGAACAGTTTGCTTCATCGCTCTCCTCGGTATAACAGGGTTTTCTGAGTAATTTAAAGATCATAGCAGACAGGTAAAAACGTATGGCTGACAGAAAACACTTGCCAGATCCGGACTTGAATGTGAATGACTTTGTGTGGTTGTCTACCAGGAATATAAGATTGAAAGTTCCTTCTTGGAACCTGGGACCTAGGTTTATTGGTCCCTATAAAATAACCGCTGTCATTAACCCAACAGCGTTTCGTCTTGAACTTCCTCACGCTTTTAAGGTCCACAATGTGTTCCACAGGTCCTTTCTCAAGAAGTATGTGGGTGGTATGTATGTGGTATGAGCCCTCACCTCTACTACCGCCCCCAGTAATGGTTGATGGTAATCTGGAGTTCCAGATTTCGAGGATTGTAGGTTTTCATTTCCAACGTCGTTCTCTACAATACTTGGTGCACTGGAAGGGTTATGGTCCAGAGGAGAAGATGTGGGTTTCAGCATCAGAGGTGAACGCTCCCAGGTTGGTTCGTTCATTCCATACCTCTTATCTGGAGAAACTCAGTCCTGAGTGTCCGGAGGCCACTCGTAGAAGAGGTGATACTGCCACGGGTGTGTCAGCAGTGACAGACAGTTGTTCTGCAGTTGATTGCAGGAGATCTCTATGTTTGGCATTATAGACACCTTCTTAGAGGCTGTCTCTCTAGGACCCATCGGCTACCTTCCTCTGGCTAATTAACACCCTGGCCTGGGTGAATAAATACCTGGGTCTGCTAGAGTGAGGTGCCGGTGATACTCATTACCCTTTGTGATGACTCGGAGCAAGTGCATTACTTCATCCTCTATGGAGCTATGAGGACGGATGTTCATCTCTATGAAGTCGACTAAAAGCTAAGCTATCTTCCCTTGTTTGTTCCCCCTTGTTGTCTTTAGTGGTTAGTGGGGATCGACTAGCACTCATCCCCCTCCCTAGCCAGGGCCAAACACCAGTGAAAGACAGGGCAAGGTTCGTATGCGGCAATTGGTGATATATTCAGCTCTGGCTGGGAATAGCACGCGTGCTGGGTCACGCGTGCAATAGATTTTAAGTGCAATAATTACAAGTGCAGTTAGACATGGCAGTTGGACAGGGCAGGAGACAGGTAAGATGCATAAGATATTCATACAAATATGCTTCTCAGTCACTAATACTGCATTATGCATTAGTCTTATCAATCTGCTTTTTATTTGTTTTCACTTCTGCTTTCTCTCAACCCGCCCGCCCTTTAACACATTCTGTGAACTCACTCTATATCAGCCCCTCCCTTCTCCCCTCTCTCATGTATAACTCTGAGGCTCTACTGACATTCCTCACCCACTGCAAACCATCCTCTACCTCCATACAGCACTCAAAACGTTCATACAAATCATTAGACCACCTGCTCTTTCTCTTTCTCCTTTTACTAGTCGCAGGCGACATCTCCCCCAACCCTGGGCCCCCCGTCCACTAGCATACACCACTCTCCTCCAGCTGCATATAGAAACCCTGCTAATCTTATTAACGTTCAGTGCATGCCCTCTCCTATCGATTTTCATTGTGCTCTCTGGAACGCACGGTCTATGTGTAACAAACTAACTTACATCCATGATTTTTTCCTCTCTAATTCCCTTAACCTTCTGGCTATCACAAAAACCTGGATTCAGCAGCCAGACACCACCGCTGCTGCTGCTCTCTCGTTTGGTGGGCTGAAATTTTCACATACCGCCAGACCTGGCAACAGACAGGGTGGAGGTGTTGGTCTGCTCCTTTCCTCACAATGTGCTTTCCAGGTCATCCCCCCGTTTCTCTCACTCATGTTTCCTTCCTTTGAAGTCCACACCATCAGACTCTTTAAACCCTTTTCCCTGCGAGTGGCGGCTGTGTATCGCCCTCCAGGTTCCTCCCGCCAGTTCTTGGATCACTTTGCCACCTGGCTTCCTCACTTTCTATCCTGTGACATCCCCACCCTCATCATGGGCGACTTTAACATCCCCATTGATGATCCCCTCTCCCAATCTGCCTCTCATCTACTTTCTCTAACCTCTTCATTCCATCTCTCACAGTTTACTAATTCTCCTACCCATGAAGACAGGAATACTCTGGACCTGGTTTTTTCAAGTCTCTGCTTGCTGGATGACTTTAACAAACTCCCCTCTCCCGCTCTCGAACCACAACCTTCTTTCCTTCTCTGTTAAGAATTGTCTCCTCACCTGGGACACCCCCACTTACCACACTTATAGGAATACACGTACCATTAATACCCAGCAGCTTATGGACAATCTCCACACATCTTTAGCCCCCATCTCCTCCTTCTCCTGTCCAGACTTAGCATTGTCACACTACAACAATACACTGAAGAGTGCCCTAGATGAAGCCGCACCTTCTAAACGCAGAAAGACCTGACACAGACAACGGCAGCCCTGGCACACGACGCAAACACGTTTTCTTCAACGTTGCTCAAGGTGTGCTGAGGACTTCATCCACTATAAATTCATGCTCAAAACCTATAACTCTGCCCTTCATCTGGCCAAACAATCCTACTTCACCAACCTCATCACTTCAATGTCCAACAATCCAAAACGACTTTTTGAAACCTTAAACTCCCTTCTGAAACCTAAAGCACAGGCCCCCACCACCAACCTCAGCGGGGAGGATCTGGCCACTTATTTCTTTGAAAAAATCAACCACATCCATCAGGACATCTCAGTCCAATCTCCTCAGTGCCTGGATCCCCTTCCCTGCCGCACTTCAAGCTCACTTGCCATCTTTGAGCCTGTCACAGAAGAAGAAGTTACCCAGCTCCTCGCTTCTTCTCGGCCTACAACCTGCAACAGTGACCCCATTCCTTCACATCTCCTGCAGTCCCTCTCACCGGTGGTCACCACTCACCTGACTAAACTATTTAACCTCTCTCTTTCTTCAGGTATCTTTCCCTCCTCATTTAAACACGCCATCATAACCCCTTTACTTAAAAAGCCATCCCTGGACCAGAACTGCGCTGCTAACTACAGACCTGTCTCTAATCTTTCTTTCATCTCTAAACTCCTGGAACGCTTGGTCCACTCCCGTCTAATCCGCTATCTCACAGATAACTCTCTCCTCGACCCTCTACAATCTGGTTTCCGCTCCTTACACTCCACTGCCCTCACTAAAGTCTCTAATGATCTACTAACAGCCAAATCCAAAGGTCACTGCTCCCTGCTGATTCTCCTGGATCTCTCTGCAGCATTTGAAACTGTGGATCACCAGCTCCTCCTCACTATGCTCCGCTCTATAGGCCTCAAGGAAACCGTTCTCTCCTGGTTCTCCTCCTACCTCTCTGACCGCTCCTTCACTGTATCTTTTGCCGGCTCCTCTTCCCCTCCTCATCCCCTTACTATCAGGGTTCCGCAGGGCTCAGTCCTAGGCCCCCTCCTCTTCTCTCTATACACTGCCCCTATTGGACAAACAATCAGCAGATTTGGGTTCCAGTATCATCTCTATGCTGATGACACCCAATTATACACTTCTTCCCCTGACATCACCCCTACCCTAATACAAAATACCAAGGATTGCTTGTCTGCTGTGTCTAGCATCATGTCCTCCCTCTATCTTAAACTGAATCTCTCCAAAACTGAACTTCTTGTGTTTCCCCCCTCTACTAACCTAACTCTACCTAACATCGAAATTACCTTGGAGGGGTCAACCATAACTCCCAAGCAGCACGCCCGCTGCCTTGGGGTCATATTCGACACTAACCTTTCCTTTACTCCCTATATCCGATCACTCACTCGCTCTTGTCACCTGCATCTTAAAAACATCTCCAGAATCCGATCTTTTCTCACTTTGGAAACTGCTAAAACTCTTACTGTCGCTCTTATTCACTCTCGTCTGGACTACTGCAACTCTCTTCTGATCGGTCTCCCTCTTACCAAAATTTCCCCTCTCCAATCTGTCCTGAATGCAGCAGCCAGGGTCGTATTTCTGTCCAGCCGCTTCACCGATGCCTCCACCTTGTGCCAGTCATTACACTGGTTACCTATTCGCTACAGGGTCCAATATAAACTCATTGCTCTCACCCACAAAGCTCTCCACAGTTCTGCACCACCTTATATCTCCTCTCTCATCTCAATCTATCATCCTACACGTGCCCTCCGTTCCACAAATGACCTAAGACTAACATCCCCCATAATCCGAACCTCGCACCTCCGTCTCCAAGACTTCTCTCGTGCTGCACCAGTTCTCTGGAATGCTCTACCCCACACGATCCGATTGATGCCTAGCCCCAATGTCTTCAAGCGCGCTTTAAAAACCCATCTCTTTAAACAAGCCTACCATCTCAAATACCCAGTAAACTAACTTTCCCCTGTTCCCTCCTAAATACAATTCAGAATCTGCCCCCTACTGTTCATCTGTTTCTACACCCTCCATGCACACGATAACTGCACTCGGTAATTGAGTATTGCATTTGAACATACAGGCTGATGACCGGATCATACAGCTTTATATGATAATCCAGACTTATTATAATTGCCTGACCTGAAATAACAAGCATTTTCCACCTATTGTGTCCCCCCTTTTCCTTGTAGAATGTAAGCTTGCGAGCAGGGACCTCATTCCTGATGTAACTGTTAAACTGTCTCACCTTGTATTGAATTTATTGTTTGTACATGTCCCCGCTTAATTGTAAAGTGCTGAGGAATATGTTGGCGCTATATAAATAAAAATTATTATTATTATTATTATTGGTGAAGAGCAAATATAGGGACGTTAGTAAAGACAGGGTGATACTAGATCAGCCTAGGAGGTCTCCACTCCCCCCTTTCCCTAGAGTCTGGGCTCCCTTTTCCTCTTCCCTTTGTGTTGCACTAAGTCTTTCCCACACCTTGTATGGCAGAGGATGAATGGAGCTGCAGTCAGACATCCCACCTGATGCTCCATTTTAAAATGGGGCTAAAGGTGTCCTGTCAGGGGTAAGAGTCCCCATTCTTCTGATCAGCGCGGTTTCCAATGGTCGGATTCCACATATCAATAAGTTAACACCTACCTAACCTCTGGATCGGTGATAACTTGCTTTCATCAAAGAACTCTTTAATGCATACTACCATAATTGTACATCCCAGTTATAGTGTGCGCACAGTAGATGTTTAGGAGCCGCCTGTGTTTTACAGTCGACGCTCCACTATAACAGGGATAACGACTAACAGGTATTTGCATATAGCTTTAGGGTGGGCCCTTAGGGTCCATTCCCCCTGTGGGCCGCATACACCCCAGTCCGACCCTGCTCGGCATTACCACTCA
This sequence comes from Phyllobates terribilis, assembly GCF_046119375.1. Classification (NCBI taxonomy): domain Eukaryota; kingdom Metazoa; phylum Chordata; class Amphibia; order Anura; family Dendrobatidae; genus Phyllobates; species Phyllobates terribilis. Next base: position 1,955,642 of record NW_027363020.1, on the reverse strand, counting down.
GCCCAGTAATTGGCTGCAGCAATCATATGAGCTGGTGTAGTTATATTACCGCTACCATCTTTCTTGTTGAATCACAAAACAGGAGGACAAACTACGCAAATTCATTAAATGCTCAAACAATGAGACCTAAGCGCTGCCCTTTCCCCCCAACCTGTGAATGATGACCTTACAAAGATGTAAATATAACCAGGGATGTCTGTAGTCCTGCAAGGAGAATCAAGGAGAATCAGAAAGACTTTACAAGGAGAATGAGAGACATCCTTCAGGACAGTAGATGGATAGCATGGTGGCTCCATTCAAAGAGACACAGATTTGGATTATACATGATTCCTGCCTAAGGGTATGAGGCCCTGACTGGAAAGATATGGATCTGCTCCACTGACCATCAGAGAGCCCATGGATACATTTGGGGAGACCAGGTTCGGACTATGAAGTCACCTGGCCCCATGGATATATTGTTTAGGGTTGCCAGGTGGGACCCTCTGGTTACCAGGAACCCATGGAGATGTGGCACCCCTGAGGGTTCAGTCACCACAGGGGTACTGCACCTCAGCTTGAGGTGTGGTATCTCCTCTTCCAGGTAAGGATGGAGCACTTCTCAGGACCCTACTTCACCATTCAACACTACACCACTCCTGTCCTGAAGGGGGCCTAAATGCACCAGGGCCCGGGATAGAGGAGATGGGGGGGACCAAAGATAGGGGGAACCATGTAGTGGGTGAGGGTGGAGGACACACTTTTAGGGTACACTTACTAATTCATATTTAATCTACGGCCATCTTAGGTTCATGGTCTTTGATTGTGATCTTCATCAGTGATTGTGGTCTCCGTCTCTGATTGTGGTCACCCACCAGAGTTCAGTAATAGGCCTCATCCGATTGAACATACACGATCCTCGTTCTCTGGCCTTGAGGCGAGTAGTGGGTCAGAGTTAACCACTGTCTCTACCCGGTCAAGGTCCCTACCTAAGAAGGCCTGGAGGGGAGCAGAGAAGACAAGCTCCACAGGCAAAAGGATCCCAGGGGGATACGGACGAAGCGGCATACACCACCTGTACTTCTCACTCTGGCCTAGTCAGAGGGACTCCTGCTGCAAGAGGGGTGACCGACCCCCGATATCTGACTTTGCTACTGCACGTCTCAGTCAGAAAAGCCCGGAGGCTTAGTGGATCCCAGGAGGGATACGGACGGAGCGGCATACACCACCTGTAACTCTCTCTACCTGCGTTTATCCAGTGGGACCCGGCCTTACACCTAGTTCTAACCACACATACAGTCAGGAGAAGACTTAGTGGGAGAACTCACCAAGGAGAGGAACACACACCAGAGGGGTCTCGACAGGTGCTCCTGATCTACCTGGAAAGTGCTGGACCCCCTTCCCGGTGGCCGCAGTACGTCGCGAGGAGCAGAGGGAAGCTTTGCGGCTAAAGTTCATCTGAATGTGAGTAAAAACCCTGGATGACTTCACACCCCGCTTCATCCTGTTATTTCCTGCGCGGCACTGCACCCACCATTCCTCATCACACTGCCCTGAGGCCTGCTCCGCCTGCGGGGAGCAGTCCCATCTAAGCTGCCCCTTAACACCGGCCTCAGTGGACTGAAGCAGCGCTGGTGTCTATCACCGGAAACCGTAGGTAGCGTAGTCGTAAAATACCACTCAACCCTGAAAGCCCATTAAATCTTTTATGTGACCGCGTATGCCGCTCCGTCTGCATCCCCCTTGGGATCCTTTTGCCTGCAGAGCTTGCCTCCTCTGCTCCCCTCCAGGCTTTCTTAGGTAGGGACCTTGACCGGGTAGAGACAGCCGTTAACTCTAACCCGCTCCTCGCCTCAAGGCCAGAGGACGAGGACCGTGAATCCTCAATCAGCGGCAGGTTCACACGGAAAGCCACGTTCAGTGATGAAGATCACAATCAAAGACCATAAGCCCAAGATGGCCGTTTATTAAATATGAAACTTGTGGTGTAACCTCTAAGTGTGTCCTCCACCCTCTCCCACTACATGGTTCCCCCTATCTTTGGTTCCCCCATCTCCTCTTATCCCGGCTGGGGCAGCACCCTGGTGCATATAAGCCCCCCTCAGGTGGGAGAGGTGTAGTGTTGGATGGTGAAGTATGGTCCTGAGAAGTGCTCCATCCTTACCTCAGAGGAGGAGATACCACACCTCGGACTGAGGTGCAGTACCCCTGTTGCGACTGAACCCTCAGGGGCGCCACACATGTACATTTTGGCAAACTGCAGTCTAGCTTTTTTATGTCACTGTGTCAGCAGTGGGGTCCTCCTGGGTCTCCTGCCATAGTGTTTCATTTCATTTAAATGTCCACGGATAGTTTGTGCTGACACTGATTCACCCTGAGTCTGCAGAACAGCTTGAATTTCTTTGAAACTTGATTGGGACTGCCCTTTCACCATCTGGACTATCCTGCATTGCAACCTTTCATCAATTTTTCTCTGCCGTCCACATCCACGGAGATTAGCTATAGTGCCATGAGTTGTAAACTTCTTGATTATGTTGCGCACTGTGGACAAAGGAACATCAAGATCTCTGGAGATGGACGTGTAACCTTGACATTGTTAATATTGTTCAACAATTTTGGTTCTCAAGTCCTCAGACAGTTCTCTTCTCCTCTTTCTGTTCTCCATGCTTAGTGTGGCACACACAAACACATAATGCAAAGATTGAGTCAACGTCTCCCCTTATTATCTGGTTTCATTTTCTGGAATAATGTCAAGGGTGCCAACACTTTCAGCCAGGACGGTACATTTATGTAACGCTGGGGTCCTAGTTTAAAATCCCAAGTACATCATCTGCAAAAAGTATGTGTGTTCTCTCTGTGTTTGCATGGGTTTCCTTCGGGTACTCCGGTTTCTTCCTACACTCTAGAGGCATAATGATAGGGAATTTAGATTGTGAGCTCCAGTGAGGGCAGTGATGATGATGTCTGTAAAGTGCTGTGGAAATAATGGTGCTGTATAGGTGAGTAAAATAAATAAATAAACCTACAACTCCCAGTATATCTTAACTCCCACTATCATCTTACCATTATCAGCCATCATCACACTGTGGACAGGAACCCCAATACTGATGGGGCGGTAGTCCATATCACAAACGTTTACATCCAGATACATTATATGTGACCTCTTCTCTGATTTGAGTCATTCTCATCCCTTTTATTTCCATCTGGTCCAGACGCCATGATGATTTTTCACATCTACGGCTCGCCTTTGCATACTTTCATCTAATCCTGCAGCATAACCCAACACTGTGCCCTTAAAATAAGTGACGTTATAATATCCCTGAATAAAAATATCTGCCCTGTGCTGTGCCTCTGAAAAAAATAATTGCCCCACACTGTTCTCCCTGCACAAAATATATACCCCACATTGTCTCTCTTATGACACATGGCCTCCACACTGCCCTCTTTGATAAAATAGTGCCTCCGCACTAATTTCCTTTTGGACTATTACTACCACAAAGTTCTTCTTATGAACTATACAAGATACACTATTCTCCCTTCTGAATTAGAACTTCCACACTGTTTGCCCTTATTAGCTATAACCTTGATACTGTGTCCCCCTTAAGAACTATAACCACCACATTTTCCACCATTATTAGCTATAATCACTAATATGTCCCTAAATTCAGGGTCCCCCCTTATAATCTTCACACTGCATCCTCAAACTGTGTGCCCCCCCAAAAAAAATGATCCAGTCTGTACTGTGCCCCCTCCTCACACTGCCCCCACTGGATAGTTTCCCATATACTGCCTCCTCTCTATTTTGTGCCTCATACAGCACAGTCTCCATCCTGTACTCTCTCCTCACACTTTTTCCCCCTCTGCATACTGACCCCCCACACTGTGTCTCCCCACACTGCCCAGTATATACTGTGTTCCCTTCTCACACTCTCAGTTCCTTCCCTCAATAAAATACCCTTGTTTCTTTGACTCCATTGGATTGGGATCGCTTACCTTCCTGACGTCTTTGCATCCTCTCCTTGACCTCATCACGCTGCTGCACGTTGCCTTGACCCTGGAGTGCCAGAGGTTAGAGCTTCATTTGTATTTGTGTCTGAAACACAAGTACCGATCTCTAAGGTAGAATTAAAGGGGTTGTCCAGGTTTGAGATGAAAGTCCTCTTTTGAATACTCACAGCTTGTGCACTACACACTGTCAGGATTGTCCAGTACCTGCATTGAGAATAGGTGTTCACAATACTGCAAGTATGTGATTTGCATATGACGCGCCCCCTGGGGCTGTGGGGTACTCGGTAGCCAGGCCGGTCCTTTTTGGGGTAGTCACGGTGGCAGTGACCCGGTCCATGGCCCAGGGTGGTCGATTATGAAGAGTCAATTGGGGAATAAAGTTTTTGGGGATAAAGTTCGTGACGCCATCCGTGGTATGCAGCTATAGATGGCAGCCGCTGCGGTGCAGATCCACTGGGGCTGATGGTGACGCAGCAGAGATTGTGCAGCTCTCCATGAGCAGAGCTAAGCCCCAGGGCAGTATATAGGACTTGATGAGGTAGATGTTGTTGGCAGGCACAGTGTAGCGCAGGGCCGGTGACGAAGCAATAAATCAAGGACACAGTGGGTTGCAGTCTTCAGGCTTTACTCACAGTTCTTAGGCAGTTCCTGGTTACCGCTGCAGCCGGTTATAACCTTCCACTCGTCCTGTGTTCTCCAAGGAAGGGATCCAGCCAGCTCCCAGGCAGTTCAGGAACACTTAGTCGGGATCCCCTTCTTATGTGCCTCTCTGGCCGTCTCCCTGTCCTTGCTCTCGCCCTCCTGCCCTGTGCCTCACAATCAGTGTCCAAAGCCAGTGGCCTCGGGCCTTGTCGGGTGACTTACTCTCAGTACCCTGGACCCTATGTGGCCACCTTTTCGGCAATGTAATTGTGGTTTTCGGCTGCAACACCTTGAAAATGCAGCGGCCTCCGGTTGGCTAGCTGAGCTTGGTTGTTCTCCACTAGTCTGAGGCCAGTCCCCATTTGCGGCCTGGTCCCTCCACTCGACGGCAGTCGGGTGGATGCGGATCCCACGGAGAGCGTCCGTGCTCCCGTGCCCCTGAGACCCCCTCTGTCTCTTCTTCCTTCTTCTATGCCCCTTACTCTGGGCCCCCCTCCTGTCTGCACCTGTCACAAGCAGGACCTCCCTTCTGGGCTTACAGCCTTAACTCAACCCCTTCTAAAAGGTTCCCCTTCTTCTTATACTCTCCCCTCAGTGCTCCTCTAAACTACTTCCTCCACCCACCTCCTCTACTTAGTTCCATCCTCCTGACAGGGACCAGGCCTGTGCTCTCCCTTAGGAGCTATCTGAACCTTCCCTTATGGAGTGATGTACTGTTGGATGTGAGTGGTTGGGTACCGGGTAGTGTTCCTTCCTTACCTGGGAGTGGGGTACCACACCTCTGGGTGATGTGCAGCACCTCTATGGCAACTGGACCCGCAGGGGTGCCACACATACTGTACATACAGTCACGTGCTGACTAGATGTGCCGGCCTTTCTCAATTCACTTTTATTGAGTGAAGCCGCACATGTCTAGTTGGAAGTTGGCCGGAAGTATTCAAGTAGAATACTTGCAGTCACATGACCACCTGCTCTCACCACCGATAAAGGAGAATCTTGACAGTGTGCATTGCGAAAACTGTGAGGATTCAAAAGTCTGCAGTAAAAAGGGCTGCTATTTCTCATTTAACTAATCTGCTTTTGGATGGATGAATAATTGTCGCTACAGGCATGAGTACTAAAAGCATCACTCCTTTTGTGGAGGCAATCATCCCTTATTCAAATGCTTCAAAAATACCAGTCTATCTGGTCAACAGCAGCTCAGTCTGAGGGATTACTGTTACAAGAGCACTAAAGCTAATAAAAATGCTCCCCTGGCTTGCAGTGTTCTCAGGGGGAAAGTTAATTTTCTTATAGATGGATTCAGTGATGTTTTTATTCCAAAATTAAAAGGTCTGGGCAACAGTTGATTGTATAACTAGATTTCAGTTGATATGTATATAAGTGTAGTCAGAGAAAAAATAATTAAGACATTAAAGCTTTGTAGATATGCAGTTCCTTTCAATATTACTCAATTTTCTAGATTCAGAATTTTGCCTGTGGGTGTCGTGCTGAAAAGGGAGGCTCTAGTTTGTAGATTAATACAGCTTCTTACTTTTCCGGCAGGAGTATCCTTGAACTATGAAATTGATAAATCACTGGGCTTGGTTGAATATGTGTCTTTTCATGAGGCAGTATCAATCTTGAAGCAATTTGGCATGGGAACCTTAAAGGGTTAAGTTAAATCAACTTTTAAGCTCCTAACTGTTAAACCTTGTGGTTTTAATTAATTTGGGATTTCAATTTGAAAACAGTTTTTATTTGATAAATGTCTGCCCATGGATTTTCACTGTCCTGTTATTTTGAAGCCCTTTCCATTTTTTTTGCACTAAGTTCTGCAATATGAGTTGTCAGGTGGTGGTGTTCATTATTTAGACATTTTTCTATTTGTTATGCTGATTCCAAGATGTATACCCAAAAGAAGGGAAGCGATAGAAACCCAAAATAGTAAAATATGACAGTCTTTAGTTGAAAATGTGTTAAAAACAGTAAGAAGGGAGAAAAAAGGCAAGAAAAATCCCCAGCATTCTAGAGCAAGAAAAAATATATGTCATTGCTTAAATTATATTATCCACAACCTCATAATAAATAGAGCAAATAGTGGATGAGAATAAATACATTCTAATAATAAAATGCACAGTTGAAATTCATGAATATGGAGTGGAAAAGAAAACTAATCTTCAGCCACAAAATGTATGAAAATGTAACATGGAACGATATTAATCTCTGGTCGCCAAAGTGTGAAATAACAGTTTGTACTGTAAGATATGAAACAAAATTTAGTACAGCAGTACAAGTATAAGTACATCAAAAACTCCTTGTGGTCATGTAAGTAGTTACAATTCAGTAAGTAGATGAGGTACAAGGACAGCTGGTATAATATATAATGTATGATGTACGTCAAAGATTGGTCACATGAACAAGTATACAGTATCAAAAACATGAGGCAGTAGTGATTCCAACTAGCTCAAAATACGAAATAAATAATTGCTGATGCAAAAAAGACAAGAATGAGAATAATATGCAAAGTGCATGTGAAATTATAAATAAATTAGAGGTCTAAATTAGGAGCACCAGTGACCCCAGTAGAAGAAGCCAATGCGAAACGCGTATCAGGGTTCCTATCCTCAGCATCCACAGACCCCTAACAGGAATGTATCTTTACCCTCACCTGTGTATCTCTGCCGCGCAATAGCATTACATACTGGGGTCACTGGTGCTCCTAATTTAGGAGCACAAACATAATTTTTTTCGTTAGGAAGTTAGAAGGCTTAAAAGTTGACCAGCAATTTCTAATTTTTCTAATAAAATTTACAAAACCATTTTTTAAGGACCTCATCACATTTAAAGCGACTTTGGGGAACTTATAGAAAAGAAGAGACACCATTCTAAAAACTGCACCGCTCAAAGTCCTCAAAACCACATTCAAGAAGCTATTAACCCTCCAGGTGCTTCACAGGAACTAAAGCAATGTGGAAGGAAAAAATTAACATTTACTTTTTTTCACAAAAATTGAAATTTAGCCCAAAATGTTTTATTTTCACAAGGGTAACAGGGAAAATTGGACATCAAAATTTGTTGTGCAATTTCTCCTGAGCATGCCGATACCTCATATGTGGGGGAAAACTATTTTTTGGGCGCACGGCAGGGCTTTGAAGGGAAGGAGCACAAAAATGGCTGGAATCGGGAGTTAATGCCTTATCGCGTTTGGAGAGCCCCTGATGTGCCTAAACAGTGGAAATCCCTCACAAGTGACCCCATTTTGGAAACTAGACCCCTCAAGCCATGTATCTAGATGTGTGGTGAGCACCTTGACCCCCCAGGTGCTTCACAGAAGTTTATAAAGTAGAGCAATGAAAATAAGAAAATCACATTTTTCCAACAAAAATGTACTTTTAGCCCAAAATTTTTATTTTCACAAGGGCAGCAGGAGAAAATGCGCCACAAAATTAGTTTTCCAATATCTCCTGAGTACACTGATACCCCATATGTAGTGGAACATAAGGGGTTATCAACAGGGCTCGCAAGGGAATGAGTGACATTTGACGCAAACATGGCTTGAATCGAGAGAGGACGCCATGTTTCGTTTGAAGAGCCATTGATGTTCCTAAACCAAGGATGTCAAACTCAAACACACACAGGGCCAAAATGAACAATTTGGACAAACTCACGGGCCAACCAGTATGCAGTATAATGGGCTCCACAAAGTCCTCCATACAGATTAATGGCCCCACATAGGGGAGGTGGTTCTGGTGTTACGGGCCAAATAAAACCACCCTGCGGGCAAGATTTGACATGTTTGGCCTAAACAGTGGAAACCCCCCACAAGTGACCCCATTTTGATAATTACATCCCTCATGGATTTTATCCAAGGGTATAGTGAGCATTTTGAACAAAGAGGTACTACACAGAATTTGATAACATTAGGTCATCATATGGAAAATTTTCATTTTTTTCACAAAAATGTTGTTTTAGCCTCAAATTTGCAATTTTCACAATGAATAATAGGTGAAAACAGACCCCATAATGTGTTACGCTATTCCTCCTGAACGCAATGATACCCTATCGGTGGTCAAAAACTTCTGTTTGGACATATGGCTAGGAAAGGAAAGAGCGCTATTTGTCTGGAATAAATTGTGAATGCTATGTCACATTTTGAGAGCCCCTGACATGCGAAAACAGCACCCCCCCCCCACAAGTGACCCCATTTTGGAAACTAGACCCCTCAAGGAATTCATCTAGCATTTTAACCTATAGGTGATTCACAAAACTTTATAACATTTAGATGTGAGAACAAAAAAATATTTTTTTCCCACTAAAAAACTCTTTAGCACCAAGTTTATAATTTACACAGGGCGACGCTATTCCCTTATTCCCGTTTTAATGCGTATCAGCAGTCGTTAAGGGGTTAAGTTTCAGTATATTGCTGATTTGTTTGGTGTCCCCCTTACATTAGAAAATATGGTTAGCTCTTGTTTAGCGTTTTTAGGAGTAGTTATTGTTCTATTAAGATGGATAAAAATTAGAAGTTTGTTAGTCTATAATGTTAAAGGGGTTGTCCAGGTTTATCACAAAAGCCTGCAGTCAGTCTATGTTACTGCAGACTTGTGAATCCTCGCAGTTCACGCTGAGCGAATTCTCCGGTGCTGGCAGTGTGACCGAGTGGTCATGTGACCGCAAGTATGTGATATGCAAATAGTAATTTTTCCAAAGTTTACTGCTTCATTTTTTGTAATGGCAATTTGCATATACTCCTGAATGTCAAAGAGTGATCAGCTTAACAGCAATTACTGTACTTGCAAAGTCAATATTTGCCCAGAAAATGAACTTTAACCCCCAAAACACATTTCAACATCATTGCAGTCCTGCCTTAAAAGGAGCAGCTAACATCGTTTTAGTGATTGATCCATTAACACAGGTGTGGGTGTTGATGAGGACAGGGCTGGCGATCAATCAGTCATGATTGAGTAAGAATGACATCACTGGACACTTTAAAAGGAGGCTGGTTCTTGGTATCATTGTTTCTCTTCAGTTAACCATGGTTATCTCTAAAGAAACACGTGCAGCCATCATTGCACTGCACAAAAATGGCCTAACAGGGAAGAGTATCGCAGCTACAAAGATTGCACCTCAGTCAACAATCTATCGCATCATCAAGAACTTCAAGGAGAGAGCTTCCATTGTTGTCAAAAAGGCTCCAGGGCACCCAAGAAAGACCAGCAAGTGCCAGGACCGTATCTTAAAACTGTTTCAGCTGCGGGATCGGACTACCAGCAGTGCCGAGCTTGCTCAGGAATGGCAGCAGGCTGGTGTGAGTGCTTCTGCACGCACTGTGAGGCGGAGACTCTTTGAGCAAGGGCTGGTTTCAAGGAGGGCAGCAAAGAAGCCACTTCTCTCCAGAAAAAACATCAGGGACCGACTGATATTCTGCAAAGGTACAGGGAGTGGACTGCTGAGGACTGGGGCAAAGTCATTTTCTCTGATGAATCCCCTTTTCGATTGTTTGGGACATCTGGAAAACAGCTTATTCGGAGAAGAAGAGGTGAGCGCTACCACCAGTCTTGTCTCATGCCAACTATAAAGCATCCTGAAACCATTCATGTGTGGGGTTGCTTCTCAGCCAAGGGAATCGGCTCACTCACAGTCTTGCCTAAAAACACAGCCATGAATAAAGAATGGTACCAGAATGTCCTCCAAGAGCAACTTCTCCCAACCGTCCAAGAGCAGTTTGGTGCCCAACAATGCCTTTTCCAGCATGATGGAGCACCTTGCCATAAAGCAAAGGTGATAACTAAATGGCTCATGGAACAAAACATAGAGATTTTGGGTCCATGGCCTGGAAACTCCCCAGATCTTAATCCCATTGAGAACTTGTGATCAATCATCAAGAGACGGGTGGACAAACAAAAACCAACAAATTCTAGCAAAATGCAAGCATTGATTATGCAAGAATGGACTGCTATCAGTCAGGATTTGGTCCAAAAGTTGATTGAGAGCATGCCAGGGAGAATTACAGAGGTCTTGAAGAAGAAGGGGCAACACTGCAAATATTGACTTGCTGCATTAACTCATTCTAACTGTCAATATAACCTATTGGTACTCATAATATGATTGCAATTATATTTCTGTATGTGATATAAACATCAGACAAACACTAATAAAAAACAGAGGCCAGCAGATCATGTGAAAATATAATTTTGGTGTCATTCTCAAAACTTTTGGCCATGACTGTATAGTCAGAATTTGGCCGTAAGTATGGCTGCGGTGTTTATTTTTGGTTGGGAGACAGAGGGAGCATAGCTTTTGAGTCATGGCTTGTGGGCACAGTTGACCAGCTAGAGCTGGGTGCATTTGGTCTAATAATATTAAAATTTTGCGGTAATTGTTGATTATTTTAATTTATTGGTTAAAAAATTAGTAATGGGCATTGTACCACCATGTATTTTAAAGCCAACTATTTTCAGGTAACCCTGCCCTATGGTGGAGTAAGTAGAATTGAGTTCACATGAATAAAGAAAGTTACAGCAGCATGAGATATAAAGTGATACCACTGGTTAAATGAAACCATTGCTAAATAATTCAGTACAAGGTCTGGAAGAGAAAAGTAACAGCGTTCATTACAGTGGTTTCATCCCTTCTTTACCTCTCACTTATTTTAATCTACTTAATCCAGTTGCAGTTATTGGCAGCTTCTGAAATATGCCAATTTACGATAGTGTGAAAGTGGCTGTGCGGGTGAGGCCTTTCAACAAGGTGAGGAACACCGTGTGATCTTATTTTGACATCATTTTTTTCTTTTGGAATGTATGTGTGGCACAGACGTTGTAATGAAGATTGCTGGGATCCTATTTTAGCAATAGGGATAACTACAAGACCCACGGCTGCATATGGTCTATGACAGCAGATAGCTGTCGGCCAAACTCTCCCAAAACCTTTCCCCCTTTCTTGGCCAAATATGCATCTTTTCTGAATAGGATAGTTAGCTGTCGACAGCTATCTCACCCAACATCTCATACATAGGAATGCAAGGCTCACCCTAGTGCTCTGAGGATCTCTATGAGATAGTTTATGTTTGCAGAAGAAAAATAGGATTGGATGTTGAAATCCAACAAGTCGAATCCTTCTCTCCCCCAACGTCATCTGTCAGGGGGAGAGTGGAGAGTTGAAATTGCCCATACACATTAAGCTGTTGACGGATATCGGTGTATTAAGCAAAAACTAGATCAATATGAATGCTTGCCTTAAAGGGCTTGTGATAAAAATCTGCAATCAAGAGTGACTGCAGTCTTCTGAACTTTGTCAGCGTGCGGTGCACACAGTGTCAGGATTCACCACTCCTGATCGCCTGCTCTCGATAGTGTGGCGCCCCTGAGGGTTCGACTGCAACAGGAATGCTGCACTTCTGCAATGGAGTGTGGTGTTCCTCCTGTGAGGTAAGCCCAGTGTGATGGTTGTGACCTAACCTTTTGCATCCAACACCACATCTCCACCAGAGGAAGCTAGTATGCACTAGGTGCTGCTCCCCTGGTTACAGGGAGACTGGGGAACACAAAGTGGTAGGAACCAGTTAGTGGGTGTGGGTGGAGGAACACTAGTTAGTGACACTTCAAATTTCATATTTAATAGAATGCCATCTTTGATCTTGGCCTTTCTGTCCTTTTTGTCTCTGGCAGTCTGTCTGTCAAGTGGTCCGTCCATTGTCTAGACTTTGCTAGTCTGTCGGCTGTCACTGTGCTGTCAAAATACTGTGTGTAATGTGACTTCCTTCCGGGAGCGCAGATCCTGTGTGGGCCTGCACCGGCATGGGACACAGCCCTCGTACCCCGATCTTTGGGACGAGAGGTAGGTTGCAGACAAGGAATGTCTCAACCCGGCCGAGGACCAGGATCGAGAAGGCCCGGGAGCTTTAGAGTGTGGCCCCTAGCAAATGGGTCCCGGGGAGGATGCAGACGGAGCGGAGTACGCCACCTGTCCTCGCCTACCTGATCTATTCAGAGGGATTCCGGCTGCAAGAGGGGTACCGGCCCCCGACACCCGACCTTGTACTCTACGTCCAGGACGGGAAAGCCCGGTTAGGCCCTGAGGATCCCGCCGGGCGTCGGATGGAGAGGAATTGCCACCCGAGCCCTACACCTGAGAGGAGCTCAGAGGGAGACCCGGCCAATCTACACACGCACAGACGGGAAAGGGTGAAGTCTGTAGTGCAGGAACACTCTGGTGTAGGGTCGCTACCGAACACTGGACTTCCTCGGAGGTAGTCGGACCCCTGTCCCTGGTGGCCGCAGGACTCCGCGAGGAGCAGGGAGTCGCCTTCCCGCTAACATCTCTGAGTGAGTAAAGCCTTGGAAGTTCACCCCTATGGCCTCCGGACTGTTCATTACGTGCCCTACCACGTGACACGGTGCCCGTACTCCCCGCGCTACTGCTACCCCCCTTCATCCTGTTTGCCTGCCCTGAGGCCTTGCTCCGCCTGTGGGGAGCAGTAATAACTTTAGCCGCCATGACACCGGGCCTCAGCGGACTGCTAGCGGCGCTGGTGGCCCTTCACCAGACACCACAGGTGGCGTAGTCGTAAACAATCAGCCACTCAACCCGGATTAGCCCACACCATCTCTTTCTAATGTGACGGCCCTGAGCACGAGTCGGGCCCGGGCCACGGCTGCATCCCATCTCTTCAACGCAGGGCCCGACACCGAGTCCCCCAACACCCAGGGTAAAACACGGGCTTTCTGAGTAGAGGCGTCACAATAGCAATACCGGTGAACGCACACTGTCAGAATTCAGAAGTCTGCAGTCACGTAAAGTGACTTCAGACTTTTATCAGATGACCAGACAACTCATTTAAGCCTCTGCTAGACATTTATCTCCCATTATCTCTTGGTTTAGTTTTGGGTAAACTAAACTTCAAAGGGGTAGGCATACATATTTTGCAAAGATGAGCTGCATTCTTCTAGCCCCCTCTTAACCAGTGCTGTCTTTTATGGACAAGCATTCATATGATTTTATTTGTTTATTGCCTGCAAATCGGTATAGGCCATGAGACCCCCCAATGATCACTCAAAAGAGAAGTCATGAGCTCAGGGGTCAGGAACATGCACACAAATAAGAATATGGTTCCAATAGATAGTCAAAGGCTTTCTATTGGATCCATTCTCCGCTTTGTGCACTTGCTCAGGTAGGAGATGTTTGCTTTTGCCTCCTTACCTGCACACTTTTCAGCCATCTTTTGAGAAATCAGTGGGGTCTCAAGACCCAAAACCTCACAGATCTTAAAGTAATTACTGTGCATAAAAAATAGAAAAACCTGTTAAATGTTTAGTTACCATTTAAAATAATGTGACAATCCCTTTAACATGAAGTTATTTGTACATTTAATTTTATAAAATTTACTTTATTAAATATTTGCTTCCAGAGAGAGAAGGAAGCAGGAAGTAGATGTGTTATTTCCATGAAAGGCAACTGCACAACCATTCATGACCCACGGAATCCAGGTCATGAAAAAACGTTTCAATTTGATCTGGCCTACTGGTCCCATAATGGATTTTTGAAGAATCAAGATGGCACACTAGTTCCAAATGGTAAAGAAAGCAGTTACGCTGGCCAGGTATTATCATTTTATATATATCTTTTTATTTTAGATAGTAGCATGTTTCATCTCATGTATATTTGACTATTTGATTGTAAAACGACTTGTCTGAAAAGCCACATGATATCCTTAATAGTGACCTTACATTTTGTTGTGTTATATGGGGTTTGTGGGTTTTTTTATTTACAGAGACGTAAATGAAAATTACTTGGCAACAAAGGAAAATTTTAACAAGGCCCCACTCACCATGCCATTTATAATGCTGATGTCTTGTTATGTGGTTGAGGGACTTTTAGAGATGTTCATGCACCAGGGCTTGAAATTGACCTCTACATCTTTATTCACCTATTAGTCTCTGCTCATTTGCATGCTTTAAATGTAATCAATCTGAAATATGTTCTGTTTGAAAACTGCTAATTCATTCGTTTTAACAGTTTTTTACAAAAAATTAATACTTTTTTACCTCACCAATTGTTGCATCGGCGTCTCTGCCTCCTGCTAAGCAGAGACGCCGTCCCTCTCACCTTCCTGCCCAGCGCGCGGCGTCCTCCAGCGCTCCTTCCCTCGCTGCTGCCGGCGCGCGCTCCCTCCCGGGCACTGTGCTTAGGGCGCGCGCGTTCCCCCTCTCTTAAAGGGACCGTGCGCGCCGTCCTAAGGAGTCCCCGGCCAATAGCCGGAGGACTTCCCATATATAAGGCACCTCCTCCAAAATGGAGGTGCCCAAGCAAAGTTGTTACAAAGCATACTCACCTCTGCTTCAGCCCTCAGGTCGCGTTGCCAGCCTGACTTCCAGTCCTGTCTGCCTGCTTGTCTTCCCTTCAGCCCGACAGTCTGTCTCCTGCATCCGCCAGTCTGTCTATGGGCAAGTCCACCTGCGGAACAGGAAGCACCTGCCAGTTACCTGCCTGCTACCTGCCGTACCTGCTAGCCCGCTCACCTGGGAGCGCTCACCTGCTACCCGCCTGCTAGCCTACCTGGAGGCTCCGCCGTCACTTGCCGTGACCACCTGCCTGCCAGCCAAGAGACTCTTACCCGCTCACCTGGGAGCGCTCACCTGCTACCCGCCTGCTAGCCTCCCTGGAGGCTCCACCATCACTTGCCGTGACCACCTGCCTGCCAGCCAAGAGACTCTTACCCGCTCACCTGGGAGCGCTCACCTGCTACCCGCCTGCTAGCCTACCTGGAGGCTCCGCCGTCACTTGCCGTGTCCACCTGCCTGCCAGCCAAGAGACTCTTACCCGCTCACCTGGGAGCGCTCACCTGCTACCCGCCTGCTAGCCTACCTGGAGGCTCCGACGTCACTTGCCGTGACCACCTGCCTGCCAGCCGAGAGACTCTTACCTGCTCTTCCGTCACTTCCCGTGACCACCCGCCTGCTCACCCAGAGACTGCTACCTACCTGTTGTGTCCACCCGCTACTCCGGTCAGTCCCAGCTATTTGACCCGTGGGAGCCACCTGCTCTAATACAAGGTTGTCTTCAGTATAACACCTGCCCCTCAGGGTCCCTTCTTGTTCCAGGGCACAGAGGTTCCACCACCCGGCCCTGTTACAGTTTGCTCGGGCCATGGAATCCTGTGGCGCCCAAGCTCCCTCGTTCTCTGACCTGTTCTACGAAGTCTTCCGTCAGAGATCCCAACAGGAATACATCCTGAACCACCTGCATAATGTCAACTCCCGCCTGGACACACTGACTGCTCCACCTGGACCTGCCTCCAGTCGTACGACTCACGCCCCGGCAGCGCCGCTACCCATCAATGCCATGGTACCCGGTCCGGGTCCCCGGCTCTCTGCACCGCCTCGTTTTGGTGGAGATCCCGTCTTGGCTCGAGGTTTCATTAACCAGTGCACCCTGCATTTTGAACTCTTGGCACACCACTTTACCACCGACCGGGCCAAAGTGGCTTTCATCATGTCCCATCTCACTGGGGAAGCACTGGCTTGGCTAAATCCCCTGTGGGAGAGAGGGGATCCCCTGGTATCCAACTTGTCAGCTTTCCTCACTGCTTTCCGGAAAGTCTTCGATGAACCGGGACGAAAGACCTCGTCAGCCTCCTCTCTGCTATGTCTCCGCCAAGGGAGTCTCACCGTAGGCTAATATGCCTTACGGTTCCGTACCCTCGCTTCTGAGCTTGCCTGGGATAACGAGGCCCTGCTGTCCGTCTTCTGGGAGGGTCTTTCCGGTCGGATTAAAGATGAACTTGCCAGTCGGGACATCCCTACCACCCTAGACGACCTGGTGTCACTTGCTACCTGGATTGACGTCCGGTTCCAGGAACGTACCAAGGAGACCACCCGTGAGAGAAGGTTTCCCCGCCTTGCTCCTAACTTCCAGAGACCTGTCTCTTCTTCAATCACTCCCCGGGCGCACACACCCGAGCCCATGCAGGTCGACCAGACCAAGTTGGTCAAATCCCGCCAGGAGTCACGCCGGGCCGAGGGGAGCTGTTTCTATTGTGGCAGCAAGGAGCACCTGATCCGTTCCTGCCCGGAGAGGCCGGGAAACGCCGGTGTCTAGGATCGCTCGGAGAGGTCGTCCTAGACAAAAGTAAGTCCTCTCCCTTCCTGACTTTGTCTGTCTCTCTCTCCTGGTGAGAGGATCGGCACTTTGAAATCGCCCACCTGGACTCTGGAGCTGCTGGGAACCTCATCTCCCAGTCCTTAGTAGAGAGATACCATATTCCACAAAGCCTCTCACTGAACCTTTGTCAGTTGCCTCCGTGGATGGTAAACTCCTTCCAGTGCCCATCCTGCTCGTCACTGAACCCTTAACTCTGCAGGTGGGAATGCTGCACTCTGAGAAGATCTCCTTCCATGTGCTATCCGGACTCTCTCACTCCCTGTTGCTAGGTCTACCTTGGCTCCAGGCACATGAACCCGTATTGAACTGGCGATCCGGTGAAGTACTCCGGTGGGGTCCAGACTGCCTTAAAACCTGCCTGGTTCCGGTCCATCCAGCTCGCCCTCCGCCTACTCCAGCTAATCTACCCGGTCTCCCGGCTCCATACTGGCCCTATGCGGACGTCTTCGGTAAAAAGGAAGCTGAGACGTTGCCACCCCATAGGCCATATGACTGCCCGATCGACCTGGTACCTGGCGCCACTCCTCCGCGTGGGCGTATCTACCCGTTGTCTGTGGCCGAAACCCGGGCCATGTCTGAATACATTGAAGAAAATCTGGCTAGGGGATTTATCCGAAAATCTACCTCCCCGGCTGGAGCCGGATTCTTCTTTGTCAAAAAGAAAGACGGCTCGCTACATCCCTGTATAGACTACAGAGGACTCAATCTAATCACTGTAAAAAACAAATACCCCCTGCCGCTTATCTCCGAATTGTTTGACCATCTCAAGGGCGCCAGGATCTTCTCCAAGCTGGATTTACGAGGAGCATATAACCTGGTCCGTATCCGTCAAGGAGACGAGTGGAAGACAGCATTCAATACCCGGGACAGTCACTATGAATACCTTGTGATGCCCTTTGGTCTCTGTAATGCCCCCGCTGTCTTTCAAGAGCTGGTCAACGACATCTTCCGTGACCTCCTGTACTCCTGCGTAGTGGTATACCTGGACGATATCTTGGTCTTCTATCCGGATCTCCCCACACACCGGAGGGATGTTCGTCAGGTCCTGCTTAGGCTTCGGCAGAACCGCCTCTATGCCAAATATGAGAAGTGCCTCTTCGACCAGACCTCCCTTCCATTCTTGGGCTACGTTATCTCCCAGACAGGTCTGCAAATGGATCTCGAGAAGCTCTCTTCTGTTCTTAAATGGCCCCGTCCAGAAGGTTTGAAGGCGATACAGCGATTCCTGGGCTTCGCCAATTACTATCATCTTTTCATCCCACACTTCTCGTCCCGGACTGCTCCCATATCTGCGCTTACCCGTAAGGGGGCAAATCCCAAGGTATGGTCGCCTGAAGCCGAGGAGGCCTTCCTTTCCTTAAAGAGAGCCTTCGCCTCTGCCCCCGTCCTGCACCGTCCGGACTGTAATAAGCAATTCTACCTGGAGGTTGATGCCTCCTCCTCCGGAGCAAGAGCGGTACTCACCCAAAAATCTTCTACCGGGAGAATGGTAACCTGCGGCTTCTTCTCCAAACTCTTCTCCTCGTCTGAGCGCAACTACTCCATAGGAGACCGTGAATTGCTAGCCGTCAAATTGGCATTGGGGGAGTGGCGCTATCTGCTTGAAGGGGCTCTTTACCCGGTAATCATCTACATGGATCACAAAAACCTGGCATATCTCCAAAATGCCCAGAGACTCAATCCTCGCCAGGCCCGGTGGTCGTTGTTTTTTGCCCGCTTCGACTTCATTCTTCATTTCCACCCGGCGGACAAGAACGTCAAAGCTGATGCCTTGTCCCGGTCCTTCCTGTCCTCCGATCAAGAGGAGGAGCCTACGCACATCATTGACTCTTCCAAGGTGATGAATGTGGCCCCCTTGGATCTGACTCGTCTTCCACCCGGTAAGACGTTTGTAGCAGTACCAGATCGGGAGAGGGTTCTTTGCTGGGGACATTCTTCTAAACTAGCTGGCCATGCTGGCCAAAAGAAGACCTTCCAGCTCATTACCCGGCATTACTGGTGGCCTACCCTGCGTAAGGACATTGTAGAGTTCGTCGCGGCCTGTTCATCCTGTGCCCATAACAAAGTTCCCAGACATCTACCAGCTGGCCATCTCCTTCCCCTGCCCGTACCTGCTGCTCCATGGCAGCACATTGCTATGGACTTTATCACCGATCTTCCTGTTTCTGCCGGTTGTACAGTCATTTGGGTGGTCGTTGACCGCTTTTCTAAAATGGCCCACTTCATTCCCCTGCCTGGTCTCCCATCTGCACCCGAACTGGCTAAAGACTTTATCCGCCACATCTTCCGTCTCCATGGCCTACCCCTCCACATCGTGTCGGATCGTGGGGTTCAGTTCACCTCACGCTTCTGGAGAGCCACATGTAAACTGCTAGACGGCACCCTGGATTTCTCCTCTGCTTACCACCCACAGTCCAATGGTCAAGTGGAGCGGATCAATCAGATCCTGACCAGCTACCTCTGGCACTTCGTTAATGCCCACCATTCGGATTGGGTGGATCTCTTACCATGGGCCGAGTTCTCTTATAATAACCATGAGAGCGAATCCTCTTCCAAATCCCCGTTCTTTATAGTCGGTGGCCAACATCCCCGGATTCCAGTTCCTGTCTCCGCTTCTGTGGACAACCCTGCCGCAGAGTCTCTTGTCAGCGAATTTTCTACTATTTGAGAGAGTACCAGGTCCACTCTTCTTCTGTCCTCCGAGCGGATGAAGAGATATGCTGATAAGAGACGTCTGGATCCACCTCAATTCTGTCCAGGAGACAAGGTTTGGCTCTCTTACAAACATGTGCGGCTCAAAGTACCCTCCTACAAGTTGGGCCCTCGGTTCATCGGACCCTTCGAAGTCCTCAGGCAAATTAACCCAGTGGCCTACAAATTAAAACTCCCGGCCACCCTACGCATTCCCAACTCCTTCCACTTATCCCTCCTCAAACCCGTTGTCCTTAACACTTTTTCCGACAATCCAGGTACTCCTCCTACTCCGGTTTCTGCTGAGGATGTCTTTGAAGTGGAGAGTATCCTGGCCACCCAGAGGGTAAGAGGGAGAACCTTTTTTCTGGTGGATTGGAAGGGGTTTGGTCCTGAGGAAAGAACTTGGGAACCCAGGGAGAACATCAACGCTCCGCTTCTCCTTGAGAAATTTCTCTCTGGCCTAAAAAAGGTGGGGCCTAAAGGGGGGGGTACTGTTGCATCGGCGTCTCTGCCTCCTGCTAAGCAGAGACGCCGTCCCTCTCACCTTCCTGCCCAGCGCGCGGCGTCCTCCTGCGCTCCTTCCCTCGCTGCTGCCGGCGCGCGCTCCCTCCCGGGCACTGTGCTTAGGGCGTGCGCGCGCCCGCTCCCCCTTTCTTGAAAGGACCACGCGCACCGTCCTAAGGAGTCCCCGGCCAATAGCCGGAGGACTTCCCATATATAAGGCACCTCCTCCAAAATGGAGGTGCCCGAGCAAAGTTGTTGCAAATTTTACTCACCTCTGCTTCAGCCCTTAGGTCCCGTTGCCAGCCTGACTTTGTAGTGCCAGCGTCCCTGCCCTCTGCTAGGCAGGGACGCTGTTCCCCTCACCGCTCTGCTCCGTGCCCGGCGTCCCTCTCCCGCTCTGCTGGCAGCGCGTGCTCCTTCCCGGCCACTGTGCTTAGGGCGCGCGCGCGCGCCCTCCCTCCCTCTTAAAGGGGCCGCGCGCGCCGTCCTAAGGAGTCCCCGGCCAATGGCCGGAGGACTTTACCATATATAAGGCACCTCCTCCAAAATGGAGGTGCCCGAGCAATGTTGTTGCACCGTTCTACTCTGCTTCAGCCCTCAGGTCCCGTTGCCAGTTACCTGCCAGTTACCTGCCAGATTCCTGCCAGCTTGCTGTCCTAATCCTGCCTGATTTCCTGTTACCTGCCTGCCTGCCTGAGGTCCGACGGTCTGCCTTACAACTCCGGTCAGTCTGTCTAAGGACCAACTTGCCCGCTCACCTGGGAGCGCACATCAGCTACCTGCCTGCTTGCCTGAGGTCCGACGGTCTGCCTTACAACTCCGGTCAGTCTGTCTATGGACCAGCTTGCCCGCTCACCTGGGAGCGCTTCTCCGCTACCTGCCTGCTTGCCTGCCCGGAGGCTCCGCTGTCACGTGCTGTGACCACCAGCTATTCCAGACTCTTGCCCGCTCACCTGGGAACGCTTCTCCGCTACCTGCCTGCTTGCCTACCTGGAGGCTCCGCCGTCACGTGCTGTGACCACCTGCTATTCCAGAGACTCTCGCTTGCTCACCTGGGAGCACACATCCTCCATCTGCCTTGCTAGCCTACCTGGAGGTTCAGCCATCACAGGTCGTACCTACCCCTTACCTAGAGACTGCCCCGGTCACTTGCCGTGACCTCCAGCCCGTTCTTCCAGAGACTGCCCCGGTCACTTGCCGTGACCTCCAGCCCGTTCTTCCAGAGACTGCCCTGATCACTTGCCGTGACCTCCTGCCCGTACACCCAGAGACTGTCCCGGTCACCTGCTGTGACTGCCTGCCTGGTCGCCACCCGCTCCCTTACAAGGACCGCTCCCTTGTATAGTAGCCCAGAGGTTCCGCCTCCCAGACCCGTTACAGTTTGCTCGGGCCATGGAACCCGGTGGCACCCAAGCTCCCTCGCTCTCGGACCTGTGTCATGAACTGTCCCGTCAAAGGTCCCAACAGGAGTCCATCCTGGGTCACCTGCGGAATGTCAATACTCGCCTGGACACTCTGACTGTTCCACCAACAACCTCCGCCAGTGCCATGTCTCGCAATCCGGCAGCTCCGCTGTCCACTAACACCATGATATCCTACCCCGGACCTCGGCTTTCTGCACCTCCTCGCTTCGGAGGCGACTCAGCCCAGGCTCGGGGCTTCATAAATCAGTGCACCCTGCACTTTGAACTATTGTCCCACCAGTTTAACTCCGACCGAGCCAAAATTGCATTCATCATGTCCCATCTCACCGGGGAGGCCCTGGCCTGGCTAAATCCTCTATGGGAGAGAGGAGACCCCCTGGTGTCCAACTTGCCTGCTTTTCTCACGGCTTTCCGGAAAGTCTTCGACGAACCCGGACGGAAGACCTCATCCGCATCATCGTTGCTACGCCTCCGTCAGGAAAGTCTCACCGTGGGCCAATATGCCATACGGTTCCGTACCCTTGCCTCGGAGCTGGCCTGGGATAACGACGCTCTGGTTTCCGTCTTCTGGGAGGGTCTGTCCGGCCGTATTAAAGATGAACTTGCCGGTTGGGACATTCCTACCACTCTCGATGACTTAATAACTCTTGCCACCCGGATTGACCTACGGTTCCAGGAGCGTGCCAGAGAGGTCACCCGTGAGAGGAGGTTACCACGTCTAGCTCCTACTTTTCAGAAACCCATCACTCCTTCTGTCTCTAACCAGGTACACCCTCCTGAGCCTATGCAGGTCGACCAGACCAAGATGGTCAAGACCCGTCAGGACTTACGCCGTGCCGAGGGGACCTGCTTCTACTGTGGCAGTAAGGAGCACCGGATCCGTGCCTGCCCGGAGAGGTCGGGAAACGCCTGTGTCTAGGTTCGCTCAGAGAGGTCCACCTAGACAAGAATAAATCCTCTCCATCCCTGCTGTTGTCAGTTTCAATCGTCTACGGGGAGAACCGTTATTTCGAACTAGCCCAACTGGACTCTGGAGCAGCCGGGAATCTTTTTCACAGTCCCTGGTAGAGAAATACCGCATCCCCACCAAACCTCTGGCTGTACCCTTGTCTGTTGCTGCCGTGGATGGGGGGCTCTTACCACGCCCCATCCAACTCATCACCGAATCCATTACTCTGCAGGTGGGAATGCTGCATTCTGAAAGTATCTCCTTCCATGTTCTGCCTGGACTCTCTCACGCCCTCTTGCTAGGCCTACCTTGGCTCCAGAAACATGCACCCGTTCTTGACTGGCAGACCGGAGAAGTCCTTCGCTGGGGACAGGGCTGCCAAAAGACCTGTCTGGTTCCCGTTCATCCCGTCCGTCCTTCTCCTACCCCAGCTAATCTACCTGGACTTCCGATTCCTTATTGGTCTTATGCTGATGTCTTTAATAAAAAGGAGGCAGAGACACTACCCCCTCATAGACCATACGACTGCCCTATCGACCTGTTACCTGGTACTTCTCCTCCCCGTGGGCGTATTTATCCATTATCCGCTGCTGAGACCCGGTCGATGTCCGAATATATTGAGGGGAATCTGGCCAGGGGATTCATCCGGAAATCTACCTCCCCGGCGGGAGCAGGCTTCTTTTTCGTCAAAAAGAAGGACGGCTCTCTCCGTCCCTGTATAGACTATAGAGGCCTTAACCAGATCACGGTGAAGAATAAGTACCCCCTTCCGCTCATTCCGGAGTTATTTGATCGTCTGAGGGGGGGCTAGAATCTTCACCAAACTGGACCTCCGTGGGGCGTACAACCTGGTTCGTATCCGTCAGGGGGATAAATGGAAGACGGCATTCAACACCCGGGACGGCCACTATGAATATCTGGTAATGCCCTTTGGCCTCTGTAACGCTCCTGCCGTCTTTCAAGAGTTGGTCAATGACATCTTCCGGGACCTTCTCTACTCCTGCGTAGTGGTGTACCTGGACGACATCTTGGTCTTCTCTCCGGATCTCCAGACTCACCGGAGGGATGTTCGTCAGGTCCTGCTCAGGCTCAGGCAGAACCATCTCTACGCTAAATATGAGAAGTGCCTCTTTGAGCAGACCTCGCTTCCGTTTCTGGGCTACATTATCTCTCAGACCGGCCTACAAATGGATCCTGAGAAACTGTCTGCCATCGAGAAATGGCCCCGACCAGAGGGGTTGAAGGCTATTCAACGGTTCCTGGGCTTCGCCAACTATTACCGCCTCTTCATCCTGCACTTCTCTTCCCGGACTGCCCCAATTTCCGCGCTCACCCGTAAGGGTACTAATCCCAAAGAGTGGCCGCCCGAAGCAGAGGAGGCCTTTCTTTCCCTAAAACAGGCCTTCTCTTCCGCCCCGGTGCTGCATCGCCCGGACGGCAACAAGCAGTTCTTCCTGGAAGTTGACGCCTCCTCCTCTGGAGCCGGAGCGGTACTTACTCAAAAATCATCTTCCGGGAGAATGGTAACTTGTGGCTTCTTCTCCAAACTCTTCTCCTCTTCTGAGCGCAACTATTCCATAGGAGACCGAGAGTTATTGGCCATCAAGCTGGCGTTGGAGGAGTGGCGTTACCTACTCGAGGGGGCTCTTCATCCGGTAATAATTTACACTGACCACAAGAACTTGGCTTACCTCCAGCATGCCCAGAGACTTAACCCGCGCCAAGCCCGGTGGTCCTTGTTTTTTGCTTGCTTTGATTTTGTTCTTCATTTTCGCCCGGCTGACAAAAACGTCAAAGCAGACGCCTTGTCCCGATCCTTTCTGGTGTCCGATCTCGAGGAAGAACCTAAACATATCATCGATCCCGCCAGAGTAATGTAGGTGGCTCCCGTGAGTCTAAATCGTCTCCCTCCCGGTAAGACGTTTGTTTCAGTACCTGATCGGGAGAAGATCCTACACTGGGGCCATTCGTCTAAACTAGCTGGCCACGCCGGTCAGAAAAAGACCCTCCAGCTTATTGCCCGGCACTATTGGTGGCCTACCCTGCACAAGGACATAATAGACTTTGTTTCTGCCTGTGTGTCCTGCGCCCGCAACAAAGTCCCGAGACATCTGCCAGCCGGACGCCTCCTTCCGCTTCCTGTACCTGCTGCCCCCTGGCAGCATATAGCAATGGACTTTATAACTGATCTCCCCGTCTCTGCCGGTTGTACGGTCATTTGGGTGGTCGCTGACCGCTTTTCCAAGATGGCTCACTTTATTCCCCTGCCAGGCCTTCCGTCTGCACCCGAGCTGGCTAAAGACTTTATCCGCCACATCTTCCGTCTTCATGGCCTGCCCCTCCACATCGTGTCGGATCGTGGGGTACAGTTCACCTCACGTTTCTGGAGAGCCACTTGTAAACTACTAGACGTCACCCTGGACTTCTCTTCCGCTTACCACCCACAGTCCAATGGTCAAGTGGAACGGATCAATCAGAACCTGACCAGTTACCTCCGGCACTTCGTTAATGCCCACCATTCTGACTGGGTGGATCTCCTACCATGGGCCGAGTTCTCTTATAATAATCACGAGAGCGAATCCTCCTCCAAATCCCCGTTTTTTGTAGTCTTTGGTCAGCATCCTCGGATTCCTTTTCCTGTCTCCAACTCTGTGGACAACCCGGCTGCGGAATCTCTCGTTAGCAAATTTTCCTCCATATGGGAGAGTACCCGGTCCGCACTCCTTCTGTCATCTGAGCGTATGAAAAGACACGCTGACAAAAAAAGCCTGGATCCTCCACAATTTCGTCCAGGAGATAAAGTCTGGCTCTCATCTAAATATGTTCGACTCAAGATACCTTCTTACAAGTTAGGGCCTCGGTTCATCGGTCCTCTGGAGGTCATCAGTCAGATCAACCCGGTGGCCTATAAATTGAAACTCCCGGCCAACTTACGGATCCCTAACTCCTTCCATGTATCTCTCCTCAAACCCGTGGTGCTTAACTCTTTTTCCAAGTCTACAGGTACGCCTCCTGCTCCGGTTTCTGCTGAGGACGAGTTTGAGGTAGAGAACATTCTTGCCACCAAAAGGGTAAGAGGAAAGACCTTTTTTCTGGTAGATTGGAAGGGGTTTGGTCCTGAGGAGAGAACGTGGGAGCCCCGGGAGAACATCCATGCCCCTCTCATCCTAGCTAAATTTCTATCTGGCCTAAAAAAGGGGGGGCCTAAAGGGGGGGTACTGTAGTGCCGGCGTCCCTGCCCTCTGCTAGGCAGGGACGCTGTTCCCCTCACCGCTCTGCTCCGTGCCCGGCGTCCCTCTCCCGCTCTGCTGGCAGCGCGCGCTCCTTCCCGGCCCCTGTGCTTAGGGCGCGCGCCTTCCCTCCCTCTTAAAGGGGCCGCGCGCGCCGTCCTAAGGAGACCCCGGCCAATGGCCGGAGGACTTTACCATATATAAGGCACCTCCTCCAAAATGGAGGTGCCCGAGCAATGTTGTTGCACCGTTCTACTCTGCTTCAGCCCTCAGGTCCCGTTGCCAGTTACCTGCCAGTTACCTGCCAGATTCCTGCCAGCTTGCTGTCCTAATCCTGCCTGATTTCCTGTTACCTGCCTGCCTGCCTGAGGTCCGACGGTCTGCCTTACAACTTCGGTCAGTCTGTCTATGGACCAGCTTGCCCGCTCACCTGGGAGCGCTTCTCCGCTACCTGCCTGCTTGCCTGCCCGGAGGCTCCGCTGTCACGTGCTGTGACCACCAGCTATTCCAGACTCTTGCCCGCTCACCTGGGAACACTTCTCCGCTACCTGCCTGCTTGCCTACCTGGAGGCTCCGCCGTCACGTGCTGTGACCACCTGCTATTCCAGAGACTCTCGCTTGCTCACCTGGGAGCACACATCCTCCATCTGCCTTGCTAGCCTACCTGGAGGTTCAGCCATCACAGGTCGTACCTACCCCTTACCTAGAGACTGCCCCGGTCACTTGCCGTGACCTCCAGCCCGTTCTTCCAGAGACTGCCCCGGTCACTTGCCGTGACCTCCAGCCCGTTCTTCCAGAGACTGCCCTAATCACTTGCCGTGACCTCCTGCCCGTACACCCAGAGACTGTCCCGGTCACCTGCTGTGACTGCCTGCCTGGTCGCCACCCGCTCCCTTAAAAGGACCGCTCCCTTGTATAGTAGCCCAGAGGTTCCGCCTCCCAGACCCGTTACAGACTTCCAGTCCTGTCTGCCTGCTTGTCTTCCCTTCAGCCCGACAGTCTGTCTCCTGCATCCGCCAGTCTGTCTATGGGCAAGTCCACCTGCCAGTACCTGCCTGCTACCTGCCGTACCTGCTAGCCAGCTCACCTGGGAGCGCTCACCTGCTACCCGCCTGCTAGCCTCCCTGGAGGCTCCGCCATCACTTGCCGTAACCACCTGCCTGCCAGCCAAGAGACTCTTACCCGCTCACCTGGGAGCGCTCACGTGCTACCCGCCTGCTAGCCTACCTGGAGGCTCCGCTGTCACTTGCCGTGACCACCTGCCTGCCAGCCAAGAGACTCTTACCCCCTCACCTGGGAGCGCTCACCTGCTACCCGCCTGCTAGTCTACCTGGAGGCTCCGACGTCACATGCCGTGACCACCTGCCTGCCAGCCGAGAGACTCTTACCTGCTCTTCCGTCACTTCCCGTGACCACCCGCCTGCTCACCCAGAGACTGCTACCTACCTGTTGTGTCCACCCGCTACTCCGGTCAGTCCCAGCTATCTGACCCGTGGGAGCCACCTGCTCTAATACAAGGTTGTCTTCAGTATAACACCTGCCCCTCGGGGTCCCTCCTTGCTCCAGGGCACAGAGGTTCCACCACCCGGCCCCGTTACACCAATATATATTTTATGCACCTGTCTCGACTCTAGTATCAGGCCCTTCTCTTCTTTCCTATGGCCATCTCCCTTTGTTGTTCTCCACACCAAATTGCACAAGTTGCTTGACGTATCTCACTGACATCATCATCCAAAGCCTTCTAAGGTCCACATAGACACACATATGGTGTCTGAGTATTCAGTCTGTGTGGTCAGTTGCCATTTCTCTTGGAGTTTGCCATCATCATTTCCCTACAACATCTCTTCAAACTCCGGTGATTTTTAAAACTTGCATATATTACTTCTCAAACTTGCTGGTTAACCAATATTTGCTTTCAGCATTTTGAACTGTTATTTAAAGATTATTCACATAATGCTGAAATTATCTCTACAGTCACCAGTGGTTTCTACAGCTAGCATCTATTGCTCTTCACACCTGCTCGTTAATTCATTGTTTGCTATTTAGAGACTATTCACTGTTACGGGTCCGGGTGGTGGAACCTCTGTACTTCGGTGCAAGGAGGGACCAGAGGGGCGTAACTAAGTGCCTACTCGGACCGACCCAGGTCACATGGCAGCTTAGTTGACTCCGTGAACCAGGGAGGGACCGGGCAGGTGAACCAGATGCCACTCTGGGACCGACCTTGTGTGAGAGCGGGTGACTCCCACGAGTCAGATGGCTGGGACTGACCGGTACAGCGGATGAGCATGGCAGGAAGGCTGTCAGGTGATCTGGGTAGAAAAGCAGGCAGGCGTGGCTGATAGCCAGACAGGTGCTCCGGGTAGGCAAGCAGGCGGGTACAACGGATAGCCAGACAGGTGCTCCTGGTAGGCAAGCAGGCGGGCAAGGCAGGTAATTGGCTGGTGCTCCGGGTAGGCAGGCTGGCGGGCACGGCAGGTAACTGGCAGGTGCTCCAGGTAGGCAGACTAGTGGGCATGGCAGGTAACTGGCAGGTGCTTTGGGTAGGCAGGCTGGCGGGCACGGCAGGTAACTGGCAGGTGCTCCAGGCAGACTGGCTTGCACGGCAGGTAACTGGCAGGTGCTCTGGGTAGGAAGGCTGTTAGACAGACTGGCGGGCAGGACTGTTAGACAGACTGGCGAACAGGACTGTTAGACAGACTGGCGGGCAAAACCTACAAAAGACAAAAAATATATCTCATACCCTACCATCATTATATATAAATGTAAAGCAAAGTTGCATATGAAATATGACTCACCCCCTGGGCCGTGGGGCACTCGGAACCGGACTTCAGGGCAATGCTAGGAGTAGTAGTGGTGACCCGGTCCCGTGGCTCAGGGTGGTCAGAGAGGACCGCCGCTGCAAGGCAGACCGCTGAGGCTGATGTAGATATGCAGCGCAGGGATAGGATAACTCCCCACGGGAAGAGTGTAGCCTCAGGGCTGTGTTATAGGATGCTGGGGGTGATTATGCAGGCGCAGCAGAAATCACACAGAGTCCAATAATGCAGTTCAGGGTCTTTTACTGCAGATATTATCACTGACCCACCAGGAGTACAGGGTAGGAATGGACCTGGGTGTCTGAGGGCATTCGGGCAAGTTCCACTGGTCAGGGTGAGTGGGTAGGCCTACCGTTCTCTCTCTGCCCTTGCTGACTATATCCCCCTTTAGTGGTATGATAGCCCACGTCCCTGAGCTGGCCGTGTACTACGCCTGTATGGCTTGCGACTCGGGCCTTAGGTACCTGTTGCTTCTCTGTGCTGTACCGGTCCCTCTGTGTGGCGGAGCCTCCAGGCTTCTTAGGCCAAGGGACCTGAAATCCCTTGCTGGTTGGTTATCTGCTGCCGGGCTTGCAACCCTGACAGCCTCGGACCCCAGTGTCCGGTTGTGTAGTTCTCTCTCTGCCAGGACCGGCTCTCGTCGCCTCTGTCCCTGGCTTGCTGTTCCTCCTTGCCTCCTGGACTCCTCAGCTGCGGCTGACCTGTCCCTCTCTTCTGGGAACCCTTCTGAATGCTTCAGAAGTGGGTCCTGGTCTCTCTAACCCTGCCCTCAGTTCCAGCTTTTATAGGGGCAGCCTGCTCCCGCTACTGGCCTGGGACAGGAAGTGCTGCATGCTAATGGTCCCTGACCAGAGAACCTCCCTCCTGCTCTCAGACACAGCCTTACAAGTTTGTGGCATCCAGGCCTGGGGTGACACATTCCCCCTAGTAAAGCTTAGTACTCTGGGACTAAACAAGAAACACGAATACAGGGTATAAATTATAACATAAAAACAGGGAAAGAAATAACAAACAACACCACATATTGAGTTCTTTAGGTCACAGTGTGGTCTGTGACCGGGTGTCCATTTCACCCAATAAGGCGAAGTCTTAAACGGTGCGGGGACCTGTCCAAAGCAAACCCCAAGCATTGGCCCTAGGCGTGGCTGCAAGGTGAAGCTATCCACTTTAGACCACACGGGGCCACGCCAGACAGGTTTTTCTTCCATGGCCGTCTTCGCAAGAGACACCAAGTGCAACTATTTACAATGTAGTTCCGGTTATCCAAAGTTCATAACCTGTCAGTCCATATATCTAGAAAAACTGGAGAAAACACTATTAGTTACAGGTAACAAACATGTTAAATATATACATGGTACATTTAGAGCTTGTACTTATATCCTCCAGCGAGCTGGTGCTTGTCCCCTAGTGCTCCTGGTTGACCTCCTTAACCCACTGTCTGGTGGTGGACCAACCTGGCTTTCCCCACTATCATTGAGGGTACCGCTACTAGCGAGGTTCATAGGCAGGGCAGGCAGCTGTGCGCAGGTTCTTTGGCTTGCCGCAGGCATGGCAGGCTCACTGTCAGCAGAGGGTTGACTCTCCTGGGCTGCTGGCATGGGTTCTTCTGCCTCTGGGGCTGCTTGCTCTTCTTGTTCTTCCTGCCCTCCTGTAGGCTCCTGCTGGGTAGGCTGAAGGAAGTGTAGGACGGGTACCACTATTGCGCCATTTATCTGAGTCCAGGTCCGGGGGAACTCTCCGAGAACCGTGCTGATCATCTCTTCCTTGTCCTCTGCGGGTTCAAGGTCATCTTGATCTTCACTTGGACTCTGTAGTTGCTCGGGGCACCGTTTTAGGTGGTCTCTGGAGACGGTGCTAGTGGTTTCTCCTCCATCCTTGGTAATCACACATACCTTCGGGTTGTTGTGGTCGGACTGCAGTACTGTGTATGGGTTTCTCTCCCACTGGTCATCCAGCTTGTGAAGCCTTCTCTTCCGCTTCAGGACCTGCTCACCAGGTTCCAGGGGACCAGCAGGGGCGTGTTGGTTGAAGAGCCTCTCTTGCTTTTCTCTCGCTTGAGCCATACTCCTCTCCACACTCTCCTGTACCTTCTTGTACTGTAGCTGCCGTTCCGTATCCCAGTCCGCATCTGGGGAGGTGTCCTTGGGTGTCAGGACTCCCATCTCCAGGTCTATCGGTGGCTTACCTGGTCTTGCTTGCATCAGGTAAGCCGGGGTGCAATTTGTAGCATTCACCGGGATATGGTTGTACAAGTCAATCAGGTCTGGCAGCTTCTCCGGCCACAGGCCGCGTTCTTCCAGGGGTAACGTCTTGAGGAGATCGATGACGATATTGTTCATTTTTTCACACAGCCCCTTGGTTTGCTGGTGGTAAGGTGTGGTCCGAATCTTCCTACAGCCGTAGAGGTTGCAGAACTCCTGGAATACTTCAGCCTCAAACGCTGGACCTTGATCTGTCAAGACTTGTTCCGGATACCCATGTGGACGGCAGAAGTGTTGCTGGAAGGCTCTGGCCGCTGTTTGGGCTGTCAGGTCTTTAACAGGAACCACTACCAGGAACTGGGAGTAATGGTCCACAATTGTCAGGGCATAGACGTAGCCCGACCAGCTTGGAGCCAATTTCACATGGTCCAGAGCTACCAGCTCAAGAGGCTGCCTGGTGACGATGGGCCTCAAGGGTGTCTGCTGGCTGGAATGGTCCTTCCTTCTGAGGTGACATGGGCCACAGTCCCTGCTCCACTTCTCGATGGCCCTTCTCATGCCAACCCAGTAGAACCGCTCTCTCAGTAGGAACTCCAGTTTCTTCCACCCGAAGTGTCCCGCTCTGTCATGGTAGGCCTCCAGGACCATTGCTGCATCTCGTCTTGGGACCACTATCTGCCAGGTCAGCTCATGCGTCCGGTGATTGACAAGCCTTTTGCACAGCTTACCCTCGTAGAGGAATAGCCTGCTTTTCTCCTTCCATATCTGCTTGGCTTCCTCTGGAGCGTCCGGGCCAGGGCTAGCGTCTTCCTGGGTTAACATGTCTTTCACCAGGCATATTGCAGGGTCGCTATCTTGCGTTTCCGCCCAGCCGTGGTGGGGTAAGGGGTTGAACATGACGGTAGTTAAGTCTTTGTCTCTTACCCCGTGAGAATACTGAGTGGCCCCATACCGGTGGAACGCAGGGAGCTCTATTTCCTCCAGCTCTTCCGAGTCGTCTTCTCCTTCAGGTAGGTGGGGCATTCTTGATAGGGCATCAGCGTTGGTTCTGCCTGCCCGGTATTTGATTGTGAAGTCATAATTGGATAGCCGGGCCATCCACCGCTGTTCTAGGGCACCTAGTCTTGCATTGTCCAGATGTGTCAACGGGTTGTTGTCCGTGTACACGGTGAACTTTGCGGAGGCCAGGTAATGCTTAAACAGTTCTGTGACGGCCCACACCACTGCCAAGAATTCTAGCTTGAAGGAGCTGTAATTCTCCGGGTTTCTTTCAGTGGGCCTCAGCTTCCGGCTGGCATACGCGATCATCCTTTCTCTGCCCTGTTGGTTCTGTGACAGTACGGCTCCCTGCCCCACATTACTGGCGTCTGTGTGGAGGATAAAAGGCTGGCCATAATCGGGGTAGGCCAGGATCTCATCCCCCGTGAGGGCCATCTTCAACTGGCGGAAGGACTCCTCTTCTGGCTTGTCCCACTTGAAGGGTGGCTTGTGACTTCTGGATTTAGATTGCCCTATCAGGAGGTCCTGCATAGGGGCTGCCATCTTAGTGAACCCGGGGATGAACCTTCGGTAGTAGGCTACCAACCCGAGGAATTGCCTCACTTCTTTGATGTTAGAGGGGCTTGGCCAGCTCTTGATGGCTGTAACTTTGTCGGGGTCGGGGGCTACTCCTTCTGCACTCACCACGAGTCCGAGGTATTGGACCTTCGGTTTTAACAGGTGGCACTTTGAAGGCTTCACTTTCAGGCCATAGCCTGCCAGGGCTTCGAACACCTTGGCCAGGTGCTTTAGATGGTCCTTGTAAGTCTTCGAATAGACGATCACGTCGTCCAGGTAAAGGAGGACCGTCTCGAAGTTTCGGTGCCCTAGACAGCATTCCATCAGCCTCTGGAAGGTCCCTGGTGCGTTGCAGAGCCCGAAGGGCATACAGTTGAACTCGCTCAATCCCATCGGGGTGGTGAAGGCGGTCTTCTCCTTGTCAGCCTCTGCCACAGGAACCTGCCAGTACCCGCTAGTAAGGTCCAAAGTAGAGAAGAAATTAGCTGGTTTTAGAGCTGCTAAAGACTCCTCTATCCTAGGTAACGGGTACGCATCTTTATGGGTGATACGATTGATTTGTCTATAGTCCACGCACATTCTCATGGTACCATCTTTTTTTTACCAAAACTAAGGGAGCTGCCCAGGGGCTACAGCTATCTCTAATGACCCCAGCTTCTTTCATTTCTCTCGGCATACCCTTGGCATTCTGATAATGTGCAGGGGGTACAGGCCTGTGTCTCTCTTTTATTGGTGGGTGGCTCCCCGTGGGAATATGGTGTTCTATCCCTCTTACTCTGCCGAAGTCTAGCGGGTGTTTACTAAAGATTCTCTCGTACTCCTGAACCACCCGGTAGACTCCTTGTTTTTGGTGCAGGGGAGTGGAGTCAGCACCCACATGGAGTTTCTGGCACCAGTCCTCCTTTTGTTTCTGGGAGCCATTACCCTCCGCCTGTGGAGATGGAGGCAACGGCTCCACGGCCCTGATAGCTTTGTGCTCAACAGCACACAGTTTGGCAAGTGTAGCGCACCTGGGTAAGTGTACCTCCCTCTCCCCAATGTTGAGAATGCGAACGGGCACCCTCCCATGACGGACATCAACCACCCCCCGGGCTGTCAAAATGGTGGGCCTGCTGTCTGAGTACATGGGTTCTACCATGGCTTGGTAGTCTCTCCCTCTTAACCCGATTGCAGTCCGACACCAGATCATCATTTCACTTTTGGGAGGCATGGCAATGGGGAACAGGTCGCTCATCCTCACGCTACCAATCTCACCACCAGACAGTTCTACCTGTTGCCGCCTCATCAGGGCTCTAATTTCTTTCTGGAGGACCCTCTGTTGGCTGGAGCTCACATTCATCGCCACCTGCTGCAAAATCATAATTACTTCTGAAAGACAGTTTTCAATCACCTTAGTACCCACAGTTATTTTAGGGTGACTCTCACGGCGATCAATGTCCACAATGATCACTCCCTGTGCCGGCAATTCAACCATATCAATCTTAATGGTCATCTCTCTCTCTGAACCCCACTTGCGGCACAGGTTGGTCATTGCTGGCGATGAGGCTTAAGTCATCATTTGGATAGCGGGCCATGTCAGCGTCACTCCAGTACCGCTTGAAAAGTACGTAGGGGATGGCAGTCACTTGAGACCCGGTGTCCAGCAGTGCACTCATGGGGATACCGTCCAGCACTACGGGTAAGACCGGGCGTCCCCCCACGTACTTATCACGCCAATTAGACGGGCCTGATGACCTTATGCCTGAGGGTTGGCCCTCTGCCCCAGGTCGGACCCATTTAAAGTACAGTACCTTGCTATGTGTCCTGGCTGACTGCAACGGCGGCAAATCGGCTGTCCATCCTCAGTGTAGCGGTCGGTGGGCCTCCCTCTGAACAGCGGAATCCTCCTCTGTCGACGCCACGGGACATCCTCCGGACTGGAAGCCAGCTTGATTGGTCTTGACGGTTCCACCTGCAACGACTATACGGTCCTGGTCAATGCAGCCACACTCTTTGTTAGCTCCTGGACCTGATGGTGCAGGGCTGCAGGCTGGGATGGATTTAGGGCCTGTGCATCAGCCCCCACAAGGTCTGCGGGGTAGGGCGCTACTCCCTGGTGGTAAGTGATGGCAGGGCACCGGGAAGCTACAGCGCCACCTGGTGCGGGTTCTCTGAGCACCCGGATGGCCCTTTCCTTGAACTGCGCAAAAGTCAAATCGGGGTTCTGTAGTACCATGAGGCGCAGCTGAGTCCTGTGGGCGCTGGACAGCAGACCTTCTATGAACTGGTCAGTCAACAGTTTATCAGTGTCCTGCACGCTACCAGGGTCAGCTTGTTTGATAGCTCTCAGGGCTTCTTGCAGGTTCAAGGCATAGTCTCTGATACTATCCTGGGCCCGCTGCTTACAGCCATAGAACCGCATTTTGATTTCTGCTGAGGTACGAGTATCAAAGGTACTCCACAGCCGGGTCAGAATATCCTTTACAGTCCTTTTCTCCTCATCTGACCATGATTTCACTTCCCGCTGGGCTGCACCGGTTAGCTGCCCCGTCAGAATGCTCACTTTCTGTTCTTCTGTCAGGGGATAAACTTTTAATAAACTGTGCAGTCTTTCCCTAAAGTCAGTTAAGGTATGGGATTCCCCTGAGTATTGGGGCAGCCAGGCTGCTCCGGGGATGTAGGGCATAGAGAACGGCATCACCGCTGCTGCAGCCACGCTGGTTGTAGAAGGCCCCTCCGCGTCCGTCATCTTCCTCCCTCCTAGTTAAGCGTGGCCTACCTTCCGACAATCCTCTTCTGTAGGCCGCGGCTCCGCTGGTGCTGCTCCGGACGAGGACCTTGCGTCGCGTCCTGGTGACGTCAGCGTCGCCCTCTCTCCCTTCCAGGACCTTGCGCAGCGTCGGTACGTAGGGCGGGACCTCAGGTCTCGCACGGCTTGGACGTCCACGCCCCTCTTCTTCCCGCGTGGCGTCCTGAAGATGGCGTCCAATGGCGGGAAAAAGGCTGAAGATGGCGGGAAATGACTGAAGATGGCGGGATACGACCGAAGATGGCGGGAGACGGCTCCGGATGGCGGGAAACGGCTCCGGAAGGCGGGAAACCTCTTTTTAAGGTACGTGTACAGTCTTTATCAGGCGCGCAATACCCGTTTGTGGCGGGTTGGTCACAATCCTGCCGACTACGCCAAAGCTGACTCACCCCCTGGGCCGTGGGGCACTCGGAACCGGACTTCAGGTTAATGCTGGGAGTAGTAGTGGCGACCCGGTCCCGTGGCTCAGGATGGTCAGACCAAATGCTGTGGCAGTGTATTTGTAGGTTTTGAAAGTCCGACTACGCCACCCGTGGATTGCGGTCAGAGAGGACCGCCACTGCAAGGCAGACCGCTGGGGCTGATGTAGATATGCAGCGCAGGGATAGGATAACTGCCCACGGGAAGAGTGTAGCCTCAGGGCAGTGTTATAGGATGCTGGGGGTGTTTAAGCAGGCGCAGCAGAAATCACACAGAGTCCAATAATGCAGTCCATGGTCTTTTACTGCAGATATTATCACTGACCCACCAGGAGGGACCGGGCAGGTGAACCAGATGCCACTCTGGGACCGACCTTGTGTGAGAAAGGGTGACTCCCACGGGTCAGATGGCTGGGACTGACCGGTACAGCGGATGAGCATGGCAGGAAGGCTGTCAGGTGATCTGGGTAGAAAAGCAGGCAGGCGTGGCTGATAGCCAGACAGGTGCTCCGGGTAGGCAAGCAGGCGGGTACAACGGATAGCCAGACAGGTGCTCCTGGTAGGCAAGCAGGCGGGCAAGGCAGGTAACTGGCTGGTGCTCCGGGTAGGCAGGCTGGCGGCACGGCAGGTAACTGGCAGGTGCTCCAGGTAGGCAGGCTGGCGGGCACGGCAGGTAACTGGCAGGTGCTCCAGGCAGACTGGCTTGCACGGCAGGTAACTGGCAGGTGCTCTGGGTAGGAAGGCTGTTAGACAGACTGGCGGGCAGGACTGTTAGACAGACTGGCGAACAGGACTGTTAGACAGACTGGCGGGCAAAACCTACAAAAGACAAAAAATATATCTCATACCCTACCATCATTATATATAAATGAAAAGCAAAGTTGCATATGAAATATGACTCACCCCCTGGGCCGTGGGGCACTCGGAACCGGACTTCAGGGCAATGCTGGGAGTAGTAGTGGTGACCCGGTCCCGTGGCTCAGGGTGGTCAGACCAAATGCTGTGGCAGTGTATTTGTAGGTTTTGAAAGTCCGACTAAGCCACCCGTGGATTGCGGTCAGAGAGGACCGCCGCTGCAAGGCAGACCGCTGAGGCTGATGTAGATATGCAGCGCAGGGATAGGATAACTCCCCACGGGAAGAGTGTAGCCTCAGGGCAGTGTTATAGGATGCTGGGGGTGATTATGCAGGCGCAGCAGAAATCACACAGAGTCCAATAATGCAGTCCAGGGTCTTTTACTGCAGATATTATCACTGACCCACCAGGAGTACAGGGTAGGAATGGACCTGGGTGTCTGAGGGCATTCGGGAAAGCTCCACTGGTCAGGGTGAGTGGGTAGGCCTACCGTTCTCTCTCTCTGCCCTTGCTGACTATTTCCCCCTTTAGTGGTATGATAGCCCACATCCCTGAGCTGGCCGTGTACTATGCCTGTATGGCTTGCGACTCGGGCCTTAGGTACCTGTTGCTTCTCTGTGCTGTACCGGTCCCTCTGTGTGGCGGAGCCCCCAGGCTTCTTAGTCCAAGGGACCTGAAATCCCTTGCTGGTTGGTTATCTGCTGCCGGGCTTGCAACCCTGACAGCCTCGGACCCCAGTGTCCGGTTGTGTAGTTCTCTCTCTGCCAGGACCGGCTCTCGTCACCTCTGTCCCTGGCTTGCTGTTCCTCCTTGCCTCCTGGACTCCTCAGCTGCGGCTGACCTGTCCCTCTCTTCTGGGAACCCTTCTGGATGCTTCAGAAGTGGGTCCTGGTCTCTCTAACTCTGCCATCAGTTCCAGCTTTTATATGGGCAGCCTGCTCCCTCTACTGGCCTGGGACAGGAGGTGCTGCATGCTAATGGTCCCTGACCAGAGAACCTCCCTCCTGCTCTCAGACACAGCCTTACAAGTTTGTGGCATCCAGGCCTGGGGTAACACAAATATAGGGTACTTAGTGAACTATTTTTGATCAAAAAAAGTATACAAGCCGTCCCACCAGCGACAAGGTGACCCTAAATTGGGACGGTCCTACACTGTCTATATTAAAAACCTTACTGTATATCAAAGTTGAAGTAATGCATATAAAAGGGTAGACAAATAGAACCGGGTCCCAATATCAGACCACCTAAGCCCGTGGTAAGCTACATATATACTAACCAGCTCAACAAGGGGCATGCCACACCCCTAATTTGCACAGAATGCAAACAAGACAAAAAAACAAGCAATGTGAACTGAGGTCTAAGATGGTACACATGCAAGAAATAGGAGCATGTTCACACTAGCAAAAAGATGCAAAACCTACAAGAGACAAAAAATATATCTCATACCCTACCATCATTATATATAAATGTAAAGCAAAGTTGCATATGAAATATAGGGTACTTAGTGAACTATTTCTGATCAAAAAAAGTATACAAGCCGTCCCACCAGCGACAAGGTGACCCTAAATTGGGACGGTCCTACACTGTCTATATTAAAAACCTTACTGTATATCAAAGTTGAAGTAATGCATATAAAAGGGTAGACAAATAGAACCGGGTCCCAATATCAGACCACCTAAGCCCGTGGTAAGCTACATAGGCTGGCGGGCACGGCAGGTTACTGGCAGGTGCTCCAGGCAGACTGGCGGGCACGGCAGGTAACTGGCAGGTGCTCTGGGTAGGAAGGCTGTTAGACAGACTGACGGGCAGCACTGTTAGACTGACTGGCGAACAGGACTGTTAGACAGACTGGCGGGCAAGGCTGACAGGCAGCGGGACCTGAGGGATGAAGAAAGTGTTAGCACACAAAACAACAATCTTGCACAGGCACCTCCATTTTGGAAGAGGTGCCTTATAAAGGGGAAGTCCTCTGGCCATTGGCTGGGGACTCTTCAGGACGGCGCGCGGCCCCTTTAAGAGGGAGAGAGTGCGCCCTAAGCATAGTGCCCGGGAAGCTGCGCGCGGTGCGCGCCAGAGCAGCAGCAGGAGGGGAGCAGGAAGACGCTGGACCGGGATTGCGGCGGTGAGGGGAACGGGGTCTCTGCCCGGCAGGAGGCAGAGACGCCGATGCTACATTCACATTTAGCTGCAATCATCTCTGCATTCTCCTGTGACTTCTAGTCTGTCCTACTCTGCTTGCTTGCTTGTCGTCCAGCATAGCCTGTTGTCCTGGTCCTTGCCGCTGGGCCATCATCCTCGATACCTACACAAGTATTAAGAATAAGGGAGCATGACCTTAATTAAAAAATAAACGAATAAAACAAAATAAATTAAACACAATTCCAAAATGATGGTCTACATAAATGAAGTGACACCTTAACAAATACGATAATAAGCGCATGCATAATATAAAAAGACATAATAGAATGTTCTCATAATGAACAAGGCAAAAAATACAAATATCATGTCATGTTACCCGTTATAGTATGCGCACGCATGATAACAAGCTTCAAAGCTTATGTCTACACCTTTTCTGTATATATGGAATAAATGAATCTATTTAACACAAATTGAAAGATATGTAAATTCATGGATGGATTGCGAACTTGCGGATTTTGGCCAAAATATTGACCAATACCTGATATGTTATGAATATGTATCTTCTGCACTTTTTTATTACAGGGTGCAGCCAGGCCCATCAGTGTTGGCATTGCAAACTGGGGTGTCTGTTCTCATGGGCTGCACTAAGATAGTACTGGGCAGCCCGCTTAATCGAATAGTATGGGCATCACTAATAGGCTATAAGCCAGATGCTGTGCACTACCCATGTGTGAACAGCGCCCTATACAAGCCATTTTTGTGTGCAATTTTAATGCTAAGCAATCACCCCCTCCATGAACTGGGTAGGTTGTGAGTGATGTCAGTATTTTGCACCTGTGTTGCCGGCATCTTTGTTGTATGGGCTTGCTGCATCCTGAGTGCATTAGTTCTTAGATCTGGGCAGGTAAACACTGTTGCCCCTTTTTTAGGTGTGTTTTTTTGTATATATGGAATAAATGAATTTTTTTATTTATTTAACACAAATTGAAGGATATGTAATTTCATGGATGGAGCAAATGCATACCGTAAGAATATATGGTATAATTGTATTGCACAAACACAACATCAATGTAATTCTATCCAAACTCACATGATGTAATATCCAAAGAGATATGAAAGGGAAGTTTAATAAATAAATGTACTAAAGTGATGTAAATCTATTAGATAAGAGAGAGAATTTTATAAACTAGAACCAAAGTAATTATGTGATATAGTGTATAAAAAAAAATATAAAAAGGGAAGAAATTAAAGGGGTTGTCCACTACTATGGGTAATGCCCCCAATGTATTTTTATAGTGGAAATAAGATTATTTCTAATTACTTTGTCCTGTCCTTCTTTCCTGTGAGCAGCGCTATCGCCGGCCGCTCACAGGCATCATGTGACCCCCGGCTGCAGCCGGCTCTGACATCCGCTGATGTCACGTCAATTTCTGGCTGCAGCCGGTCATGACTCAGTGCTGCGCTCCCCGTGATGGATGCTGGGCTGTGGGTGGGGTTACCCCGCGCGTCACAGCTCATCATACACCGCGCACTTTCCAAATGAATGCAGGAGAGGGAAAACGCACGCTGGATGCTAACCCCACCCACAGCCCAGAATCCACCGAGGGAAGCGTGTCACTGATGTCATGCCTCACTTGACGTGACATCAGCGGAAGCAAAAGGCGGCTGCAGCCAGGGGTCACGTGATGCCTGTGAGCGGCCAGCG
Source organism: Phyllobates terribilis (assembly GCF_046119375.1). Lineage (NCBI taxonomy): Eukaryota > Metazoa > Chordata > Amphibia > Anura > Dendrobatidae > Phyllobates > Phyllobates terribilis. Next base: position 1,915,588 of record NW_027363020.1, on the reverse strand, counting down.
ATAGCACAGCTCACAGGCAAGAAGGACAGCAGAAGGTAATTAGAAATAATCTTATTTCCACCATAAAAATGGGCATTTTAAATATTACCAAATAGTAGTGGACAACTTCTTTAATGACACACACGGAAGAAGCATGGCAGTATAACCCATATAGGTTATTCAATATGTGTGATACAAGTGCAAATGTATGTCACACCATGTTTGTTACATGAATGAAAATGTATATAAAGAAGGGGCAAAGGAGTGAACAATACCCATAGATGGAATATGGACATACAGTTGTGCTCAAAAGTTTACATATCCCGGCAGAATTTTTCCTTTCTTGGCCTTGTTTCAGAGAATATGAATGATAACAAAAAAACTTTTTCTCCACTCATGGTTATTGGTTGTGTGAAGCCATTTATTGTCAAACTACTGTGTTTTCTCTTTTTAAATCTTAATGACAACCAAAAACATCCAAATGACCCCGATACAGGGGCAAAGGTGTGAATAATATACGTGGACAGAACATGGCAGCATAACAAACCAAATACAACCTATCTATATGTTACACGCACGCCGCCTAAGTTTAGATAGGGGCGAGATCGGTTACATGAATTCGTTGGAATCCTGGGGGAACCATTACTCAGGGCGACCATAGGCTGCAGTTTCTCTCAGGCACACGATAGATTCACTTGCTGACCAGACACATGTGACAAGAGTCTTCATAAACGGTAGAACAGTAACATTTAATGAGGCATGGCCAGTGCAATGCTAATGTTTCTTTGAGCAACAGGCTCCAGTAATAACAGTACAGTCTCCTTTGCAGCACAGCAGTACACAGTCTATTATCCGGTAGCACAGTACAGCACAGTTTTAATGCATACACAACCACAGGCTTTTCCTTCACAAGGACTCAATAGTACACAGCATTCTTTATCCTGCATGGAGATGGAGGGGGGGAAGGGTGTGATGAGGGAGATGATCTCTGTGACAATCTTCCTTCCAGTCCTTATCTTCCTGGCCAATAATACTCCACACTGTTAGCTCAGGGAGTCTAACTGACCTTTGTTTAGCTTCCCTCCTTACCTGAACTCTGTTCCTTGACTTCTGTGAGATACAGATCATAAGCCACCTTTCTTTTTAGCTGTGGCCAGACAGTAAACAACTTCCCCACAATCCCCTTGGGCCTCTGCTAAAACCCTCCTCTTCTCCTGTGACTGTGTTAACCCCTCTAGTTGCTGGATGCTTCTGGAACACAACACTCCCTGTCTCCTGTGCTTGTGTTAGTTCTAATAGTTGCTGAATGCAATTAAAGCAACAGCACTACTTCTGCATGTCACACATATGGCACTGATAAATAATTAATAGAGAAAACTCCTACTGGTAATTTGTTGAGGCAGCACGATGGCTCAGTGGTTAGCAATATAGTCTTCCTAGTGCTGGGGTCCTGGGGTCAAATCCCACCAAGGCCAACATCTACAATGAGTTTGTATATTCTCTCCATGTTTGCGTGAGCTTCCTTGCACACTCCATAGACATACTGATAGGGAATGTTGCTTGTGAGCCCCAATTCTACTCTATGAAATCAGTTCATATTAGATGATGGCAAAAAAAGTTGATGAGAAGCTTCAATAAAGGAAATTGAAAATGCGACATGCTAAGGTTGCTAATTTATAAAAGAAAACCGTGATTATACCAGTTAGTGTATTACAATCTGCAAAAAACACATACATAGTAAAAATCACAAGTAGTCATACAGTACAGACCAAAAGTTTGGACACACCTTCTCATTTAAAGATTTTCTGTATTTTCATGACTATGAAAATTGTACATTCACGCTGAAGGCATCAAAACTATGAATTAAAACATGTGGAATTATATACTTAATAAAAAAGTGTGAAACAACTGAAAATATGTCTTATATTCTAGGATCTTCAAAGTAGCCACCTTTTGCTTTGATGACTGCTTTGCACACTCTTGGCATTCTCTTGATGAGCTTCAAGAGGTAGTCACCGGAAATGGTCTTCCAACAATCTTGAAGGAGTTCCCAGAGATGCTTAGCACTTGTTGGCCCTTTTGCCTTCACTCTGCGGTCCAGCTCACCCCAAACCGTTTCGATTGGGTTCAGGTCTGGTGACTGTGGAAGCCAGGTCATCTGGCGTAGCACCCCATCACTCTCTCTCTTGGTCAAATAGCCCTTACACAGCCTGGAGGTGTGTTTGAGGTCATTTTTCTGTTGAATAATAAATGATGGTTCAACTAAACGCAAACCGGATGGAATAGCATGCCGCTGCAAGATGCTGTGGTAGCCATGCTGGTTCAGTATGCCTTCAATTTTGAATAAATCCCCAACAGTGTCACCAGCACAGCACCCCCATACCATCACACCTCCTCCTCCATGCTTCACGGTGGGAACAAGGCATGTAGAGTCCATCCGTTCACCTTTTCTGCGTCGCACAAAGACACGGTGGTTGGAACCAAAGATCTCAAATTTGGACTCATGAGACCAAAGCACAGATTTCCACTGGTCTAATGTCCATTCCTTGTGTTCTTTAGCCCAAACAAGTCTCTCTGCTTGTTGCCTGTCCTTAGCAGTGGTTTCCTAGCAGCTATTTTACCATGAAGGCCTGCTGCACAAAGTCTCCTCTTAACAGTTGTTGTAGAGATGTGTCTGCTGCTAGAACTCTGTGTGGCATTGACCTGGTCTCTAATCTGAGCTGCTGTTAACCTGCGATTTCTGAGGCTGGTGTGTATCCACCAGACTTCTGCACAACACAACTGATGGTCCCAACCACATTTATAAGGCAAGAAATCCCACTTATTAAACCTGACAGGGCACACCTGTGAAGTGAAAACCATTTCCGGTGACTACCTCTTGAAGCTCATCAAGAGAATGCCAAGAGTGTGCAAAGCAGTCATCAAAGCAAAAGGTGGCTACTTTGAAGAACCTAGAATATAAGACATATTTTCAGTTGTTTCACACTTTTTTGTTAAGTATATAATTCCACATGTGTTAATTCATAATTTTGATGCCTTCAGTGTGAATGTACAATTTTCATAGTCATGAAAATACAGAAAAATCTTTAAATGAAAAGGTGTGTCCAAACTTTTGGTCTGTACTGTATATGACAAGACAACCGAAGACTGTAATAATGTTGTAGGGTAGCAATAAGTAGCATAACCAAATGTATATCTGTTAGCAGAGGATTAATCCGCGTGACATCCAGAGTTTAGAACACAGAATGTAGGTTTATTCATATCCAGCATAGGCACAGCATGGAGTCTGGTGTTACTGCAGCATGAGGAAATCAAAACATATAACAACAATACAGGAAGAGAAGGAGGGGGCATCCTGTCTGTGTGAGTTTTTTTTTTTTAAACTAAACTTTGTTAACAACCTCACAATATGCACAACATATGAAACAGCACAGTAGTTGTTGCAATACACATACAGATTAATATGTATTATTCCAACACCCTCACTCAACAACTACTTATCCTCTTAGTCCCATTGTGGTTCTCAATTCTTGGAACCTAGCTCGTGGCAATTGCTTTGTCATAATGTCAGCTACCATCTTATCAGTTTCACAATAGACAAACTGAATTATGCCACGATCTATCAAATCACGTAGATGATGATGTCTGACGTCAATGTGCTTGGTTCTAGCACTGATCTTTCCACTGCATGCAAGTTTAATGCATCCTTGGTTGTTCTCATAAATCACCGTCGGCTGAGTTGTCGGTTTGCCAAGATCGTCCATCAATTGTCTTAGCCAAACAACCTCCTGGCTTGCATAGGCTGCGGACACATACTCCGCTTCTGTAGATGACAAGGCAACAGACACTTGTTTCCTACTAGACCAGGAGATTGAACTTTCTCCAACTTTAAACAAGTATCCACTTGTGGATTTACGATCACGCGAATCACCAGCCCAATCCGCATCTACATAGCCGGTAAGTTCTAGATCTCCTGCTGCAGATAGTTTTAAATTTACATCTTGCGTTTCTTTCAAACATCGGAAAAGTCTCTTAACAGCATTCCAGTCTCTTTGGCACGGTTTTTCCACATATCTGCAAAGGATTCCAACTGTTGTTGTGATATCCGGTCGAGTCATAGTTGATATGTATAGAAGTGCCCCCACTGCCTGACGATATTTCTCATTGTTAGGCAACAGGTCATCTTCTCCTTCCAGCTTCAGGTAGGATGGTTCCATTGGGGTTGATATACCTTTGGCCTCTGACATTTTAAACTGATTCAGAATCAAATTAATTTTTGCACTTTGGTTTAGAAGAAAACTTCCATCTTCCTCTCTCTGGATTTGGATTCCTAGATAATATGTCACACTTCCAAGGTCTTTTGTTTCAAAGTGCTGATTCAGAATTTCAGTCATTTTTCCAATTTCTGCGTCGTCTTGATGAACAACAATCACGTCGTCCACATATAAGAGAATATACATCCACTTCCCATCTGTATATTTCGTACATAAGCACGGATCTGATTGACCTCTTTTAAATCCTTCTTCCAACAAGACTTTATTCATCTTGGTGTTCCATGCTCTTGCTGATTGCTTAAGACCATAGAGAGATTTTTGTAGTTTGCAAACAAGATTCTCTTCACCTCTTTTTACATAACCTTCAGGTTGAGTCATGTATAAGTCCTCCTCAATGTCACCATTTAGAAAGGCAGTTTTTATATCCAAATGCCTGACATACATCTTTTGTACAGCAGCTACAGCTAACAAAGCTCTGAACGTGGTCTGTTTAGCGACTGGAGCAAATGTAGCATCGTAATCTTCGCCATACTTTTGAGAATATCCTTTTGCGACCAACCTTGCTTTGAATCTGTGGACTTTACCTTCAGAGTCATATTTGGTTTTGAAGACCCACTTGCACTTGATTGCCTTTTTGCCCTTTGGTAGCTTGGTGAGTTTCCAAGTTTGGAGTTGATGAAGCGATTTGATTTCCTCATTAGCGGCATCGATCCACTTTGTTCTTTCATGGACAGGTAGTGCTTGCATTTCATCCCATGACTGCGGCTCTGACTCAGGTAGTGTCTTGACAATGTAGGATAGACGTTTAGCTGGTATACCTTTGTTTGATCTTGATGATCTCCTGATTTCAGATTCACCTGATTTTTCTGTTGTTCCTTCATTAGTTGAAGAATCCAGCCAGACCTCTACATCCTCCTTGTTGCTGTCTAGTAATTGTGACTTCAGCTGGACTACTGGCGTGATGTCACAAAACTTGGGTGATACAAAGTTCTCATCAATCACTACATCTCTACTTATTGTGATCTTGTTTGTTTCTGGGTGTAGAATCCTATAACCTTTCTGGGTTTCGCTGTAGCCTACCAGGATACCTTCCTTAGCGTGAGATTCCCACTTAGTTCGCTTTTCTTTGGGAACATGTACAAATGCTTTACTTCCGAATATTCTTATGTGATGTAGTTTTGGCTTTCTGCTATTCCATTGCTCAAATGGAGTTTTCTCTCTAGCTTTACCTGGTAGTCTGTTCTGAAGATAGCAAGCTGTCATGATTGCTTCTCCCCAATATGCTGTGGGCAGATTTGCATCAAATAACATGCTTCTTCCACTTTCACATAGTGTTCGGTTCCTTCTTTCCACGACACCATTTTGCTCTGGGTTGTATGGTACAGTGGTCTGAAATAGGATTACATTTTTCTTTAAAATGCTCTGTGTCTCATTACTTGTATATTCAGTCCCATTATCTGCACGTAGAATCTTTGTCATTCTTCCAAATTTATTATATACTTCAGCTAGGTATATTTCAAGTTTCTCTGGAACTTCCTTCTTGCTGTGAAGCAGGTGGACAACTGTATATCTTGAATGATCATCAATAAATGTGAGAAAATATTTCTTCTTCCCTGGAGTCAGAGTGCTCATTGGACCACAGACATCTGTGTGTATTAAATCTAGTGGCTGTGCTGTTATTGTACTAATTCTCTTAGGAAAAGCTTTCCTAGACATTTTCCCTTTGATGCAGCTAGTACACTTCATTGTCTGGTTACATAGATCAATTGTAATATCCTCAGCTAGTTGCTTTTGGACTAACTTTCTTATTGCTTCTGGGTCTCTGTGTGCCAGACGCCTATGCCACACATGAATACAGTTTTTATGCTCTTCTTGTTGCGCTGTATACACACACTCTTTGCATTTCAGCTGATAAAGTTCATCTGTGATGTTTCCCTCTGCTAGTGTGTGACCTTCCTTTGAGATGATGCAGCTATCATGCTTAAATGTAACTTCATTTCCTTGTTTTGTGAGTTTCTTCACAGATAGTAGATTACTTTCAAGACTAGGCACATACAGCACATCCTTTACTGGGATCTTCCTGCTTTGTTTTGGTGAGATTTGACAATCAATATAACCATCTCCTATGCCTTCTGAAGTCATGTACTGACCATTAGCCATAATCACTTTCTCTGATTTACTTTGGTCAAGCTTAGAAAAGAAGTCTCTATTATTAGTTATGTGACTAGTTGCTCGAGAGTCTATACACCATGCATGCTTTGATGTATTTGCACTGACAGTAAATGCAGTTTCAGTATTCACAGAATCATTTTCTCCAGATACAGCACTTTTAACCCTTTGATGACTGCTTTGCTTTTTCAGCTGATTCATTCTAGCTTTCCAGACTCTGCAGTCAGCTTTCAAATGTCCTGATTTCTTGCAAACAAAACATTCACGTGTTTCTTTTATGTGCTTCCTGTTATCAGTTAGGTTTTGTGTCTGTAAAGCAGATTCTGTGTTGCATTTCCTACTGTTTACACCTTCTGCCTTTCGCTTATATTCATCTATGAGCTTCCCCCTGACATACTCCAGTGTAAGCTCATCATCTGGACGCGCATCTAGTGCGGTTACAAGCGTATCATAGTTCTCTGGAAGGCCACTAAGCAGTAATGCGGCCGTATGAAAGTCCTTTAGATCTTCCCCAATGCCTCTCAGGCGTTCTACAACTTCCAGAACACTTCTTATGTAATCCTGCATATCCTGACCTTTCTGTAGCTTAGACTGGTACAGGTTTCTCATGAGATAGAGCTTATTGCTTAAATTTATCCTCTCATGTACCTTTTGCAACTGCTCCCACATTTCCTTTGCAGTATTACATTTACACACATGCACAATCTGGTCATCATCTATACTGAGTGATATGGTACTTTGTGCTTTCTGATCCATCTCTGTCCACTCCTGTGGCACTGGGTCAGGTTTAGGCTCCTGTGTGTTTTTCCACGTACCTTCTCTTATCAGCAGCATTTTCACTTTGAATTTCCAGGATTGATAATTCTGGTTAGAGAGACTTGGCACTGTAAATTTCATGGAGCTGCTGGTGGTGGCCATCTTTGCTTCTTCTCAGTTTGCTGTCTTTCTTTCTTTTCTTTCCTCTGTGTTCTGGGGATCTGTGACTCTGGGACTCTGGTACATCTGGGCCCATAACCTGTTAGCAGAGGATTAATCCGCGTGACATCCAGAGTTTAGAACACAGAATGTAGGTTTATTTATATCCAGCATAGGCACAGCATGGAGTCTGGTGTTACTGCAGCATGAGGAAATCAAAACATATAACAACAATACAGGAAGAGAAGGAGGGGGCATCCTGTCTGTGTGAGTTTTTTTTTTTTTAACTAAACTTTGTTAACAACCTCACAATATGCACAACATATGAAACAGCACAGTAGTTGTTGCAATACACATACAGATTAATATGTATTATTCCAACAATATCCCAAGAAGAATATATCGCATGGTAGTCGGTTATAAGACTGCCAAATGGGTAAACTTATGTGGCAAGTATATTGCAAAAGTAATTATAAGTACTTAATCTTATAGAGAAGACAAATTAAAATGAGCTCTTCAGATCATTTCTGTACCTAATTTTGTGTCCATTGTGAAAAGCTAACCTGTCCAGATGTGCCAATGTTTCAACACCTATTGAAATCTAATACACAACAAATTACTGCAGCTCTGAATATTAAAGGAGGTCCAACATAATAATTATTGAAGGATGTCTTTGCTAAAACATATTTTACATATAGTACATAGTAGCTCAGGGCCCATGGGCTTTAAGAGGGTTGGCCGTTTTATGTTTAATATAACAAATGTGTTGGTGTCAAGATTTTGTGGCACTTGCTAATGTATAAGTATTACAGATTCTCCTCCTGTTAGTGTAGCTTTCTTCACATACTGCACAGCTATGCCATCCACAAAATGATGGAGGACCGTGTCACCACATCAGTTTATCAACCTCCTGCAATTGTAAAATGTCTTTGCCATGTGCAGTATTTTTCAATTGGATGAGGCTGATGGACTAGTTTGGCCACATGCTTCTCCTCCAGCAGCTATTTTGTGAACACGGGAGATGTGTACAGGAGAACATGTAATACTTACATGTTACTAAATGCCACAAAATCAAGTGTGTAACACAAATGATAAAATAAAATGGCCAACCCCCTATAAATTATACCTCTACTCTGAGTAGGGGTAAGAGTTTATGTAAGAATTTCATTTCTGAACTTAGAAAGGAATAAGTCCAGCACTATAAGTCCATATAAAATCCATTCTTCATTTACTTCATAACTTCAAATGGTATAAAATCCATTAAATCACAGTGTAGACATTAAAAACATATGCGTTTCGACGCAAAGCAGTGCGTCTTAATCATTGATTGAGGTCAATGATTAAGACGCACTGCTTTGCGTCGAAACGCGTATGTTTTTAATGTCAGGACTGTGACTTAATGGATTTTATACCATTTGAAGCCATGAAATAAATGAAGAATGGATTTTATTTGGACTTATAGCGCTGGACTTATTACTTTCTAAGTTCTGAAAACTTGCCGCACAGCAGGATCCGTGCGCTCCAGGAGGTGGTGAGCAGACATTAACTTTTTTGTATGTTTTTCAACTTTCATTTCTGCTCTCCTTATTTAACCATGTTAATTTTTTTTTACCTTCTTTAGAAAGCAGTATTTTGCGACCTTGGCCTTGGGGTGCTCGATAACGCTTGGCAAGGCTACAATGCTACCTTACTCGCTTATGGCCAGACAGGTTCGGGAAAGAGTTATTCTATGATTGGATATGGAGCAAATCGTGGCATAATTCCAGTTGTCTGTGAAGAGTTGTTCCAAGTTATTGAAAATAAAAATGATGATGCCAAAAGTTTTCAGGTCAGTATAGGTTACATAGGCTCAGGATGCAAAGAAAGTTGTCAACTTTATACCTGAATAAACTTACATTTTTGGTTATCTGAAAAACAATTACGGTACATTAGCTATCTTGTTCATGGTCAAGGCACGCCAAAACCCCAGTAAGCCACTAGTATTGAAAATTATTTAACTTTGTATGATTCCCCATGTTAATAGTAAACTTAAGTAGCCAAAACTGTGGATCTCATTTTTATAAATTAGCTTTTAGAATGGTTTATGTGGGGTTACCCAACAACATAACAAGTTAAAAATGTAAATATTTAAAACCTACCAATATACAGGACCTTATAGAATCTGGACTAATATCCTGATTTCAGACCCCTCCAGAAACACTCCCTTTCTCTGAGTTGATGATGTGCTTAAAAAGGACTAGATGTCTGGTTCAGTTTAGTAGCTAAAAGAGACCCCTTTTGTGGTTTTCTGCAACAACTGTGAGATAAGGGGTTGGCTTAGTTAATGAACTGAGAGAGTCAACCAGTCTCTATCATATTGCCAACAAATGGAGGGGTAGAAAACATTGGTGGATTTTAAGAGAAGGGTCTTAAATTAGCATATTAAGGTAGATCTGTTACATACTTCTTATGGTAGGGCATTCCACACTCTGACTACTGTAAGCGTAGAAAAAAACCTTTTCATATTTAGATGTGTAAATTTACTAATGAATGTCCCCTCGTTCTTTGCAATATCCTTGGAGGAAATAATAAATCACATGATAGTTCTTTGTATTGACAAGACATGTATTAAAAAAAAAAAAAAAAAACAGGCCTGATATTTTTTAACCATCTCTATATGTATTAAATAGTAGTGTAAGAGTAGGGGCGCTGGTAAGTATACCACTCAGAACTGCAGCGGATAAGGCAGCTACCACGGGCTGCGGCAAATAGGTGCTGAATAGTGATGAGCGAGTATGTTCTGTTAACCCTTTCGCCGAGTATGCTCGGGCCGAGCTCCGAGTATTTACAGCTGCTCAGTGATCAGGTTGAATCGCTCCCGTGTGTATGATTTACGACTGTTTGACAGCTTTATTACATGTGAGGAATGTGTAAGAAATAGACATTCCTCACATGTAATAAAACTGTCAAACAGTCGCAAATCATGCACACGGGAGCGATTCAACCATATCACCGAGCAGCTGTAAATACTCGGAGCTCGGCCCGAGCATACTTGCCGAAAGGGTTAATAGAACATACTCGCTCAACACTAGTGCTGAAATAAAATAAAGTATCTGGGCTGTACTGAGTGGGCTCAAAGGAAATCAAAACAAATCTATTTGTTTAGATTTCCTTTGAACCCACTCAGTACAGCGCAGATACTTTATTTTATCTCTATATGTAAATACAGTGATAATATAGTGAAATGCAGTGTACATTCCAGAACAAACCACTATCATCTGAATGTTATAGCAGAACTTATGCTGATCGTTATAATTCTACTAATAGTACAGTTCTACTACTTACCTGAACTGTTACTCAAGGAGGAGAGCCCACCCTGCCAGACACTAGGAAGTATGAACCCTGTAAGGAAATTGCATAGCTCTGAGCTGCTCAAGAGACAACTTGAGAATACCTCTTTAATAAGAATACCCTAGTTTTTATCCTGCTCTATTATCATTCATTAGCATTATTCATTTTATACAATTAAATAAATGTATACAATACAACTAATATGCCCAGTTTTTCAATTTACCACCATTTTGAAATGATGTGTTTGCTCTCAGTGAATAAGAACACTTGCTTAAATTCAGAGGTAGCGAATTCATACATGTGTGACGCCCAGCTGTGCTTGGTATCACAGATTCTAGAAGGGTGTATTGAAAGATTCCTCCACAAGAGGCCCCCATAACCATACACACATCTCCAACTCAATCCACCAGAGGGAGCCCGTTAGGGAGATATATAAGGGAAGGTGGAGCCAGGCAGCAGTTAGTCTAGATGGAGTTGACAGAATGCAAACCTGTTGAGAGAGTTCCTGCAGTGTAAAAGCCTGAGAGAGGTCAGTCTGCAGTGGAGCACGTTCTAGACTCAGTTGTAGCTCAGAGAAGTGAGCTTAGGTGTGCTGGCGCCATAAGATCTGTGAAGTGCGGCACGCTGCCGTTAGTGTGAGTAGCCTATTGAGGGTCCGAGTAGGCCGAAGGCAAAAGAGTAGAGAGTTAGCTCATAGGGGGCAGAGGAGCTTAATTAGCTCACCCCGAAGAAGAAGTAGTCACCGGACACCGGGTCCGAAGCTTGCCGGGATCTCCACGACCCAGTAAGATAAACCGGAATCCCTGGAGAACTATAGGTCCCAGGATCGCTAAAGTGCTGATACGTACCAGAGCCAGGAGACACATAGGCCCTGTAGTCCGGGAGCGTGTAATCCAAGAAGAGGCCCTACCACAAGGTCAGCCAGCGCAGGACAGAGACAAAGTTAGGCCTAGCTCCAGGCAGGTCAGAAACTTACTATGCAGAAGCCAGAATCAGGAGGCCCAAAACCTGCTCATTGGGGAGGATCCGGACATACACCCTTCACCCTACAGTGCTCCGGGGAGTGCCTGAAATTTCACCAGTAAAAAGTATTGAAGTAACTATCGTGTCCGTCCCTGTTCTTGCTCTGGCCCGGCGGAGTCTCTTTGTCTGGCATCCCCGTTCCTATACTGCCCTGAGGCCCAGCTCCACCTGTGGGGAGCTATACCATCCAGCTGCCTTATCACCAGCCTCAGTGGACTGCGCAGCGCTGGTGATTCTCACCAGAAGCCACAGGTGGCGTCACAAACTCTTTCTTTTATAAACTTTACAAATCGCCAACCCCTTTTAAAGGAGCGGCCCAGGGTACGGGCCCGGGAGCCGACCACCGCGACATCCCTAAAGGCCAGGCTAACGGCCCGGGTACCGAGTCATCCCCATCCCCCTGGGCTAGTCAGCTCTTTCCTGGTGTCACAAACAGGATTACGTGCCCGCTGCAACGACGAAGTGTTATGCCCGTTTCCACCGGGTACTGTGTGCCTTTATTTTGAACTGTGTACGTAAAGTTGTGGTGAAGATAGCCGCCATTGTTGGGCTGTTGAGTGAGAAGAAGGGCGTAACCGCGGGAAAATAAGAGGCGTACCTGCAAAAGAGCACGAAGTCCCGGACACGCCCCACGCCTCGACATCAAATCAGGAAGCGCCAGGTCCTGAAAGGAGCATCGCTAAATGCTCTGACGTAGGACGCAAGCGATGCAAGGTCCTGAAGACAACCGTTACCTGCGGGGCTGCGGCCTACCGGAAGAAAAACCAGAAGGTAGGCCACGGTTAACTAGGGGGGCGCTAAGATGTCCGTCGAGCAGCAGAACGCCAACCTACCGGTCCGCGTCCCTGAAGTTCAGCCCGCGCCCGATAATGGGCAGGCCGAAGCCGCCGCTCCACCAGCAGCGCCTGTAACACCTGTCATTCCTATGACTTTACCGTACATCCCTGGAGCAAAGTGGCTCCCTCAGTACAACGGCAAACCAGATACCCTGTCTGGATTCAAATGGAAGATATGTGGTATCTTAGACATGTACTCTATGGCCGGCAAACAAAGAGCCGCCATTGTATTAGGACAACTGACCGGTGCTGCGGAACGGGAAGTGGAAACAGTGTCCGCAATATTCCAAAAACTACAAACTGTATTTGAGGACCTTACTGAGGCGGACCTCTGGATGAGGTTCTACAGCTGCTCCCAACAACCAGAGGACAATGTTTGGGACTATGCCTGGCGTCTGCAGGGGGCCCTGCGGGCTCTGAACCAGGTTAGTCCAACCAGCTTTGAGAATGAGAACAAAATGCTGAAGGAACAGTTTGTCCGGGGACTGAAGTCTCCAGAGGAGAGCAGGACTGTGCGTTGGTGGTCCCTGGATCATCCAGATGCCACCTTTGACAATCTCAAGGACATGGCTATAAAAGGACTGCAGCCCCTGGAAACAAATGCCATCCAACGTTACCAGGGTGGGGCTACTCCAGTGCCTGCTACACCCACCTTTTCCCCAGTGACTGCTGAAGCTAAAGTCCCAGCAACGTCTCCTAAAGAACTGGACAGTCTGCGCTCTGAGGTGCGTCAGTTGAGCAAAACCCTGACCACCATGCTGAGTGCCCTGCAGCTGCGGACGGAGCCCGAGGAAGGAGGGAAGATCCTGTTAGCCGATAGCGCTGAGGATGTCCCCAGGATGCGAAGGAGGAGGAGGCCAACACCGCCCTCGCCGAGGACCAGTGACCCAGTGACCAGCGCCGTCCACTGAGGGAACCTACCTGCTACCGCTGCTGCAAGACCGGACACCTCGCCCAGAAGTGTACTTTAAACGAGAAAACCCTGGGTCCGAGGGCCGACACCCAGGAGTAGACTCACCAGGCCCATCAGACTGGTACAACAGGTTCGTCGGAGGAAGACCTTTCCTGTCTATTGTACTGGACGGGATCCCGACGCATGCCCTGCTGGACACAGGATCTCAGGTAACCATTATGCCTGAAGTCCTCTACAAGAGGTTCTGGTCCATGGACGAGCTGAAGGACCAGGGACTAATTGTAGTGGAGACTAACCCTTATGACAGCAACCCATATATGGTACTAGGCACTAATGTTGTTGGTAACTGTTTGGGAGAGGTTGTGTTCTTGCTCCAACAGATCGCTGACACTGCCAGACCGAGACAGAGGAGGGTGCTGCAGAGAGAGATCCGCGTCCTGATGTATCAACAGCAAGTAAAGTTAACAGATGGTGAAATCGGTAACGTGAGGGTAACAGACCCAATACCCATTGTCGTTCCCCCAATGAGTGAAATGCTCATCTGGTGTAGAGCTGCCATAGGTCTTAGAGGACAGAGCTACCAGGCGGTAGTAGAACCCCTTTGTTCCGAGCACAGACCCACGCTCTTAACCGCCAGAGGAGTGGTAGACGTACGTAATGGGAGGGTGCCCGTCCGTCTTATCAATTTAGGGGAAGATGAGGTTAAACTGCCACGTTATGCCACTGTTGCCAAGTTACATGCTGTCAACAACAACTGTATCCATGAGGCGGAGTCCTTAACCTCACCAGATGAAGTAGAGGATAATGACCCTGCAACCCAGGTGGAGGATTGGTGTCAACAGCTTCATGTTGGGACAGACACCACTCCTGCCCATCAAAAACAGGGTGTACACCGGGTGGTTCAAGAATACTTGCAGGTGTTCAGTAAACATCCACTTGACTTCGGGAGGGTTAAGGGGGTTCAACATCATATCCCCACAGGCAACCATTCCCCAATCAAAGAACGTTATAGGCCTATACCCCCAGCTCACTACCAGAAGGCAAAAGAAATGCTGCATGACATGAGACCCCATGGCTACCCTGAGCAGGTGCTGACGGACCAGTGCCCGGCCTTTGAGGCTAAATTGTTCAAAGAGTTCTGCCATCTGTACGGGTGTAAAAAGATCAGGACTACACCTTACCACCCACAAACTAACGGTCTCTGTGAAAAGATGAACAACATCATCATCGACCTACTGAAGACCATACCACTTGAAGAGAGAAACCAGTGGCCAGACCTACTACCTGACCTAGTGGATCTGTATAATCACATACCAGTAAGTTCCACCAATGACACTCCGGCATATCTCATGCGGGCAAGGCCAGGAAAGCTGCCCATGGACCTGGAGCTTGGTGTTGTTGAACCTGAAGCTGATATGACCACTGAGGACTGGGACAAGACCAGACAAGAGCAGTACAGAAGGGTACAAGCTTGTGTCAAGGACAGTCTTACTCGGGTGAGAGAAAAACAGGAAATTCAATACAACAAAAACGCACCCGCAGAACCTTTCACACCTGGTGAAACAGTACTAAAAAGGAAAAGACGCAATCACAAACTCGACGACCAGTGGGAAAAAGACCCCTACACTGTGTTACCATCAAGGTTTGACAACAAAAAGACCTGGGTAATTAGTCGTGATGGAGGAAGAACATCTGCTACAGTGTCCAGGGACCATCTAAAATTGTGTCCACATCTACTAAAGACTCAGGAAGAAGTGCCTCTCACAACCCAGGAAGAACCTAAAGAAACAGTGATCCACACTGATCTAGGAGACTTCCCAGCGGACTGGCCTCAAATAAGAGGTGCAGTAATCATTCCAGTACTCCAATTCTATGAACAGCCAGAAAACCCTCCACAGCAAGTTGAACCTGTAAGGACTGTAGAAGAGCCAGCTCAAGAAGTATCCCCGGATGAAGGATCCCCGGCAGGAGCGGAGCAAGAGGGCCCAGCCAATGGTAGACTTGCCAGTCCAAGAGAGAGGTTAAGGCAGTTTTACAACATGGTTACACGTAGAACTGATAGAGTAACTGAGGATATAGACACTGACACCTCACCACCTATTGCACTACGCAGATCAGTACGCAGCACAAGAGGTAAACCTCCTGTTAGGTACGCTCAGTAAATAGTCAAAGTTTCTGAAAATATATATATAGTTACCCCTGAGGTATTGAGTATTAATTGGTAATGTTGAATTACTGTGTGTCTTCATGCATATGTTTATTAATTTGTGATTTTTCCTATTAATTCTTTACATAAAGAACTGCGTGGCTGAGAACTTTGTGCAGCCCAAAAACTCTTGATGTATATAATTGTTCTCCCTGGAGTGCCCCTTTCAAGTGACCTCAGAAGAAAAACCTGTCTGGAGTGGCTCTCTTGGAGGTCCAACTCGGGATCTTCATGCCCTGCAGCCACCCCAGTGCCTACGTAGAGGGTTTAGGACAGGTACCTCAAAACCACCAAAGTACTCTACCCTTCACCCTACAGTGCTCCGGGGAGTGCCTGAAATTCCACCAGTAAAAGGTATTGAAGTAACTATCGTGTCCGTCCCTGTTCTTGCTCTGGCCCAGCGGAGTCTCTTTGTCTGGCATTCCCGTTCCTATACTGCCCTGAGGCCCAGCTCCACCTGTGGGGAGCTATACCATCCAGCTGCCTTATCACCAGCCTCAGTGGACTGCGCAGCGCTGGTGATTCTCACCAGAAGCCACAGGTGGCATCACAAACTCTTTCTTTTATAAACTTTACAAATCGCCAACCCTTTTTAAAGGAGCGGCCCAGGGTACGGGCCCGGAAGCCGACCACCGCGACATCCCTAAAGGCCAGGCTAAAGGCCCGGGTACCGAGTCATCCCCATCCCCCTGGGCTAGTCACATGCACTGTCCTCCTCTCAGTTGCCCACAGCAATTTTTATAAACAAATGCATACTCATCTTCCAGTACTCCTGCGGACTCAGCACTGACTGCTCTGGAGGTCTCCACCAGATTCAGAAGAGGTGTCTGCCCCTTTAGAAGACTTAACACTAGAAGAATGTGTCATCAGGGAAACATTCAATGTACCCTTCCAGTCACCTGACCACTGCAGCCAATTACAGGCTGCAGCAGTGCTGTGACTTCCTAATGGAGTAGACACCACTTAAAAGGATTTTTGCTACCTCATCTGAGAGCAGCTTGATGTAGGCAAAGAGAAGCTGAATCCAATGATCTATCACTTACATCCACCATTGACATTGATTCCTGGGGCCCACCTTAGCCGTACATGATAACAATGCCCTAGAAGTGGAACGCAAAGTACATATTGCTTTAAGCTTCCACTTCTGTTCATACATATTGTTGCGGGGCAGGAAATAGAAGAGCCATTTGTGGCCAAGAGCTCCCTCCATGTTGGGAAGATAAATACATTTTACATATGGACTTTAGCTTCTCTTGCAGCCCTACACTCATCATGCAGATCAGTGTCAGGCAGAAGAGAATTGTGCAAATATGAACATTTGGAAAGTACGCTAAATGATCAGGCAGAACGCTTCATGAGCTCTGCCCAAGAAATGAACAAGGAGGTTGGCAATGCTGTGCCCCCCTGATCAGGAACCATAAGATCCAGATGTGAAGACCTGGGGTCTTCCGTGGGCGTAACGCTACTCAGACAATACAGGGTGAGGGTAAAACAGCATGGCAATAATTACTTGAATCACAAAGCGGATAATAAACACATAGAAGAGTCGCAGCATAATACCCAAGATGGTACAACATTACACAGTCTCACCCTTCTTTCTCCGCCCGCCTGGGAAAGAACAGCTGCGACTTTGGAGACTTCTAGGGCCAACTACCTCAACCAGTGGCCCCCCTGCTTCTGGCGGACCCTCACTGGGAGAAGATAGCGCAAGCTTAGGAAGCTAGCGGCAAGCTTAGGAAGCTAGCAGTCCATCGAGGTACCAGGGCTGTGGAGTCGGAATTGGAGTCTGTGTCCATTTTGGTGGAGTCGGAGTCAGAATCGGAGTCGGTATAAAATGGACAGACTCCAACTCCTAAAATATATAATAAATTTGGTACAGCAGTTCAATGCAGCTTGTTTGGAATATTTTTTTCATAAGAATTTGGGAAAGTTATGAAATGTCCTATAAAGGTCTGTCCTATTCCTGATCTAAGGGTCTAGACTTTTAGCTGAGATGAATCTGTGCTACAGTAAATTTATCACTTAAACATGAGCCATGTATGAGGGAGTCGGAGTCGGTGTCATGGAAATTGAGGAGTCGGAGGTTTGGTTTACCAACTCCACCGCCCTGCGAGGTACAAGACCAGGAGACTCAAGTGTCTCACACTAGCCTCTCTGAGAGTTTGCATGGAGCCAGATGACCAGTGGGTCCCAATCTGGCTTCTTCGAATGTCTCTATGAGTTCCAGGCGACCGGTGGGTCCCTCCTGGCAACTCCAAACAACATATCCATGGCCAGGTGACTTCTTCGTCCCAACCTGGTCTCCCCAAAATGTATCCATGTCTCTCTGATGGTCAATGGAGCAGATCCGAATTGTTCCAGTCAGGGCCGTACCCTAAGGCTAGAATCATATATAATTCAAATCAGTGTCTCTTTGGGTAATGCCATGCAATCCATCTGCTGTCCTGAAGGATGTCTTTCATTCTCCTTGTAAAGGCTTTCTGACTCTCCTTGATTCTCGTTTGATTCTATCTTCAGCACTACAGACATCCCTCTTTATATTTACATCTGTGCAAGGTCATCAGTCACATGTAAGAGGTAAAGGTGCAGGGTTCAGCTATCATTGTTTGAGCTAATCTATTTACATAGTTGGTATCACAGGGGCTATTGTAAATAAACATCTAGCTGACATTTAGTACAATTTTCCATTAGCATAGTAAACATGATTGTTTCCAAAGGAATATAATTAAACATTATTATTATGATTTATTATTATAGCGCCATTTATTACATGGCGCTTTACATGTTAAAAAGGGGTATAATACAAGAACAATTACAATAATCTTGAACACAATTTGACAGCGAATGGTACAGGAGGAGCGAGGACCCTGCCCGCGAGTACTCACAATCTACAAGTGATGGGTGAGGATACAGTAGGCGAGGGTAGAGCTGATCGTGCAGCAGTATGGTGGAGCGGTGGTTACTGAAGGTTGTAGGCTTGTCGGAAGAGGTGGGTCTTCAGGTTCCTTTTGAAGGTTTCCACGGTAGGTGAGAGTCTGATACGTTGGGGTAGAGAGTTCCAGAGTAGGGGGGAAGCACGGGAGAAATCTTGTATGCGATTGTGGGAGGAGGAGATAAGAGGGGAGTAGAGAAGGAGATCTTGTGAGGATCGGAGGTTGCGTGCGGGTATGTAACGGGAGACTAGGTCAGAGATATATGGAGGAGACAGGTTGTGAATGCCTTTGTATGTCATGGTTAGGGTTTTTAACTGGAGTCTCTGAGCGATGGGGAGCCAGTGAAGAGATTGACAGAGTGGAGAGGCCGGGGAATAGCGGGGGGACAGGTTGATTAGTCGAGCAGCAGAGTTTAGGATAGATTGGAGGGGTGCGAGAGTGTTAGAGGGGAGGCCACAGAGCAGGAGGTTGCAGTAGTCAAGGCTGGAGATGATGAGGGCGTGCACTAGTGTTTTCGCAGATTCATGGTTGAGGAATGTGCGGATCCGGGAGATATTTTTGAGTTGGAGTCGGCAGGAAGTGGAAAGGGCTTGGATATGTGGTTTGAAGGAGAGTTCAGAGTCCAGGGTTACCCCAAGGCAGCGAGCTTGAGGGACTGGGGAGAGTGGGCAGCCATTGACGTTGATAGATAGTTCAGTTGGGGGGGTTGAATGAGATGGCGGAAAGATGATGAATTCTGTTTTGTTCATGTTAAGTTTTAGAAATCTGGCAGAGAAGAAGGATGAAATAGCAGACAGACATTGTGAGATTTTGGCTAGTAAGGAGGTGATATTGGGTCCAGAGAGGTAGATCTGTGTGTCATCAGCATAGAGGTGATAATGAAAGCCGTGAGACTCTATTAGCTGTCCCAGGCCAAGGGTGTAGATGGAGAAGAGCAGCTGTCCTAGAACTGAACCTTGGGGGACACCGACAGATAGGGGGCGAGATGAGGAAGTAGTGTGTGAGTGGGAGACACTGAATGTCCTGTCTGTTAGGTATGAGGAGATCCAGGATAGGGCCAAGTCTGTGATGCCGATAGATGAGAGAGTCTGTAGTAAGAGGGAATGGTCCACTGTGTCAAAGGCAGATGACAGGTCTTGGAGGAGGAGGACAGAGTAGTGTCGCTTAGATTTGGCGGTTAGTAGGTCGTTGGTGACTTTAGTCAGTGCAGTTTCAGTAGAATGGTGCGGTTGGAAACCAGATTGTAGGCGGTCAAAGAGGTAGCAGGAGGAGAGGTGGGAGGACAGTTCAGAATGGACATGTTGTTCCAGTAGTTTTGAGGCATAGGGGAGAAGTGATATGGGGCGATAGCTAGACACAGAGGATGGGTCAAGGGAGGGCTTTTTGAGGATGGGTGTGATTGAGGCATGTTTGAAGCATGAGGGGAAGACACCAGTTGTTAGTGACAGGTTGAAGAGGTGGGCTAGGGCTGGGATGAAGATAGTGGTAAGGTTTGGGATGAGGTGGGACCGGATTGGGTCAAGTTTACAGGTGGTGAGGTGTGATTTGGAGAGAAAGGAGGAAAGTTGATCTTCAGAAATGGTGGAGAAGGTGGTTTTGGAGGAAGAGGGTTGAGTAGGTGTGGGGAGGGGCTGTGGGGGCTTTAGGCAAAAGCTTTCAGGGTTATACAAATACTGGTGTGTTCTTATTGACCAGACACAAATATAATAGGGTATTTCTCTTGGATTAACAAATCTAAACGTCTGGCTTATTAAGATTTCAAGCTGTATCGTCACACCAGACTTTTAAACAAGATATTTTTTCTTGCTAAAAAGTGTGTCCTATAGTTCTAAAAGTTTATTATATAGAAAAAAACTTTAATGGAGTTGTCCTAAATACATAAAATGATGCACACAGGTAGCAATATATATTCACCCTTGTAGCTGGAGGCAGCTCCAGTGCCATGTCTCCGATGCTTCTATTCACATGGGCTGCAGATGACTATGCATTTTTTGCAGCTTGTCAGTGGCATTCAGCTCGAGACCATGAGACCAGTGATCTGCAGTCATTGTAAACAGAAGTATCAGGGAATGCCACTCTAGAGATGCCAGAAGCTAGAAAGATGAGCATTTATAAGTTTATTTACATGGTTGTCCGGACAAAAGGTGCTAATTACCTGGAGGCCAGATTCTGTAAAAATAACAAAATAAATCATATTCCCCTGTTATCCTCTTCCCGGATCCATCGCAGTCTGCCTCGTGGTTTGCATTAGCATCAATGATGCCACTGACTCGCCCCCTGGGCCGTGGGGTACCCGGAACTGGGCCTTCTGGTGTACGGTGCTGATGGGGGTAGTAGTGGCAATCCGATCCCGTGGCTCAGGGTGGTCACACCAAATTGTGGCAGTCTATTTATCAGTGTTTTGAATGTCCGACTACGCCACCCGTGGATTGCGGTCAGGGATAACCGCCGCTGCAAGGCAGGCCGCTGAGGCTGGTGTTGGTGTGCAGCACAGGGGTAGGATAACTCCCCACGGGAAGAGTGTAGCCTCAGGACAGGGTAGGTGAATGCTGGGGGTGATAGTGCTGGCCGCAATAGTAAGAGTTCAGAGTCCGCTTCAAACAGTCCAGGGTCTTTATTGTAGGGATTATTAATGACCCAACAGTAGTTAGGAATGGGCCTGGGTGTCTGAGAGCATTCGGGTGAGCCCCACTGGTCAGGGTGAGTGTGTAGGCCTACCGTTCTCTCTATGCTCTTTCTGACTATCCCCCTCTTCGTGGTGTAATAGACCACGTCCCTGAGCTGGCCGTGTACTTCTCGCCTGTATGGCTTGCGACTCGGGCCTTGGGTACCTTTTGCTTTCTCCTCGCTGTACTGGTCCCTCTGTGTGGCGGAGCCTCCAGGCTTCTTAGGCCAAGGGGCCTGCAATCCCTTGCGGGTTGGTTCTCTGCTGCTGGGCTTACAACCCTGACAGCCTCGGACCCCAATGTCCGGTTGTGTGATTCTCTCAGCCAGGACCGGCTCTCGTCACCTCTGTCCCTGGCTTGCAGTTTCTCCTCTGCCTCACGGACTCCTCAGCTACAGCTGAACTGTCCCTCCTTCTCTGGGACTAGTCTCAGTCCTGAGCTAGGTCGTCCAGTTCTCTCTAACCCTGCCCCCAGTTCCAGCTTTTATAGGGGCAGCCAGCTCCCACTACTGGCCTGGGACAGGAGGTGCTGTATGCTAATTGTCCCTAACCAGGGAACCTCCCTCCTGCTCTCAGACACAGCCTTTAATATTTGTGGCATCCAGGCCTGGGGTGACACATTCCCCCCTAGTAAAATTTAGTACTCCGGACTAAATAGGAAACACAAATACAGGGTATAAATGACAACATAACATATTTACAAGTACATTTTGTCCTTAAGGTCACGGCGCTTCCGTGACCGGGTGTCCGTATCACCCAATAAGGTGCAGTTTCGAATGGTGCGGGGACCTGTCTCCATAAACCCCAAGTTCCTGGCCTTGGGCGTGGCGACAAGGCTGAGCTACCTACTTTGGGCCACAAGGGAGCCACGCCGGACAGGTTTTTCTTCTGTGGCCATCTTCGCAAGAGGGCGCCAAGTGCAACTATCTACAAGACAGTTCCGGCCATTCAGTGTCCATGACCTGTCAGTCCATTGTACTAGGAAAAACTGGAAAAACAGTATTAATAACCAGGTAACAAATATAAAACATTAACTATATACTGGTTAATATATACTTTGCATTTAGATCTTCCAGCGAGCTGGTATTTAACCCCTAGTGCTCCAGGTTGACCTGCGTAACCCACTGTCTGGTGGTGGTCTAACCTGGCTTTCCGCACTAGCATTTAGGGTACAGCTACTAGCTGGGTTTACAGGCAGGGCAGGCAGCTGTCTGCGGGTCCTTTGGCTTACCGCAGGCATGGCATGCTCATTGTCAGCGGAGGGTTGACTCTCCTGGGCTGCTGGCATGGGTTCTTCTGTCTCCAGGGCTGCTTGTTCCTCTTGTTCTTCCTGCTCTCCTGTAGGTTCCTGCTGGGTTGGCTGAAGGAAGTGTAGGACGGGTACCACTATGGCGTCGTTTATCCGATTCCAGGACCGGGGGAACTCTCCGAGAACGGTGCTGACCATTTCTTCCTTGTCCACTGCGGGCTCAAGGTCAACTTGATCTTCTCCTGCACTCTGTAGTTGCTCGGGGCACCGTTTTAGGTGGTCTCTGGAGACAGTGCTAGTGGTTTCTCCTCCATACTTGGTAATTACACATACCTTCGAGTTGTCGTGGTTGGACGGCAGTACTGTGTACGGGTCTCTCTCCCACTGGTCATCCAGCTTGTGAAGCTTTCTCTTCCACTTCAGGACCTGCTTGCCAGGTTCCAGGGGACCAGCAGGGTCGTGTTGGTTGAAGAGCCTCTCTTGCTTTTCTCTCGCTTGAGCCAGACTCCTCCCCACACTCTCCTGTACCTTCTTGTACTGTAGCCGCCGTTCCGTATCCCAGTCCGCGTCGGGGGAGGTGTCCTCGGGTGTCAGGACTCCCACCTCCAGGTCTATCGGCAGCTTACCTGGTCTTGCTCGCATCAGGTAAGCCGGGGTGCAATTGGTAGCATTCACCGGGATATGGTTGTACAAGTCTACCAGGTCTGGCAGCTTCTCCGGCCACAGGTTGCGTTCTTCCAGGGGCAACGTCTTGAGGAGATCAATGACGATATTATTCATTTTCTCACACAGCCCGTTGGTTTGCTGGTGGTAAGGCGTTGTCCAAATCTTCTTACAGCCGTAGATGTTGCAGAACTCCTGGAAGATTTCTGCCTCGAACGCTGGACCTTGATCTGTCAAGACCTGTTCCGGATACCCATGTGGACGGCAGAAGTGTTGTTGGAAGGCTCTGGCCGCTGTTTGGGCTGTCAGGTCTTTAGCGGGACCCACCACCAGGAACCGGGAGTAGTGGTCCACTATTGTCAGGGCATAGACGTAGCCCGACTGGCTTGGAGCCAATTTCACATGGTCCAGAGCTACCAGCTCAAGAGGCTGCCTGGTGAAAATGGGACTCAAGGATGTCTTCTGCCTGGTACTGTTATGATCTGCTACAAAAACTAAGGAAAGAAAGGAGATCTGTCCCTACAATAGAACTAAGCTAGATCCCTACGGTGTAACGGGGAACCTGATCCTGCGATCAGACCCGCTAAAGTCCTCGGCTAGTCTGTACGAAGACCTATAGATGCAAGGGAGGGATTCCTACAAGAACTAGGGACTGGGATAAAGTTGGACACCTCCTAGCAGAAATTGTAGCAGTAAAAGACAAACACACAACATAGAACATAAAGGTCCGAAGACCTAGCTAAACTGACTGAGAAAGGTACTTAGCACCAAGCTAGCTTAAGAGTAGAAATTACAATGAAGTCCAGCAAGGCCAGGAGGGCAGAGCAGGACTAAATAGGCAAAAAAGGTCATGTGACCAGCAAGATAGAAAAAACCTAACAGGAGAGTTCTAACAGGTACAGTCCTTCTTTCTGAGGTTACATGGGCCGCAGTCCCTGCACCACTTCTCTATGGCCCCTCTCATACCGACCCAGTAGAACCGCTCTCTCAGTAGGAACTCCAGTTTCTTCCACCCGAAGTGTCCCGCTCTGTCATGGTAGGCCTCCAGGACCATTGCTGCATCTCGTCTTGGGACCACTACCTGCCAGGTCAGCTCGTGCGTCCGGTGGTTGACAAGCCTTCTGCACAGCTTACCTTCCTAAAGGAATAGCCTGCTTTTCTCCTTCCATAACTGCTTGGCTTCCTCTGGAGCGTCCGGGCCAGGGCTAGTGTCTGCCTGGGTTAACAGGTCTTTCACCAGGCGAATTGAAGGATCACTATTTTGCGTTTCAGCCCAGCCGTGGTGGGGTAAGGGGTTGAACATGACGGTGGTTAGGTCTCTGTCTCTTACCCGGTGAGGATACTGAGTGGCCCCATACCGGTGGAACGCAGGGAGCTCTACTTCCTCCAGCTCTTCCGAGTCTTCATCCCCTTCGGGTAGGTGGGGCATTCTCTATAGGGCATCTGCATTGGCGTTGGTTCTGCCTGTCCGGTATTTGACTGTGAAGTCATAGTTCGATAGCCGCGCCATCCACCCCTGTTCCAGGGCACCAAGTCTTGCATTGATTGCTCCTAAGGCTTCCTGTAAATTTAGGGCATAATCTCTGATGCTATCTTGAGCTCGCTGCTTACATCCATAGAACCGCATTTTGATTTCTGCTGAGGTACGGGTATCAAAGGTGTCCCGTAGACGGATCAGAACCCCTCTTACAGTCCTTTTCTCCTCAGCTGTCCAAGACTTTACCTCCCGCTGGGCCGCACCAGTTAACTGCCCTATCAGTATGCTTACTTTCTGTTCTTCTGTCAGGGGATAAACTTTGAACAGGCTATACAGCTTTCTTTAAAGTTGCCCAAGGTATGTGACTCGCCGGCATACTGTGGCAGCCAGGCCGCTCCGGGGATATAGGGCATGGAAAACGGCATCACAGATGCAGCGGCTACGCTGGTGGTAGAGGGTACCTCCGTTTCCGACATCTTCCTCCCCCCTAGTTAACCGTGGCCTACCTTCCGGCGATCCTCTTCTGTAGGCCGCGGCTCCCCTCGCGATGCTCTGGGCGAGGACCTTGCGTCACGGGGTGATGACGTCGGCGTCCACAGGATCTCCTTCCGGGACCTTGCGCAGCGTCTCAACGCAGGGCGGGGCTTCAGGTCTTGCGCGGTTTTGATGTCCACGCCCCTCTTCTTCCCACGCGGCGTCCCGAAGATGGCGCCCGATAGCAGGAAACGGCTCCGATTGGCGGGAAATGGCCCCGAATGGCGGGAAACTTCACTCAGGTAAGTATAAAGTCTTTTTCAGGCACGCAATACCCGTTTGTGGTGGGTTGGTCACAATCCTGCCTACTACGCCAAAAAGCTGACTCGCCCCCTGGGCCGTGGGGTACCCGGAACCGGGCCATCTGGTGTACGGTGCTGATGGGGGTAGTAGTGGCAACCCAATCCCGTGGCTCAGGGTGGTCAGACCAAATTGTGGCAGTCTATTTATCAGTGTTTTGAATGTCCGACTACGCCACCCGTGGATTGCGGTCAGGGATAACCGCCGCTGCAAGGCAGACCACTGAGGCTGGTGTTGGTGTGCAGCACAGGGGTAGGATAACTCCCCACGGGAAGAGTGTAGCCTCAGGGCAGGGTAGGTGAATGCTGGGGGTGATAGTGCAGGCCGCAATAGTAAGAGTTCAGAGTCCGCTTCAAACAGTCCAGGGTCTTTATTGTAGGGATTATTAATGACCCAACAGTAGTACTGGTTAGGAATGGGCCTGGGTGTCTAAGAGCATTCGGGCGAGCCCCACTGGTCAGGGTGAGTGTGTAGGCCTACCGTTCTCTCTATGCTCTTTCTGACTATCCCCCTCTTCGTGGTGTAATAGCCCACGTCCCTGAGCTGGCCGTGTACTTCTTGCCTGTATGGCTTGCGACTCGGGCCTTGGGTACCTTTTGCTTTCTCCTCGCTGTACTGGTCCCTCTGTGTGGCGGAGCCTCCAGGCTTCTTAGGCCAAGGGACCTGCAATCCCTTGCGGGTTGGTTCTCTGCTGCTGGGCTTACAACCCTGACAGCCTCGGACCCCAATGTCCGGTTGAGTGATTCTCTCAGCCAGGAGCGGCTCTCGTCGCCTCTGTCCCTGGCTTGCAGTTTCTCCTCTGCCTCACGGACTCCTCAGCTACAGCTGAACTGTCCCTCCTTGTCTGGGACTAGTCTCAGTCCTGAGCTAGGTCATCCAGTTCTCTCTAACACTGCCCCCAGTTCCAGCTTTTATAGGGGCAGCCAGCTCCCCCTACTGGCCTGGGACAGGAGGTGCTGTATGCTAATTGTCCGTAACCAGGGAACCTCCCTCCTGCTCTCAGACACAGCCTTTAATATTTGTGGCATCCAGGCCTAGGGTGACACACCACCATTCTACCACACACAGGACTGGTGCAGCTTGTGATGCATACAGTTCAAGTCACCTGACCGCTGCCGCCTATCACACAATGCAGTGCTCCTGTGTCTGGTAGAATGGTGGCATCATTGATGCTGGCGAAGACCACAGATCAATCTGCGCTGGATCCAGAAGAGTGACAGCAGGCGAGTATGATTTATTTTGTTATTTGTACAGAATCTAAACGCATTAGAACCTTTTGCTCAGACAATCTAACATACATGTATTACTTCTGGTGTGCAGCGCTTTCATTATTTTGAAACCCCTTTACCACCTTGGGTTTTTCCGTTTTTGAGTTTTCGTTCTTTGCTCCAATTCTTCCCAGAGTTGTACTTCTGAACGACACCATTGGTTTTTCCATATCGTGTACTGGAAAAAGGAAAAAAATTCCAAGTGCGGTGAAATTGCAAAAAAAGTTCATTTCCACAATTGTTTTTTTGGGTTTTCTTTTACCATGTTCACTAAATGCTAAAACTGACCAGGCATTATGATTCCCCAGGTCATTACAAGTTCATAGATACTAAACATATATAGGTTCTTTTTTATTGAAGTG
The DNA here is from genome assembly GCF_046119375.1 of Phyllobates terribilis. NCBI lineage: Eukaryota > Metazoa > Chordata > Amphibia > Anura > Dendrobatidae > Phyllobates > Phyllobates terribilis. The sequence continues at coordinate 1,888,492 of NW_027363020.1, read as the reverse complement.
GTGAAAAAAACAACAAAGTTTGTAATAAAAAAAAAAAGGGGCCATTTTCCAAGATCCGTAGCGTCTCCATTTTTCGGGATCTGGGGTCTTGTGAGGGCTTATTTTTTGCATTCTGGGCGGACGTTTTTATTGGTACCATTTTGGGGTGGATATCATGTTTTGATAGCCCGTTATTGCATATTATTGCAATGTTGCGGCAACCAAAAAACTGTAATTCTGGCATTTTGATTTCTTTTACTCGTTATGCCGTTTACCAATTGGATTAATTCTTTTTTTATATTGATAGATCAGGTGATTCTGAAAGCGGCGATACCAAACGTATATATATATATATATATATATATATATATACAGTACAGACCAAAAGTTTGGAGACACCTTCTCATTTAAAGATTTTTCTGTATTTTCTTGAATATGAAAATTGTACATTCACACGGAAGGCATCAAAACTATGAATTAACACATGTGGAATTATATACTTAACAAAAAAGTGTGAAACAACTGAAAATATGTCTTATATTCTAGGTTCTTCAAAGTAGCCACCTTTTGCTTTGATGACTGCTTTGCACACTGTTGGCATTCTCTTGATGAGCTTCAAGAGGTAGTCACCAGAAATGGTCTTCCAACAATCTTGAAGGAGTTCCCAGAGATGCGTAACACTTGTTGGCCCTTTTGCCTTCACTCTGAATTCCAGCTCACCCCAAACCATCTCGATTGGGTTCAGGTCTGGTGACTGTGGAGGCCAAGTCATCTGGCATAGCACCCCATCACTCTCCTTCTTGGTCAAATAGCCCTTACACAGCCTGGAGGTGTATTAGGTCATTGTCCTGTTGAAAAATAAATGATGGTCCAACTAAACGCAAACCGGATGAAATAGCATGCCGCTGCAAGATGCTGTGGTAGTCATGCTGGTTCAGTATGCCCTCAATTTTGAATAAATCCCCAACAGTGTCACCAGCAAAGAACCCCCACACCATCACACCTCCTCCTCCATGCCTCACGGTGGGAACCAGGCATGTAGAGTCCATCCGTTCACCTTTTCTGCGTCGCACAAAGACACGGTGGTTGGAACCAAAGATCTCAAATTTGGACTCATCAGACCAAAGCACAGATTTCCACTGTAGATTCCTTGTGTTCTTTAGCCCAAACAAGTCTCTTCTGCTTGTTGCCTGTCCTTAGCAGTGGTTTCCTAGCAGCTATTTTACCATGAAGGCCTGCTGCACAAAGTCTCCTCTTAACAGTTGTTGAAGAGATGTGTCTGCTGCTAGAACTCTGTGTGGCATTGACCTGGTCTCTAATCTGAGCTGCTGTTGACCTGTGATTTCTGAGGCTGGTGACTCGGATAAACTTATCCTCAGAAGCAGAGGTGACTCATGGTCTTCCTTTCCTGGGGCGGTCTTCATGTGAGCCAGTTTCTTTGTAGCGCTTGATGGTTTTTGCAACTGCACTTGGAGACACTTTCAAAGTTTTCCCAATTTTTCGCACTGACTGACCTTCATTTCTTAAAGTAATGATGGCCACTCGTTTTTCTTTACTTAGCTGCTTTTTTCTTGCCATAATACAAATTCTAACAGTCTATTCAGTAGGACTATCAGCTGTGTATCCACCAGACTTCTGCACAACACAACTGATGGTCCCAACCCCATTTATAAGGCAAGAAATCCCACTTATAAAACCTGACAGGGCACACCTGTGAAGTGAAAATCATTTCTGGTGACTACCTCTTGAAGCTCATCAAGAGAATGACAAGAGTGTGCAAAGCAGTCATCAAAGCAAAAGGTGGCTATTTTGAAGAACCTAGAATATAAGACATATTTTCAGTTGTTTCACACTTTTTTGTTAAGTATATAATTCCACATGTGTTAATTCATAGTTTTGATGCCTTCAGTGTGAATGTACAATTTTCATAGTCATGAAAATACAGAAAAATCTTTAAATGAGAAGGTGTATCCAAACTTTTGGTCTGTACTGTATATATATATATATATATATATATATATATATATATATATATACACACTATATATTTTTTAATGGCTTTATTTTGAATGGGTTGAAAGGGGGTGATTTAAACTTTTTATATATATATTGGAGACTAGAAGCTGCGATCATCTGATCGCCAGTGTTACACATAGCAGGGCTTCCTCCTGGCAATGACAGCCGCAGGGATCTCCTGTAGACCCTCACCAACCCATCAGCAACCAGCGGTCATGTGACACGGGCGGGTCTTTTGACGTGCTCCGAGCGCAATCGTGTTAAATGCTGCTGTCAGAGTTTGACAGCGGCATTTTACATGTTAACAGCTGCGGGTGTACTTATACATCCAAGGTTGTAAAGGGGTTAACAACTGATACCTACGATCCACGGGCTGCATGTATCAGGCACCAGCTGTATGACCAAATATTGAACATGTGAACATGGCCATAGGCAGAGACCTGTCAATCAATGACAGCGGGTGGGAGGGAAGCCGCCAGGGACCCACCTGTCTGACTAGTCTACAGCACAGCTTGGTCTCCGGCTGCTAATAAAGCATGTTTTTCTCTGAAATGCCGCAGTTTTGGAGTCAGAAATTCCTGGCTGGGATCATACAGCCGGTGCTTGATAAATGGAGCCCACAGTTTGGGCAGCATGTGTCAGGTTCACTTTAGGCCTCTTTTACATGTCCGTGTTTCCAGTACGTGTGGTGATAGTTTCCACACGTATTGGAGACACTGACACACGCAGACCCATTCAAATCTATAGTTCTGCGCACGGACAGTGTGTCCGTGGGCAAAACACGCTGACATGTTCATTTTTTTTTCATGCTGCACAGGCCACAAAACGTCCCACAGTGACTTATACTCACCTGTCCGAAGAGTTGGAGAGAATGACTGGCTCCAGCAAACGGGCCCCGGAGCTACGCTGAGCTCACTGAGTGGTGACCTGACACTCACTGAGCTCAGCCCTCAGGGGCAGGTCAGGGGCCGGTGCACTGGAGCGATTCATTCTCCCCGGCGTGAGCGGTCAGATTACAGTAGGGGACACCTTCGGACAGGTGAGTATAAAGATTTTTTTTATTTTATTCTTATTCTTATTTTTACCCCAGGACACAGTGGGTGCAGAATACTACTCTCATCATTGTCTCTTGCCGCGCTGATCACTGCGCCGACACTGGACAAAGATGAAGGCAGCGCTCAGCACCCAACACTTGGGAACATCGCTAACTGATTCCCGGCACCGGTACATGTGCTCCTGATGTGGCAGATGGGCGGCACACGGTTGCCACACAGGTGGAGTCGGAAACGGATATCTCTGGTACTGGCTTTTGCGGTACTGGAAAAATCAGGATGTGTGAAACGAGCCTTAAATATATTTATTCACCTGTATGTACACATGTGGCACTTCAGCCCCACCACAAGGGCCTTTCTTAAAACTTGTAATGGAGCTGAAATGCCGCATATGACCATATGTGAATACATGGATGTACTAAGTACATGTGCATTACATACACATATGTACACAGATACAGAGACATGATGTAAGGTGCCCCAGCGAGGTAGTCATGGGCAAGCTGTGGCCCCCGCTCACTCTAGCACCCTACAGACAATGCGTGTCCTCCCTCTGATTTGCTGCAGTGTATGTGGTGCTCTCCACTTACGTCGGACCATCGGGTCGCGGCTGTCTCCAGGCATTTCTCTTCTGGAACCAGGGCAGCAATAAATTCAGAGGACACAAGGTTGTTAACCATAACTGGGACTTTACTTGGGGAAGAGGAATATGTACAATATTTACAGGCAGATATAATGGATAAGGCCCAACGGGTTGTCATTTCTCTGGCAGGTACTGGAAATAACTTCAACCTTGGTTCCCTCTTTAAGTGAAGCATCTCGTTGGCTCTATTCTCTAACCCTAGATAATCTTTCTCACCATTGGCAGTATATCCGGATCCTATTGCTCCCCACGTCCTAGCCTTGAGTCCTAGCTTCTTCTGCAGCCTGTAGACAGAATGTGCCCCCAGGTCCTCAATACCTGTTGAGTTTCTCCAGCTGACTAAGGGGATTCTTGCATAGGGAGTCTTCGCTCTGGTGATTCTACTGTCTGGAGTATGGGGATCCCATTTGCCCTAGCAGCCACTATACTCATGCCGCCCGTACAGTTCTCTGTCCAAACTCTCTCTGAGTTCTTTCTGGAAACTCACCATAGGTTTCCTAAAGTGCACACCCTCTATGGCCTGTCCTCACACACATTTAACTCTTCACTGTCATACATGTCTGTAATCCTGCTAGCAGACTTGCACTATCAACTGTGCCTGGGACAGTGGCATCTTTTGGCTGGTTACCAATACTACAGCCCACAAGGAATTATATCAGGAACAAGCTTTATACACAATTTATGCTTGATCATGGCACTAAGTTCCCCCTCTACTCTACTGGCTGGATCATCACAGCTAACTCCTTAACTGGACCTAACAGCAGCTCAGAGAGATCTAACTATGGAAACATTCTCTTTTAACTCTTTAGTGCCAAAGGAAGGCTACGTCCTTCCCCACTACTACAATGACACACATAGAAACATATTAGAAAGACACACACATATATGAACACAAATTACACATGCACTTACCCTCTCTGCAGATGATGCATGCTGCCCTGGAAAGCAATGGGACACTCACTTGCCAGCTTCTTCTTCCTGACTTCCTGTATCCTGTACTTCTGTCTTCTCTGTGGTGCAGCTTCCCCTCCTTCTGGGTCCCGACCGCAGAGCTCTCCTGCTGTAATTGCGGGGCAGAAGGCAGGAGGGAGAGAGCGGAGTATTATTATACAGAGCTGGGAGGGGCAGGGAGAGCAGTGGTCATACTGTAAGCAGCCTCTCTCTGTTCTGCTGGAACCAGAGCTGGCGGGCTGAGCCTCCTCTCCTGCTCTAACAGAGCAGTGAGGCGTCCTCTGGGAGCCTCTTTCTCCCAACTCTGGGCCCATCGAATCCTCTGCTGATTCTGACCAAGCCTGAGTGTTTTAAACTGTATCTTCATCCTAATGATGCAGATACTGTTGAAATTCTGATGAGGGGATAGAGAGGTCCGGTGCTGTTACACACTGGGCCACTCTGTCTCACGGGCCCTATAGCAGCTGCGTGGGCTGCCACTATGGACGGTATACCCCTGCCTGCCTGTCTATCAGCCGCACCTGCCTGATTGTATACCAAATGTGCCCGCCTGCCTGTCTGTCTATCAGCCGTTTCCACCTGAACCAGCCTACTTATACTCCAATTTTGACCGTATGTACCGTATGTACCTGCCTGGCCATTTGTCAGGCATGCCAGTCATCATACCAGTGGTGTCGGCCTATCTACCATCCCTGGCCGTACCTGCCTCCTGTCCCCTGGGGGTCAGCTGTCATCTGCTGAGGTCATTCCAGTAGCACCTGGTCCCGCCTCCCTAGTCTCTCCTAGGATCATGGTATCTTCAAGCTGCTGTACATCCGAGGTCCCTTGTCACGCCCCTCCAGGCTCTCCTCGGATCACAGCATAGTGGTTCCACCACCCAGCCTGTTACAAGCAGTTACTTTATTTTGTAATACTCTTGGACAACACCTAAGATGTTTGATTGGCTACAACTAGGAACCTCTCTATCTGACATATTTTTCTATGTTTTCTTTGGGTTCATCATTATAGAGAGGCAAATGTCTTTTGTATACATTGTGTGGACAGCATCATATTTTTGCTTTGTTAGGTTTGTAATGCAAAGTGTATGCAATTGTTTCTCAAGCTTATACAGGTTACAATGTAACACTGTCACTAAATAATTATGGCCACGATTCCTCAAGACTGGCGTTATTCATGCGCTTGTCAATCAGGCACATCTGACAAATAGCATGCGCCTCCTGGCGGCTTGCCATAAATTTTACTCCAATCACTGGAGAAAGATTTCTGGTGTAAAGTAAACCCTATCGTGTCCCCTTTCCCTTCCCTCACCAGAAGGGCAGAGAGAAACTGGCGTGAAAACAGCAAAAGATTTTTCAAGCCTTTTTACCCCAGTGTTCTGGCATTAAAGCTTTGATGAATGGGGGCCTTAGTGTTCTGGACAAAGCTACTATTTTCTAAATTTAATAGTGGAATGATGCAATATAGATATATTAATATAATCATTGACTCTTTGCAGGTAACATTCAGTACGCTGGAAATTTATAACGAACAGGTAACTATAATTATATCTATAGTATGTCTGCTTGGAATAGTTTATGTTATACTCAACAACACAAGACTTAATGCTAGACTTAGAACAGCTCAAAGTGCTCAGCGAGTACAATATAGGACAAGTGCATGATACTCACTGAGCATAACACCAACATAAAGCACGTGGTTGTGCCTGCTGTCAAATTGGGCAGGAGATCACACCTGCCCGGACACTTAAAGTTTGTTGCCCAAAAAAAATTAACCAACTACATGTTGAGTGGCCAGTTTTCACCATAGGCCATGTTGAGTGGAGAGCTTTCTGCTGTCTTCTTAAACCAGTGTTTCTCAACTCCAGTCCTCAGGAACCCCCAACAGATCATGTTTTCAAGATCTCCTTAGTTTTGAACAGGTGAGAGAAGCTGTGGCATTTTTGATGCCTTGATAATAATTCCTTCACCTGTGCAATACTAAAGAGATCCTGAAAACCTGATCTGTTGTGTGTTATATACAGTACAGACTAAAAGTTTGGACACACCTTCTCATTTAAAGATTTTTCTGTATTTTCATGACTATGAAAATTGTACATTCACACTGAAGGCATCAAAACTATGAATTAACACATGTGGAATTATATACTTAACAAAAAAAGTATGAAACAACTGAAAATATGTCTTATATTCTAGGTTCTTCAAAGTAGCCACCTTTTGCTTTGATGACTGCTTTGCACACTCTTGGCGAGTTTCAAGAGGTAGTCACCGGAAAGGGTTTTCACTTCACAGGTGTGCCCTGTCAGGTTTAATAAGTGGGATTTCTTGCCTTATAAATGGGGATAGGACCATCAGTTGTGCTGTGCAGAAGTCTGGTAGATACACAGCTGATAGTCCTACTGAATAGACTGTTAGAATTTGTATTATGGCAAGAAAAAAGCAGCTAAGTAAAGAAAAATGAGTGGCCATCATTACTTTAAGAAATGAAGGTCAGTCAGTGCGAAAAATTGGGAAAACTTTGAAAGTGTCCCCAAGTGCAGTTGCAAAAACCATCAAGCGCTACAAACAAACTGGCTCACATGAGGACCGTCCCAGGAAAGGAAGACCAAGAGTCACCTGTGCTTCTGAGGATAAGTTTATCCGAGTCACCAGCCTCAGAAATCACAGGTTAACAGCAGCTCAGATTAGAGACCAGGTCAATGCCACACAGAGTTCTAGCAGCAGATACATCTCTTCAACAACTGTTAAGAGGAGACTTTGTGCAGCAGGCCTTCATGGTAAAATAGCTGCTAGGAAACCACTGCTAAGGACAGGCAACAAGCAGAAGAGACTTGTTTGGGCTAAAGAACACAAGGAATGGACATTAGACCAGTTAAAATCTGTGTTTTGGTCTGATGAGTCCAAATTTGACATCTTTGGTTCCAACCACCGTGTCTTTGTGCGACGCAGAAAAGGTGAACAGATGGACTTTACATGCCTGGTTCCCACTGTGAAGCATGGAGGAGGAGGTGTGATCGTGTGGGGGTGCTTTGCTGGTGACACTGTTGGGGATTTATTCAAAATTGAAGGTATACTGAACCAGCATGGCTACCACAGCATCTTGCAGCGGCATGCTATTCCATCCGGTTTGCGTTTAGTTGGACCATCATTTATTTTTCAACAGGACAATGACCGCAAACACACCTCCAGGCTGTGTAAGGGCTACAACTTTAATACATGTGAGGAATGTGTAAGAAATAGACATTCCTTACATGTACTAAAGCTGTCAAACAGTCGCAAATCATGCACATGGGAGTGATTCAAACATAACACCGAGCAGCTCTAACTACTCGGTGCTCGGCCCGAGCATACTCGCCGAAAGGGTTAACAGAACATACTCGCTCATCACTACTAGCTACATATCTATCTATCTAGCTAGCTATTTATCTTCATCAGGAGCTTTGCTAGGGTCCTAAAAGATCAGGGGTCCTAACCCCAAAGTGCATGTCTCCTCATATAACCCTCCTACAGCCATTTAAAAGAGGATATATACATTTAAAAGGCCAAAACAATATGGCTACACAATGCCCACTAACACTACACAGCGAATACATAATATTATAATATCACCATAACCACTACATAACAAAACAATCTATACAAACACCAATGATACCATCATACACCTTCTACTACATAATGACTGAAATACATTAAGTTGTTACTAGATTAAAAAAAAAAAAAAAAATTACTAAAATGAGCAATATCACCACCTTACAGTAACCATATAGTGGTAGATACCAGTCCTTCAGAACATGTAAGAGATTACAGTATAGTTACGGATAGTGAATCACTGCTGACGCTGTCTCTCATTGGAGTCGTTCACTTTTCCCATCTTTTCTAACTGGTTCAGACCTCCATGACAACTTCTGCCAGCCACGACTCGTCTGCAGATATTACAACGAAAACACATCTGACATCTCACTTTTCCAGCCCCATCCTCATCTATTCCCAACCTGCACAAACACCTCAATCTGTGTGCACCTGCGGCATGGAATCGTGACCCCAAAATTTAAAAAATTGTGTTAAACTATGATTACACCCCCAAAAAATTAAATAGTGTCCCATAGAAAGTATTAATGCCCCTACTGTGCTACATAGAAAGGTCCTGTATGCTCCTTTGAAGAGTATATTATCCCAAGTGGCCCTTTGAACAACAAATAACCTTGAGTGTCCACTTAAAGTTAACAATTCTCCCCCCCCAAAAAATAGAAATGGAACCTGAGTGCCCCTATCAAAACTAATAATGTCCCATTTATAACAAATAATGTCCTCTGAGTGCCCACACAGCTCTGTATATACAGTATGGTCGTACTACAGCCCCTAATACACAATGTGAAAGTTCCCATAGCCCTTTATTATACATTGAGGACCCCAGAGCTCCCTATTTATAGTAAAATGGCTACATAGCCCCCTATATACAATATTATATCCCCACTGCCCCTTATATATAGTATGAGGCTCTACATGTTCCTATTTATACTCTAATGGTGCCCACAGCTCCGCACAAATAGTATGTCATCTCAACAATCCCCTTTATATACTATGATGGTCCCGACAGCTCTCTATTGATGATATTATGTCCCCCACAGCCATGGGCATACATAGAAATTATGGGGCCCCATAGCAAAATTCCTAATGAGGCCCCCCACCAGAAAAAAAATATTTGTTGAAGCAGGTTTGGACACAGTGCATAAGCTTCGACGTAGAAGGGCATACCTCCCATGTCTTGTGGCACTTACAAAGTAATTTTGCCCCTATTGAAGCGTCTTAATAACACAGGCTAAATGCAAGGGCCCATAGTGGCCTTGTGGATTGCCACCATTAGTGGTAAGCTACTGTTTCATAGAATGATTTTTGCTGGCTTTGATTTGCTGCTATTTGTATTTCTGATGTCTAGTAGTGATGATCGAGCATGTTCGCTACCTCTAGGTGCTCGCCCGAGTATCTCACTGCTCAAGATGCTCGGCGCTCGCCAAGTATTTCCGGGGTTGCTCGACGAGAGCTCGTGTCCCCTCCCTGCATGTTTGGCGCTCTTTACAGAGCCAATGAACATGCAGGGATTGTCTGCCACTCACTGTAATGCCGCAGCCATGTTGGTTGTGGCATTACATTGATTGGATGGCCGCACAGCGTCATCAGGTCTATATCAGACCTGGCGCCGCCATGCTCGTCACAGTCACTCCGGAATCAGACAGTGTAAGGAGAGGTGCTGCTGAGCTAGGGAGAGATTTGCTTGTTTCTAGTTAGTGTAGGTATACCAAACTATATTAGAGACACATATCCATCTCAACAAACAGTCCTTCTCAGGACTAATCCATCTGCAGAGATATCAGGCAGGCAGTGTATATAGGCAGGCAGGCAGTGTATATAGCAGACTGCAGTGCATATAGCACAAGAGGATCCATTCTAGTTTTGTCTGCCGCTACTGCTGTTAGATATTTCTAGAAATAGTCCCAGGTCTCAGGGGCCAGGAATAATTTTCTTTAGGATCTTAATCAGGCCCGGCTCCAGGTTTTTGTGGGCCCTGGGCGAAAGAGTCTCAGTGGGCCCATTTAACACATACCACGATTCATGATGCACAGATACTGCAGAGAAATATATACAGTACAGGGCAAAAGTTTGGACACACCTTCTCATTTAAAGATTTTTCTGTATTTTCATGACTTTGAAAATTGTACATTCACACTGAAGGCATCAAAACTATGAATTAACACATGTGGAATTATATACTTAACAAAAAAGTGTGAAACAACTGAAAATATGTGTTATATTCTAGGTTCTTCAAAGTAGCCACCTTTTGCTTTGATGACTGCTTTGCACACTCTTGGCATTCTCTTGATGAGCTTCAAGAGGTAGTCACCGGAAATGGTTTTCACTTCACAGGTGTGCCCTGTCAGGTTTAATAAGTGGGATTTCTTGCCTTATTAATGGGGTTGGGACTAGTGTTGAGCCACCCCCGTAGTGTTCGAGTTCGGTTCGGTTCGTCGAACACCCTTGTGTTCGCCGAACTGTTCGTCGAACTGTTCGTCGAACACCTTCGAACACCGTTAAAACCAATGGCAGGAAAACAAAAACACATAGAAACACATAGAAAACACCTTCAAAGGTGTCCAAAAGCTGACAAACTGCTCAGAAGACATAACTAACACATGGAAAAGTGACAAGTACATATAGTCATGCGAAAAGGAAAGAGGTGGAGGAGTAAAAGGAGGGGGAGACACAGATATAGGCATGTCATGCCCTTCTAAAATCCAAAAAGTGAGAAGCCGACACGGCCAGTCCGCTCCTGCCCGTGCCACCTCCGTGTCGCCGGGTTTGTGCCAGAGCCGCGGTGGACCCTGACGGCCAGCCCCCCTCTCCCAATACTGGTGCCTGTCCGCTGGTGGGTCAAGCGAGCCCCCCTGTGCTGGAGGCAGCTCTAAGCTTTTTAATTTAAATTGTCTCTCTAATTTGAATGAATACACTTTAAATCCTTTCACAAGGATCTATTGGAGGGCAAGTCTCATGCCAGCAGCTGCGTAATTCCAGCTCCAGTAGCGTCCACTAAAGCTGCTGCAGTTAAAAAGCTTTTATAAGGATCGAGCTGGGATAATCCGCTGACAAGCAGACACTGCTACTAGGCACAAAGTATTTCCTGGGCTAGATGCAGTTAAAAATTTGTAATTAGGTACTCTCGTTGGATGCTGAGAAAGCATTCCATAGAGTCTCCTGGCACGCCATATATTATTCTCTTAAAAAGCTTGGGGTAGGGGTCTAGGGGACCCTTTTATAGCCAAAATCACGGCCCTGTATCGCAATACGTCACCTAGGCTGAAGATAAATGGAACTGTAGCACCCTGACGGCTCGGTTGCTACAGAGGTATTGCACCTCACCCAGAGGTGTGATATCTCACTCTCAGGTAAGGATGGAGTGTGGATCAGGACCCCGACACCTGCATGCATTACACCACATTGCCGTGGGGCAAGGTGACCAATATGCCCCTGAGATGGGTACGACAGTCCCTGTCCCTGGCTGGAGTGGGGGGAGGGAACACTGAGGAAGGGGAACCCTGTAGTGCAGGAGCAGGGAGGAAGCAGTTCCTGGGTGCATTGAGACGGGAGTATAAAAGGTGGGCACCATCTTAGTTCAGTGCAGAGAAGTCTGAGCAGAAGTGACAGGGAGCAGGGGCTCTGCATGAGCTCTGCTCCGGAGGCGGGCTTAGTAACAGAGGCCCAGGCCTGGAAGAGGGAGAAGGAAGGAAGAGGAGCGGAGAAGGCTCCAGGAATGAGGAACGAAGGGATCCCAGGGGTGCAGACGGGCGAGTCGCCACCGCACACCCGAATCCACCTGCGTGGAGGGGTCAGGCCAAAGGGGGAGACCGGTCCCCGAAACTAGTGGAGGCGGGAAACGACCCTCAGCTAGAAACCGGAGGCTGTGACATTTTATGTGGCGCAGCCCCTCGCTACACCCACTAGGGAGGCACCACATAGGGTGAGGGAAACTGGCGCCAAGTTTACCAAGAGGAGGCCCGAGGCAGCCGGACAGAAGGGTTGGTAAGAAAGGCCAGACAAAGGACACACAAAGGGGGTCATGTGAAGCGCTCCAAAGTTATCTGGGAGTTGTCTGAGCCCCTCACCTGGTGAGCACAGTACGACGTGGACAGCCGTTACCTGCAGAAGTGGTCTGGATAATAAGAACTGTGAGTAAAGGCCCTGGACTGCATAACTGACTCCGTGTCGTTACTGCTGCTGCCCTGCACCATCACCCCCATCCTCCACATACACTGCCCTGAGACTATACTCCTCCCGTGGGGAGTTATACTACGCTCTGCTGCACCCACAACACCAGCCTCAGCGGTCTGCCCTGCAGCGGCGGTTCACTCTGACCGCAATCTACGGGTGGCATAGTCGGACATTTAAACATCAAAACCACATAAATAGTTCCGCCACTGGTTTGACCACCCTGAGCCACGGAACCGGGTCGCCGCCACGGAGACTACAACCACCAGCATCCACCAAAAAGGGTCCGGCTCCGGGTGTCCCAAGGCCCAGGGGGCACGTCAGAACATTTTCATCACCTTTAATAATCACCAATGGGACAAGGCAGGGATGTCCTCTGTCCCCTCTCTTATACATCCTAGTGACGGAACACCTGCTCTCATCAATTCGCCATCACCCCAATATTAGGTGGATTGAGGTGGGAGGCACCGAGTACAAGTGCTCTGCATTTGCTGATGATGTCCTAGTATATATCACTCAATCACATATATCCATCCCTGCTGTTATGGCTGAAATAGATCACTTTGTTACATGGTCAAATTTTAAAATCAATGCAGCGAAGTCTGAGGCCCTCGATGTCTCCCTCCCCAAATCCATACAGGATTCCATCCAGTCCAACTTTCCCTTTGCCTGGCCCTCACAGGGTATCAAATACTTAGGAATTCCTATTCATAGAGACCTCTCCCGTCTATGTTTTCTTAATTTTGGGCCCTTTATTGAACAACTCCATACAGACCACGGTTGGCAAGTGAGAACTGTAAGATTCACTACGTGAACCACTGGTGTTTTGTGGAAAAGCACATGTACACTGTGTTCCAAATTATTATGCAAAAAGTGTTTCGGAGTGATAAGGGAAGAATTTGTTTGTTTGTCAGTTAAACTCATTGATGGTGATGTGTGTCAGGGCTCTTTATATCACTGTAAGCAATTGCAGACACCTGTGCTAATTAGTTTGGCAGGTGTGTCCAATGAAAGACAAGACTACTTAAGAAGGCTGTCCCTCATTATTAAGCAGCCTAGATTTTCTGCCAAAATGGGAAAGAAAAAGGATGTGTCGGCTGCTGAGAAGCAACAAATTGTGGAGTGTTTAGGTCAAGGCATGACTACAATCAACATTGTGCGATGATCAGGATGAAGTGTCTTGGCAATCAAGAAGTATGTAGCTGATTCACAGTACACACGTGTGCGTGCTGATAAGGGAAATTGAGGACTCTTTCCTACAGGTAATTACGTCAGGTTAAAAGAGCAGCGGCAAAAAAGCCTTGTCATAGCAGCAGACAAGCTTTTGAAGCTGCTGGTGCCTCCAACGTCCCCCGAACAAAAAGATGCAGGGTCCTTCAGAGGTTTGCAGCTGTGCGTAAGCCATCCTGTCGACCTCCTCTATCCACTGCACACAAGCAGAAACGGCTCCAGTGGGCCAAACAATACATGAAGACTGACTTCAAAACTGTTTTGTTCACGGATGAGTGCCGTGCAACACTCGATGGTCCAGATGGATGGAGTGGAGGATGGCTGGTTGATGGACACCCCACGCAAACACGGCTACAGCGCCAACAAGGAGGAGGTGGAGTAATGTTTTGGGCTGGAATCATGGGGAGAGAGATTGTCGGCCCCTTTAGGATCCCTGAAGGGGTAAAGATGAACTCCATAATGTATGTGGAGTTTCTCAAACAGCACTTCCTGCCATGGTTCAAGAAGAAGAACCGTGTATTCCACAGCAAGATCATTTTCATGCATGATAATGCACCGTCTCATGCTGCACATAACACATCTGCATCTCTGGCTGATATGGGCATAAAAGGGGACAAACTTATGGTGTGACCCCCATGCTCCCCTGACCTCAACCCCATTCAGAACCTCTGGAGCATCATCAAAAGGAGTGTCTATGATGGCGGGAGGCAGTTCACATCTAAGCAACAGCTCTGGGAGGGTATTCTGTCCTCATGCAAAACAATTGAAGCAGAAACCATCCAAAACCTGACAAATTCAATGGACGACAGAGTTCAGAAGCTCCTTTCGAACAAGGGGTCCTATGTGCAAATGTAACATCACCTAGATTAAAGTTTTGAGTTGAAAACTGTTTGATTTCAGTTTCTAATAACCTGCTAATGCTTATAATTTCAAAAATGACCATTTTTTTGTTCTTTATTAAAATGAAAAGGTTGATCGAAGAGTGTGGGGGATCAAAGAGTGTGGCAACCCAGTAGTCAGGATTACTTCGAATTCTGACAATCTGAGGGTCATGTTGCAGGTAGTGCAGCAAGAAGGCACTCATGTGTCTTGCGCATCTAGGAGCCCCAAAATTATTTTCCGGGCTAGATGCAGCTAAAAATTATTATTAATTTTAAATCTGGTGGAGCTTAGTATAGATGGCCTAATAGAATCATTACTGCACACTGCTACAAAGCCCAAATTATTTTCCAGCCAAGATACAGATAAACATGATTAGTAATTTTAAATCTGGTGGAGCTTAGTATAGATGGCCTAATAGAATCATTACTGCACACTGCTATAAAGCCCAAATTATTTTCCAGCCAAGATACAGATAAACATGATTAGTAATTTTAAATCTAGTGGAGCTTAGTATTGATGGCCTAATAGAATCAGTACTGCACACTGCTACAAAGCCCAAATAATTTTCCAGCCAAGATACAGATAAACATGATTAGTAATTTGAAAGCTTAAAACGGTTGGTGAGGTGATTTTAACCAATCATCAAGCTTTTACTCTCCCCAGGATGACACAGGGGTAGAAAAGTCATTTCGGATCCATGATTTGTTCATCTTTATGAACGTGAGTCTGTCTACATTATCAGTGGAGAACCGCGTGCGCTTATCTGTCAGCAAACCACCAGCAGCGCTGAACACACGTTCAGACAGAACGCTGGCTGCGGGGCATGACAAGATCTCCAAGGCGTAAGTGGCGAGCTCTGGCCATTTATCCCGATTGGAAGCCCAAAAAGAGCAAGGGTCCAGTGACACAGTCATGGCTTCAATGTTTACTTGGAGATACTCCTGTACCATCGTCTCTAGGCGTTGACTATGTGTCAGACTTCTTGTCTCCTGTGGCCTTGCAAAGGATGGGCTAAAAAAGTGGTGAAATGATTCTGCAAAATTGATGTTACCAGCAGATACTGTGTTTCTGTTACGGTTTGAGTGCTGAACACTCGACGGTCCCACGGTTGGCAAGTTGGAACTGTGAGATTCACTACGTGCTCCACTGGTGTTTTGTGGAAAAGCACATGTAAGATTCTGCAACAGTCTCTGCTGATACTCCTGCATGCGTGCATCCCTTTCTATGGCAGGAATAATTCCTGCAAATTTACTTTTGTACCGGGGATCTAACAGTGTGGCAACCCAGTAGTCAGGATTATTTCTAATTCTCACAATTCGAGGGTCATGTTGCAGGTAGTGCAGCAAGAAGGCACTCATGTGTCTTGCGCATCCAGGAGCACCAAGTCCCTGTTGTGTTGGTGGCGAGGTAACAATCATGCTTCCTTCCTCTGCCCTCTCCCCCCAACCTCGCACAACAGAAATGTGATCAAGGTCTCCCTCATCTGCTGAGTCTTCCATCAGTTCGTCCTCCACTTCTTCCTGGGCTCCTGCACCTTCCTCACTAGTTTGGCTGCTACCATGCGCCCTGGTAAAACCATCTCCCCCACCCTCACATGCCTGCCGCCTTGGTGCTGCCGACCGTCTGGACCTTGCAGATGTTAGCCCTTCCGCATACAACTCCTCCTCCTCTACTTCCTCCACCTCCTCTTGTGCCACCACCTGACTCAGAATTCTGTTTAACATGTGCTCCAGCATGTAAATCACCGGAATAGTCATGCTGATAATGGCATCGTCAGCACTAAACATCTTCGTCGCCATTTCAAAACTGTGCAGAAGGGTGCATAGGTCCCTGATCTGAGACCACTCCTCCACCGTGATTTTCCCCACCTCTGGATCTCGTTGGCCCAGGCTATATGTCAGAACATATTGCACCAGGGTTTGTCGGTGCTGCCACAGTCGCTGCAACATGTGCAGAGTTGAATTCCACTGGGTAGGCACATCGCATTTTAGCCGGTGAAGTGGCAGGCCCAACGACTTCTGTAGAGATGTAAGTCGCTGAGTTGCGGGATGCGAACGGCGGAAGTGAGCACACAGCGACCGTGCCCTCTGAAAAAGGCCAATTAGTCCGGGATAGTGGGCTAAAAATTGCGGGACAACCAGGTTCAACACGTGAGCCATACAAGGCACGTGTGTGACATTGCCCCGGCGAAGGGCCGCACCCAGGTTTGCAGCATTGTCGCACACGGCCTTCCCTGGTTTCAGGTCCAGTGGAGACAACCATTCATGAAATTGGTTCTCCAGAGCTGACCACAACTCCTCAGCTGTGTGACTCACATTTCCCAGACATTTCAAAGTAAAAGCAGCCTGATGACGTTGAGCCCTACTGCCAGCATAGTAAGGAGGTGTTCAGGATCCCTTCTGCGCAGTTAGAAAGCTTGTGGCATGACCAGACAGGCTTTGGGTGCAGGTGGAGGACCGAGAGGAGGTTGAGGAGGCAGAAGCAGTGGAGAAACTTTGAGATAAAGAGGATTGACGCACAACTCGTGGGGACGGCAAGACTTGGACAGCATCCCCTTGTCCTGCTGTCACCATAGTTACCTAGTGTCCAGTCAGCGACATGTAACGCCCCTGTCCATGCCTTCTCGTCCAGGTGTCTGTGGTGAAATGCACCCTGTCACACCCAGAGTTTCTCAAAGAAGCGGTGATGTTGTGTGCGACATGCTGGTGGAGCGCAGGCACACCTTTCTTTGAGAAGTAGTGCCGACTGGGCATCTGGTACTTTGGCACTGCGACAGACATAAGGTCTCGAAAATCCTCTGTGTCCACCAGGCGGAAAGGCAGCATTTCTGTAGCCAAGAGCTTGCAGATGGTGAAATTCAACCTCTTAGCTTTCTCATGGCTAGGAGGAAATGGTCTTTTACTTGTCCTCATCTGAGGGACTGAGGGCTGACTATTGTGCTTAGACGGGGTTGATAAGGGTGTCCCCGGCAAACTGCCGGTCTGTGAGGAAGATGCAGGCGGACCTGTTAGGTTGCCTTGATCCAAAGGTTGTGCTATCGATGTCAGACAGCGCTCAACACCAGCTTGTGTTACCACCTCCAAAGAAAATGATGACCTGCCAATCACGCTGGCTGTTGCGAGTAAAGAGGTGGCAGGTCTGCGTCCCAAAACAGGTGTGACTGCTGTCCCCCCAGTCACAGAGGATGAAGAGGCCGCGGATGCACAAGATGTGGCAGACAGTGGTTGGCTCGGCCGGCTAGGCCGCATTGTAGCACAGTGAGCTTCCCACTGCAACTTATGCTTCATGTCCATGTGCCGGTTCATGCATGAAGTACTCAAACTATGTATTTTTTGGCCTCTACTTAGCATTTGCTGACAAATGTTACAGATAACACTAGTTGGGTCATCTTTATCGATCTGAAAAAATGCCCAGGCTATGCAAGTGTGTCACCCTGGCCTGGATGCCACAAGTGTAATTAAAGCTGTGTCTGAGAGCAAGGGGGAGGTTCTCTAGTCAGGGGAACATTAGCATGCAATGCCTCCTGTCTCAGGCCAGTAGGGGGAGCTGGCTGCCCATATAAAAGCTGGTACTGGGGGCAGGGTTAGAGAGAACTGGATGGCCTGTCTCAGCATTGAGACTTGTTCCAGAGCAGAACAGGGACAGACAGTTGCACTGCACCTAAGAGGAAGTGTGGCAGGAGGAGAGCCACAAGCCAGAGACAAGAGGCGAAGAGAGCCTGTCTTGGCAGAAAGAGGACTTAATTTACCAGACTTTGGTGTCTGAGGCTGAGAGGATTCTACATCCTCCAGCAGATAACCAGTCCGCAAGGGACTGTATATTCCTTGGCCTAAGAAGCCTGGAGGCCCTGCCACAACCGAAGGGACCAGTAAAGCCGTACCAGGCTGGGAGCAGAAAGGAACCCACGTCGCAGGCCATACAGGCGAGAATACATGGAAAGCTCGGAAACGTGGGCTTTTACCCTATAACGAGGAGATAGCCAGAAGGAGCGCAGAAAGCACGGTAGGCCTACACCCTCACCCTGACCAGGGCCAATTTCCCCGTTGCTCTCAGACATCCAGGTCCCCTCCTAGCTGGGACTGTTTATGGGTCAGTTTACCTGTTTCAGTAAAGACCCTGGACTGCAACCTATTGTCTGTGTGCTCCTTCGCGCCTCCAGCACTACCGGTACTGGGACTCTCACCACCATCACTCCCACCATCCACTACACTGCTCTGGGGCCGCACTCTTCCCGTGGGGAGTCACACCATCCCAGCTGCACATATCATCAGCCCCAGCGGTCTGCCTTGCAGCGGCGGTTCCTAATGACAGCAAATCCACGGGTGGCGTAGTCGGACATAATCAACAACACGTAACGGACTACCACTGGCCTGACCACTCTGAGCCATGGAACCGGGTTGCCACTACTACTCCCATCGTTCCCCCTATTGCCCGGATCGGAGTGCCCCACGGCCCAGGGGGCGAGTCAGCTTTGGCGTAGTCGGCAGGATTTCGTGCCCGCAACTACCGGGTACTGCGTGCCTGAAAAAGACTTTTGTAACTTACCTGTGGCGAAGTTTCCCGCCGTCCGGAGCCGTTTCCCGCCATCGGACGCCATCTTTGACCGTTTCCCGCCGTCTTCTGCCGTCTTCCCGCCATCCGCGGCTGCTTCCCGCCATCGGACGCCATCTTCAGGACGCCGCGCGGGAAGAAGAGGGGCGTGGATGTCAAAACCGCGCGAGATGCGAAGCTCCGCCCCACGCACCAACGCTGCGCAAGGTCCTGGAAGGGAGAGACAGCGACGCTGACGTCATCAGGACGCGACGCCAGGTCCTCGTCCATAGCAGCAGCAGCGGAGCCGCGGCCTACAGAAGAGGATCGTCGGAAGGTAGGCCACGCTTAACTAGGGGGGAGGAAGATGTCGGACACAGAGGCGCCCACTACCACCAACACAGCTGCAGCAGCGGTGATGCCCTTTTCCCTGCCCTACATCCCTGGAGCGGCCTGGCTGCCCAAATACTCAGGGGAGCCCCATGCCCTAACTGACTTCAGTTTGTTCCACGTTTACCCCCTGACAGAGGAACAGAAGGTCAGCATATTGACAGGGCAGTTAACTGGCGCAGCCCAAAGGGAGGTAAAAT
Source organism: Phyllobates terribilis (assembly GCF_046119375.1). Lineage (NCBI taxonomy): Eukaryota > Metazoa > Chordata > Amphibia > Anura > Dendrobatidae > Phyllobates > Phyllobates terribilis. The sequence goes on along the minus strand of NW_027363020.1, from coordinate 1,868,862 downwards.
CATGGCCCACTGAGGAGAAAAGGACTGTGAAGGTTATTCTGGCCCGGCTGCGGGGTACCTTTGACACACGTACCTCCACTGAGATTAAAATGAGGTTCTATGGATGTAAGCAGCGGGCACAGGACAGCATCAGAGACTATGCCCTAAATCTGCAGGAAGCCTTGAGGGCTATTCAACAAACTGACCCTGGCAGTGTGCAGGAAACGGATAAGCTGCTAACAGAACAATTCATAGAAGGTCTGCTGTCTAGCGCCCACAGGGCCCAACTGCGCCTCATGTTCTTTCAGAACCCCGACCTGACCTTTGCCCAATTTAAGGACAGGGCCATAAGGGTGCTCCGTGAATTTGCAACCAGTGGCGCTATAAACCCCCGGCGCCCTGCTCTCACCTACCACCTGGAGGCAGCGCCCTCCTCTATGGACCCCGTGGGGGCTGATGCACAGGCCCTGAACCAAGCCCCGTCGAAAGACCTGCACCACCAAGTCCATGAGCTGACCAGGAGCGTCGCGGCGTTGACCAGGACCGTCCAGGCGTTGCAAGTGGACCCGTCAAGACCCATCGAGCTGGCTTCAAGTTCGGAGGATGTCCCGTGGCGTCGACAGAGGAGGATCCCGTCGTTCCGAGGGAGGCCCACAGACCGCTACGCAGAGGATGGACATCCCATTTGCCGTCGATACAACCAGCCGGACACATTTCCAGGTACTGTAATTTAAACGGGTCCAACCTGGGGCAGAGGGCCAACCCCCAGGCATAAGATCACCAGGCCCTTACAATTGGCGTAATAAGTACGTTGGGGGGCGCCCGGTTTTACCCGTGGTGCTGGACGGTATCCCCATGAGCGCCTTGCTGGATACTGGGTCGCAAGTAACCACTATCCCTTATGTACTTTTTAAGCAGTATTGGACTGATGCTGATATCACACGGTATCCAGACAATAACTTGAGCATCATCGCCAGTAATGGCTTACCCGTGCCGCAGATGGGGTTCAAGGAGATGACCATTAAAATTGGTAAAGTTGAACTGCCGGCACAGGGGGTGATTATTGTGGACATTGACCGTCGTGAAAGTCACCCTAAAATAACTGTGGGTACTAACGTAATTGAAAATTGTCTTTCAGAGGTAATTGTAATTCTACAACAGGTGGCGGTGAATGCTAGTTCCAGCCAACAGAGAGTCCTGAACAAGGAGATAAAAGCCCTGATGAGACGGCAGCAGGTAGAACTGTCTGGTGGTGAGATCGGTAGCGCAAGACTGAGTGACCCATTCCCCATTTCCATGCCTCCCAAAAGTGAAATGATGATCTGGTGTCGGACTGCAATCGGGTTGAGAGGTAGAGACTACCAAGCCATGGTAGAACCCGTGTACTCAGACAGCAGGCCCACCATTTTGACAGCCCGGGGGGTGGTTGATGTCCGTCATGGGAGGGTGCCCGTCCGCATCCTCAACATTGGGGAGAGGGAAGTACACTTACCCAGGTACGCTACACTCGCCAAACTGTTTGTTGTCGAACACAAAGCTATCAGGGCCGTGGTACCCTTGCCTCCATCTCCTCAGGCGGAGGGTAATGGCTCCCAGAAACAAAAGGAGGACTGGTGCCAGAAACTCCATGTGGGTGCTGACTCCACTCCCCTGCACCAAAAATAAGGAGTCTACCGGGTGGTACAGGAGTACGAGAGAGTCTTTAGTAAGCACCCGCTAGACTTCGGCAGAGTAAAAGGGATAGAACACCACATCCCCACAGGGAGCCACCCACCGATAAAAGAAAGACACAGACCTGTACCCCCTGCACATTATCAGAACGCAAAGGGCATGCTAAGAGAGATGAAAGAAGCTGGGGTCATTAGAGACAGCTGTAGCCCCTGGGCAGCCCCCTTGGTTCTGGTCAAAAAGAAAGACGGCACCATGAGAATGTGCGTAGACTATAGACAAATCAACCGTATCACCCACAAAGACACATATCCGCTGCCTAGAATAGAGGAGTCTTTAGCCGCACTAAAATCAGCTAACTTCTTTTCTACTTTGGACCTTACTAGCGGGTACTGGCAGGTTCCTGTGGCAGAGGCTGACAAGGAGAAGACCGCCTTCACCACCCCGATGGGACTGAGTGAGTTCAACTGTATGCCTTTCGGGCTCTGCAACGCAACAGGGACCTTCCAGCGGCTGATGGAATGCTGTCTAGGGCACCGAAACTTCGAGACGGTCCTCCTTTACCTGGACGACGTGATCGTCTATTCGAAGACCTACGAGGACCATCTCAAACACCTGGCTGAGGTGTTCGAAGCCCTGGCAGGCTATGGCCTGAAGGTGAAACCATCGAAGTGTCACCTGCTGAAACCAAAGGTCCAGTACCTAGGGCACGTGGTAAGCGCGGAAGGAGTAGCCCCCGACCCTGACAAGGTCACGGCAATCAAGAGCTGGCCAAGCCCCTTGAACATCAAAGAGGTGAGACAGTTTCTCGGGTTGGTAGGCTACTACCGAAGATTCATCCCCGGGTTTACCAAGATGGCAGCTCCAATGCAGGACCTCCTGATCGGACAGTCTAAGTCCAGAAGTCAAAAGCCACCCTTCAAATGGGATAAACCGGAAGAGGAGTCCTTCCGCCAGTTGAAGATGGCCCTCACGGGGGATGAGATCCTGGCCTACCCTGATTATGGCCAGCCTTTTATTCTCCACACGGACGCCAGTAATGTGGGACTGGGAGCCGTACTGTCCCAAAACCAACAGGGCAGAGAAAGGGTGATCGCGTACGCCAGCCGGAAGCTGAGACCCACCGAGAGGAACCCGGAGAATTACAGCTCCTTCAAGCTAGAATTCTTGGCGGTGGTGTGGGCCGTGACGGAATGCTTCAAGCATTACCTGGCCTCCGCAAAGTTCACCGTGTACACGGATAACAACCCGTTGACACACCTGGACAATGCAAGACTGGGTGCCCTGGAACAGCGGTGGATGGCCCGTCTCTCCAACTATGACTTCGTGATCAAGTACCGGGCAGGCAAAACCAATGCCAACGCGGACGCCCTATCAAGGATGCCTCGCTTACCTGAAGGTGACGAAGACCCAGAAGAGCTGGAGGAGGTAGAACTCCCCGCGTTTCACCGGTATGGAGCCGCTCAATACTCTCACCGCGTGAAGGAGGAGGATCTAACAACCGTGATGATCAATCCCCTACCTCACCACAGCTGGACCGAGACCCAAGATAGTGACCCTGCAATCCGCCTGGTGAAAGATCTGCTGACCCGGGAAGATGCCCGCTTAGATCCAGATGCCCCAGAGGAAGCCAAGCAGCTATGGAAAGAGAAGAGCAAGCTGTTCCTCTACGAAGGCAAGTTGTGCAGAAGGATTGTCAACCACCGGACGCACGAGCTGACCTGGCAAGTCGTGGTCCCAAGGCGAGATGCAGCTATGGTCCTGGGGGCTTACCATGACAGAGCGGGACACTTCGGTTGGAAGAAACTGGAGTTCCTACTAAGAGGAAGGTTCTTTTGGGTCGGCATGAGAGGAGCTGTAGAAAAATGGTGCAGAGACTGTGGCCCTTGTCACCTGAGGAGGAAGGACCGCACCAGCCAGAAGACACCCTTGAGGCCCATCGTCACCACGCAGCCTCTTGAGCTGGTAGCTCCGGACCACGTCAAATTGGCTCCAAGCCGGTCTGGATACATCTATGCCCTGACAATCGTGGACCACTATTCCCGTTTTCTAGTGGTGGTCCCGGTAAAGGACTTGACAGCCCAAACAGCGGCCAGAGCCTTCCAGCAATACTTCTGCCGTCCACACGGGTATCCAGAACAGGTCCTGACAGACCAGGGTCCAGCGTTCGAGGCTGAAATCTTCCAGGAGTTCTGCAACCTCTATGGCTGTAAGAAGATTCGTACAACGCCTTACCACCCCCAAACCAACGGGATGTGTGAGAAGATGTACAATATAGTCATTGATCTCCTGAAGACGTTGCCCCTGGAGGAACGCAGCCTGTGGCCAGAAAAACTGCCGGACCTGATAGACCTATACAACAATATCCCGGTGAATGCTACAAACTGCACCCCAGCTTACCTAATGCGAGCTAGACCAGGTAAGCTGCCCGTAGACCTGGAGATAGGAGTCCTAATACCTGAGGACACCTCCCCGGATGCGGACTGGGATACGGAAAGGCAACTGCAGTACAAGAAGGTACAGGAGAGTGTGGAGAAGAGCCTGGCCCAGGTGAGAGAGAGGCAAGAAAAACTCTTCAATCAACACGCCCCTGCTGGTCCCCTAGAACCTGGTGAGCAAGTCCTAAAGCGAAAAAGAAGGCTACATAAGTTGGACGACCAGTGGGAACGGGAACCCTACACCATACTGCAGTCTGACCACGACAATCCGAAGGTGTGCGTGATCACCAAGGACGGAGGAGAAACCACTAGCACCGTCTCCAGAGACCACCTCAAAAGGTGCCCCGAGCAACTCCGCAGTGCAGAAGAGGATCAGAGTGACCTTGAACCCGCAGAGGACAAGGAAGAAATGATCAGCACCGTTCTCGGAGAGTTCCCTCAGTCCTGGACTCGTATAAATGATGCCATAGTGGTACCCGTCCTGCATTTCCTGCAACCGGCACAGCAACAACCAACACCAGAGCCGGAAGGTGAAGAGGAGCAAGCAGTTCCAGAGGCAGAAGAGCCTGTACCAGCAGCCCAGGAGAGTCAACCCTCTGCTGACAGTGAGCCTGCCGAGCCTGCGGTAAGCCAAAGGACCCGCAGACAGCTGCCTGCCCTACCTGTACACCCAGCTGTTAGCTGTACCCCTAACGCTAGTGGGGAAAGCCAGGTTGGTCCACCACCAGACAGTGGGCTACGTAGGTCAACCAGGAGCACAAGGGCAGATACCCGCTCGCTGGAAAATATAGAGTGTACTAAACGTGTAAATGACCCTGTTGCCAAATGTTGAAATGTTTGCCAAGTTACCTGCGTGATTATTAATAGTGTGTTTCAGTTTCTTGCAGCTACCGTAAGGACTCAAAGGTTATGGACTTTTTATAACCGGGACCTTGTATGGACTGCGTTCGGAGCCTGACCCAGGAATGAACTAAGACTGTAAAGGACTTGGGGTAGGACAGACCCCCACCTGGTTAAGGCTCCCCGTTGGGTTGGTGATATGGACACCTGGTCACAGGCCACACTGTGACCTTAAGAACTCAATTTGTGCGTCGTCTGTCTATTAATGTTTTATTGTTATGCATATTGTCTTTGTTTATTGTTTAGTCCCGGAGTACTAAATTTCACTAGGGGGGAATGTGTCACCCTGGCCTGGATGCCACAAGTGTAATTAAAGCTGTGTCTGAGAGCAAGGGGGAGGTTCTCTAGTCAGGGGAACATTAGCATGCAATGCCTCCTGTCTCAGGCCAGTAGGGGGAGCTGGCTGCCCCTATAAAAGCTGGTACTGGGGGCAGGGTTAGAGAGAACTGGATGGCCTGTCTCAGCATTGAGACTTGTCCCAGAGCAGAACAGGGACAGACAGTTGCACTGCACCTAAGAGGAAGTGTGGCAGGAGGAGAGCCACAAGCCAGAGACAAGAGGCGAAGAGAGCCTGTCTTGGCAGAAAGAGGACTTAATTTACCAGACTTTGGTGTCTGAGACTGAGAGGATTCTACATCCTCCAGCAGATAACCAGTCCGCAAGGGACTGTATATTCCTTGGCCTAAGTAGCCTGGAGGCCCTACCACAACCGAAGGGACCAGTAAAGCCGTACCAGGCTGGGAGCAGAAAGGAACCCACGTCGCAGGCCATACAGGCGAGAATAAATGGAAAGCTCGGAAACGTGGGCTGTTACCCTATAACGAGGAGATAGCCAGAAGGAGCGCAGAAAGCACGGTAGGCCTACACCCTCACCCTGACCAGGGCCAATTTCCCCATTGCTCTCAGACATCCAGGTCCCCTCCTAGCTGGGACTGTTTATGGGTCAGTTTACCTGTTTCAGTAAAGACCCTGGACTGCAACCTATTGTCTGTGTGCTCCTTCGCGCCTCCAGCACTACCGGTACTGGGACTCTCACCACCATCACTCCCACCATCCACTACACTGCCCTGGGGCCGCACTCTTCCCGTGGAGAGTCACACCATCCCAGCTGCACATATCATCAGCCCCAGCGGTCTGCCTTGCAGCGGCGGTTCCTAATGACCGCAAATCCACGGGTGGCGTAGTCGGACATAATCAACAACACGTAACGGACTACCACTGGCCTGACCACCCTGAGCCACGGAACCGGGTTGCCACTACTACTCCCATCGTTCCCCCTATTGCCCGGATCCGAGTGCCCCACGGCCCAGGGGGCGAGTCACAAGGCTTAGCACCCATGCGACCTGAAGAGCCACCACGACTTGTGGCCAGAGGCAGAGTTGTGTTTGAGGATGCAGTTGTCGACGTGCTTCCAGTACTACGTCTCTGTCCAGGAAGGCGCAACCTGACCTCGTCGTCACTAGCATCCTCCTCCACCTCCTCTGCTGACCTCATCGACTGGCTGACTGTGGGTTGACAGCAAGTGGGATCTCCAACCTCATCATCATCACCCTGTGTGTTATCACACCCGTCGTCCTCAGAGCCAACCTGTTCCTGTCCTGACAAAAAACTAAAGTTGTCGCTCCAATCAGGTATTTGAGTCTCATCATCGTCTTCCTCATTGTCTCTACCAACAGGAGTTACAGTTTGGGAATGAGGGTCTACATTATGGTCAGAACCTTCTGCGTCTGGTCCTGGATCCGACTCATAAAGATTCTGGGCATCAGTGCAGATCATTTCCTCGTCTGGATTCACAGAAGCTTTGGAGCCGACCTCTGATTCCCAGGCTATAGTATGAGTAAACAGCTCTGCAGACTCAACCATCTGTTCTACCTCATACTCAGACGGGCAGCTGGAGACTTGGGAGCTGTGAGGAAGCAAGTGCGATTGGGGTGACACCTCTGAGGACCGGAGAATTTGTGATGTTGAAGTTGAGGTGGAGGAGAGCCCACTTAAAGGAGCACTTGATATCCGTTGAAGCACCTGCTGTTTTTGTGCCTCATCTGGAATTTGTAGCGATTGGCGTGGCTGTAAGAAAGGGATCTTATCGCATTGTCCGCTAAAAGAAGTAGACATTTTAGTTTGGCTGGAAGATGGTCTTTCTTCTGCAGATGTTACTGTTGCTTTAACACCTACTCCACGGACACAACCTTTTTTCCCCTTCCCAACACGCCTATTCCCCTTTCCACCAGCAGCAGGTCTTTTTCCACTCATTTTGGTGGTTAACTAATTCACAACTCTGGAGTTGTTTGCACAAAAAAACAATGGATGGGAACCGAGCAGAGCTGAGTGGCCAAACTGTGGTATTAGGTTAAAACTATTGGCTGGGTTAGATGCAGATAAAAATGATATTGAATTTGCAACCTGATGGAGGTCAGTATAGATGGACTAATAGAGCAAGTCCCACACACTGCTAGAAGCCCAAATATTTTTTCAGAGCTAGATGCAGAAAAAAATTATTTTTAATTTGCAACCTGATGGAGGTCAGTATAGATGGACTAATAGACCAAGTCCCACACACTGCTAGAAGCCCAATTTTTTTTTCAGAGCTAGATGCAGAAAAAAATTAGATTCAATTTGCAACCTGATGGAGGTCAGTATAGATGGACTAATAGAACAAGTCCCACACACTGCTAGAAGCCCACATTTTTTTTCAGAGCTAGATGCAGAAAAAAATTATATTCAATTTGCAACCTGATGGCGGTCAGTATAGATGGACTAATAGAACAAGTCCCACACACTGCTAGTAGCCCAAATATTTTTTCAGAGCTAGATGCAGAAAAAAATTTATTTTAATTTGCAACCTGATGGAGGTCAGTATAGATGGACTAATAGACCAAGTCCCACACACTGCTAGAAGCCCACATTTTTTTTCAGAGCTAGATGCAGAAAAAAATTATATTCAATTTGCAACCTGATGGAGGTCAGTATAGATGGACTAATAGAACAAGTCCCACACACTGCTAGAAGCCCAAATATTTTTTCAGAGCTAGATGCAGAAAAAAATTATATTCAATTTGCAACCTGATGGAGGTCAATATAGATGGACTAATAGAACAAGTCCCACACACTGCTAGAAGCCCAAATATTTTTTCAGAGCTAGATGCAGAAAAAAAAATACTTTTAATTTGCAACCTGATGGAGGTCAGTATAGATGGACTAATAGACCAAGTCCCACACACTGCTAGAAGCCCAAATTTTTTTTCAGAGCTAGATGCAGAAAAAAATTATATTCAATTTGCAACCTGATGGAGGTCAATATAGATGGACTAATAGAACAAGTCCCACACACTGCTAGAAGCCCAAATATTTTTTCAGAGCTAGATGCAGAAAAAAAAATACTTTTAATTTGCAACCTGATGGAGGTCAGTATAGATGGACTAATAGACCAAGTCCCACACACTGCTAGAAGCCCAAATTTTTTTTCAGAGCTAGATGCAGAAAAAAATTATATTAAATTTGCAACCTGATGGAGGTCAGTATAGATGGACTAATAGAACAAGTCCCACACACTGCTAGAAGCCCAAATATTTTTTCAGAGCTAGATGCAGAAAAAAAATATTTTTAATTTGCAACCTGATGGAGGTCAGTATAGATGGACTTATAGACCAAGTCCCACACACTGCTAGAAGCCCAAATTTTTTTTCAGAGCTAGATGCAGAAAAAAATTATATTCAATTTGCAACCTGATGGAGGTCAGTGTAGATGGACTAATAGAACAAGTCCCACACACTGCTAGAAGCCCAAATATTTTTTCAGAGCTAGATGCAGAAAAAAAATATTTTTAATTTGCAACCTGATGGAGGTCAGTATAGATGGACTAATAGACCAAGTCCCACACACTGCTAGAAGCCCAATTTTTTTTTCAGAGCTAGATGCAGAAAAAAATGATATTCAATTTGCAACCTGGTGGAGGTCAGTATAGATGGACTAATAGAACAAGTCCCACACACTGCTAGAAGCCCAAATATTTTTTCAGAGCTAGATGCAGAAAAAAATTATATTGAATTTGCTACCTGATGGAGGTCAGTATAGATGGACTAATAGAATGATGCTATGCCCAAAAGGTTTTACTTCACTAGGTGCAGTAAAAAAAATGGTATTCTATACACAGGTGGTGTAGCTTGCATCACAGATAGGCTACTCCACTGACTAACACACTCTGCAATAGGCCAAAAAGGATTAGCTTTGCTAGATTTAGCCAAATAATGTGAAAAAAACTAGTCTGTATGTACTCCTCCAATATGTGTGTGTGTCAAAGCACCACCGACAACTGCAAGTTGATGTTGGACGGGCTGCCATTGCTTCTGCAACAAGCTCAATTACAGGACTTCCTGGGAGAAATGACACGCAGGGTAGATATGGTTTCCCTCTATGCCAGTCCTTTCACCGAGCTAAATACAACTCTTAGCAAAAAAAAGTTGTGGACTGGCTCCGTACCGTCCCTGGCCACATTCACCTGTCCACGTGTTTGTGGTTAGGCGGTCCTTCCCAGTAAGTGCACTGGGGAGGGCACGGGTAATGTTGTGGGACTCGTGTTTGTGGAAGGCGGAGGCGATACCGGGAAATATAGTGGCGGCTGGGGACCGAGTATGGACACCCGGCCGCCGCCGGCATGAGGTTCCGAAAAGCTTCCGCCTCCACGAGCCTAAAAGGCCACATTTCAAGTGCAAGCAGCTGTCAAAAATTTGGCAGTATAGTATTGCAGCCGGTGGGTGGGTGGCTGCCTGCATACTTGCGCTTGCATTCCAAGGAATGGGGTAGGGACAACTGAACGTTGCACTGGGACAAGGACGTGGACGGTGATTTGCAATGACAGGTGCATTGCGGGAGGCTCCAAGGATCACTTATGATGGGCACACTTTTAGGCAGTGACCTGGGAGTCAGAGATGCTTCCAGAGGTCTTCCCCATGCTGTTCCCATGTCTTTTCAGCACTGTATGCATGTGTCTGATGATGTGTCACACACCACATGGCCAGATAAGGTTGAAAAATGTTAAAATGACATTTCCTGATGAATGCGTTTGTCTTGTTTGAAAGCAATGCAAAAGTGCAAAAACGCATCAAAAACGCTATGTATGAACATAGCCCAAGGTGTGGAGGAGTATTTTTGGTTTTGGTTATTTATTTTGCCTTATATACAAGTCATTACCCTGGAAATAATGTTCCTTAACATATTTCCCAGGAAAATCCATTTTGGTTTAGTTTTTCTATGTTTTATTGTGAGTCCGTAAAAGTGGCGTAATACTCTGACAACGTTGTTGACAGCAGTGATCTGGGAGTCAGAGATGCTTTCAGGGGTCTTCCCCATGCTGTTCCATTGTTACTTGAGCACTGTTCCCATCAATTTGGGCAATTTTTAGGCCCTCTGCAGACCGCCGGGGGGAGCTGCCTGGAAAATGCTCGAGTTTCACATACACTTACATTGGGCTCGTTGCTCAGGTCGAGCACCCGAGTATTCCAATTTGCTCGACCCGAGCAACAAGTACCCGAGCATTTTAGTGCTCGCTCATCACTACTGATGATCTATCTTTATGGTCAACATAGGCCGTTTTGGACGACTTTTAACTCTATGTGTATTGGGGACTTTAGACTTCCAAATAATATTCAGCAGGAAATCAACATATTTCTTGGGGGGGTGGGAGGGGTTAATTTTAAAAAGCAAGGTCATATATTGGCTTATCAAAGTAATTAGCAGTAGTCTGTTGACATGTACAAAGAAAAATAATAATTGATTAATATTGATACGGAATTATACTATCAACAAACTTTACATAAACCAATAATACAGGGCATTGTAAAAAAGAAGTTTGTAATATATCTCATCAGATAAATCAGCCTCCTTCACCACTTATCAGACACTTTTTATTAGCCATGCATGCTCCTCTGGGAAATTAAATATTCAAATTGTCTCTTCAGAGAGGAAGAGGACTAGAACTCTAGTGCCACCTATTGGAAGCAGCGATTCAGAGGAGCATGCATGGCTTATAAGTCTCCTCACTCTAATATGCCAGGCTTCGCTTGTCACTCTCCACAAGGAGAAAAGTTATCCCTTAGACCACAGATGAGAGCCTCTCACCTAGCCAAATCAAATCTCATACTTTGCGCTGATGAGGAGCAACAACCCGAAACACTGTGCTTGCAAATTTGCACTGATGAGGAGCAACAACCCAAAACACTGTGTTTGCTAATTGAAATTCTGGTTTGGCTTTTATTCTAAGTCATATTGCAACGTTCGTTAAAGCTTCAATATTAACTTTTAGGATTGTTGCTTCCAATATGTGGCACTAGAGTTCTAGTCCTTTTTCTGTGAGTTAAAAAGTGAATTAAAAGCAGGCATTATTCTCTTTGTGCTGTGCTGTCTATGGGAGAAATTACTGCACTCATCTCCTTCCCCCAGCACACAGTGGTTTGCAAGTTACAGATAGAGCATGAATAGGGGGAAACTGGTGAGAATGCAGGAAAGAGTCACATAAGGCCAGAAACTGTGTTATTCTTCATATAGACATACAGGACACTTTATTATGAAAAGTTACTTGAAAGCACAGTTATCCTTTAAAAATGTATGATCACTGGAGATCCCACCACTGTGACTCTCAACATTCAGAGTCGCAACAATCAAGCATTTATCATGTAACCTATGGATAAGTGATAAATGTTGTCTATGGGAAATCCCCTTTAATCTCATAATTTTTTTTGGTCCTTCCCTTCAGTGAAGAAGATGTTGTTGTTGATCCTTTGGAGTTATTAGGAAGAAAAATTGTTTTCCAGATTCATATACAACAGTGTCTTGGTGTTCGATGGCTAAAGGAGGCCACAGAAAGAGGAATTCAGATAGGGTAAGTGAGAAGTAGCATAGTAAGGTTACTTACTCAAAAAATAAAGGGAACACTTATACAACAGAATATAACTCCAAGTAAATCAAACTTCTGTGAAATCAAACTGTCCACTTAGGAAGCAGCACTGATTGACAATCAATTTCACATGCTGTTGTGCAAATGGAATAGACAATAGATGAAAATTATTGCCAATTATCAAGACACACTCAATAAAGGAGTGGTTCTGCAGGTGGGGACCACAGACCACATCTCAGTACCAATGCTTTCTGGCTGATGTTTTGGTCACTTTTGAATGTTGGTTGGGCTTTCACACTCGTGGTAGCATGAGACGGACTCTACAACCCACAGAAGTTGCTCAGGTAGTGCAGCTCATCCAGGATGGCACATCAATGCGAGCTGTGGCAAGAAGGTTTGCTGTGTCTGTCAGCGTAGTGTCCAGAGGCTGGAGGCGCTACCAGGAGACAGGCCAGTACCCCAGGAGACATGGAGGGGGCCGTAAGAGAGAAAAAACCTAGCAGCAGGACCGCTACCTCCACTATTGTGCAAGGAGGAACAGGAGGAGCACTGCCAGAGCCCTGCAAAATGACCTCCAGCAGACTACAAATGTGCATGTGTCTTCACAAACGGTTAGAAACCGACTTCATGAGGGTGGTATGAGGGCCCAACATCCACAGATAGGGGTTGTGTTCACAGCCCAACACCATGCAGGACGCTTGGCATTTGCCACAGAACACTAGGATTGGCAAAGTCGCAACTGGCGCCCTGTGCTCTTCACAGATGAAAGCAGGTTCACACTGAGCACATGTGACAGTTGTGACAGAGTCTGGAGATGCCATGGAGAGCAATCTGCTACCTGCAACATCCTTCAGCATGACTGGTTTGGCAGTGGGTCAGTAATGGTGTGGGGTGGCATTTCTTTTGAGGGCCGCACAGTCCTCCATGTGCTCGCCAGAGGTAGCCTGACTGCCATTAGGTACCGAGATGAGATCCTCAGACCCCTTGTGAGACCATATGCTGGTGCGGCTGGCTCTGGGTTCCTCCTAATACAGGACAATGCCAGACCTCATGTGGCTGGAGTGTGTCAGCAGTTCCTGCAAGATCATAGAATCATAGAATCATAGAATGGTAGAGTTGGAAGGGACCTCCTGGGTCATCTGGTCCAACCCCCTGCTCAAAACAGGATTCACTAAATCATCTTAGACAGATATCTGTCCAGCCTCTGTTTGAAGACGTCCATTGAAGGGGAACTCACCACCTCTCATGGCAGCCTGTTCCACTCATTGATCACCCTGTCAAAAAGTTTTTTCTAATATCTAATCTGTGTCTCCTCCCATTCAGTTTCATCCCATTGCTTCTAGTCTTTCCTTGTGCAAATGAGAATAAAGATGATCCTTCTACAATGTGACAGTGTAGCACCCCGAGGGCTCGGCTGCTACAGGGGTATTGCACCTCAGTCCAGAGGTGTGATATTCCACTCCCGGGTAAGGATGGAGTGTGGACCAGGACTCGTTTAGCTGCATGCACCACACACACCCCATTTCCGAGGGACAGCTCAACGGTGCTCCCACAGAAGTGCAGGCACGACAGCTTCTGTCCCTGACTGGAGTGGGGAGGGGAAAGTACACCCAGTGGTGTAGGAGCAGATAGGGGTGGGTCTCTGGGCATAGGCAGGAGCCCATTGGTTGCTAGTCACCTGGGCTCGGGTGTCAGAAGGAGGTATATAAGGTGGGCACCATCTTAGGACAGGGTCCAGTTCAGAGGAGAGTCAGTTCAGTCAGGAGGAGCTCAGCCAGAGAGGGCTGACAGGGAGCTGTGGCTCAGTCTGGGCCCAGCTCCAGAGGCAGGCCTGGAGTGGAGGCCAGAAACAGCAGAAAGAGAGAGGAGAAGGAACGGAAAGGAAAGTAAGAAAGGAACTGGAACAGAGGAGAGAGGAAGCAAGGAACACAGAGAAAGGCCCAGAGACACGAGGACAGAAGGAACCCCATATGCCCAGGAGATACAGGGTGAAGGGTTGGCAGAGCAGGGTACCGGAACCCAAATTGGTGGAGGCAACAGATTCCTCAGCCAAAGACCGGAGGTTGTTACCACATCTTCGTGCGACCCCTCACTACATCCACCAGGAAGGCATACCATATAGGGTCAGGGACGCAGAGATCAGCGTGCCCAGAGAAGGCCCGAGGGAGCTGGACAAAGGTGGGTCACTGGTGGGGACGGCCAGAGAAAGGAAAGGAAGGGAACCCTGTGCCACGCTCTGGAATTGCCTGGGAGTTGGTCGAGTCCCTTGCCTGGTGAACGCAGCACGGCTCAGGCGGTCCCTCATGTGCACAAGTGACCAGAATAACAGCCGTGAGTAAAGCTTTGGAAACTGCAATTACAAGTCTCTGTGTTTCATCGCCGCACCAGCACCATCAGTACTGGGACACTCACACCATCACTCCCATCATCTCTCACATTAGCTGCCCTGAGGCAATACTTCTCCCGTGGGGAGTTATCCCATACTCGGCTGCGCAAACAACATCAGCCTCAGCGGTCGGCAGCGCAGCGGCGGTCCCCACTGACCGCAATCCACGGGTGGCGTAGTCGGACATTTGCTATACATTAAGACTGCCACTGGTTTGACCACCCTGGGCACGGACCGGGTCACCGCCACACGGAGACTACAACCCCCAGCATTCTACAACAGGCCCGGTTCCGGGTTCCCCTGCACAACACAGGCCCAGGGGCGCGTCAACAGCCCTTGAGATATTTGTAGACAGCGATTAAGTCTCCTCTCAGTCTTCTTTTTTGCAAGCTAAACATTCCCAAATCCTGTAACCGTTCCTCATAGGACATGGTTTGCAGACCGGTCACCATTCTGGTCGCTCTTCTCTGAACTTGCCTTAGATTGTCGATGTCTTTTTTAAAATGTGGTGCCCAAAACTGGACGCAGTATTCCAGATGATGTCTGACCAAAGAGGAGTAAAGTCCGATAATGAGTTCACGTGATCTAGACTCTATGCTTCTGTTAATACATCCCAGAATTGTATTTGCCTTTTTTGCTGCTGCATCACACTGTTGACTCATGTTCAGTCTATGATCTATTAGTATACCTAAGTCTTTTTCACATGTACTGTTGCTTAGCTCTATTCCTCCCATTTTGTATATGCTTTTTTCATTTTTATTGCCCAGATGTAGTACTTTGCATTTTTCCCTGTTAAAAACCATTCTATTAGTTACTGCCCACTGCTCCAGTTTATTTAGGTCTTTTTTAATCCTCTCTCTCTCTTCTCTAGTATTAGCTATCCCTCCTAGCTTTGAGTCATCAGCAAATTTAATCAGTTTACCCTCAATTCCTTCATCTAAATCATTGATAAAGATGTTGAACAATACAGGTCCCAGGACAGAGCCCTGTGGTACCCCACTTGAGACATTCATCCAACTGGATGTGAAGCCATTTACGACCACTCTTTGAGTCCGATCACTAAGCCAGTTATGAATCCACCTAACAGTTGCCTTGTCCATTCCATACTTGGCAATTTTTTCAATAAGGATGGTGTGAGATACTTTGTCAAATGCTTTGCTGAAGTCAAGATATACTATATCTACAGCATTTCCCTGATCCACCCAGTCAGTGATTCTGTCATAGAAGGAAATTAAGTTAGTCTGACATGACTTGTTAGTTACAAACCCATGCTGACTCTGGTTAATCACTTCATTCTTATCCAGGTACTTACATACATGTTGTTTAATAATTTGTTCAAAGATCTTTCCTGGTATAGAAGTCAGACTCACCAGCCTATAGCTCCCTGGGTCCACCTTCTTCCCCTTTTTGAAGATAGGAACAACATTTGCTCTTCTCCATTCTTCTGGGACTTCTCCTGTTCTCCAAGAATTTTCAAAGATTATGGAGAGTGGCTCTAAACTTTCTTCTACGATCTCCTTCAGTACTCTGGGGTGTAATTCATCTGGACCTGGAGACTTGAACTCATTTATGTTAGCTATATATTCCCTCACAATCTCTCTGTTTACAGATAACCTGGATTCTTCTATTCCTTTAATAGGACAGTGAAGATCAGTTGATGTTACATTTTCTTTCTGAGAGAAAACAGATGCAAAATAGGAATTAAAAAGTTCGGCCTTCTCAACATCCTTTCCTACCATTTCACTATTTTCATCCTGTAAAAATCCTATAGCATCTTTGACTTTTCTTTTACTTTTGACATACCCCCAAAATCCTTTTTTATTGCTTTTGACACGATGAAGGCATTGAAGCTATGGACTGGCCCGCCCGTTCCCCAGACCTGAATCCGATTGAGCACATCTGGGACATCATGTCTCGCTCCATCCACCAATGTCACGTTGCACCACAGACTGTCCAGGAGTTGGCGGATGCTTTAGTCCAGGTCTGGGAGGAGATCCCACAGGAGACCAGCCGCAACCTCATCAGGAGCACGCCCAGGTGTTGTAGGGAGGTCATACAGGCACGTGGAGGCCACACACAATACTGAGCCTCATTTTGACTTGTTTTAAGGACATTACATCAAAGTTGGATCAGCCTGTAGTGTGTTTTTCCACTTTAATTTTGGGGGTGACTCCAAATCCAGCCCTCCATTGGTTAATAAATTTGATTTACATTGATGATTTTTGTGTGATTTTGTTGTCAGCGCATCCAACTTTGTACAGAACAAAGTATTCAATGAGAATATTTCATTCATTCAGATCTAGGATGTGTTATTTGAGTGTTCCCTTTATTTTTTTGAGCAGTGTATATTCATATCACCTCTTGAAAATGCTTTGTGTTTACAGCCTTACATCTTGTCTATTTATATCTCATAACCTGAAAAATATTCTTATGCAGATGACATCCATTTTCCATCATTGCCTCTTTGAAATGCATGGTTATCCTGGCCCATAATATTTTGTCTTCGAACTCTTTCTTGGCTCTTAGGTTTAAATAAGAGTTAAAATAATCGGGTCAGTCACGTCTGACTGAGTCCATGTGGAGCAATGTGTGTTTGGTCGCATCGGCACTTGCACGTTGACTACCATTGATCAATCAGATCATTTTACTCCAACATACTGTACTACTATGTTGCTCCCCCTCACCCTCCCCTCCCCTTCACCCCCAAGTTATTTGGGTTCTTAATTCTTAATTTCATGTTTTGCTACATTTGATTTAAGTGACTTTACCTTCAACATCTCTACTGGTCACACAATTCTTCAACCTCATATCCTCATTTACCCCCTTCACCAAAATGTATGTATTGTTTGCCAAGAAATATTCATGCCCGAGATATGCAATATGTATAATTTTTTGGTCACATTTGTTCAAATATCTTTTAATTCTCGGTCATGAGTACATTTCTGCCACTTAGGAGGCTAACATTAGGTAGAAAAAAGTGTTAGCTATGCCTGATGGGTTATTCCCTCTCCTCAGACACTAAGCACCTCAGTTTTAGCTTAGTGTCTAGTGTCTGTAGGAAGAAGACACTAGAAAACTTATATCAATTACATAACTTCCAGGGCAGGGACAAGGTATTTTGGTGCCCTAGGCAGAAGACGCCAATGGCGCCTCTTCCCCCACTACCCTGATGAACCCTCAGCTCCCAAGTAAAGGAATGGGTCAGAGACTAAGGTAAAAGGACCCCTAACACACATTCTCTCCGCCTCCGATGGGTCAGGTAACAAACTCTGATGACCATTTCCACTACAATTGTTACCTTTTTCACCAAATATACCAGCAAAAGTAAAAAAAAATAAAAGTGTTGTCCATACTATGCCCTAAATAAGCCTCCTATGGTATTTGGCCGCCACACTGTCCGACTTAATGATGTATAACCACCCCACTGTCTGCCATAATCAGCTATAGCCACCACACTGTCAGCCCGTATGAACTATGGCCTATACCATGGCTGTCCCCTCTCCACTGTTTCACCTTACACTCTCTGTATCTCCACAGTGTCTTCTCTCCATGCTAACCTCTCTCCATATTGTGCCCCCATTTCACACTTCCCAATTTCCATATCCATTCTGTGCCCCCTTTTCCTATTATGCCCTCATACCGCCGACCACATTGTCTTCTCCAAACTGTACTCCTTCCTAACACCATCCCACTTCATAGTATGATAGTCATCACAGCCACCCATACAGTATTATATCCACAACTCCCCCCCATTATACTCCATGATGTCCACCAGTCCCGCCCAATATACAGTGTGATGTCCACCACATCCCCATATACAGTATAATGTCTTCAACAGCCACCTATACAGTATTGTGTCTCCACAGCCCCCAAAATAATGTCCCCCTCAGCCCCCTATACAGTATGATGCTTCACCACATATCCTATAGAGTATGATGTTCCCACAGCCCAGATATAATATCTCCATAGCTCCCAGTATAATGTTCCCCACAGTCTCCCATATAATATGATGTCCCCCACAGCCCCTTTTGTTATGTCCCACACAGCTATCTCCTCTTGTTATATCCCCACAGCCAGCTCCATGTATGTCCCCACAGCCAGCCCCACATATGTCCCCAAAGCCAGCCCCACATTTGTCCCCACAACCAGCCTCTCATATGTCTCCACAACCAGCTCCTCATGTTTCCCCATAGCCAGTCGGACGTAGGTCCATACAACAAGCCCCATGTAAGTTGTGAAAGCCAACCCCATGTAGGTCCCCACAGCCAGCCTCATGTATTTCCCCACAGCAAGCCCCACATATTTCCCATAGCTAGCCTCACATATTTCCCCACAACCAGCCCCACGTAGGTCCCCAAAGCTAGCTCGACATAGATCCCCACAGCAACCCCCATGTAGGTCCCCACAGTCAGCCCCCCAGCCAGCCTCTCTTGTTATGTCCCCCATTAATTGGCAAACTAATAAGAAAAATAAAAAAAAAGCTTATACTCACCTAATCCAGGCTCCTGTCAAGCGCAGACTCCATCTCCTCTTCTGTCTCGTGCAGCAGTGCCTGTTGAACAGCGTCACACTATGCAACGTTCCCTGCATGAGCCATCTCCTTCAGTGTGCAGGACAGATGTGGCCTGCTTTCTGCTGGAGTTCCCAGAGGAGCAGGTGGCTGATTATAGCTCCTCTGCTCCAGTCCCGGGCGGCACCGACATCAATTGCATGTGCGTCTGACAGACGTGAATACAATTGAGTGAAGGGAGGGAGCAACGGCCAGGGCGCAGGCAGAGAGAGAAGCGAGTAGTGTCAGTGATTGACAATGTTACCCTGTGTGCCTGCGCCCTGGCCGTCAATGTGCTAAATGCCTGTGACTGGGGAAGGGCGCCAGGAGGCTGCAGGTATTCAGCAATGTTACTTTTTTACCCCAAAGTGTGCCCCCCTCAGGTATATAGGAGGTAGCACCCTAGGCAGGTGTCTACCCTGCCTATCCCTTATCCTGACCCTGATCACTTCTGCTGCAATTTTTTTTTCTTATGAGATGTGGACATACCTCGCCAATTTGCCTTCCTGTCCAGATAGATTACAGCATGTATGCCACACTATTAGTTCTTATTTGGTGGTGTAAACTTGATTGCCAGTCATCCACCACCAAACTTCCTTCTAGAGAGGAGTGCCATTGTCCCCAATTTCACT
Source organism: Phyllobates terribilis (assembly GCF_046119375.1). NCBI lineage: Eukaryota > Metazoa > Chordata > Amphibia > Anura > Dendrobatidae > Phyllobates > Phyllobates terribilis. The sequence continues at coordinate 1,849,418 of NW_027363020.1, read as the reverse complement.
ACGAGAACACCAAAAGGGTAACCTTACGGACAGCAGAAGGCACTGGACAAATGAGTGTCACCTTGCATTTCTCCAGGAAAGTTTGCACCCCTCCTACTTAGTCTGGTACCTCATCTATTCTTTACTTTGTTGGGGTAATTTAATTGTTGGTCCCTTAATTTTCATTCCATTCTAGGCCTCTATCTTTTTTCTATTTGAAACCTGTAGTAGGTGTCACGCAAGGTGTGGGTAAGACTTAGTGCAACACAGAGGGAAGAGGGAAAGGGAGCCCAGACACTAGGGAAATGGGGGAGTGGAGACCTCCTAGTCTGGTCTAGTGTCACCCTGTCTCAACTACCGTACCTATATTGGCTCTTCACCAATCACCGCACGCGTGCCTCGCCCTGACTTTCCCTGGCATATGGTTAAGGCTAGGGAAGGAAGGAGATGAGCACTAGTCGATCTCCACTAAACTCAATAGACAACAAGGGTAGACAAACAGGGGGGAATTGCTTAGCTTTAGACGACTCCAAACAAATGCTCACACGGCCTCAAGCTCCAGAGAGGACGAAGTACTGCTCTTGCTAAAGGCTCACAAGTAGTAATGAATCACGCCGGCGCCTCCCTCTCAGACACACCAGGTATTTATACACCCAGGCCAGGGAGTTAAATATACAGAGGGAGGTAGCCGCTGGGTCCTAGAGACAGCCAGACTCTAAGATGATGTCTGTAATGCCAAACATAGAGATCTCCTGCAACCAACTGCAGGGCGACTGTCTGTCACCTCTGACACACCCATCACAGTACCCTGCCCCTCTACAAGTGGCCTCCGGACACTCAGGACCGGGTTTCTCTGGAAAAGAGATGTGAAATGAGAGAACCAATCTGGGAGCATTCACCTCTGACGCTGAAATCCACATCCTCTCCTCTGGACCATAGCCTTTCCAATGCACCAAGTATTGTAGAGAATGACGTTGGAGATGAGAATCTACAATCCTCAAAATCTGGGACTCCAGATTACCATCAACCATTACTGGGGGCGGTGGTAGTAAGGACCTATGGAACATGTTGTGGACTTTAAGGGCCTGAGGAAGTTCAAGACGAAACACTACTGGGTTAATGACGGCTGTGTTTTTATAGGGACCAATAAACCTAGGTCCCAGCTTCCAAGAAGGAACTTTCAATCTTATAGTCTTGGTAGACAACCACACAAAGTAATTTACATTCAAGACCAGGCAAGTGTTTTCTGTCAGCTATACGTTTATACCTGTCTCCCATGATCTTTAAATTACTCAGCACACCCTGCCATACAGAGGAGAGCGACGAAGCAAACCGTTCCTCCTCAGGAATTCCTGAAGCTCCTCCCCCATTAAAGGTACCAAACTGTTATCACTCGTATGCACTGAAGAACAGTGACCTGCCAGTGGATTCTTGACGATGATTATTAATGTCAAATTCTGTCAGCGGTAGGTAGAATACCCAATCCTCCTGATTTTCATAAACAAAGCACCTGAGGTAGGTCTCCAAATTCCGATTGACAGGCTCAGTCTGTCCATTCGACTGAGGGTGGAAGGCAGAGGAAAAGGACAGCTGCATCCCCGGTTGAGAACAGAATGCCTTCCAGAACTTGGAAACAAACTAGGTCCCCCGATCTGACACCACATCGGAGGGAACCCCGTGAAACTTCACAATCTCATTTATGAACACCTAAGCAAATGTCTTGGCATTTGGAAGAGCAGGCAATGCGACAAAATTAACCATTTTACTGAACCAATCCACTACTGCCTGCAGAAACAGGTAGGTCAGTAATAAAATCCATGGATAAGTGTGTCCTTGGCCTACTAGGAATAGGTAGCAGAAGAAGAGTACCAGACGGACGGGTATGCGAAACCTTAGAACGCGAGCAAATACTACAAGTGTTAGAACTCTCCTGTTAGGTTTTTTCTAGTTTGCTGGTCACATGACCTTTTTTGCCTATTTAATCCTACTCCGCCCTTCTGGCCTTTCTGGACTTCATTGTAATTTCAACTCTTAACTAGCCAGGTGCTTTGTTACCTTACTCCGTCAGTTTAGCTAGGTCTCTTGACCTCTATTTTCTATGTTGTTTGTTTGTCCTTTTCTGCTACAATTTCTGCTAGGAGGTGTCCATCTTACTCCCAGTCTCTAGTTCGTGTAGGGATCCCTCCCTCACATCTATAGGTCTTCGAATTGACTAGCTGAGGACTTTAGCGGGTCTGATCGCAGGATCAGGTTCCCCGTTACATGGTAGGGATCAAGCTTAGTTCTATTGTAGGGACAGATCTCCTGTCTTTCCTTAGTGCTTGTAGCAGAGCATAACAGTAAGTCCAGCCCAAAAATTTCTCTAAGGAAAGACCTCCAGTTTCCATCATGGTGTCGGTTCAGGATTTGGCTCAACGCTTGCAGGGACTCTCTCTGGAGGTGGCCGAGCTCCAACAACACGTGAGTAGCTGTTCTGGAGCGCATTTTGTAGAGCCAAAGGTACATTTGCCTGATTTATTTTTTGGTGAACAACAAGATTTTTTTTTCCTTTAAAAATGCTTGTTTATTGTATTTTCGTTTAAGACCCAGATCCTCTGGTGATGAATCACAGCGCATAGGGTTCATAATGTCACTTTTGCGCAAGGAACCTCAGGGATGGGCCTTTTCTCTCCAACCTAGTGATCCGTGCTTTAGATCAGTGGATAGTTTTTTTTCTGCTTTGGGGTTGTTGTTTGATGATCCTGATCATGTCTCATCAGCTGAGACGGAATTGAGACATTTGAGGCAGGGATCAGGTAATGTGGAAAATTATTGTACTCACTTCCGTCGGTGGTCTGCTCTGGTGGGGTGGAACGATTCTGCTCTGAAAAGTTTGTTTCTTGCAGGGCTAGGTGAAAGGGTTAAGGATCTGCTGATTGCTTATCCTACACCTGGAAACTTGCAGGAGGCAATGCAATTAGCTATACGGGTGGACAGGAGACTGCGTGCAAGGGTTAATGAGAGTAAATCCTCTGCCATGTCAGCTCCGAGTTCTGAGAGGGTCGGTACTGACATTGGAGAGCCGATGGAGATTGGGGTGATGTCACCCCGCTCTCAGGAAAAAGACCGCAGGTTTTCTGAAGGTTTGTGCTTTTATTGCGGAAAATCTGACCATTTCATTAAGAACTGTGTGCTTCGTGTGAACAGAGAAAAAAAAAAGGTCAGTTACGCCCGTATAGCCTGTTTAAATACTAAGGGGGTATTTCTTTCTACTACTACCGCTGCTCAGGAAGAATTAATTGAATTTCGGGTATTTGTGGATTGTGGTTCTACTCTGAATGTGATTGATGGGGGATTCTTGGAAAAACTTAAATTAAAACCCAAACCTTTGTCATCCCCTATTGCCGTAGTTTCTGTCGATGGTTCTCCCTTGAAATGTGTTACTCACAAGGTTTATGAATTTCCCCTCACTATTAATGGTATTCACCAAGAAAATTTGGATTTGGTGGTATTAAATAATTTGCCTTCTCCAGTAGTTTTGGGTTTGCCCTGGCTAAAATTGCACAATCCTGTACTGGATTGGTCTACCAATGAAATTAAGTCCTGGAGCCCTAAGTGTTATAACAAGTGTTGTAAAGGGCGCATTGCTGCTGTGGATAAAGGGGAATTACCTGTACCTATTCAGGATTTTTGGAAAGTTTTTTCTGAGGAGGAGTCGCAAATTTTTCCTCCTCATAGAGACTATGATTGTACCATTGAATTTGTCCCTGGAGCGACTCTCCCTAAAAGTCGTTTATTCAATCTTACTATTCCTGAGAGAAAGGCTTTGGAGGAATACATACAGACGAGCTTGGCCGCCGGTCATATCAGACCCTCTAAGTCACCTGTAGCTGTTGGATTTTTTTTTGTTAAAAAAAAGGACGGCGGTTTACGTCCTTGTCTGGACTTTCGTGAGATTAATAAAATTACTGTACGCAATCCTTACCCACTGCCATTGATTCCTGATTTGTTTAACCAGTTAGTGGGGGCCAAATGGTTCTCTAAAATTGATCTCCGGAGGGCATACAATTTGTTGCGCATGAAGGAGGGTGATGAATGGAAAACTGCTTTTAACACTCCTGTGGGTCATTTTGAGAATCTGGTGATGCCTTTTGGTCTTACCAATGCACCAGCATGTTTTCAGAATCTTATTAATGACATCCTTAGACCTTTGATCGGCAAAAATGTGGTTGTGTATTTGGATGACATTTTGATTTATTCGCCTGATCTGGAGTCTCATTGGCGGAGCGTACGTGAGGTATTGCAGTTATTGATTGACAATTCGCTTTTTGCTAAGCTGGAGAAATGTGAGTTCGCTGTACAGAGAATTATTTTTTTGGGCTACATTATCTCCAGTGAGGGTTTTGAGATGGACCCGGTGAAAGTTCAAACTGTGCAGGAATGGCCTAGGCCTATTGGTTTGAAATCGATACAGAGGTTTTTGGGTTTCACCAATTACTACAGAAAATTCATTAAAAAATTTTCTATTATTGTTAAACCACTGACCGATCTCACCAAGAAAGGTGCTAATGCGGTTCAGTGGACTACTGAGGCCATTGAAGCTTTTGTGTTTCTAAAGGAGAGGTTCAGCTCTGCCCCCATCCTTATGCAGCCTGATGTGACTAAGCCGTTTTTGGTTGAAGTTGATGCTTCTTCTGTAGGGGTCGGTGCAGTGTTGTCTCAGGAAATCAAGGATGGAGTACATCCCTGTGCCTTTTTTTCAAAAAAATTTTCTGAGACGGAACTTAATTACGATATTGGTAATCGGGAATTTCTGGCTATTAAACTCGCATTTGAACACTGGCGTCATCTCTTGGAAGGTGCTGAATTTCCCATTCAGGTTTTCACTGATCATAAAAATCTGATCTATCTTGATGCTGCCAAGCGCTTGAATGCCCGTCAGGCTAGGTGGGCACTTTTTTTTTTGCGGTTTAATTTCTCCGTTACTTACATCCCGGGTACCAAGAATGCTTTGTCTCGCAGCTTTTCTCCCATGGTCGGTGCTGAGGAGGAGGAGAGCATTCTACAAGAAGGTGTTGTGATTGCTGCATTGGACTCCGTTTTGGAAGATGAGATTCTTAAAGCACAGGAGAATGCCCCATCTAACACTCCCCATGGGAGGTTATTTGTGCCTAGGACCTTTAGGAGAGCTTTGTTTGTTGAGTGTCATGAGTCTCGGTTGGCAGGTCATCCAGGAATTTCTGAGACCAAGAGACTTGTGGGTCGCAGTTTTTGGTGGCCTGGATGGCAGAAGTAAGTCATTAAGTGGGTGCGTCAATGTACTGTGTGTGCTAGATCTAAGTCTTCGCATGCTCCTGCTGCGGGGTTGCTTTGCCCTCTGGAGGTTCCTAGTGCACCTTGGACACATCTGGCTATGGACTTTATTACTGACCTTCCACCCTCTGAGGGTTTCACGGTCATCTGGGTGGTCGTGGACCGTTTTAGCAAGATGTGTCACTTGGTTCCGTTCATCAAACTGCCCTGCGCTAAGACACTCGCTAAGGCCTTTGTCAAGGAGATTGTCAGACTCCATGGTCTTCCTACTGGCATTGTTTCTGATAGGGGACCTCAGTTCATGGCTCGTTTTTGACGTGCCTTTTGTGACAGGTTGGGAGTTCATTTGTCATTTTCATCTGGATATCATCCTGAGTCTAATGACCAGACAGAAAGGAAGAACCAGGATGTTGAGCAGTTCTTGCGTTGTTTTGTGGCAGACAATCAAGAAGGGTGGTCTGAGTTTCTGCCGCTTGCTGAATTTGCTCTTAACAACCATACATCCTCTTCTGCAGGGTGTTCGCCTTTTTTTTGTTGTTCTGGGAGACATCCGTCTTTTGGGTCATTCTCCAAATTGGTATCGGCTGTGCCTGAGGAGGAGAGTTTTTCCGGTGATTTGGAAAGAATTTGACGGATGTGCGTGGTAATCTGCAGGAGGCTAACAAAAAATCTAAGAAGTACTTTGACAGGAAACGTCAAGAGGTTTTGTTTACGGCTGGTGACATGGTTTGGTTGTCCTCTAAGAATCTGCGGTTGAGGATTCCTTCTAAAAAATTGGGTCCCAAGTTTGTAGGGCCCTTTAAGGTGCTTCAGGTAGTTAACCAATCTGCTGTTAGGTTGGAGATTCCCACCTCCTGGAAGATTAATCCGGTGTTCCTTGTTTCTCTATTGAAAAAAGCTGATGTATCTGATAGAGATGCCACTGCCACTGTTCCTCCGGTGGTGGAGGACGGAGAATATGAAATTTCCCGCATCCTTAATTCTAGACGGTATAGGGGGAGTTTGCAGTATCTCGTCGCTTGGAAGGGTTTCGGTCCCGAGGATAACTCATGGGTGAGGGCGGATGATGTTTCTGCTTCCAGACTTGTCAGAGCGTTTCACAGGAGGTTTCCTGATAAGCCTGAGCCTAGGGGATCCGGAGGATCCTCATAGAAGAGGGGGTACTGTTAGAACTCTCCTGTTAGGTTTTTTCTAGTTTGCTGGTCACATGACCTTTTTTGCCTATTTAATCCTACTCCGCCCTTCTCGCCTTGCTGGACTTCATTGTAATTTCAACTCTTAACTAGCCAGGTGCTTTGTTACCTTACTCCGTCAGTTTAGCTAGGTCTCTTGACCTCTATTTTCTATGTTGTTTGTTTGTCCTTTTCTGCTACAATTTCTGCTAGGAGGTGTCCATCTTACTCCCAGTCCCTAGTTCTTGTAGGGATCCCTCCCTCACATCTATAGGTCTTCGTACAGACTAGCTGAGGACTTTAGTGGCTCTGATCGCAGGATCAGGTTCCCCGTTACATCGTAGGGATCAAGCTTAGTTCTATTGTAGGGACAGATCTCCTATCTTTCCTTAGTGCTTGTAGCAGATTATAACAACAAGCAGTTATGGGTTCAATTACATCCCGATACAACCCCGGCCATCAAAAACGACGAGAAAGGAGGTCCGCGGTTGCCTCACCACCTGGATGTCCAGCAAGCACAGAGTTATGATGTTCCTTAATTACAACGATCATGGCAACGATCCAAGAGCAGAGGGGCTTTTGTCCCTCTGCTCGCTCGCTAAATGCTGCGATTGCAGCATTTAGGGGGTGAAAGTGCTGAGAGCGGTGCGTGCACCGCTCCTGGCACTGATTGCCAGTTGCCCAATCAGCTGACACCCGGTGGCGATCGCATATAGCCTGTGTTTCTGGTGCAATCGCCATGACATAATAATATGTACTTGGTCCATAAGGCGAAGGCACAGGGATGTATTATTACGCCTCACGTCAGAAAGGGGTTGCATTATAGTCCTATGGTTTCCAGGCCTACTTTTTGAATATTAGCACTACATTTGCTATGTGGGTGTTTGAGCTTTCTGCACTCTGCTGCAAGGCGCAAGGCTTTCTTTCCTACTTCTCCATCAGGACAAGATGGTCTTATGCTATGCCATCCTTTCTACAAAAGTGCTGTGTCCTCCAATGTTGTTAAAAGAGGAAAACAGCACTTTTGAATGCATCATAAAATCCTTTTCACATTGAATACATTGTGGGAAGAGTTTATGTGCTTGTTAGTGACGCGCCCCCTGGGCCGTGGGGTACTCGGTGCCGGGCCGGTCGTTGCTAGGGAAGATGTCACAGTGGCGGTGACCTGGTCTGTGACCCAGGGCGGTCAATAAAAAGGGGTTATTTACAGGGGAATTAAAGTTCTTATATACAGTTCGTGACGCCACCTGTGGTATGCGGCTAAAGGGAGCCGTTGCTGCGGAGCAGGTCCTCTGGAGCTGGTGTGAATGAAGCAGAGTTGGTTCAGCTCTCCACAGGCAGAGCTTAGCTCCAGGGCACTGTAGATGTTGCTGTTATGGAAGTAGCACTCGTGGTGCAGTGTAGTGCAGGGAGTGATGGCGCAGCAGCAATAACTGACAAAGACAGTGGGGTGCAGTCTTCAGGGTTTTTATTCACGATTTTCAGACTCCAAGTTACCAGAACCAGGGTAACTTCCCACGTCGTTCTGTGCTTACTCAGGGAGGGGTTCAGCCAACCCTCAGGTACCTCCGGAGTACATAGCGGGACCCCCTTCTGTGTGTTCCTTCTGGCCGTCTCCCTGCACCTCACACCTAGTGTCCCAATCCAGTGACCGCGGACCTTGTCGGGCGACATCATCTCTGTCCCCTGGGTCCTCTATGGCTACCTTCTTGGTGAGACAGATGTGGATTGTGGCTGCAGTACCTGAAATACTGCAGTCTCCGGTTTCCTAGTTGAGACTTGAAGAACTCTGCTAGTTTAGGGACCGGTCCCCTCTGTGAGACCTGACCCCTCCACCTCCTGGTAGATTCGAGCGTACGGGTGGCCTCCAGCACTACCCGTACCCCTGGCGTCCCTTCCACGTTCCTGGAGCCTTTCCTGCTCCTCTCTCTCTTCAGTCTTGGGCCTCTCTGGCTAGGCCCTCCTCCTGAGCAGAGCTCCTACAGAGCTCCTGCTCCTCTCACTGTTCTCCTCTGACTGAACTGTTCTTTCAAGATGGCTTTGACTCGCCCCCTGGGCCTGTGTTGTGCGTGCACGTGTGTGCGGGGAATACCCGGAGCCTTATCGCTGGGGGTTGTAGTCTCCGTGGCGATGACCCGGTCTGTGCCCAGGGTGGTCAAATCAGTGGCAGTCTTATTAGTATGATAATGGTCCGACTACGCCACCCGTGGATTGCGGTCAGTTGGGACCGCCGCTGCAAGGCAGACCACTGAGGCCGGTGTTGTGTGTGCAGCTAAGAATGGGATGACTCCCCATGGGAGAAGTATAGCCTCAGGGCAGTTGGTGTGGATGATGGGAGTGATGGTGCACGAGCGCAGCAGAAACAACTCAGAGTCTGTGCAGTGCAGTTCAGGGTCTTTACTGGTGTTATAAAGCAGACCCTTCCGGGAGTACTGGTTAGCAGTAGAGGCCTGGTCAGTCTGTGAGCAAGCAGGATCTCCCCTGGCCAGGTGGAGTTGTAGGCCTCCCCGTCTACCTGCACTCTTCCTGGCTACCTTGCTGTATGCGGGTAGAAGTAGCCCACGTCCCAGAGTGTACCGTGTGGTGCTCACCCGTATGGCCGGTGACTTGGGGCCTTCTGTTAGCCTCCGCTCCACGATGGCGGTGCTGGTCCCTTGCTTGTGACCGTGCCTCCGGGCTTCTATGGCCAGAGGACCTGGAATCTCCTGCCGGTTGGATTCTGCTGCTGGACCTGGATGTCCCCACAGCCTCGGACTCCGGGTCCGGGCTAAGTGTCTTCAGCCAGGGCGAGCTATCTGGCTTCCAGCCCCTGGCACTCGCTCCTGCTCCTACAGAGCTCCTAGTTCTTGCTTTCCCTGTGTCTGCTGTCCTCCAGACTGGACTGCGTCTCTGTCTGGGACCTCACTCTGTCTCACTATCGCCGCCCCAGACCCAGTTTATATAGGGCAGATTCCTCCCCTCCCAGGACTGGGGCAGGAGGTGTGGCATGCTTGAGGGCTCCTGACCAGGAGACCTCCCACTTGCTCTCAGACATAATATTTCTATTAGTGTGGTAACCAGACCCCTGGGGTGCCACAGCTTCTTTTTTTATATCATTCCTAACAAGTGCTCCCCTGATTTACTTCCTCCACCCACACCCTTCCTCCCCCTACTTTGGTTCCCCCCACTCCAGCCAGGGACAGGGCTCAGCAGGGAAGCGACGCATCTTGCCCCTCCTGCTGGTCTGGAGTAGTGTAGTGTTGGATGCAGGTGTTAGGGTCCCGGGCAGTACTCCTTCCTTACCTGCGTGTGAGATACCACACTTCTGGGTGAGATGCAGTACCTCTGTGGCGACTGAACCCGCAGGGGCGCCACATTAGCAAGATCAGTTCTGGTTGCTTTTGTGTGTTGTTCTCTTTGCTCGCTTCTGATCATGTTCGCTCATGGTTACGTGTGGTTACAGGTTGTTGTTTTTTTCTCGTTTGACACAAAACTGAGATGCCTAGTGTCTGAGGAGGTGGTGTAGCCCACAAGGCAGAGCCGACACTTTAGTGTCAGCCTTCTGCTGGAAGGACCTATACCCATGCTGTTCTGTCACCTAATGTATTCAACAAGAAGGGATTTTTACAGTGACAACAATAAATCATTTGTTCATTTACTTTTACAGGTATTGCTTTTATGATGTTCCTCAGTCTGTACGTACAAAACCAGTCTGGAAAAACATAAATCCTGTGATTGATCATAAGCTGCATTTTCTTGCATTAAATGTTTCGAATGGACTTTTGAACTACCTACAAAAAAATGCATTGGTTGTTGATCTATGGGGGCTTCAAGGTAAGATATATTTAATATACTATTAATTAAACCTTTTCGGTATTCTGCAGGATATAAAATAGTATACAGGCAGTAATAGAATGAGACTAAAATTCAGCCCTGGCATTTCAAAGCACACAGGCTTATGCCGGCTCCGATCCCTTTCTCAGATTGGGGTCTCTATTACTTAAATGACCCTGCCTGCAGGAAATCAAGATGTACTACTACATAGTTACATAGTTACATAGTTAGTAAAGCCGAATAAAGACTTGCGTCCATCAAGTTCGACCTGTTAGTTCTGTAATTGCTAAAGTTGATCCAGAGGAGGGCAAAAACCCCAAATGATTTAGCCAATCTTCACCTGAGGAAAAATTCCCTCCCGACTCTGAAACCAGCAGTCAGAATAAATCCCTGTATCAACCTACTATTTTATTTTATTTTTAAATATATGCAGAAATCTGCCTGGTATCTAGAAAAGCATCCAGTCCCCGCTTGAACTGGTGTAGTGAATCCGACATTACCGTCTCCTCACTCAGTGAATTCCATATTCTCACTGCTCTTACCGTAAAGAACCCCTTCCTATGCTGGTGCTGAAACCTTTTCTCTTCCAGTTTTAGTGAGTGCCCTCTTGTTACCGTAATATCCCTCCTTTTGAACAAATCCCGGGCAAGATCTCTATACTGTCCCCTAACATATTTGTACACATTTATTATGTCCCCCCTCAACCTTCTCTTTTCCAGGCTGAATAGTCCTAGTTTTGCCAACCTCTCTGGGTATTGCAGTCCCTCCATTCCCTTTATTAATTTTGTTGCCCTCCTTTGTACCTTTTCAAGCTCATTTATATCCTTTCTATATATTGGGGCTCATAACTGAGCACAGTATTCCAAGTGTGGTCTGACCAGTGCTTTGTACAGTGGAAGAACAATGTTCTCATCCTTTGCAGCTATACCTCTTCTGATACATCCCATTACCCTGTTTGCCCTTACAGCAGCGGCCTGACTTTGGGCACTCCAATTTAGTTTGCTATCAATCAAGATGCCCAAGTCCTTCTCCATCTCTGAATTCCCCAATGATTTCCCATTCAGTGAGTACTGGTGACTTCCATTTTTCCTTCCCATATATATGACCTTACATTTCTCCTCGTTAAACCTCATTTGCCATTTAATGCTCCACCTACCCAGCTTATCCAAATCCCTCTGTAGGTCTTCACTATCCTCTTTTGTATTAATTGTTTTACATAACTTTGTGTCATCTGCAAATATTGATATTTTACTATTTATCCCGTTGACTATGTCGTTAATAAAGATATTAAATAACATTGGGCCTAGTACAGACCCCTGTGGTACCCCACTAGTGACGCTTACCCAATCTGAGTATATTCCATTTATAACCACCCTCTGCCTTCTATCCTTTAGCCAGTTAGCTACCCACTTGCAGACATTTTCCCCCAGCCCCATCATTCTCATTTTGTATAGCAACCTATTATGTGGCACGCTATCGAACGCTTTTGAGAAGTCGAGATACACGACATCCACTGGTTCCCCCTGATCTACTCGAGAGCTAACCTCCTCGTAGAAGTCAATCAGGTTTGTTTGGCAGGAGCGATTCCTCATGAATCCATGTTGGTTCGGGGTTAATAGATTATTAGCATCAAGATGCTCCATGATTGCCTCATTAATAAAGCCTTCAAAAATTTTGCCCACAACGGACGTCAGACTCACCGGCCGATAGTTTCCGGCGTCACTTTTCGCTCCCTTTTTGAATATTGGCACTACATTCGCCTGTCGCCAATCAAGTGGCACAGACCCAGTCTCAACAGAGTCCTTAAATATAAGATATAACGGTCTGTCTATCACATTACTTAGTTCCCTTAGTACCCGTGGGTGTATGCCATCAGGTCCTGGTGATTTGTTTATTTTAATGTTACTGAGGCGTTTCTGTACCCCAGCTTGGGTTAGATTTGTCATACTTAGTGGAGGATTAAGCTTGTCACTTCTCATTTCGCCTGTTAGTTCTTTTTCCTTTGTGAAAGTTGACGAAAAAAATTTATTTAATAGATTAGCTTTATCCTCATCTTTCTCTATGATTTTGCCTTCATCACTTTTTATCGGTCCAATATTATTCGATTTAATCCTTTTACTATTTATATACGTAAAGAACAGTTTGGGATTTGATCTACTTTCTCTAGCAATACGTCTCTCTGTTTCCTCCTTTGCTATTTTTATTTGTTTTTTGCAGGTTCTCGTTTTTTCCTTGTAACACATTAGTGCCTCCTTACTGTTTTCCTGTTTTAATCTCTTGAATGCCTCTTTTTTGCTATTTAACGCCCCTTTTACGTTCTTATTCAACCATATTGGTTTCCTCTTATTTCTGGCCCTTTTATTCCCATACGGTATATACCTCTCGCACTGAGTATTCAGAATTCTTTTGAAGGTTTCCCATTTACTATTCATATTTCCTTGATTAAGAACTTTGTCCCAGTCTATAAGTTGAAGGTTTTCTTTCAGCTGATCAAACTTCGCCCTCCTAAAGTTTAATGTTTTAGTTGTTCCCTTATTGATAACCCTACTGAAGGGCATTTTGAAGTCGATAATATTATGATCGCTATTACCTAGGTGCCCCCCTATCTGTACCTCAGTTATTCTATCAGGCCTATTAGTCAATATTAAGTCCAGCACGGCCTTCCCTCTCGTTGGTTCCTGCACTAGTTGGGAGAGATAATTATCCTTGATATTTGTCAAGAACCTTTTTCCTATATACTACTACCTATATTTCCAATAACACCACTACATAAGATATAATACTAATAATAATAATAATACTGCACTATAACAGACAAATAACACCAGCATTTACAGTAGTGTAATACCACCATGCTGGATATTAACCCCTTTACCCCCGAGGGTGGTTTGCACGTTAATGACCGAGCCAATTTTTACAATTCTGACCACCATCACTTTATGAGGTAATTACTCTGGAACGCTTCATCGGATTACCCTGATTCATAGACTGTTTTTTTTCGTGACATATTGTACTTCATGATAGTGGTAAAATTTCTTTGATATGACTTGCATTTATTTGTGAAAAAATCAGAAATTTGGCAAAAATTTTGAAAATTTCTCAATTTTCAAGATTTTATTTTTTATGCCCTTAAATCAGAGAGATATGTTACACAAAATAGTTAATAAATAACATTTCCCACATGTCTACTTTACATCAGCACAATTTTGGAACCAAAATTTTTTTTTAGTAGGGAGATTTAAGGGTTAAAAGTTGACCAGCGATTTCTCATTTTTACAACAAAATTTACATAACCATTTTTTTAGGGATCACATCACATTTGAAGTGACTTTGAAGGGCCTTTATGACAGAAAATACCCAAAAATGACACCGTTCTAAAAACTGCACCCCTCAAGGTGCTCAAAACCACATTCAAGAAGTTTATTAACCCTTCAGGTGCTTCACAGGAATTTTTGGAATGTGTAAGAAAAAAATTAACATTTAACTTTTTTCACAAAAATGTTACTTTAGACCCACATTTTTTTATTTTTGCAGGGGTAACAGGAAAAAATGGACCCCAAACTTTGTTGTGCAATTTCCCCCGAGCACGCAGATACCCCATATGTGAGGAAAAAACACTATTTGGGCGCACGGCAGGGCTCAGAAGGGAAGGAGCGCCATTTGACTTTTTGAATGTAAAATTTGCTTGAATAATTAGCGGATGCCATGTTGTGTTTGGAGAGCCCCTGATGAGGCTAAACAGTGGAAAACCCCCTTAAGTGACCCCATTTTGGAAACTAGACCCCTTAGGGAACTTATCTAGATGTGTGGTGAGCACCCTGAACCCCCAGGTGCTTCACAGAAGTTTATAACATTGAACCGTAAAAATAAAATTTTCACATTTTTTCAACAAAAATGTTTTTCAGCCCCAATTTTGCATTTTCATAAGGGTAACAGGAGAAATTGCACCATACAGTTTGTTGTGCAATTTCTCCTGAGTAAGCTGATACCCCATATGTGGGGGAAAACCACTGTTTTGGCGCATGGCAGGGTTCGGAAGGGAAAAAAATATTTTTCAGCCCCCAATTTAGCATTTTCTTTTTTTTCCAAACATCATTTTTATTTGTTTTTTTCAGAAAAGAAAAAACATATAAAGACATATGAAGCAAAGCCAGAATGCACAATAATAAGGAGCCTGTACATAGATCAGGCACACTGAATAACCGATAAGTTTAGGTTACCTGGCTTAACAAATTAACAACTAAACAAAGATACAAAGATTAAGTATTGCAAAATACAGTCATCTTCAACCAAAAGAATTAAGTAAATACCGGTGATTTGTGTTAATTATCTCCCATGTTTTAGTTAACGCGTAAAAGTCCTAGGTTGTTGTTTAAATCCTTTAGTATATACCATTCCGTAGAAGTAAATGGTTTGACAATTTTATTCTTTTCAGTCATAGAGCAACATGTTATAATAAACTGCTTTCATTTTGATAGAAACTTGCCAGCCTGTTGTTCTTTGTTACTAAAGGCATCTAGTTGTTCTACTCCCATAAAATGTTTAATTTGGATTATTAGCTCTGCTATAGGGGGAATGATAGGGTCTAGCCAATGTTTGAGTAACTGTTTTTTTGCCAGGAAGAGTAGAGTATGAAGCAGTTGTGGGGGGCCTTTTGAATTTTTGTCGGGGTTCTCTGGGTTGCTCCAATGATGTAGTAGGGCTAAGTATGGAGAGAGAGTGTACCCTGGACCCCAGTATACTGTTGAATCAGAGCAGGACCACAAGCCGTGCATAAGGTCAGAGTATGGATGATGACATTTAGGGCATGCAATTAGTCTATTTGATAATGGATCTTTTTTCGGTATATTAAAAGTGTAAATGGCCCGTGTATTATTTTATACTGAGTTTCTCTCCATGTTTCATTTATAATGTATTTTCTAAATATCTTCCAGCCTAGTCTGATCTTAGTGGGAATTTCAACGTCATCAAGTTGTTGCTTCCAATATTTAAAGAAAATGTCAGGGTGTATTTTTAATAAATTGGATTTCATAGCCGAGTAAAGACTAGATATTGAGGGAGTGCCTGTTGGGGATAATAAAATTACTTCTAATTCGTTTTGAAAGGTCTCGAAGGTAACATCCCTTAAGTTTGACATAATGGATAGTCTAATTTGTTCAAATTGAAAGCCATGCTGTAGAGGTAGATCATATTTATCCATACATTCTGGGTACGTCAGCCATCTCTGATAGGTTGGGTGGATAAGGTGAGATATGTTATTTATACCTGCTTGCTGCCATTTAAAAAATAATTTATTTTCACTGCCCTGTGGAAATTCCGGGTTCCGCCATAGCGGCAGGTGCTTAGAAATTCTGAAAGAAAGGCCATATTTCTTTCTAACCGCTTTCCAAGTGGAAACGGTGTCTTTAAAAGT
Organism: Phyllobates terribilis; assembly: GCF_046119375.1. NCBI lineage: Eukaryota > Metazoa > Chordata > Amphibia > Anura > Dendrobatidae > Phyllobates > Phyllobates terribilis. The sequence continues at coordinate 1,833,749 of NW_027363020.1, read as the reverse complement.
TACTGATTTTTTGATTGCTGGGGGTAGGGAAGTATAGCGAGAGTGTAGAAGTGCGGTTAAATTGAAGGGGTAAGCATAGTGTGATTCCAAAGAGTAATCAGAGTATGTATGTCTTTTGTGGAGCCAGTCAATTATGTAGCGAAAAAGGCAAGCAAAGTTGTAATTCCTAATACTTGGAAAACTGATGCCTCCATCATCCTTGGATGACATAAGTTTGTCTAGATTAATCCTAGGACGTTTTCCTCTCCATATAAAACGACTAAAGGCCCTATTAAGTGTGACTACATCAGAGTGTTGCAGTAATAATGGTAGAGTTTGGAGTTGATACATAATTTTAGAAGCACTGATCATCTTAACGAGATGCGCCTTGCCTAAAAAAGACAAGGGCAAATCTTGCCACAATTTCAATTGATCAGTGATTTTTTTAATGAGGGGGGCATAATTTAGCGTATACAAAGAGGATGGCAAATGGCCTATTTTTATGCCCAAATAGGTGATATGAGATGTAGCTATATTAACGTCATAGAAAGATTTTTTTGGGTAGAGTTTCATTCCTTTTTCAGTTAATGGTAGCAATTCACATTTTTTTGTATTTATTTTAAACCCAGAGTAAGTGCCAAAATTTTTAAGTAGATCCAACACTAGAGGTAAATGCAGGATGGGATCCGACATAAACAGAATGATATTGTCTGCAAAAAATGCCGCCTGAATTGATTTTTTATTAAATTGGATGCCTGAAAAATTTTTAGGGTCAGATAGAATATGGATTAAGGGTTCTAGTGCCTGGTTAAAAAGTAAGGAGGACAAAGGACACCCTTGTCTCATTCCCTTTTCAAGAGGGAAGGGAGTGGATAGAAAACCCGGGGTATACACCTGGGCTTTTGGAGACATATATAAATTACGAATGTAATTAAAATAAGGGCCTGACAATGACATCTTGGTTAAAACCATATATAACCAGTCCCAACTTATATTATCAAAGGCATTTTCGGCATCAAGGGAGATAATTGCCGTGGACCCCTTTAAATCAGGTGTAGAGTGGATTTTATCAAGCGCCAGTAATACTTTCCTAATATTTAGCATGGCTGAGCGACCCTTAACAAAGCCTGCTTGTGCATGGGATATAAGGCGGGGTAGAATAGAGGCCAGTCTGTCAGCCATTATTATAGATAAAAGCTTAATGTCGATGTTTATAAGGGAAATCGGTCTGTATGAATTGGGGGATAATGGATCTTTGCCTGGTTTTAGTAATAATTTGACATAGGCCATATTTGCGGAAGGGAAAATGGGATTGCCATTGATTATTTTGTTGAAGATCGATACTAACAACGGGGAAATGTCTTCCGTTAAGGATTTAAAGAAGTCAGAAATGTATCCATCAGGTCCAGGGGCTTTGTTTGGTTTCAAATTTCTAATTGTATTAGTAATCTCTTCTAATGAAATAGGTTTATTTAATATAGATTTATGTTCCTCCGAAAATAAAGGTAGTTTGACCCTATCTAAGAGTGTATCAGAGAGGGGCAAGGTTTGTTTTGGATTTTTGTATAGGTCCTTATAGAACGAGCCTAAGATCTCATTAATTGATTTAGGATTCGTGTGAATTACCCCGTTGATATTTCTTAATTGGAAAATTCCCTGTGGCTTTTTCAGACCTTTCGCTAAATTGGCCATCATCCTCCCTGATTTGTTGCCAAACCTATAAAAGTATGCTTCTGTTTGAGATAAATGGAATTTTTCTCTCATATCTGCGTATTGGTTAAATTCAGATTGTTTTTGAGACCAATGTGTTTTATTTAGAGGGGAAGGGTCAAGAAGAAATGTAGTGTAGGCTTGTTTCAGTTCAGAGGATAGTTCTCTATATTTTTTTATAACTCTTTTTTTGTGAGAAAAGGTATACGCCAAAATGTTCCCCCTAAGTACCGCCTTGGCCGATTCACATAATAATGTGGGGTTATCTTGGTGTGCCGAATTGTCAGATAAGAACTCGCGCCACCATAACCAGAGTGAGGAAATAAATGAGTCGTCTTTGCAAAAGTAATCTGGAAATCTCCATAAGAAGTCAGGACCCCGAGGGAAATTCCTTGATAGTTCCAACCTTACTGGAGCATGATCAGAAATCACAATATCATCAATTTGCACCGTTACCAATTTAGCCAACAGAGAAGGGGAGACAAAAAAGTAGTCAATTCAAGACCAAGAGTCATTGGCGTGTGAGAAGTGCGTAAATTCTCTATTACTAGGGTTTAGGAACCTCCATGAATCAATTAAATGGCAAGTAGACATAAGAGGTGCTAGTGCTTTGTCATGTGAGGTTGTTGATTGCGGAGTACCAGCAGTGTTTTTCCTTTCCTCGTGAACTGAAACCACCGAGTTAAAATCTCCACCTACCATTTTGTTAGGGTTGGAGTCAAGTAAGAGTCTAGTCTCCAATTGTTTGAAAAAGGATTTGTTACCTATGTTAGGGGCATAAACATTATAGATAGAGAAGGTTCCACAAGATGTAGATAATGTTAATTGTATCATCTTCCCCTCTCCATCTTGTTGCTGGCTTATGATCTGGTGCATAAATTGTTTATTGATAAGGATTAAGACTCCAGCCTTTCTATCTACGGACGATGACCCATAAACACCCCCAACCCACAATTTTTTCATCCAGGGGAAATCCGTTTCAGGTAAATGCGTTTCCTGTAGGAGGGCTATGTCGGGCTTTAAACGTTTTAAGTGTCTAAGGACTTTCATCCATTTTTGGAGAGATTGCAAACCTTTAACATTCCAAGATATGATAAACATATTCAAAGACTGTAGAGATAAGCATGTTTGGTGAACAGCTTACAAAATAATGATGACATGTAGTTAGATTATGTACTAAAGAGCAAAGCTCGAACAAGTGAAACAATTTCAAATAACAATAAACCAAAGTTTTATAGAACTGACCTAGCAAGAGCGTGAACATTTTTAACTGTTCGCTAGGGAAAATACAATCTCCTGGGCTTCACTTCTGCCCGACCATGTATGTAATATAACAAATTACATTTAAATCCCCCTTAATTAAGTTATTTTATCAGAATTTTTCTTAAACAATTGCCTCCATAAAAGACTTTTACTCCAGAGCCTCCAGGTGTATAAAAGGAGAAACTCATTAAATCAACGATTGTTATAATTCTGGTCTCCTTTGTCTTCTCGTTTCGTGGGTCTCTTGGGGGACCGTGAGCTAGAGGGAGTTATTGCCTGGTAGGTCTGTTCAAGGCTGGTCCCTGGTCCTAGGAGACTGCTGACAAAAGATTCTGCCTTATCAGGTGAGATAAATTCCCGGAAAGAGCCATCTGTGTTTTTCAGGCGTAGAATAGCCGGGTAGCGGAGATGAAAGCGAATTTTTTCTTTGTGCAGTCTGGTGCATATAGAGCTGAAGGACTTCCTTTTCCTGGTTACTTCAATGGAGTAGTCTTTGAAAAGCAAGATTTTATGGCCTTGAATGATCAGTGGGTGGTTTAATTGTTTGTATGCTCGGATAATGTCAGCTTTATCATTGAAATCCAAAAATTTCATAATGACCTGACTTGGTCTGGTTTTATTGTGGGCTCCAGAGACAGAGGGTGGAGGACCAATTCTGTGGACCCTTTCCACCTTTTTACCTTCAGATAGTTTTAGGGCTTTTGGGATTTCGTTCTTGCATAGGGGTTTCAGAGTGTTCTGAAGATACGATTCAGGAAGACCCACCAAACGCAGGTTGCTTCTGCGAGAGCGGTTCTCAAGGTCATCTATACGGTCTCTCAGAATTGTGTTTTCACGAACAATAGCCATTATTTTGGAATGGTCCTCATTTGAATCATCTTCAATGTTGGATACTCGTGATTCTAACTCGGTGAGCTGTTCGGCTTGTTCTTCCTGTCTGGCCTGAAAATCCATCAGGGCAGTATTTAGTGTGGATTGCATTATGGTTTTGATTTCAGGAAGTAGCCTAGCAGTGACCTCACCCGCTAGTTCCGATGGTCCATTTGTGATTCCCCTTTCCTAGAAGTAGAATTGCGGGGCGTTTTAGGGGGTTGACGTAGATCCCCTCCGTCTTCTGATTGGGCGGGCTGTTCCTCTTGGTCTAGAGTAGGAGCCATATTATGAAGATTGGAGAAGTCAGAGTGATTGGAAAAGGAAGATTGTTTTTGCCCGCTATGGAGAAGGTAGCGGTCCATATAGGCCAAAGATATTGTTCGAAGACGTCCTTCAGCTGTGTGAAAATTTCAAAAAATTTCTGAGCTGCTTGGTCAAAAATCAGGAGCTTAGAGGCGATGTACAGGGGGGGAGAACATGAGCAGATAATCAGAGATCACATGGTCGGCGCCTGAACCGGAAGACTCACAGAATCATGATTTGTAGACAGTAGTTACTTCATGATAAGAATTGGAGGGATCGCTAGAGCAGGTTATCTATTGTTCAGTAATAAACTCAATATGTGGGGTCAAGTCTGGTTATTAGATGACCATGGAGAGTTGGGTGGTATCATAGGAGTAGTGAGTGGACAATAGTTGTAAAAAATTGAGACTGCAATATTCCTGTGGGCCTCAAGATGGCGTTTGAAGTAAATGATAAAAAAAAATGATTGTTATAATTCAAATGTCCACTGATGGAGTTTTGATGTAATTAGCAATGGAGGACGGATATTTGGAGTTTAACAAACTCCCATATTACTCCACTGATGTAAAAAATGACCCTGTAGTGAACAGAGTATAAAGGAGAATTATCAGGGTATTGATGCTTTGTTTGGGCCAAATTCAAAGCGCAAGAGTAGCCTCAAGTCTCCGTTGCACTACTTCACTGATGTTGCTGACCTCCACAAAGATGGGAGATGGGAGGGCCCCAGATTGCTTTTCAGTCCCCAGGCTCTCTCCACAGCACCTCCACCACCGCCAGGCCGACACAGAGCCCGGGACCAGCAGCCTCCCCGCCCCACACTATACACCGTCCGAGGGAAAGTACCGACACTCCGCAGGACTCCACAGAGGACGCGGCGCACTCCACGCAGGCCGCCCCAACGTCTCCGGACCCCCAAGGAGGACGAGGGCGAGGTAAGTGTCTCTTTTACAGGTGATCAGGGGGTGCTGCTCCGAAGCACTTACCCCTGGCTAGTAGAGATTCCTGTTAGGGGAGTGCAGAAGGAGCGGAGACAGGCTCCGGTGATGTGTCTCCTCGTGTCCACGAGGGCGGCCGCGCACAGGCCAGGACTCCGTCTTCTGCTTGAGGCTCCGTTATGTGCCTAAATAGTGGAAACCCCCCACAAGTGACCCCATTTTGGAAACTACACCCCTCAAGGATTTTATCAAGGGGTATGGTGAACATTTTGAACCCAGAGGTACGACACAGAATTTGATAACATTGGGTCATCATATTGAATAAGTTGTCATTAGTCTTGAGTGCAAGTGCTCGCTATTTGAGTTTGCATCAGGTGCTCAGGTATGCACCAAGTATCGCGGGTGCTCGAGTGACATGCTCGAGTCCCCGCCCCGCATGTTTCACGGTTATTATGTAATAGTGGGGAAGGACGTAGTCTTCCCTTGGCAATGAGGTAATTAAAAGAAGTGTCCCTGTAGTTAGACCTCTCTGAACTGTTGGTAGGCCAAGCTAAGGGGTTAGCTTCAGTGGTCCAGTCAGCAGAGTAAAGGGGGAACTTAGTGCCCTGATCAAGCCTTGAGTGATATAGAGCTTGTTCCTGACATAATTCCTTGTGGGCTGCAGTACCTGTAAACAGCCACAAGATGCCACTGTCATGGGTGCAGATGTCAGGTTGAGTCTGCTAGCAGTATTACAGACAGTGATGGGTTAATGCTGTGTGATGATAGCTCACAGGGGGTGGGCACATTAGGAAAATCCCTGCTTAGTTTCCAGAAGCAGGAAGATGTTGCCAGCGCCTGTGAGAGAGATAATAACCTGTCGGGCCTTATCCATTATATCTGCCTGTAAATATTGTACATATTCCTCTTCCCCAAGTAAAGTTCAAGTTCTGGTTAAGAACCTCATGTCCTCTGAATTTATTGCTGCCCTGGTCCCAGAAGAGAAATGCCTGGAGACAGCCGCGATCGGATAGTTTGAAGTAAGTGAAGAGCACCACATACATAGCCACACATCAGAGGGAGGACACAAATTGTCTGTAGGGTGCCAGAGCGAGAGGGGGCTACAGCTCGCCCACGACAACCTCGCTGGGGCACCTTACATTTGGCGTAGTCAGCAGGATGCGAGCTCCTCGAATGAAGAAAGCGGGGAAGAGCCGATGCAGAACACTGAGGAGAAAGTGTTGGAAGGCATGCGGCCCAAGACGGCGGCCCGAAGCATGGATTCCAAGATGGTGACAATGGCGGTAAAGTCTGGGAGAAGAACCGCCTATCGTGGGAGTGGATGGCGCCAGAGAGCGCGAAAAGATGTCCATCCCCTACGAGTTCCGGCCCAAAGAAGGATGGGCCCAGCAGTGAAGATGCGTCCCAGGATGGGACGTCCAGTGAGGAAGAGGGCGCGGCGTAAAGTGAAGTCCGGCCCCGTGAGTATCAGCGCGCACAGAGAAGGGGCGCGGCTGAAGGCGGAGCTGCCGAGAGTGATGAGTGACGCGGCGGTCGCGTCAGAAGGCTGGCCCAGGAAGAGGAGGAGTTGGACGCGCAGGATGCGCGTCACTGGTAAGCGACCAGCGCCATTTTCTGTCCAGCACACGAGAGGAAGGAGGTGCTGCGGTGGACGCTCAGAGAATAGCGACCGGAGGATCGGATGACCTGTCTGGAATGAGCGCCGAGGAAGGAATCTTAGAGCTGATTACCCCAGGGGCTGCAATCGAAAGTCGCTCACCCTCGGATGCTGCCCATGAGTCTTTGCCCCCAGTGGCTGTCCAGTGGTCCACTAGGCCCGATCCAGAGCTGGGCCTGCTCGTCCACGAGTTCCGTATGTGATGCTGGAGCCGGATGGTGGAAAACACATCCCCCTCGGCCGAGGGTGGAGAACATCCCGGTGGGGCCGGAGCAATAACTGCAGCGGAGCTTGATGGAGGTGAGCGGTCTATACCCCAGCGGCCGGTTTCGCCTGCGGCGCCTGCCGCGGTAGCTTCCGCGACGACAGGGGCCCCTAGGCCTGAAGAGGGTGGTGCGGAGGCAAGGCCCCAGGGCCGGCTCCAGGTTTTTCTGGGCCCTGGGCGAAAGTCTCAGTGGGCCCCTTTAACACATACCACGATTCATGATGCAGAGATACGGCGGAGAAATATATATATATATATATATATATATATATATATATATATGTATATATATAGTACAATGCAAAGATTTCACTTCTTACATTACATGAGTGATATCTATTGTAAATTCCACAATAGCTCAGAAACCGGTGAATCGCTCCACACAGAATACTGGCCCCCATATAAGGCTTCATACGGAATACTGGCCCCCATATAACGCTTCATACGGAATACTGGCCCCCATATAAGGCCCCATACGGAATACTGGCCCCCATATAAGGCCCCATAAGGAATACTGGCCCCCATATAAGGCCCCATACGGAATACTGGCCCCCATATAAGGCTCCATGCGGAATACTGACCCCCATATAAGGCTCCATACGGAATACTGGCCCCCATATAAGGCTCCATACGGAATACTGGCCCCCATATAAGGCCCCATACGGAATACTGGCCCCCATATAAGGCCCCATACGGAATACTGGCCCCCATATAAGGCTCTATACGGAATACTGGCCCCCATATAAGGCTCCATACGGAATACTGGCCTCCATATAAGGCTCCATACGGAATACTGGCCCCCATATAAGGCTCCATACGGAATACTGGCCTCCATATAAGGCTCCATACGGAATACTGGCCTCCATATAAGGCTCCATACGGAATACTGGCCCGCATATAAGGCTCCATACAGAATACTGGCCCCCATATAATGCTCCATACAGGATACTGGTCCCCTTATAAAGCTCCATACAGGATACTGGCCCCCATATAACGCTCCATACAGGATACTGGTCCCCTTATAAAACTCCATACAGGATACTGGCCCCCATATAACGCTCCATACAGGATACCAGTCCCCTTATAACGCTCCATACAGGATACCGGTCCCCTTATAACGCTCCATACAGGATACTGGCCCCCATATAATGCTGCATGCAGGCTGTTACCCCCCACATAATGCCCCATACAGGCTGTCCCCCCACTTATAATGTTTCATGCAGGCTGTTACCCCCCACATAATGCCCCATACAGCCCCCCCCTTTTAATGCTCCATGCAGGCTGTTCCCCCCCACATAATGCACTATGCAGGCTGCCCCCCCCCTTTATAATGCCCCATGCAGGATGTCACCCCCCCTCTTTATAATGCCCCATGCAGGATGTCCCCCCCTCTCTTTATAATGCCCCATGCAGGATGCCCCCCCCTCTTTATAATGCCCCATGCAGGATGTCCCCCCCTCTCTTTATAATGCCCCATGCAGGATGTCACCCCCCTCTTTATAATGCCCCATGCAGGATGTCCCCCCTCTCTTTATAATGCTCCATGGAGGATGCCACCCCCCGCCTTCTCTTTATACTGCCCCATACCTCCATACATTAAAAAAAAAAAATCAAATACTCACCTCCCTTCTCCTCACCTGCTACCTGCTGCCCGCTGCTCGGGTCCGAGCTCCAGTGTTGTCGGCGTTGTCCCGCTCAGCGCTCTCTGTGACGGCTCAGGGGAGGGCGCGGTGTAAAGACGTCACCGCACCCTCTGAACTGAGACGTCACAGGGAGCGCAGAGCAGGAAGACAGCTGATCTGCGGAGGCACGGGGAGAGGTAAGTATCCAGCTGCCGGGGCCCTGAGCAAGCGGCGGAGAAGGGCGGGCGCTGACACCGCTCTCCTCCGCCCATAGCCCAGCGGGGTGCGCGACCGCCAGTGGGCCCCTCTGCCTGCTCAGGGCCCCGGCATTTGCCCGGGTGCGCCAGGTGCTGACGCCGGCCCTGCAAGGCCCCCTAGAAGGAAGGCCGCACGGGAGAGATTTTCCCAACTGGCAGTGGAGGCCATCAACGCCCCTTCGGCGAAGCGTTACGCCGAGCTCGGGAGTCTGAAGTGGACTACCCGCAACCCCCCGATGACGCCACGAGAGCAGCGGCAATGGGGGGAAATTGTAAGCGACGAAGAGGAGGATCGTGCAAGTTGCGAGGAAGCTGATTCCCCTAGTGAGGTGCTAGAGGAGGAGTCGGCACCAAAATACCCAGGAGGGGCTGAGAGAGCTGTCGGGGGAAACCAAGCTGGCACCAGGAATGTCGTCCACAGCTTTAGAGTGACCAGCTACGGCCCTACCCAGGTTGGCTGTGGCAGTGCTACATCCTCGGACGAGGACCCTGGGCCTACCAAGTACCCCGATCAACCTTGGAGGTGGAAGAAGAAACCTTCATCTGCAGCATGGGCCGCCTTCATGAAAGAATGGGGGGAGGCCCGGAAGAAGTGAGCTGGCTGGCTAAAAGGTTTGTTGACCTTTCACTTCTTCTCTTACTAGGACCCACCAGTTGTGGTCCTGTACGCGGGACTGTTTCCCAATGGGGGCGGAGTGCCCCATGTTGAATTTAATTAAGGAGAAAAATGGAGGACTGTTCCCCTACCTCCCAGGCCAGGAAGGCCTTAAGCAGCACTGAAAATTGTGTGCCCAAGGGAGCTGCTCTTTTTGTTTTTACTTATACTTTTATTTTTGTTGCGCTTGTTGCGCCTTTTTCTGCTGGAATTTAAAACACTGAAGCACACCGTGAGGATGACTGTCCTCTAAATCTAAGAGACTTGCGGCCTAGCGGGAAGAACCAGTGACCCCCGCTAGCGCCAAGAAGAAAGTGACTCACGGGGTGCTCCCCGTGTGCCTCAGAATGTAGCCTTCAAAGGAGATTGAGAGCTATTGGTGTGTGGCCTGTCTTAAAAATATAGACATGGACATTGTGTTTCCAGGGTCCTTACCAAGAAGGACCGGTACCTCTGAGAAGTTTTGAAAAGTTGATAATGAACTGTCCTGAATTGCTGTTCCGGGGCCCTTAACCGAGAAGGGCCGGTCTCCTACTCAAGAAGAAGACTTCAGGACCAGTCGTGTATTAAAATGTTTTAGTAAATGTGATATGATGTTATAGCTGCTAAGTATTGATTGTGGTCGGGGACGACCAACATTAAAGTGTGGGGGAATGTAATAGTGGGGAAGGACGTAGCATTCCCTTGGCACTGAGGTGATTAAAAGAAGTGTCCCTGTAGTTAGACCTCTCTGAACTGTTGGTAGGCCAAGCTAAGGGGTTAGCTTCAGTGGTCCAGTCAGCAGAGTAAAGGGGGAACTTAGTGCCCTGATCAAGCCTTGAGTGATATAGAGCTTGTTCCTGACATAATTCCTTGTGGGCTGCAGTACCTGTAAACAGCCACAATATGCCACTGTCCTGGGTGCAGATGTCAGGTTGAGTCTGCTAGCAGTATTACAGACAGTGATGGGTTATTGCTGTGTGATGATAGCTCACAGGGGGTGGGCACATTAGGAAAATCCCTGCTTAGTTTCCAGAAGCAGGAAGAGAAGTTCAGTAAGGGATAGGACAGTGAACCATACGGGCAGCCTGAATATATATTGGCTGCTAGGGTAGACGGGAGCTCCATACCCTCAGACAGTGGGATCACCAGTGTGAAAGTCTCCCTACGCAAGAGCAAGAGTCCTGTTAGCCGGCCAGAGAAACTCATCAAAGGTAGTGAGGACCCGGGGCACTTCTAGTCTGCAGGAAGCAGAGGAAGATAAATAGGACTCCAGGCTAAGACGTGGGGGAGAGATATCGGATCCAGATCACTGTTGGTATTGCAGAAGAGTCTCTTGGGCTAGAGATTAGAGTCACAGAGATGCTTCACTTAAAGAGGGAACCAGGGCTGAAGATGTTGCCAGCGCCTGTGAGAGAGATAATAACCTGTCGGGCCTTATCCATTATATCTGCCTGTAAATATTGTACATATTCCTCTTCCCCAAGTAAAGTTCAAGTTCTGGTTAAGAACCTCGTGTCCTCTGAATTTATTTCTGCCCTAGTCCCAGAAGAGAAATGCCTGGAGACAGCCGCGATCAGATGGTTTGAAGTAAGTGGAGAGCACCACATACATAGCCACACATCAGAGGGAGGACATGACTTGTCTGTAGGGTGCCAGAGCGAGAGGGGGCTACAGCTCGCCCACGACTACCTCGCTGGGGCACCTTACAATTAGACACCCAAAAAAAACAAGCAGGGATCGCTCGCGCATGGCAGGCAATCCCACGCAAGGTTTTTTTGGCTGTATAACAGCTGCAAAACATTTGGGGTGGAGACTCGAGCATGTCACTCGAGCACCCACTGTACTCGATGCATACCCAAGCACCCGATGCAAACTCAAGTATCGAGCATTTGCACTCAACATTAGTCGCTGTTATGCACACGACCGGACTGACTGGCGTGTGCGTGTTTAGTGATCCCACTGGACCATGAACTGGAGAGTGCCTGGAGGGGCGTAACTAAGTATCTACCCGATCCGACCAAGGTCGCACGACGGCTAACGACGCCTGTGCACCAGGGAGGAACCGAGCAGAGGGACCAGGTGCTACTCCAGGCCAGACGCCGGACACGGCTGTTGACCCACACCGGGGAATAAAGGAACAGGCAGGTTAGGCTGGCACACAGACAGGTGGGTATTGGCAGGCACGGCTGGCATGCAGACAGGTGGGCACTGGCAGGCACGGCTGGAGTACAGACAGGAGGATACTGGCAGGCACGGCTGGTATGCAGACAGGAGGGTACTGACAAGTACGGCTGGCGTGCAGACGGGGAGGTACTAGCAGGTTGGAGCACAGACTGGATAAGGTCCAGTACAGACTGGGACTCAGGAACAGAACCGCAGATGCGGTAGACAAGCAGAGCAGAGCGAGACCGCCGAAGCGGTGAACAAGAGCAGAGCATGGCGAGGCCGCCGGAGTGGTGAGCAAGAGCAGAGCGAGACCGCCTGGAGCGGTGAGCAAAGGCAAGGCAGAGCGAGACCGCTTGGGGCGGTGAGCGAAGGCAGAGCAGAGCGAGACCGCCGGAGCGGTGAGCAAGAGCAGAGCAAGACCGCCGGAGTGGTGAGCAAGAGCAGAGCGAGACTGCCTGGAGCAGTGAGCAAAGGCAGGGCAGAGCGAGACCGCTTGGAGCGGTGAGCAAAGGCAGAGCAGAGCGAGACCGCCTGGAGCGGTGAGCAAAGGCTGGGCAGAGCGAGACCGCTTGGAGCAGTGAGCAAAGGCAGAGCAGAGCGAGACCGCCTGGAGCCGTGAGCAAAGGCAGAGCAGAGCGAGACCGCTTGGAGCGGTGAGCAAAGGCAGAGCAGAGCGAGACCGCCTGGAGCGGTGAGCAAAGGCAGGGCAGAGCGAGACCGCTTGGAGCGGTGAGCAAAGGCAGAGCAGAGCGAGACCGCCTGGAGAGGTGAGCAAAGGCAGGGCAGAGCGAGGCCGCCAGGAGCGGTAAGCGAAGGCAGAGCAGAGCGAGACCACCGGAGCGGTGAGCAAGAGCAGAGCAGAGCGAGACTGCCTGGAGCGGTGAGCAAAGGCAGGGCAGAGCGAGACCGCCTGGAGCGGTGAGCAAAGGCAGGGCAGAGAAGACAGGGCTCTGTTCACACGGAACAGACTAGAAGGGAAAGGCAGAACCAGAAACACACAAGGTACTTGCAAATGAAGTAGCGAGTGGACTCTAAACTCACAAATGGGAGTACAGGGACAACGAGTAGGAGTTAGGTACGGGTTCAGACTCTGCAGAAAAAGGGAAGGTACGGACATAGAGAAAAACAGATAACAGGCAAGGAGAGTATACAGACAAGAACAGACACAGCAGCAAGATACAGGAGCGGGTCTAGGTATGCGGCCCCTAGAAGGCGGAACGAACAGGCTAGGAGCGTGTTCAGACAGGAACAGGCAAGATACAGGAGCGGGTCTAGGTATGCGGCCCCTAGAAGGCGGAAAGAACAGGCTAGGAGCATGTTCAGACTGGCCTGGAAATACAGCCTCCAGGAAGGCGGACAGACAGGCAAGAAAACACAGATAACAGATCTAGGTATGCGGCCCCTAGAAGGCGGGACGAACAGGCTAGGAGCGTGTTCAGACTGGCCTGGAAATACAGCCTCCAGGAAGGCGGACAGACAGGCTAGGGTACAGTTCAGACAGGAACTGCTACTGAAAGAGACACAGGAGCCAGTCTGGGAATACAGTCCCCAGAGTGGCGGAAACAGAAAAGAACAGAACAGGACCTGGCACATTCAGAGTCAAGGAGCACACTGAATGATAGAGTTGCTCAGGCACCAGCTTGTATGAGGAGCTGGTTTAAATATCCAATGACTGACAGCAATAACCTGAGGACGCATTAGGGGTGTGCCCACAGCAGCTACAAGAAACAGGAAGTGACCGGGCCGCCGCCCTAAGCAACCAGAACAGAGGCAAGCAGACAGCATGGAAAGAAGCCAGGCTAGCAGACTGGACTGATGATCAAGTTTGCGATCTTGCAGAGTGGGAGATGGTGCCCTATGCAAGAACGCCGCCAGGTATGTTACAGTCGCCATATTGTCGTAATTTTTTTTCTTTACTTCTGAAAAAATCCCAACCCTAACCTTAGCCCAACCCTAACCCTAGCCCAACCCTTGTCCAACTCTAACCCTAGCCTAACCCTAACCTTAGTCTAACCCTAACCTTAGCCTAACCCTAGCCTAACCCTAGCACAACCCTAACCCTAGCACAACCCTAACCCTAGCCCAACCCTAACACTAGCCCCACCCTAACCCTAGCCCAACCCTAGCCCAACCCCAACCCTAGCCCAACCCCAACCCTAACCCTAGCACAACCCTAACCCAAACCCTAGCACAACCATAACCCTAGCACAACCCTAACCCTAGCACAACCCTAACCTTAGCACAACCCTAACCCTAAAGTTTATTTTTTACGCCGTTCCTCGTGCGGTATAAGTGATTAGACGACTTTATTCTTTGGGTCGGTGTGATTACAGCGATGCCAGATTCATATCGGATTTTTATGATTGACAGCTGTCACACACTAAAAGACGCATTTTTTTGCAGACTAGTTTTTACAACGACATATTTTGAGAGCTATAATTTTTCCATATTTCGGCCGACAGAGTCATGGGACAGCTTGTTTTTTGCAGGACAAGTTGACGTTTTTATTGGTAACATTTTCGGGCACGTGACATTTTTTGATCCCTTCTATTCTGATTTTTAGAAGGCAGAATATATGTTTCGTTTTTTTTTTATCGTGTTCACTAAAGGGGTTAACTAGCAGGACAGTTTTATAGGTCAGGTCATTCCGGATGCGTCGATACCAAATATGTGTCCTTTTATTGGTTTATTTTTTTTTTCATAAGATTATTTATTTATGGGCACAATATATATATATATTTTTTTTGATTATTTTTTTTTTCATTTTTTTTAATATTTTTACAATTTTCTTTTTTATTTATTTTTTTCACTTTCTGACTTTTTTATTACTTGTTCACATTATCCCACTATGGGACTTTCACTTTTTGCAGCCTTATCGGCTGCATGGCATAGAGAGCAGCAGCTCCCTATGCCATGCAGCCTGTCAGCGCTGCAAATGGGAGAAGTTACTTTGGTCGTGCACTGCGCATGACCAAAGCAACTTCCTGCCTCCTGGTTTCCCGCATGTTGTCATGATGACGTCGGGTCACCAAGGCAACATCCGGGACCAGACTCAGACGCCGCTGGTCGCCGGCAGAGAAGGTAAGTATAGCGCTTACGTCCTCTTGCCACCGGAATGCTGCTATCGATTTCGATAGCAGCATTTTGGGGGTTAATGTGCCGGGAGCGGTGCGGGACATCAACAATCAGCTGACACCCGGCGGCGATCTCACCCGCACTGCTTATGTGTGGGCGAAATCGCCAGGGCGTATTAATACATATCAGGCCCATAAGGCCCAGGGCACAGATACGTATTAATACGCCCTGGGCCAGAAAGGGGTTAAAAAAGCACTCCCATCTATGCTTTTTATTATGTGTGTACAGTACAGACAAAATTGTACATTCACACTGAAGGCATCAAAACTATGAATTAACACATGTGGAATTATATACTTAACAAAAAAGTGTGAAACAACTGAAAATATGTCTTATATTCTAGGCTCTTCAAAGTAGCCACCTTTTGTTTTGATGACTGCTTTGCACACTCTTGGCATTCTCTTGATGAGCTTCAAGAGATAGTCACCGGAAATGGTCTTCCAACAATCTTGAAGGAGTTCCCAGAGATGCTTAGCACTTGTTGGCCCTTTTGCCTTCACTCTGCGGTCCAGCTCACCCCAAACCATCTCGATTGGGTTCAGGTCTGGTGACTGTGGAAGCCAGGTCATGTGGCGTAGCACCCCACCACTCTCCTTTTTGGTCAAATAGCCCTTACACAGCCTGGAGGTGTGTTTGGGGTCATTGTCCTGTTGAAAAATAAATGGTGGTCCAACTAAATGCAAACCGGATGGAATAGCATGCCGCTGTAAGATGCTGTGGTAGCCATGCTGGTTCAGTATGCCTTCAATGTTGAATAAATCCCCAACAGTGTCACCAGCAAAGCACCCTCATACCATCACACCTTCTCCTCCATGCTTCACGGTGGGAACCAGGCATGTAGAGTCCATCCGTTCACCTTTTCTACGTCGCACAAAGACACGGTGGTTGGAACCAAAGCTCTCAAATTTGGACTCATCAGACCAAAGCACAGATTTCCACTGGTCTAATGTCCATTTGATGCGCCCCCAGGGTCGTGGGGTACTCGGCAGCTGGTCCTCTGGTTGCTGGGGGATATCACGGTGGCTGGCCCGGTCCGTGACCCAGGCGGTCAATCAAAAGGGGGACATTATATTATTTATAGGGGATTAGGAAAGTGTTCGTGACGCCACCTGTGGATTGCGGCTAAAGGGTGCCGCCGCTGCGGAGCAGTCCTCTGGAGCTGGTGTTACGGCAGCAGGGATGGTGTGGCTCTCCACAGGTAGAACTAGCTCCAGGGCAGTGTAGGGGTGAATGGTGGATGCTGGTGAGAGACGGCAGGACAGTCCCGGAGGAAAGACGGACACTCACACGGGGGTAAGCTTCAGTACCTTTACTGGTGATGATGCAGGCATGGTCCAGGGTACTCTGGACGAAGGGCGCACTTTTGGACTCTCCCCAGTGAGCGGGTATAGGGCCTCCTGATCCGTGGCTTTACTCGCTAAGCTTCTAACCTGCCTGGAGCTAGGCTAGCTTGGTTACTGTCTCTCTCTCTCCCTTGCACCTGCTGACCTAGTGGTAGGGCCTTCTCCTGGAGATCACTCTCCCTGGTCACTGGGGCCTCCGTGACTCCTAGCCCTGGTACTGTAGTCAGCGTTTGGTAAACCTGGGACCTGTAATCCTCCAGGGGTTCTGGTGGTCCCTACTGGGTATAAAGGGACCCCGTAGGCGCGGACCCGGTGTCCGGTATATATCTCGGGGTAAGCCTGGTATGCTCCTCTGCCCCCTCGTTACTTCTTCCTTCTCCTCTCGCCTTTGGCCACACTCAGGGCCCTCACTAAGCCTTCACTTGTGCTGTAGGCCTTGGCTCGCCTAAGCACAGCAGCCAGCGTGCTGCCTCTCCGCTGCTCTCTGAGCGTCAGCACGCTCTCTGCTCAACAACTCAGCTCTGTCCCTCTCTGTGTCTGAGTAGGAACTCTCTCAACTCTCTCACTGAACTAACTTCTGACTTCTCACAGAACTGAGCTGCCTAGCTCCACCCTCCCTATATATATCCCTAATGGACTCCCTCTGCTGGTCTGAGGTGGTAGGGTGGAGGTGTGTTAATGTAGTGAGGGCCTCTTGAGGAGAAGTCCATCCATGCACCCTTCTGGGTTCTGTGGCACCAATGCGCAGCAAGGTGCCATATCCCTTGTGTTCTTTAGCCCAAACAAGTCTCTTCCGCTTGTTGCCTGTCCTTAGCAGTGGTTTCCTAGCAGCTATTTTACCATGAAGACCTGCTGCACAAAGTCTCCTCTTAACAGTTGTTATAGAGATGTGTCTGCTGCTAGAACTCTGTGTGGCATTGACCTGGTCTCTAATCTGAGCTGCTGTTAACCTGCGATTTCTGAGGCTGGTGACTCGGATAAACTTATCCTCAGAAGCAGAGGTGACTCTTGGTCTTCCTTTCCTGGGACGGTCCTCATGTGAGCCAGTTTCTTTGTAGCGCTTGATGGTTTTTGCAACTGCATTTGGGGACACATTCAAAGTTTGCCCAATTTTTCGGACTGACTGACCTTCATTTCTTAAAGTAATGATGGCCACTCGTTTTTCTTTACTTAGCTGCTTTTTTCTTGCCATAATATAAATTCTAACAGTCTATTCAGTAGGACTATCAGCTGTGTACCCACCAGACTTCTGCACAACACAACTGATGGTCCCAACCCCATTTATAAGGCAAGAAAACCCACTTATTAAACTTGACAGGGCACACCTGTGAAGTGAAAACCATTTGCGGTGACTACCTCTTGAAGCTCATCAAGAGAATGCCAAGAGTGTGCAAAGCAGTCATCAAAGCAAAAGGTGGCTACTTTGAAGAACCTAGAATATAAGACATATTTTCAGTTGTTTCACACTTTTTTGTTAAGTATATAATTCCACATGTGTTAATTCATAGTTTTGATGCCTTCAGTGTGAATGTACAATTTTCAAAGTCATGAAAATACAGAAAAATCTTTAAATGAGAAGGTGTGTCCAAACTTTTGGTCTGCACTGTATATATACATGTAATGTAGTGTGAGTGTATTAATACATCTACCTACTGCCGTCTTCTTCGGGATCCAGCGCTGTTGTCTCCACTTCCCACAGATGTTACCGCAGTTACAACTCACCCGTAAACTCTATGCGTGACCTGTAAGTGGCTTTTACAATTTACAGCAATGTTCAAAATAATAGCAGTGTATTCAAAAACATGATTTAAGCACAAATTCTTTACACTAGTTTTTATTTCTATACATTGGGGACAATGCACACTGTTTTCTAATTCAAAACATGAAGAGAAGTGTAAATTATTTTTAACTACTTTACAGAAAATAACAAAAAATGAGCATTGGGCTTTTCTAAAAAATAGCAGTGTCTGCATTTGTCTTTACAAACTCTCAATATGTACTCTTTCTTTGAGGATTTATCATTCCTGTGAATCACTAACCTAATATTTAGTTGTATACCCACAGTTTTTTGGAACTGCTTCACATCTATGTTGCAGAGTCAATCAACCTCTGGCACTAGTGATGGGCGAGCACTAAAATGCTCGGGTGCTCGATGCTCGGGTCGAGCAAATTGGGGTGCTCGGGTGCTTGACCCGAGCAGCGAGCTCAATGTAAGTCTATGGGAAACTCGAGCATTTTTCAGGCGGCTCACCCCCCCGGCGGTCTGCAGAGGCCTAAAAATTGCCCAAATCGATGGGAACAGTGCTCAAATGACATGTGAACAGCATGGGGAAGGCCCCTGGAAGCATTTCTGACTCCCAGGTCACTGCTGTTAACAACTTTGTCAGAGATATTACGTCACTTTTACAGATTCACAATAAAACATACAAAAATGAAACCAAAATGGATTTTCCTGGGAAATATGCAAAATAACATCCTTTCCAGGGTAACTACTTATATATAAGGCAAAATAAATAACCAAAAACAAAAATATTCCTCCACACCTTGGGCTATGTTCACACTTAGCGTTTTTGATGCGTTTTTGCACTTTTGCATTGCTTTCAACCGTGACAAATGCATTCACAGGGAAATGTCATTTTAACATTTTACAACCTTATCTGGCCATGTGGTGTGTGAGACTTGATCAGACACATCCTGTTTCATTTATGAAGGACGGACTCTGAAAGTCACAAAGCCTATTTTTATAGGGCCATCAGGTGGCCTTTACTATTCTTAAAGGGCCAGCAGTCGGCCCTCGCTATTCTTAGAGAGCTATCAGCCGGCTATGCTTTGTTGTTCCCTTTACTAAAGAGTGGGTCTCCTATACTGTTATTGTGTATGCAGCGAGTGGCAGGTGAGCCTAAAATTTAGAAGCACTCCTATACTCCTTTAAAGAGACTTAGAGAGGGGGGCCTCCTAAAAAACAATGCTCCCATTATTAGGAAGTGGGTCTCCCATACTGTTTGCCTATGCAGTGAATGCAAGGGCTGCCAAAAATTTGGACCTACTCCAATGCCCCTTGAAAGAGACGAAGGGGAGGGCTTCCTGAAAAAAATGTTCCCATTATTAGGAAGTGGGTCTCCCATTGTGTTTGCCTATGCAGTGCATTCAAGGGTTGCCAAAAATTTGGAGGCACTCCAATGCCCCTTGGAAGAGACGTAGAGGGCCTCATGAAAAAATGTTCCCATTATTAGGAAGTGGGTCTCCCATACTGTTTGCCTATGCAGTGAATGCAAGGGCTGCCAAAAATTGGGAGACACTCTAATGCACCTTGGAAAAGACGTGGAGGAGGGCCTCATAATAAAAATGTTTCCATTAGAAAGGAGCGGGTCTCCTATACTTGTAATGCCCATGCACTAACTGTATGGGCTGACAAACATTTACACCTGGGGGGTATACATGAACTCATTGTATAAAAAAAAATTTTATGGGCATCATAAACACCCTTTAAAAAAATTATGTGGGTGTTGCATCACGGATCACAGTCACCCTGGTGATATGGTGGTGGAGGATGAGGAGGAGGAGGAGGACAAGAGCAAATAGCCCAAATCAGGAAGCGTATACACATGTGCGGGTGTGAAAAGGTGCATGGGAATACACCTCCCAAAAAAAGACACTGGATTTGAGTTTATGTTTCGCTGCTATCATTCGGTGGTGTTGAAAAGTCTGGCCCAATCCAGCCCTTGTTCATTTTTATAAGAGTCAGCCTGTCAGCATTTTCAGTTAACAGGCGGATGCACTTATCAGTTATAATTCCACCAGCGGCGCTAAAAACTCGCTCTGATAAAACGCTAGCGGCAAGGGCAGGCCAGGACCTCCAAGGCATAGAGAACCAGTTCATTCCACTTGTCCAGCTTGGATACCCAATAATAATAAGGCAAAGAGGA
Source organism: Phyllobates terribilis (assembly GCF_046119375.1). NCBI lineage: Eukaryota > Metazoa > Chordata > Amphibia > Anura > Dendrobatidae > Phyllobates > Phyllobates terribilis. The sequence continues at coordinate 1,813,678 of NW_027363020.1, read as the reverse complement.
ATCACGGAGCATGTTGGTACGGTCGGCAAGGTACTCCCTCAGCATCTTCCCAAACTTTTCACTCCTTGTGAGAGTACCCCATGCTTCAGGGCCTGTGCCATGGGAGAGGTTGAGAAAACTCTCCCAGAACTTTGACAGTATTCCATTGCCTCTGCTGGATTGGATTTGTGTCTCTCTAGGCTGTACTCCTTGGTTGTCTAACAAACTGTGACCTCTGCCGCCAGCATTTTCAGATGGGAATTTTTTTAATAGTTTCGCAACAAGGGCCTTCTGGTACGGCCCCATTTTTGTAGACCTGTCCGCCTCAGGAATAAGAGATATAAAGTACTCCTTGTAATGTGGGTCTAGAAGTGTTACCAACCAGTAATGATTGTCACCCAAAATTTTGAGAACGCAAGGGTCACGGGAAAGGAAGCGTAACATAAACTCAGCCATGCGTGCCAGACTGCTAACAGGCAAGACTTCCATGTCATCACCAAGAGGATGACTGACCATGCTCTCCTCCTCCTCCCTGGCCATCCACTCTGAACAGATGGTATGACAATTGTGCAGGTAGTACCGTCTATAGCACATGAAACTAGCTCCTGTTCTTCCTCCTCCTCCTCTTCCTCATTGTCACCCAAACCACGTTGGGATGAGATGAGGAAGGGCTGTGTGTAATCACCCTGTATGGTTGCTTGCTCCATCTCATCGTGCTCCGCCTGCAATGCATCCTTTTTGATAGTGAGCGGAGAGCGTTTCAGAAGACAGAGAAGCAGGATGGTGACTCTAATTATTGCGTCATTGCCGCTCACCATCTTGGTGGAGTCCTCAAAGTTTTCGAGGATGTTACAGATGTGGCACCCCAGGGGTCTGGTTGCCACAGTAATAGAAATATTATGTCTGAGAGCAAGTGGGAGGTTTCTCTGGTTAGGAGCCCTAAGCATGCAACACCGCCTGCCCAGACCTGGGAGGGGAGGAATCTGCCCTTATAAACTGGGTCTGGGGTGGGATTAGGTCAGTCAGAGCCTGGAGAGGGAAAGTGAGAACTAGGAGCTCTGTAGGAGCAGGAGTGAGTGCCAGGGGCTGGAAGCCAGATAGCTTACTCTGGCTGAAGACACTTAGACCGGACACGGAGTCCGAGGCTGTGGGGACATCCAGGTCCAGCAGCAGAATCCAACCTGCAGGGGATTCCAGGTCCTCTGGCCAAAGAAGCCCGGAGGCACGGTCACAAGCAAGGGACCAGCACCGCCATTGTGGAGCGGAGGCTAACTGGAGGCCCCAAGTCACCGGCCATACGGGTGAGCACCACACGATATACTCAGGGACGTGGGCTACTTCTACCCGCATACAGCAAGGTAGCCAGGAAGAGTGCAGCTAGACAGGGAGGCCTACAACTCCACCTGGCCAGGGGAGATCCTGCTTGCCCTCAGACTGACCTGGCCTCTACTGCTAACCAGTACTCACGGGAGGGTCTGCTTTATAACACCAGTAAAGACCCTGAACTGCACTGCACGGACTCTGAGTTATTCCTGCTGCACTCGTGCGCCATCACTCCCATCATCCACATTAACTGCCCTGAGGCTATACTACTGAGTCATCCCATTCTTAGCTGCACATATAAAACCGGCCTCAGCGGTCTGCCTTGCAGCGGCGGTCCCCACTGTCCGCAATCCACGGGTGGCGTAGTCGGACTATTATCACACTAATAAGACTGCCACTGAATTGACCGCCCTGGGCACAGACCGGGTCAACGCCACGGAGACAACCCCCAGCGATCCGGCTCCGGGTATCCCCCTTACAACGCAGGCCCAGGGGGCGCGTCACAGATGTTTGACATCCATGTCCACTCCTGAGGTCTCATGTGTGGAGTCTGAACTGAATACCGACGGCCTTGTTGATGCTGGTAGTCAACAACTGCCCTCTTCTGCTCAGAAATCCTTCCCAACATCTGCAGTGTAGAGTTCCAACGTGTGGGGACATCACACATCAGTCAGTGGGCCGGAAGCTGCAAACGCTGCTGAAGCTCGGCAAGGGTGGTGGAAGCTGTAGCTGACTTTCTAAAGGCAGCGTACTTTGACAAGCAGATCTGGCAGCTCCGGGTAGCTTTTGAGAAACAGATGAACCACGAGTTTAAGCACATGGGCCAGGCAAGGTACATGTGTGAGCTTGCCTCGCCTCAGAGCCGCCACCAGGTTTCGGCTATTGTCACACACGACCATGCCTGGCTGTAGGTTTAGCGGTGTGAGCCACTGATCTGCCTGATTATTCAAATCTGTTAACAACTCTTCAACATTGTGCGGTTTGTCACCTAAGCATATTAGCTTCAGCACAGCATGTTGCCACTTAGCCGAGGCAGTGCTGCAGTGCTTCCAGCTTGTGACTGATGTGTTCATTTCGGAGATGGAGGCTGGGGAGGATGAGGTGCAGAAACTGTAGACTGTAGGGGCAACCCTGATTGATCCTCGGCGTCGGGAGGATGTGTTCCGTCAAAAGGTCCGACTGGGTCCCGGCTTCCACTATGTTAACCCAGTGTGCTGTCAGCGAGATGTACCGTCCCTGCCCATAAGCACTCGTCCACAGTCCGTGGTTAGGTGGACTTTCCCTGTAACTGCATTGTTGAGCACATGACTAATGTTGTGGGACACTTGCTTGTGTAATGTGGGACGGCACACCAGGAGAAATAGTGGCGGCTCGGGAGCGAGTACTGAGGGATGGCCACCGCCATCAGGTTGAGGAAAGCTTCCGTCTCCACGAGCCTAAAAGGCAACATTTTGAGTGCAAGTAGTCGCAAAATGTGGGAATTTAGTAGTTTGGCCTGTGGGGCGTTGGCTGCGTATTTGCGCTTACGTTCCAAGGACTGGGGTATGGACAACTGAACGCTGCGCTGAGACAAGGACGTGCTTGCTGATGTTGCTAGTTCAGAGTGTGCAACGAAAGGTGCAGGGCAGGAGGCATCTTCGCATGCATTATGGACAGGGGATTGGCTTGCACGCACAACAGTGGAAGAAGCAGTGGTGTCACCCGAAGACACTGTTCCTGGACCCTGGGATTCGGCCCACAAATTTGGCTGCTTTACTGCCATGTGCCTGATCATGCTGGTGGTGGTCAGGCTTGTAGTTTTGCTACCCTTGCTGATGCTGGCCTGGCAGGTGGTGCAAATGGCCTTTTTGGGGTTATTGGCAGAGTCTTTAGAAAACAACTAGACTCGAAAGACCTAACAGTTGTACTGGCAACGTCCGTCGTGATGGTGTTATGGGTAGAGATGAGCGATGTTCGACTCGAACTGTTCGCCAATCTCAAATTCGAGCTGTTTTGGGCGGTGTTTGAGCCGTTCGACGAACACGAACAATTTGAAAAAAATTCGGCTATTCGAGGTTATGTTCGATAACTGTTCGTGCACCAAAATCATAACTGGATTTTTTCTCAGTAATGCTGAAAATTAATGTTAATACGCAGTTTGAGTGTACAGCGGGGCGGGGGGAGGGGCAAGGGATGGATCTCTGCATAAATAATGAAATCTCCATTTTTTTTTCTTTTTCCCGCATTTACAGTGGGGAGGTGCAATCTGTCAGCCTATCAGCAGCGCTCACACGGAGCGAACTGCTTTTTTTCACACAAGCAAGGGCATGTGTCATTGGCAGTGTATGTCACATGTCCTTGCCCTATAAGACCCAGCCATTTTCCTCGTCGCCACCATTTTCTCACTGCTGCAGCTGCGTGTTAGACGGCACCGCTGTTGCTGTGTGCGCTATACTTTCAGTGTTAATTTCAAGCCAGTTTTCGCACAAATCTACAGATAGCTTGGGAGTAGGGAATAGTTGTGATTGCAGTCCTTTTGAGGACTAGGTTACATCATTTCCTACGACTTTTATCAGGCAGGTCTGTGCTCTTAAATAGATAGGTTGTGAGTAAAGACTAATTGTAATTGCAGTCCTTTTGAGGGCTAGGTTACATCAGTTCCTATCACTTTTATCAGGCAGGTCTGTGCTCTTAAATAGATAGGTTGGGAGTAAAGACTAATTGTAATTGCAGTCCTTTTCAGGGCTAGGCTACATCAGTTCCTATCACTTTTTGCCAGGAAGGTCTGTGCCAGTGCTGTGCAAGTTTTTTTCACAGCATTTGGCTAAATCTAGCTAAGCAAATCCTTTTTGGCCTCTTGCAGTGTGTGTTAGTCAGTGGAGTAGCCTATCTGTGTTGCAAGCTACACCACCTGTGTATAGAAAACAATTTTTTTTACTGCACCTAGCCAAGTAAAACCTTTTGGGCATAGCATCATTCTATTAGTCCATCTATACTAATCTCCACCAGGTTGCAAATTCAAAATAATTTTTATCTGCATCTAGCTCTGAAAAAATATTTGGGCTTGGGCTTGTAGCAGTGTGTGGGAATTGTTCTATTAGTCCATCTATACTAAACTCCACCAGGTTGCAAGTTCTAAATATTTTTTATCTGCATCTAGCTCTGAAAAAATATTTGGGCTTGGGCTTGTAGCAGTGTGTGGGACTTGTTCTATTAGTCCATCTATACTAACCTCCACCAGGTTGAAAATTCAAAATAATTTTTATCTGCATCTAGCTCTGAAAAAATATTTGGGCTTGTAGCAGTGTGTGGGGCTTGTTCTATTAGTCCATCTATACTAACCTCCACCAGGTTGCAAATTCAAAATAATTTTTATCTGCATCTAGCTCTGAAAAAATATTTGGGCTTGGGCTTGTAGCAGTGTGTGGGACTTGTTCTATTAGTCCATCTATACTAACCTCCACCAGGTTGCAAATTCAAAATAATTTTTATCTGTATCTAACCCAGCCAATACTTTTGGGCTAATACCACAGTTTGGCCACTCAGCTCTGCTCGGTTCCCATCCATTGTTTTTTGTGCAAACAACTCCAGAGTCATGAATTAGTTAACCACCAAAATGAGTGGAAAAAGGCCTGCTGCTGGTGGAAAGGGGAATAGGCATGTTGGGAAGAGAAAAAAAGGTTGTGTCCGTGGGGTAGGTGTTAAAGCAACAGTAACATCTGCAGAAGAAAGACCATCTTCCAGCCAAACTAAGATGTCTACTTCTTTTAGCGGACAATGTGATAAGATCCCTTTCTTACGGCCACACCAATCGCTACAAATTCCAGATGAGGCACAAAAACAGCAGATGCTTCAACGGATATCAAGTGCTCCTTTAAGTGGGCTCTCCTCCACCTCAACTTCAACAACACAAATACTCCTGTCCTCAGAGGTGTCACCCCAATCGCACTTGCTTCCTCACAGCTCCCAAGTCTCCAGTAGTGTTGAGCCACCCCCGTAGTGTTCGGGTTCGGTTCGGTTCGTCGAACACCGGGATGTTCGAGGAACTGTTCGTCGAACTGTTCGTCGAACACCTTAGAACACCGTCGAACACCGTTAAAACCAATGGCAGGCAAACAAAAACACATAGAAACACATAGAAAACACCTTCAAAGGTGTCCAAAAGCTGACAAACTGCTCAGAAGACGCTTTCTTTAAAAAAGCCGGCCAGCAATTCAGCAGCGGCATACACCGGTACCCGACAATTTAGACAAGAAGGAATAGAGCCTCACACATAGATTAGATAAATAGAAACATGTCAGTCACATATATATGAAGTACAGTGACAGTGTTGCTTACTGTACTTGTTATTTAGTGTAAAGGATTTATTAAAAAATATAATAGTGTTTTCATGCACTGTCTCTTTAAAAAGCCGGCCGGCAATTCAGCATCTGTACCCGACAATTTATAACAGACAGAATAGAGCTTCACACATAGATTAGATAGATAGAAACATGTCAGTCACATATATATGAAGTACAGTGACAGTGTTGCTTACTGTACTTGTCATTTAGTGTAAAGGATTTATTAAAAAAAATAATAGTGTTTTCATGCACCGTCTCTTTAAAAAAGCCGGCCGGCAATTCAGCATCTGTACCTGACAATTTATAACAGACAGAATAGAGCTTCACACATAGATTAGATAGATAGAAACATGTCAGTCACATATATATGAAGTACAGTGACAGTGTTGGTTACTGTACTTGTCATTTAGTATTAAAATAAAGGATTTATTATTAAAAAAAATTGGCGTGGGGTTCCCCTTAATTTTAGTCTCTAGCGGAGGTTAAGCAGACAGCTGGGGCAGATGTTTGAAGCCTGGGAAGGGGGTAATACCCACGGAGCTTCCCAGGCTACTAATATGAGCCCCCAGCTGAATACATAGCCTTTACTAGCTATTAAAATGGGGGACCCCCCCAAAAAAATGACGTGGGGTCCCCCCTAATTTAATAGCTAGCAAAGGCTAGGCAGACAGCTGGGGGCTGATATTAATAGCCCAGGAAGGGAGCCATGAATATTGGCCCCCTCCCAGGCTAGAAACACCAGCCGTCAGCCGCCCCAGAAATGGCGCATTCATAGGATGCGCCAATTCTGGCACTTAGCCCCGCTCTTCCACGCTGCCCTGTAGCGGTGGCAGGGGGTAATAGGGCTGGGGTTGATGTCAGCTTATAATGCCAGCTGACATCAAGCCCAGGTTAGTAATGGAGAGGCGTCTATAAGACACCCCCATTACTAACCCCATAGTCAAAGTTAAAAGAAAACACAAACACCCAGAATAAAGTCCTTTAATTGAAATAAAGACACAATCCTTTATAGTTCTAAATTAAACCATACTTACCATCACGCCCATTCCAGCTGAAGCCAACGATCTCCTGCAATAAAAGAAAAATAATAAAGCAACATCATCCTTACCTTTCCATGGTTCCCACGACAGCTTCAGCTCTGCTACATCGAGATGACAGGCTGGACCGCAGCAGAACGCTGCCATCCAGCCTGTCATCCCGCAGACACTGAGAAGCGCAGGCATGCTTGCGCTCTGCAGTGTCTGGCTGTGACGGCATAAAGATGAGACGAGTTCATGTCCAATGAACTCGGCGCACCTCATGCACGTCACTGACAGCGTGGGAGAATTCTCCTGCACTCAGCACTTCAGCGTGAGAATTCTCCCACGCTGTCAGTGAAGTGCATGAGGTGAGCTCATTCATGTCCAATGAACTCAGCTGACCTCATGTACGTCACTGACAGCGTGGGAGAATTCTCACGCTGAAGTGCTGAGTGCAGGAGAATTCTCCCACGCTGTCAGTGACGTGCATGAGGTGCGCTGAGTTTATTGGACATGAACTCGGCTCATCTGGATGCCGTCACAGCCAGACACTGCAGAGCGCAAGCATGCCTGCGCTTCTCAGTGTCTGCGGGATGACAGGCTGGATGGCAGCGTTCTGCTGCGGTCCAGCCTGTCATCTCGATGTAGCAGAGCTGAAGCTGTCGTGGGAACCATGGAAAGGTAAGGATGAGGTTGCTTTATTATTTTTCTTTTATTGCAGGAGATCGTTGGCTTCAGCTGGAATGGGCGTGACGGTAAGTATGGTTTAATTTAGAACAATAAAGGATTGTGTCTTTATTTCAATTAAAGGACTTTATTCTGGGTGTTTGTGTTTTTTTTAACTTTGACTATGGGGTTAGTAATGGGGGTGTCTTATAGACGCCTCTCCATTACTAACCTGGGCTTGATGTCAGCTGGCATTATAAGCTGACATCAACCCCAACCCTATTACCCCCTGCCACCGCACCAGGGCAGCGTGGAAGAGCGAGGCTAAGTGCCAGAATTGGCGCATCCTATGAATGCGCCATTTCTGGGGCGGCTGACGGCTGGTGTTTCTAGCCTGGGAGGGGGCCAATATTCATGGCTCCCTTCCTGGGCTATTAATATCAGCACCCAGCTGTCTGCCTAGCCTTTGCTAGCTATTAAATTAGGGGGGACCCCACGTCATTTTTTGGGGGGGTCCCCCATTTTAATAGCTAGTAAAGGCTATGTATTCAGCTGGGGGCTCATATTAGTAGCCTGGGAAGCTCCGTGGGTATTACCCCCTTCCCAGGCTTCAAACATCTGCCCCAGCTCGCTGCTTAACCTCCAGAGCCTAAAATTAAGGGGAACCCCACGCCAATTTTTTTTAATAATAAATCCTTTATTTTAATACTAAATGACAAGTACAGTAACCAACACTATCACTGTACTTCATATATATGTGACTGACATGTTTCTATCTATCTAATCTATGTGTGAAGCTCTATTCTGTCTGTTATAAATTGTCGGGCACAGATGCTGAATTGCCGGCCGGCTTTCTTAAAGAGACGGTGCATGAAAACACTATTTTTTTTTTAATAAATCCTTTACACTAAATGACAAGTACAGTAAGCAACACTGTCACTGTACTTCATATATATGTGACTGACATGTTTCTATCTATCTAATCTATGTGTGATTCTCTATTCCTTCTATTATAAATTGTTGGGTACAGATGCTGAATTGCCGGCCGGCTTTTTTAAAGAGACGGTGCATGAAAACACTATTATTTTTTTTAATAAATCCTTTACACTAAATGACAAGTACAGTAAGCAACACTGTCACTGTACTTCATATATATGTGACTGACATGTTTCTATCTATCTAATCTATGTGTGATTCTCTATTCCTTCTATTCTAAATTGTCGGGTACAGATGCTGAATTGCTGGCTGGCTTTTTTAAAGAGACGGTGCATGAAAACACTATTATTTTTTTTAATAAATCCTTTACACTAAATGACAAGTACAGTAAGCAACACTGTCACTGTACTTCATATATATGTGACTGACATGTTTCTATCTATCTAATCTATGTGTGATTCTCTATTCCTTCTATTCTAAATTGTCGGGTACCGCTGCTGAATTGCCGGCCGGCTTTTTTAAAGAGACGGTGCATGAAAACACTATTATTTTTTTTGATAAATCCTTTACGCTAAATGACAAGTACAGTAAGCAGCACTTTCACTGTACTTCGTATATATGTGGCTGACATGTTTATATCTATCTAATCTATGTGTGAAGCTCTATTCTTTCGGTTCTAAATTGTCGGGTACCGGTGTATGCCGCTGCTGAATTGCCGGCTTTTCATGTTTCACTGTTGGCACTGTTCCCATTGATTTGGGCAATCACTGTAATGCCACAACCACCATGGCTGTGGCATTACAGTGAGTGGCAGACAATCCCTGCATGATTGGTGCTCTAAATAGCACCAGACATGCAGGACACGCTTTTGGTGCACGAACAGTTATCGAACATAACCTCGAACAGCCGAATTTTTTGCAAATCGTTCGGGTTCGTCGAACAACTCGAACACCGCCCAAAACAGCTCGAATTTGAGATTGGCGAACAGTTCTAGTCGAACACCGCTCATCTCTAGTCTCCAGCTGCCCGTCTGAGTATGGGGTAGAACAGATGGTTGAGTCTGCAGAGCTGTTTACTCATACTATAGCCTGGGAATCAGAGGTTGGCTCCAGAGCTTCTGTGAATATAGACGAGGAAATGATCTGCACTGATGCCCAGAATCTTTATGAGTCGGATCCAGGACCAGACGCAGAAGGTTCTGACCATAATGTAGACCCTCGTTACCAAACTGTAACTCCTGTTGGTGGAGACAATGAGGAAGACGATGATGAGACTCAAATACCTGATTGGAGCGACAACTTGAGTTTTTTGTCAGGGCAGGAAGAGGTTGGCTCTGAGGACGACGGGTGTGATAACACACAGGGTGATGATGACGAGGTTGGAGATCCCACTTACTGTCAACCCACAGTCAGCCAGTCGATGAGGTCAGCAGAGGAGGTGGAGGAGGATGCTAGTGACGACGAGGTCAGGTTGCGCATTCCTGGACAGAGACGTAGTACTGGAAGCACGTCGACAAATGCATCCTCAAACACAACTCTGCCTCTGACCACAAGTCGTGGTGGCTCTTCAGGTCGCATGGGTGCTAAGCCTTGCATAGCCTGGGCATTTTTTCAGATCGATAGGGATGACCCAACTCGTGTTATCTGTAACATTTGTCAGCAAAAGCTAAGTAGAGGCCAAAAAATACATAGTTTGAGTACTTCATGCATGAACCGGCACATGGATATGAAGCTTAAGTTGCAGTGGGAAGCTCACTGTGCTACAATGCGGCCTAGCCGGCCGGGCCAGCCACCGTCTGCCACATCTTGTGCATCCGTGGCCTCTTCATCCTCTGTGACTGGGGGGACAGCAGTCACACCTGTTTTGGGACGCAGACTTGCCACCTCTTTACCCGCAACAGCCAGCGTGATTGGCAGGTTATCATTTTCTTTGGAGGTAGAAACACCAGCTGGTGTTCAGCGCTGTCCGACATCAATAGCACCACCTTTGGATCAAGGCAACCTAACATGTCCGCCTGCATCTTCCTCACAGACCGGCAGTTTGCCGGGGACACCCTTCTCAACCCCGTCTAAGCACAACAGCCAGCCCTCGGTCCCTCAGATGTGGACAAGTAAAAGACCATTTCCTCCTAGCCATGAGAAAGCTAAGAGGTTGAATTTCATCATCTGCAAGCTCTTGGCTACAGAAATGCTGCCTTTAAGCCTGGTGGCCCCAGTACCAGATGCCCAGTCGGCACTACTTCTCAAAGAAAGGTGTGCCTGCGCTCCACCAGCATGTCGCACACAACATCACCGCTTCTTTGAGAAACTCTGTGTGTGACAGGGTGCATTTCACCACAGACACTTGGACGAGTAGGCATGGACAGGGGCATTACATGTCGCTGACTGGGCACTGGGTAACTATGGTGACAGCAGGACAAGGGGCTGCTGTCCAAGTCTTGCCGTCCCCACGAGTTGTGCGTCAATCCTCTTTATTTCAAAGTTCCTCCACTGCTTCTGCCTCCTCAACCTCCTCTCGGTCCTCCACCTGCACCCAAAGCCTGTCTGGTCATGCCACAAGTTTTCTAACTGCGCAGAAGGGATCCTGCACACCTCCTTACTATGCCGGCTTTAGGGCTCAACATCATCAGGCGGTTTTTACTTTGAAATGTCTGGGAAATGTGAGTCACACAGCTGAGGAGTTGTGGTCAGCTCTGGAGAACCAGTTTCATGAATGGTTGTATCCACTGGACCTGAAACCAGGGAAGGCCGTGTGCGACAATGCTGCAAACCTGGGTGTGGCCCTTCGCCGGGGAAATGTCACACACGTGCCTTGTATGGCTCACGTGTTGAACCTGGTTGTCCAGCTATTTTTAGCCCACTATCCCGGACTAGATGGCCTTCTGCAGAGGGCACAGTCACTGTGTGCTCACTTCCGCCGTTCTCATCCCGCCGCTCAGTGACTTACATCTCTACAGAAGTCGTTGGACCTGCCACTTCACCGGCTAAAATGCGATGTGCCTACACGTTGGAATTCAACTCTGCACATGTTGCAGCGACTGTGGCAGCACCGACAAGCCCTGGTGCAATACGTTCTGACGTATAGCCTGGGACAACGAGATCCAGAGGTGGGGCAAATCATGCTGGAGGTGTGGTCTCAGATCAGGGACCTATGCACCCTTCTGCACAGTTTTGAAATGGCAACGAAGATGTTTAATGCTGACGATGCCATTATCAGCATGACTATTCTGGTGATTTACATGCTGGAGCACATGTTAAACAGAATTCGAAGTCAGGTGGTGGCACAAGAGGAGGTGGAGGAAGTAGAGGAGGAGGAGTTGTATGCGGAAGTGCTAACATCTGCAAGGTCCAGACGGTCGGCAGCACCAAGGCGGCAGGCATGTGAGGGTGGGGGAGATGGTTTTACCAGGGCGCATGGTAGCAGCCAAACTAGTAAGGAAGGTGCAGGAGCCCAGGAAGAAGTGGAGGGCGAACTGATGGAAGACTCATCAGATAAGAGAAACCTTGATCACATTTCTGTTGTGCGAGGTTGGGGGGAGAGGGCAGAGGAAGGAAGCATGATTGTTACCTCGCCACCAACACAACAGGGACTTGGTGCTCCTGGATGCGCAAGACACATGAGTGCCTTCTTGCTGCACTACCTGCAACATGACCCTCGAATTGGGAAAATTAGAAATAATCCTGACTACTGGGTTGCCACACTGTTAGATCCCCGGTACAAAAGTAAATTTGCAGAAATTATTCCTGCCATAGAAAGAGATGCACGCATGCAGGAGTATCAGCAGAGACTGTTGCAGAATCTTACATGTGCTTTTCCCCAAAACAATAGTGGTGCACATAGTGAATCTCACAGTTCCAACTTGCCAACCGTGGGACAGTCGAGTGTTCAGCACTCAAAACGTAACAGAAACACAGTATCTGCTGGTAACATCAATTTTGTGGAATCATTTCACCACTTTTTTAGCCCATCCTTTGCAAGGCCACAGGAGACAAGTAGTCTGACACATAGTCAACGCCTAGAGACGATGGCACAGGAGTATCTCCAAGTAAACATTGAAGCCATGACTGTGTCACTGGACCCTTGCTCTTTTTGGGCTTGCAATCGGGATAAATGGCCGGAGCTCGCCACTTACGCCTTGGAGATCTTGTCATGCCCCGCAGTCAGCTTTCTGTCTGAACGTGTGTTCAGCGCTGCTGGTGGTGTGCTGACAGATAAGCGCACGCGGCTCTCCACTGATAATGTAGACAGACTCACGTTCATAAAGATGAACAAATCATAGATCCGAAACGACTTTTCTACCCCTGTGTCATCCTGGGGAGAGTAAAAGCTTGATGATTTGTTAAAATCACCTCACCAACCATTTTAAGCTTTCAAATTACTAATCATGTTTATCTGTATCTTGGCTGGAAAATAATTTGGGCCTTGTAGCAGTGTGCAGCACTGATTCTATTAGGCCATCTATACTAAACTCCACCAGATTTAAAATTACTAATCATGTTTATCTGTATCTTGGCTGGAAAATAATTTGGGCCTTGTAGCAGTTTGCAGTACTGATTCTATTAGGCCATTTATACTAAACTTCACCAGATTTAAAATTACTAATCATGTTTATCTGTATCTTGGCTGGAAAATAATTTGGGCCTTGTAGCAGTTTGCAGTACTGATTCTATTAGGCCATCTATACTAAGCTCCACCAGCTTTCAAATTAATAATAATTTTTAGCTGCATCTAGCCCGGAAAATAATTTTGGGGCTCCTAGATGCGCAAGACACATGAGTGCCTTCTTGCTGCACTACCTGCAACATGAGCCTCAGATTGTCAGAATTCGAAATAATCCTGACTACTGGGTTGCCACACTCTTTGATCCTCCACACTCTTCGTTCAACCTTTTCATTTTAATAAAGAACAAAGAAATTGTCATTTTTGAAATTATAAGCATTAGCAGGTTATTAGAAACTGAAATCAAGCAGTTTTCAACTCAAAACTTTATTCTAGGTGATGTTACATTTGCACATAGGACCCCTTGTTCGAAAGGAGCTTCTGAACTCTCTCGTCCATTGAATTTGTCAGGTTTTGGATGGTTTCTGCTTCAATTGTTTTGCATGAAGACAGAATACCCTCCCAGAGCTGTTGCTTAGATGTGAACTGCCTCCCGCCATCATAGACACTCCTTTTGATGATGCTCCAGAGGTTCTCAATGGGGTTGAGGTCAGGGGAGCATGGGGGTCACACCATAAGTTTGTCCCCTTTTATGCCCATATCAGCCAGAGATGCAGATGTGTTATGTGCAGCATGAGACGGTGCATTATCATGCATGAAAATGATCTTGCTGCGGAATACATGGTTCATCTTCTTGAACCATGGCAGGAAGTGCTGTTTGAGAAACTCCACATACATTATGGAGGTCATCTTTACCCCTTCAGGGATCCTAAAGGGGCCGACAATCTCTCTCCCCATGATTCCAGCCCAAAACATTACTCCACCTCCTCCTTGTTGGCGCCGTAGCCGTGTTTGCATGGGGTGTCCATCAACCAGCCATCCTCCACTCCATCCATCTGGACCATCGAGCGTTGCACGGCACTCATCGGTGAACAAAACAGTTTTGAAGTCAGTCTTCATGTATTGTTTGGCCCACTGGAGCCTTTTCTGCTAGTGTACAGTGGATAGAGGAGGTCGACAGGATGGCTTAGGCACAGCTGCAAACCACTGAAGGACCCTGCATCTTGTTGTTCGGGGGACGTTGGAGGCACCAGCAGCTTAAAAAGCTTGTCTGCTGCTATGGCAAGGCTTTTTTGCCGCTGCTCTTTTAACCTGACGTAATTTCCTGTTGGAAAGAGTCCTCAATTTTCCCTTAACAGCACGCACACGTGTGTACTCTGAATCAGCTACCTACTTCTTGATTGTGCGATGATCAGGCTGAAGTGTCTTGGCAATGTTGATTGTAGTCATGCCTTGACCTAAACACTCCACAATTTGTTGCTTCTCAGCAGCCGACACATCCTTTTACTTTCCCATTTTGGCAGAAAATGTAGGCTGCTTAATAATGTGGGACAGCCTTCTTAAGTAGTCTTGCCTTTCATTGGACACACCTGCCAAACTAATTAGCACAGGTGTCTGCAATTGCTTACAGTGATATACTGTAAAGAGCCCTGACACACATCACCATCAATGAGTTTAACTGACAAACAAAAAAATTCTTACCTTATCACTCCTAAACACTTTTTGCATAATAATTTGGAACACAGTGTACATGTGCTTTTCCACAAAACACCAGTGGTGTTCTAACTTGCCAACCGTGGTCTGTATGGAGTTGTTCAATAAAGGGCCCAAAATTAAGATAACATTGACGGGAGAGGTCTCTATGAATACGAATTCCTAAATATTTGATACCCTGTGAGGGCCAGGCAAAGGGAAAGTTGGACTGGATGGAATCCTGTATGGATTTGGGGAGGGAGACATCGAGGGCCTCAGACTTCGCTGCATTGATTTTAAAATTTGACCATGTAACAAAGTGATCTATTTCAGCCATAACAGCAGGGATGGATATATGTGATTGAGTGATATATACTAGGACATCATAAGCAAATGCAGAGCACTTGTACTCGGTGCCTCCTATCTCAATCCACATAATATTGGGGTTATGGTGAATTGATGAGAGCAGGTGCTCCATCACTAGGATGTATAAGAGAGGGGACAGAAGACATCCCTGCCTTGTCCCATTGGTGATTATGAAAGGTGATGAAAATGTTCCATTTATCTTCAGCCTAGGTGATGTATTGCGATACAGGGCCGTGATTTTGCCTATAAAAGGGTCCCCTAGACCCCTACCCCAAGCTTTTTAAGAGAATAATATATGGCGTGCCAGGAGACTCTATGGAATGATTTCTCAGCATCCAACGAGAGTATCTAATTACAAATTTTTAACTGCATCTAGCCCAGGAAATACTTTGTGCCTAGTAGCAGTGTCTGCTAGTCAGCGGATTATCCCAGCTGTTAAGCAAGCTACACCACCTGTGGTTTGGACACTTAATTTTTTCAAAGGAAATGGTCCGGGCCCTCTGGACACTGAGTGAAGAGCATCGGGGAGGCACCCCAAGGCACAGGGGCTGGGACTGGCGGTAGGACGCCTTGCGGTGGACCGCCGAGCTCGATCCTTATAAAAGCTTTTTAACTGCAGCAGCTTTAGTGGACGCTACTGGAGCTTGAATTACCATGGCTGCTGGCATGAGACTTGCCCTCCAATAGATCCTTGTAAAAGGATTTAAAGTGTACTCATTCAAATTAGAGGGACAATTTAAATTGAAAAGATTAGACCTGCCTCCACCGCAGGGGGGCTCGCTTGACCCACCAGCGGACAGGCACCAGTATTGGGAGAGGGGGGCTGGCTGTCAGGGTCCACCGTGGCTCTGGCACAAACCCGGCGACACGGAGGTCACACGGGCAGGAACGGACTGGCCGTGTTGGCTTCGCACTTTTTTGGTTTTAAAAGGGCATGACATGCCTATATCTGTGTCTCCCCCTCCTTTTACTCCTCCACCTCTTTTCTTTTCGCATGACTATATGTACTTGTCACTTTTCCATGTGTTAGCTGTGTCTTCTGGGCAGTTTGTCAGCTTTTGGACACCTTTGAAGGTGTTTTCTATGTGTTTCTATGTGTTTTAACGGTGTTCGAAAGTGTTCAACAAACAGTTCGACGAACAGTTCCGCGAACATACGGGTGTTCGACGAACCGAACTCGAACACTACGGGGGTGACTCAACATTAGTTATGGGGAATGGTTGCCTGCCTTCTGTCTGCGGCCACCACACTGCTTCTTCCTGCCTGTTGGGGTGCTCTGCCTCCCTCCCTCTGTGTGCTGCTGTCCTTGCTCTTCATGTCCTCCTGCCAGGTTGGGTCAGTTACTATATCATCCACCACCTCGTCTTCCACTTCTGCACCCTGGTCCTCCTCCTGACTTTCTGGCAATTGTGTCTCATCATCGTCCACCTCTTGTGACAATTTCCCACCGCCGCCTTCGTATGACCGTGGCTGCTCAAATATTCGGGCATGGCTACATGCAATCTCTTTTTGCCCCGCTTCAAGTGGACCAGGCGAGAGCCCTGAATCTATAAATGGAAAAGTCAACAGCTCTTCGGAGAGTTCAAGTGTGGGATCAGTTGTCTCTGGGCACTCGGCATGGTGGGAGGAAGGAGGATCGGGGTGAAGAATATGCGGTCCAGACTCACGGCTACTGAGACTTGACCGTGTGGAAGACATGGAGGTGGTGGTGGTGCTGGCTAAGTGGCTGGAAGCATTATCTGCTATCCAACCAATAACCTTTTGACATTGCTCTGTGTTCAATAGTGGTGTTCTGCGGTCCCCTATTAATTGGGACAGGAAGGTCGAGCGAGAAGATGTGGGTGTTTGTTGTGGCACAATTTCAGCTTGCCCACGGCCTCGGCCTCTGCATGCACCATCACCATCACCATCACATCCAGTTCCCCATCCCTTGCCATGTGCATTGCCCATTTTAAATGGAGGACAATATCTTCCATGCTCACTACAAATGGCTGAATTTGGAGCGAACTTATACATGATCCGTGTGATGGACAAACTACAGTTTTAAATAGCTGGCCTGCAGGGCCGTGGGGCACTCGGCAGCCGGGCCTCTGTGGATGCCGATGGGTGATATCACGGTGGCTGGCACGGTCCGTGGCCCAGGGCGGTCAATCAAAAAGGGGTAATATGATAGGGGATTTGGAAAGTGTTCGTGACGCCACCCGTGGATTGCGGCTAAAGGGTGCCGCCGCTGCGGAGCAGTCCTCTGGAGCTGGTGTTACGGCAGCAGGGATGGTGCGGCTCTCCACAGGTAGAGATAGATCCAGGGCAGAGTAGGATGTGTAGGTGGCGCTGGGCATTGTAGTGCCGGGAGGGAGAGATGGCACAGATGAAAGAAGGGATGGAGGCAGTGCGGTACAGTCATCCGAGTTTTTACTCACAGTTCTTATGACAGTTCCACTGGTGCACTGTACAGGTGTCAGCCTCCCAAGTCACGCTGCGTTCACTAGGCAGGGGTTCAGCACTTCCTCAGGCAGATTAGGAGTACCTGACAGAACCCCACTTTCTTGCGTTCCTAGCTAGACCGTCTTCACGCTGAATGAGGCTTCAGCAACTGACTATATAAGCCAGAAGCCTCCGGTTTTCCCAGCCGAGACTTAGAGTAACACGGCTGGACCAGGGGCCGGTCCCCGTCTTGCGGCCTACGATCCCTCTGTACGGGTGCCATCCCACACTCGCCGTACCCCCTAGGAGGATCCCTTCTGTAGATCGGAGACTTCTCCTCTGCTCCCCACCTGGGCCTCTAGGACTGGGCCCTACTTGTGGAGCAGAGCTCCTATATAGACTCTGCTCCCTGACTGACTTCTCCCTCGTACTCATCTACTGAACTGCCACGCCAAGATGGCTTCCATTTATATATCTCACCCTATAGTGCTCCCCTAAACTGCTGCCTCCACCCACACCCACTACTGGTTCCCCCTACCTTTGGGTTCCCCATACTCCAGCCAGGGACAGGGCTCAGCATCTGCGCACATGCATGTTGCCCTTCCAGCCGGCCTGGAGCAGTGTAGTGTTGAATGCAGGTGTTGGGGTTCTGGGCAGCACTCCCTCCTTACCTGAGAGAAGGAGACTCCACACCTCTGGGTGAGATGCAGTACTTCTGTGGCGACTGAACCCTCAGGGGCGCCACACTCCCCCCTGGTAAAACACAGCACGTCCCCGGGCTGGAACAGAGTAAAACAGGGATATTACAGACATGCAAATTTTTAAGAATGCATTCGCATATAGGATAATAAAACTTACTTCCCTTTATGGGAGGCACATCACTTTAACGTTATAGGTTATATTTATCAAACATCAAAAAACACTTTTCATAACGTTCTTGTAACAAGGTGTACATTTTCCTGGTAAACAAGTGCAAATGCAGCAGCATGAGGGAACCGTCCGCAAACCCTCAGCATAGGCCCTGGGCGTGGCTGCAGGGCATAGGTGATCCTGGTGCTGGACCACGTCTTCCGCCAAGCCAAACAGGTTTTTCTTCTGAGGTCATTGAATTGCACTTATAAAACCAATAGGAAGCACTTTAAGAAGTGCAGAACTTTTTACACAATCAGTTTTCGGCTGTTCACAGTCCCCAGCCTGGAGTCTGTATACCCTGACGGGTAATTATGAAAACACATACTCTAAGAAAACATTATTGCAAACTTCAACTACAGCACCCGTACGGTTGACTATTTACATGTTGTTCAGTCCCACTTGCTAAACTAATAGTGGGGTCCCCGCCTGGGATACTTTTGATTCTTTCCAGACCCAGCCGGATCATAAGATATGTCCTGCGGGGGGTGTCCTCGATGACGCGGTACACTTGTAGGGCATACCACCTGCGCTCCCCGTTGTGACGTGTATAGGTGACTCGGTCACCGGGGTATAGATTCCGGTCGGGATGGTCCTGTTCCAGCTCGGGCTCCACATCCCGCCGGTTTACGAAAATGTCCCTCTCGAAGTCGGGATTCCGTATAAAGTCCCACCCAGCCTTCAGGTCAAACTTTACCACGAGTCCTTCCTCGCAGGGGCTGGGGTAGGCTGACTCCGCCTGACGAACTTGAGCCTTTGCGGCCTTGTACCAGGCCTCCATACGCTCGCAACGCACCCGCCGTGCGCGCCGCTCCTTCTCCAGCTGCTGGAGCTCCCACCTGCAGAATTCCTTCCTCCGCAGGGCTTCAGCCTGGGTCTCCCGCGGGAACCCCATCAGGTCCCCCCCCCCGGTTGTCCCAGCAAAACTCCTCTCCGCTGGGGCAGGCAACCGGGGGCGCTGGTGTCGGGAGTAGCGGGCATGGCTGCTGGTCCTCGAACCGGGCGGACCAGTCGAAGGTCGGCGCGCCGTACACCCACTTGGGTGCCGGAGGTGGAGGCTCTGGGAGGGCATCAAGTAGAAGGCCCCTGGCTTCGGCACCCGGAAATGGAGGTTCCTGGAGGGCACCAGGTGGAAGGTCCTCCAGTTCAGCACCCGGGGTGGAGGTTCCGGGCTGAGCAGCTGCTCCAGAGAAGGCATGGCGGGGTACAGGGAGTGCTGGTGAAGGAGGCCCAGTAGCAGGTCGGCGCTTGCAGTGTCGGGGACAGGGGATTCCTTCCTACCTGCTCCTGTGCTGCTCACGGCCTCCTGGGATTCAGCGGGCTTCGCCGGGGCTGGGGTGCCGCTGCTGCCATCCGATGCTGCTCTCCGCCGGGCTGCCAACTTCTCCAGTAGTTCGCTCCTCCACCTGGTGACCGCTTCCTGCTGAGCCCTTTCAACTTGCTGGCTCAGCTCCAGAATCTCACGCTGGAGGAACGCTGCATCCTCCGGGGACAGCTTTCCAGCTTCTCCCTCCAGGGTGAGGTGAGTCGCTTGCCACTGCAGCAGGCCAGAGGCGGAGGCGTGATCCTGGCGTCCGTCCATGCTGGCTGCCGGGAGCGGTCTGTCTAGACTGGTTAAGACCACACCCGTCTCCATTACTTTTGTCTTCCTCCCCTCCCCTTTCGGGGGCGGTCCCATAGCTGGTTGCTGTCGGTCACTCCTTGTGACGTCCTCCCTGCCTTGATGGACACATCTATGCGGAAAGTCACTGTTGCAAGGGGCAGGGTGTGCTTTTGGCGCCATTCTGGGACCCGGCCCACGATGAGAGGCTCCATATTGTTGTCCTTGATCACGCACATAATGGCGCCCGTTCTTCTGGGGCGGGCGCCACATTCAATGTAGAAAAACAGTTCTTTAGGCACCCAATACCCGCTGATACCGGGCTGGTCACGTATCCTGTTCGTGACGCCAAGGTTGACGTGCCCCCAGGGCCGTGGGGTATTCGGCAGCCGGGCCTCTGTGGATGCCGATGGGGAATATCACGGTGGCTGGCCCGGTCCGTGGCCCAGGGCGGTCAATCAAAAAGGGGTAAATTAATAGGGGATTTGGAGAGTGTTCGTGACGCCACCTGTGGATTGCAGGTAATGGGTGCCGCCGCTGCAGAGCAGTCCACTGGAGCTGGTGTTACGGCAGCAGGGATGGTGCGGCTCTCCACAGGTAGAGCTAGCTCCAGGGCAGAGTAGGATGTGTAGGTGGCACTGGGCATTGTAGTGCCGGAAGGGAGAGATGGCACAGATGAAAGAAGGGACGGAGGCAGTGCGGTACAGTCATCCGAGTTTTTACTCACAGTTCTTATGACAGTTCCACTGGTGCACTGTACAGGTGTCAGCCTCCCACGTCACGCTGCGTTCACCAGGCAGGGGTTCAGCACTTCTTCAGGCAGATTAGGAGTACCTGACAAAACCCCACTTTCTTGCGTTCCTAGCTAGACCGTCTTCACGCTGGGTCTTTCTCCCTCCTGCCCTGCGCTTCCCACTCTCAATCCCGCTCGGGTGCTCTGAAGTCCCTCCTGTCTTGTTGGAGTTCCCAGACCTGCTTGACCCTCACGGGCATTAGAATGAGGCTTCAGCAACTGACTATATATGCCAGAAGCCTCCGGTTTTCCCAGCCGAGACTTAGAGTAACACGGCTGGACCAGGGGCTGGTCCCCTTCTTGCGGCCTACAATCCCTCTGTCTTCTGACAGATGCGGGGCGTAGGATCCCTTCTGTAGATCGGAGCCTACTCCTCTGCTCCCCACCTGGGCCTCTAGGACTGGGCCATACTTGTGGAGCAGAGCTCCTAAAGAGACTCTACTCCCTGACTGACTTCTCCCTCATACTCATCTACTGAACTGCCACCCCAAGATGGCTTCCCTTTATATATCTCACCCTATAATGCTCCCCTAAACTGCTTTCTCCACCCACACCCACTACTGGTTCCCCCTACCTTTGGGTTCCCCCGACTCCAGCTAGGGACAGGGCTCAGCAGCTGCGCACATGCTTGTTGCCCTTCCATCCGGCCTGGAGCAGTGTAGTGTTGGATGCAGGTGTCGGGGTTCCGGGCAACACTCCCTCCTTACCAGAGAGAAGGAGACACCACACCTCTGGGTGAGGTGCAGTACCTACCTCTGTGGCGACTGAACCCTCAGGGGCGCCACATAACTATTTTTAACAGCGCCGACCTCGTGTCAATAAGTTCACTGACACACTGCAGCAAAATTTAAATGGAAGCTAGAAATGGCAATATTTTCAGCGCAATTATATGTGATCCATGTGACGGACAAACCACAGTTTTAAATAGCTGGCCTGTAGGTAACTATTTTTAACAGCGCTGGCCTCGTGTCAATCAGTTCACTGACACATTGCAAGAAAATTTAAATGGAGGCTAGAAATGGCAAAATTTTCAGCGCAATTATATATGATCAGTGTGACGAACAAACCACAGTTTTAAATAGCTGGATTTTTAGCGCTGTAATATGGAAAGGACCTAGCTGTATTCTGCAGTGCCAACAAGCAAATGGCACAGATAAACAGTGTTCTCTGGATTGCTTTTTAAGCAAATAATCAGGATTAAGATAAAAAAAAAATCCTGGCCCCTGATACCTGGACCTATTTCTACAAATATCTGTAAAAGCACCAGCGGACAGAACTGGAATGGACCCTCTTGCTATGTGCACTGCAGTCTGCTATGTACCCTGCTTGCCTTCCTATATACACTGCCTGCCTGATATCTGTGCAGCTGGATTAGTCATCATAAGGACTGTTAGTTGAGATGGATATGTGTCTCTAATATAGTCTGGTATACCTACACTAACTAGAAACAAGCAAATTTCTCCCTAGCTCAGCAGCAGCTTTCCCTACACTGTCTGATTCCGGAGTGACTGTGACGAGCATGGCGGCGCCAGGTCTGATATAGACTGATGACACAGATGTCTGATGACGCTGTGCGGCCAGCCAATCATTGTAATGCCAAAACCAACATGGCTACGGCATTAAAATGTGTGGCAGACAATCCCTGCATGTTGATTGGCACTCTAAAGAGCGCCAAACATGCAGGGAGGGGACCCGAACTCCTGTCGAGCAACCCCGGAAATACTCGGCGAGCGCTGAGCATCTCGAGCAGTGAGATGCTCGGGTGAGTACCGAGCAGTAGTGAGCATGCTCACTCATCACTATCTGGCACCTGCCAGCTGTTATCAGGGGTGGATAGACGGGCCCCGGGCAGTTTAGAAGGCGTGGACCCCCCCGCTGACATAAATAGTAGTGAGCGTATCGCGGGGCGCACATTTTTCCCTTATGTACAGAACTATATATAACATAGCGCCATACATAATAGGGCAGGGGTGGGAGATTCATTTTCCTGAGGAGCCACATGAGAGACCATGACTGTTGTGGAGGCCGAACAATAGTCTGAAATTAATTCTGCTCAATATTAACATATTAATTATAAGTATTTTTAATATTATTTGTATCATTTAATATTGAGCAAAATTAATCTGTTGACATAACCTATATACATGACGAGCCCCCACATAGCCCCCTCAATCAACAACCAAAGCAATCAACCTATGGGGCCTTCATACATGTTAACCATAAAAAAAATTAAAAAAAACACCCTAAAAAAATTCTCTTTTTTTAAAAAACTCAATACATAAAGACATTATTGATGAGCGAAAGTGCTCAGATAACATTTTATCCCGGCACGCTCGGGTGTTATCCGAGTATCTTGTATATATTCGAGTCCCTGCGGCTGCATGTTTTGTTTGTTTTGTTTTGACAACCACAGCACTTAACAAACAGGCAATCCTGCATGTGTTGCATATGTCTAACAGCAGATGCAACACTGTATATATAGACCCTATATGGCCTGAACAGTTGTGTACTTAGCTCAATGGCGTCTTCTTCCAACGCTTTTTCTCCTCCTTTAGTCATTCAGGGTTCCATATTGGAATTGCTTCAATCAGGACAAGAAAAGGAGACCATAAGCCGTACTGCAATGAGAATGACAGCTTACATGTCCAGGCAATATGCCCCCACAAAGTCTCTATATACAATATGAGCCCCCACACAGCCCCCTACATACAATATGAGCCCCCTCATAGCCCCTATATACAGTATGAACCCACACACAGCCCTGTACAGTATGAGCCCCCTATAGCCCTGTACATACAGTAGAAGCCCACACACAGCCCACCTACATACAGTATGAGCCCCTACATAGCTACCTACATACGGTAAGAGCTCTTGCACAGCCCCATAGATACAGTATGAGCTCCCACATAAGTCCATTTATAAAGTATAAATCCACACATAGCCCCCAACATACAATATGACACCACACAGCCCCCCCAATATACAGCATGAGCCTCTACATAGCCTCCTATATACAGTATGAGCTCCCACATACAGTATGAGTCCACACACAGCACCCAATATACAGTATGAGCCCTCACATAACCCCCAATATACAGTATGAGCCCCTACATAGCTAAGGTAAGAACCCTCACACAGCCCCATAGATACAGTATGATCGCCCACATAACTCCCTTTATACAGTATGAATCCACACAAAGTTCCCTACATACAATGACACCACACAGTCCCCCAATATACAGTATGAGCCCCCAACATAGCCCCATACATACAGTATGAGCCCCCTGCATAGTTACGGTAAGAACCCTCACACAGTCCCATAGATACAGTATGAGCGCCCACATAACTCCCTTTATACAGTATGGATCCACAAAGTCCCCTACATACAATGACACCACACAGTCCCTCAATATACAGTATGAGCCCCCAACATAGTCCCCTACATACAGTATGAGCCCCCTACATACAACATGAGCCCCCACACAGCCATATACATACAGTATGTGTCCTCACATAGCTCCCAATATATAGTATGAGCCCCCACATAGCTCATTGCAGCCCCCAAACCTACAGGATAACATGAATCTGTAGCCCCCAAGATAATATACTATGCAGTCACTAGCAGCCCCCACAGTCACATACCCTGCGCCCCCCCCATGGTCACACATGCTGTGGCCCCCCTCATGGTCACATACCCTGCGGCCCCCCCTTGGTCACATACCCTGCAGCCCCCCACCCCTTGGTCACATACCCTGCAGCCCCCCCTAGGTTACATACCCTGCAGCCCCCATGGTCACATACCTTGGGCGCCTCCCCCCGTGGTCATATACCTTGTGACCCCCCATGGTCACATACCCTGTGGCCCCCATGGTGACATGCCCAAGTCACTCTCACAGAACAGGATGAAGCTATTTGCTTCTTACCATCACCAGGAGCTGCCAGCAGGAGGGAACTGGAAGTATTGAAAGGCAGCACTGAGCACAAGACGATCAGGGAGTCAGAGTCAGTACAGAGCACCACACGGAGCTGCAGTGCAGTAATCGACAGCCGGGAATCCCAGGGGCTCTGCATGTGAGTACAGCAGACGCGGGCACTCAGAGCGCACTGCGTGTTCGCGTCTGCTACATTGTCATGTGGGCGGCGCGTGCACATAACATTATAATGAGGGCAATCTGGCCATGCCCCCTCCCCGGAGTTTCAGGCCCCGGTGCTAGCCCAGATTGCCCTTATCACAAAGATAAATAAGTGGCTCAAGAACTGGTGTAGGAAGGAGGGATTTGGGTTCCTGGAGAACTGGGCCGACTTCTCAGTTGGCCACAGACTCTACGCTAGGGACCGGCTGCACCTCAATGGGGAGGGTGCAGCTGTGCTGGGGGAGAAAATGGCTAGAAGGTTGGAGGAGTGTTTAAACTAGGGATTGGGGGGGAGGGTATTCATTTTATAGGTGGGGAAGATAGTGCAGATAGTGACCTGGGCACAAATAAAGAAATTGGGGGTGGGGTTAGAACAGTCAATAAAGTAAGAAGGAATAGAGGTACAGAGAGATACATAAAATGCATGTACACTAATGTCAGAAGCCTCACCAACAAAATGGAGGAATTAGAATTCATTTTGTTGGAAAATAATTATGACATGGTAGGGATATCTTAGACTTGGCTGGACGAGAGCCATGACTGGGCAGTTAATTTACAGGGCTATAGTCTGTTCAGAAAAGACCGTACAAACAAGCGAGGGGGGGAGTGTGTTTATATGTAAAATCATCCTGTGGGTGGAGATAAGGGGAGGGGGAAAAAATAATAAATTACTGATAGGGGTTTGTTATAAGTCTCCAAAAATAATGGAAGTAGAGGAGGATATCCTCGTAAAGCAAATAGATGAAGCAGCGACTCAAGGAGAAGTCACTATTATGGGAGACTTCAACTACCCTGAAATACATTGGGGGACAGAAACATGTAGTTCAAGCAAAGGTAATAGGTTTTTGACAACTATGAGAGACAATTACCTTTCACAACTGGTTCAGGACCCAACAAGAAGAGGGGCACTGCTAGACCTAATATTAACCAATAGGCCAGACCGCATATCAAATATACGAGCTGGGGGTCACTTGGGTAATAGTGATGACAAAATAATACGTTTTCATGTAACCTTTAATAAGATGTGTAGTAGAGGGGTTACAAGGACACTAAACTTCAGGAAGGCAAATTTCCAATGGTTGAGAGATGATCTTAGTGCAATAAACTGGGACGATATCCTGAGACATAAAGCTACACAAAGCAAATGGGAGACATTTATTAACATCCTGAATAGGACCTGTGCACAATATATACCCTTTGGGAATAAACATGCTAGAAATAGGAGGAAACCACTATGAGAGATGGAAGAGCCAAGAAGACACTGTAGACAAATCTTTGAAGCAGAGAGTGAAGTTTAGGCCACAGCCCCACTATCACTATTTGGTCAGTATTCAGTCAGTATTCAGTCAGTATTTTTTCTCAGGAGTGTGAGCCAAAACCAGTTGTGGAACAATCAGAGAAAAGGTGTAATAGAAACAAGTGCACCAATTCTCCTGCTTTTGGCTCCATGGCCTCATTCAGAGATACGCGACAGAACAGTTCAGAATGCAGGCAGGCAAAGTACACTGACGTGCAGGTGTCTAGATAAGCAAAACAACGCTGGGATATCTGGCAGTGGTTTGGCCATGGTGTGGCGATGTTGTGGCGATGGACTTGACCCAAACAACAGTACCAGGGATTTTTTTATATATACAGTGGGGAAAAACGTATTTACTCAGTCACCAATTGTGCAAGTTCTCCCATTTAAAAAGATGAGAGAGGCCTGTAATTGACATCATAGGTAGACCTCAACTATGAGAGACAAAATGAGAAAACAAATCCTGAAAATCACATTGTCTGATTTGGAAAGAAATTTTTTTCAAATTTTGATGGAAAATAAGTATTTGGTCAATTACAAACAAGCAATATTTCTGGCTCTCACAGACCTGTAACAACTTCTTTAAGAGGCTCCTCTGTCCTCCACTCATTACCTGTAGTACTGGCTCCTGTTTGAACTTGTTATCAGTATAAAAGACACCTGTGCCCAACCTCAAACAGTCACACTCCAAACTCCACTATGGTGAAGACCAAAGAGGACACCAGAAACAAAATTGCAGCCCTGCACTAGGCTGGGAAGACTGAATCTGCAATTGGCAAGCAGCTTGGTGTGAAGAAATCAACTATGGGATCAATAATTAGAAAATGAAAGACATACAATACAAGACCACTGATAATCTCCCTCGATCTGGGGCTCCACACAAGACCTCAACCCGTGGGGTCAAAATCATCTCAAGAACGGTGAGCAAAAATCCCAGAACCACACGGGGGGACCTAGTGAATGACCTGCAGATAGCTGGGACCAACTTTACACAGGCTACCTTCAGTAACACACTACGCCGCCAGGGACTCAGATCCTGCAGTGCCAGACGGGTCCCCCTGCTTAAGCCATTACATGTCTGGGCCCGTCTGAAGTTTGCTAGAGAGCATTTGGATGACCCAGAAGAATATTGGGAGAATGTCAATAGTCAGATGAAACCAAAGTACAACTGTTTGATAGAAACACAACTCATCGTGTTTGGAGGAGAAAGAATGCTGAGTTGCATCCAAAGAACACCATACCTACTGTGAAGCATGGGAGTGGCAACATCATGTTTTGGGGCTGTTTCTCTGCCAAGGGACCAGGACGACTGATCCATGTACATGAAAGAATGAATGGGGCCATGTATCGTGAGTTTTTGAGTGCAAACCTCCTTCCATCAGCAAGAGCATTGAAGATAAAACGTGGCTAGGTCTTTCAGCATGACAATGATCCCAAGCACACCGCCAGGGCAACGAAGGAGTGACTTCGTAAGAAGGATTTCAA
Source organism: Phyllobates terribilis (assembly GCF_046119375.1). Lineage (NCBI taxonomy): Eukaryota > Metazoa > Chordata > Amphibia > Anura > Dendrobatidae > Phyllobates > Phyllobates terribilis. Next base: position 1,786,234 of record NW_027363020.1, on the reverse strand, counting down.
GGTCCTGGAGTGGCCTTGCCAGTCTCCAGATCTAAACCCTATAGAAAACTATAGAGTTGAAAGTCCGTGTTGCCCAGCGACAACCCCAAAACATCACTGCTCTAGAGGAGATCTGCATGTAGGAATGGGCCAACATACCAGCAACATTGTGTGCCAGCCTTGTGAAGACTTACAGAAAACGTTTGACCTCTGTCATTGCCAGCAAAGGATATATAACACAGTATTGAGATGAACTTTTGTAATTGACCAAATACTTCTTTTCCACCAAAATTTGAAATAAAATTCTTTCCAAATCAGACAATGTGATTTTCAGGATTTGTTTTCTCATTTTGTCTGTCATAGTTGAGGTCTACCTATGATGTCAATTACAGGCCTCTCTCATCTTTTTAAGTGGGAGAACTTGCACAACTGGTGGCTGACTTAATACTTTTTTTCCCCACTGTAGTTAGAAAAAGGAACTACATATTGTGGCAAAGAGTGTATGCATGATAACTAGTGATGAGCGAGCACTAAAATGTACTCGTTGTTCAGGTCGAGCAAATTGGAATGCTCGAGTGCTCGGACCGAGTAACGAGCCCAATGTAAGCCTATGGGAAACTCGAGCATTTTTCCAGCTGCTCCCCCCGGCGATCTGCAGAGGGCCTAAAAATTGGCCAAATCGATGGGAACAAATCGAATCAAATGACATGGGATCAGCATGGGGAAGACCCCTGGAAGTATTTCGGATGCCCATGTCACTGCTGTCAACAATGTTGTCAGAGGTATTACGCCACTTTTACGGACTCACAATAAAACATGCAAAAACTAAACCAAAATGGATTTTTTTTCTGGGAAAAATGTTAAGGAACATCCTTTCCAGGGTAATGACTTGTATATAAGTCAAAATAAATAAACAAAAACAAAAATGCTCCTCCACACCTTGGGCTATGTTCACACGTTGCGTTTTTGATGCGTTTTTGCACTTTTGCATTGCTTTCAAACAAGACAAATACATTCACTGGGAAATGTCATTTTAACATTTTACAACCTTATCTGGCCATGTGGTGTGTGACACATCATCAGACACATGCATACAGTGCTGAAAAGACATGGGAACAGCATGGGGAAGACCCCTGGAAGCATCTCTGACTCCCAGAACACTGCCTAAAAGTGTGCCCATCACAAGTGATCCTTGGCGCATGCGAAGATGCCTCTGTCGATACAGACTTGCAACAATCTCCGTCCACGTCCTTGTCCCAGAGCAGCGTTCAGTTGACCCTACCCCATTGTTTGGGATGCAAGCGCAAGTATGCAGCCAGCCACCCACCCACAGGCCGCAATAGTAAACTGCCAGATTTCTGGACAGCTGCTTGCACTTGAAATGTGGCCTTCTAGGCTCTTGGAGGCAGAAGCTTTTCAAAACCTCATGGCGACGTCGGCGGGTGTCCATACACGGTCCCCAGCCGCCACTTTTTCTCCCAGTATCTTCCATAAGCACGGGTCCCATAACATTACACGTGCCCTCCCTAGGGCACTTACTGGGATGGACCGTCTAACCACAAACACGTGGACAAGTGAATTTGGACAGGTGAATTTGGACAGGGACGGTACGGAGTGTTACGGGCCTGGGTGGTGGAACCTCTGTGCTGTGGTGCAAGGAGGGACCCAGAGGGGCGTGACTAAGTATCAAGACGGACCGACCCCGGTCGTACGGTGGCTAACGCCTCCGTGACCAGAGAGGGACCGAGCAGAGGGACCAGGTGCTACTCTTGGGACGACCTTGTAAGAGAGCAGGTGACTCCCACGGGTCAGACTGGGACTGACCGGTATAGCAGATGACACAGCAGGCAGGCTGACGAGTGGTCCTGGAGGATGAACTGGTAGCCACGGCAGATGACAGGCAGGAGCCTCTGGGTAGGCTGTCAGGTGGTAACGGCAAGTGACAGGCAGAAGTCTCTAGATGGACGGTCTGGTAACAGGCAGGTAACAGGTGAGCGCTCCCAGGTGAGCGGGCTGACAGACACGGAAGGTTACTGGCAGGTAACAGGTGAGCGCTCCCAGGTGAGCGGGCTGACAGTCACGGAAAGTAACAGGCAGGTAACAGGCGGGTGCTCCCAGGTGAGCGGGCTGACAAACACGGCAGGTAACTGGCAGGTAACAGGCGAGCACTCCCAGGTGAGCGGGCTGACAGGCACGGAAGGTAACAGGCAGGTAACAGGCGAGCGCTCCCAGGTGAGCGGGCTGACAGGCACGGAAGGTAACAGGCAGGTAACAGGCGAGCGCTCCCAGGTGAGCGGGCTGACAGGCACGGAAGGTAACCGTCAGGTAACAGGCGAGCGCTCCCAGGTGAGCGGACTGACAGGCACGGCAGGTAACAGGCTGGCAGGCAGGACGAGAAGTCAGGCTAGCAGCGGAACCTGAGGGCTGAAGCAGAGATAAGTAACACTGTGCAACAACTTTGCTCGGGCACCTCCATTTTGGAGGAGGTGCCCTATATATGGGAGGACCCTCGGCTATTGGCCGGGGACTCCTTAGGACGGCGCGCACGGCCCCTTTAAGAGAGGCTAAAGAACAGTGCCTGGGGAACTGCGCGCAACGACAGCAGGAAGAGAAGGAGAGCGGGGAGCGCGGGGAGAGAGGAGGTGAGAGGGACGGTGTCTCTGCCTGGCCAGAGGCAGAGATGCCGATGCTTTTTTGCCTTCCTCTGGATCAACAAGTTAGGCTATGGGTTGAACTAGATGGACTTAGTCTTCCTTCAACCTTAAAAACTATGTTACTATGTTACTATGTTACACGGAGCCAGTCCACAGCTTGTCGGTGAGAGTTGTATTTCATCACTGCCATATTTTTTAGCTCGGTGAAAGGACTTGGGAAACCATATCTACTCCAGCTGTCATTTTTCCCAGGAAGTCCTCTAATGCAGCTTGTCGCATAAGCAATGGCAGCCCGTCCAACATCAGCTCGCACTTCTCAGTGGTGCTTCGACACACAAACATCTTTCTTTGCCCTTTAATTTCATGACTACAGAGTTGGGCAATGGGCTGATCTGCAATGCAGTTTGAGAAATAACATGCAATTAAGCACGTACAATCCACATTAAAAAAAGCAGCCACAGAGTGTCCAGGAACCTTCCCACACACATTTCTTAGGCAGAACTGCTTCTCGGCAGGGTTGGACGGACCCTCCAGAGAACTGGAGACTTCTCCCGTGGACCCTGGATTCTCCATCGGGAGAGTTTATAGTGCCAAGATGAGGCCATGATGATGATAGAGGCCACCATCTGCTTAGTTTTCTGTTACTTGGAATGCAAGCGCAAGTATGCCGCCAGCCACCCACCCACAGGCTGCAATACTATACTGCTAAATTTTTGACAGCTGCTTGCACTTGAAATGTGGCCTTTTAGGATCGTGAAGGCGGAAGCTGTCCACAACCTTATGGTGGGGGCCGGGTGTCCATAGTCGGTTCCCAGCAGCCACTATTTATCCCGGTGTCGTCTCCGTCTTCCACAAGCACGGGTCCTACAACATTACCCGTGCCCTCCCCAGGGCACTTACTAGGAAGGACCGCCTAACCACAAACACATGGACAGGTGAATGTGGCCAGGGACAGTACAGAGCCAGTCCACAGCTTGTCGGTGAGAGTTGTATTTCACCACAGTCATATTCTTTAGCTTGGTGAAAGGGCTTGGGAAACCGTATCTACTCCAGCTGTCATTTCTCCTAGGAAGTCCTCAAATGCAGCTTGTCGCATAAGCAATGGCAGCCCGTCCAACATCAGCTCGCACTTGTCGGTGGTACTTCGACACACAAATATCTTTCTTTGCACCTTTAATTTCATGACTACAGAGTTGGGCAATGGCCTGATCTGCAATGCGGTTTGAGAAATAACATGCATAAGCACGTCCAATCCACATTAAAAAAGCATTAATAGAGTGTCCGGGAACCTTCCCACACCCACACACTTTTCTTAGCCAGGGCTGCTTCTCGGCAGGGTTGGACGGGCCCACCAGAGAACCGGAGACTCCCTCCAGTGGGCCCTGGCTTCTCCTTCAGGAGAGTTCATAGTGCCGAGGTAAGGCCATGATGATGATAGAGGCCACCATCTGCTTAGTTTTCTGTTACTTGGAATGCAAGCACAAGTATGCAGCCAGCCACCCACCCACCCACAGGCCACAATAGTAAACTGTCAGATTTCTGGGCAGCTGCTTGCACTTGAAATGTGCTATTTTAGACTCGTGGAGGCAGAAGCTTTTCACAACCTCATGGCGGCGGCCGGGTGTCCATACTTGGTCTCCAGCCACCGCCACTTCTCCCAGTATTGTCTCCGCCTTCCACAAGCAAGAGTCCCTGAACATTACTGCTGGTACTCTTTCATGGGAATCTGCTTGCCTCCTAACAGCCTGTAATATTTCCAGTGAACTATGGTATGACGCCATGGTATTAGCACTGCCCCCAGTACCAGTAGCAAAGCCATCCCCAATTTCCTTCTCAGGAATTTTATTTGGTAGACTGAGTGGCTGCCCAAATACATTAGTTTCTCACAAAGGAGCTGAAGATAGAGTGGCAGTAGATGCAAGTTTCTCCAGCCTGTTAGATATCAGAGGGTTAGTGGCAGCACATTGGCTCAGTGGTTAGCACTGAAGCCTTGCAGCACTGGAATCCTGGGTTCAAATCCCAGCAAGGACAACATCTGCAAGGATTTTGTATGTTCTCCCCGTGTTTGCGTGGGTTTCCACCCCAGTAAAAAAAGGAGCCATAGAGTGTCCGGGAATCTTCCCACACACTTTTCTTAGCCGGGACTGCTTCTTGGCAGGGTTGGACTGTCCCACCAGAGAATCCTCGGGTGGGCCCTGGCTTCTCCATCAGGAGAGTTCATGATAGCGCAAATTTTGCAGCAGCTATGGGACTCTTGAGTGGGGGAGAAAGGTGAGCCCACAGAATCAAATCCTCTGGTGGGCCCAATGTTTTTCAGTTTGAAACTGTTTTTTAGTTTGAAACTGCTTCTCAGTGGGAGTTGTATTTCACCACAGACATATTCTTTAGCTCGGTGAAAGGAATGGCATAGAGGGAAACCGTATCTACTCCTGCAGTCATTTCTCTGTCGCCAGGTTCTGCCCATTGTCACACACGACCATGCCTGGCTGTATGTTCAGCGGTGAGAGCCACAGATCAGGCTGCTGTCTTACAGCTTCCAACAACTCTTCAGCGGTGGACGGTTTGTCATCTAAGCATTAATTATGTTATCTTCAGCACAGCCTGTTGCCGCTTGGCCAAGGCAGTGCTGCAGTGCTTTCAGCTTGTGACTGATGTGGTCATTTCGGAGATGGAGGCCGAACTGGACGAGCAGGTGCAGGAGCTGAACAATGTGATTAGATTGAGGTTACATTGGCGACTCTGGTTTTTATACTAAACAAATATCCTACTGTGTTTTTTTTATTTATTTATTTATTTTACGTTGTTTTTTAAGACAAATGCATTCACCGGGAAATGTAATTTTAACATTTTACAACCTTATCTGGCCTTGTGGTGTGTGACACATCATTAGACACATCCTGTTTCATTTATGATGGAGGGACTCTGAAAGTCACAAAGCCTATTTTTATAGGGTCATCATGCGGCCCTACTATTCTTAACCCCTTTAAAGCCCAAGACGTACTAATACGTATCTGCGCCCTGGGCTTTAAGAGCCTGATACGTATTAGTACGTCTTTGCGATCGCGCCCGCACACAGGCTGTGTGGGCATGATCGCCGCCGGGTGTCAGCTGATTGTCACAGCTGACACCCGGTGCTATGTGCTGGGAGTGATCCCGCACCGCTCCCGGCACATTAACCCCCGCAATGCTGCGATCAAAGTCGATCATAGCATTGCGGGGGCGAGGGGAGGTGATCGGGATACTCATCTCTCGAGCCGGCGTCCAGCGATGTCTGCCGCGGCTTCTCGGATGTTGCCATGACGACCCGATGTCATCATGACAACATCCGGGTCACCAGACAGCAGGAAGATATTTTGGTCTTCTGCATCTGCAGTATTCTGCATCTGCAGCGCTGACAGCATGTATAGCACAGGGATGCTATACAGGCAATCAGAATAAAAAAAGTGAAAGTCCCATAGTGAGAGAAAGAATAAAAGTAAAAAAAGTGTCAGAAAGTGAAAAAAAAAAAAAAGAATTGTAAAAATATAAATAAATATATATAAAAAAAATCCACCAAAACTAAAATTATAATGTACCCATCAATAAATATTATTATGAAAAAAAAGAAAAAAAAACAATAAAAGTACATATATTTGGTATCACCGCGTCCGGAACGACCTGACCTATAAAACTGTCCCACTAGTTAGCCCCTTCAGTGAACACGGTAAAAAAAACAAGAAAAAAAACAAGCAAAGAACAATGCTTTATCATTATACCTCCAAACAAAAAATGGAATAACACGCGATCAAAAAGACGAATATAAATAAAAATGGTACCGCTGAAAATGTCATCTTGTCCCTCAAAAAACAAGCCGCCATACAGCTCCATCAGCCGAAAAATAAAAAAGTTATACCTTTCAGAATAAAGCGATGCAAAAAAAATAATTTTTTCTATAAAATAGCTTTTATTGTGTAAAAGCGCCAAAACATAGAAAAACAATATAAATGTGGTACCGCTGTAAACGTACTGACCTGAAGAATAAAGCTACCTTATCAATTTTACCACACGCGGAACAGCATAAAAAATGAAAAAAGAAAACAATTCCTGAATTGTTGTTTTTTGTTTATTCTGACTCCCAAAAATCGGAATAGAGAGCGATCAAAAAATGTCACATGCCTGAAAATGGAAACGATAAAAAAGTCAACTCATTCCGCAAAAAGTCAACTCATTCCGCAAAAATCAATCTGTCACAATCTGTCGGCCAAAATATGGAAAAATTATAGCTCTCAAAATATGGCGATGCAAAAAATAGATTTTACAAAAAAATGCGTCTTTTAGTGTGTGACAGCTGTCAATCATAAAAACCCGATATGATTCTGGTATCACTGTAATCGCACCGACCCGAAGAATAAAGTTGTCTAATCACTTATACCGCAAGAGGAACGGCGTAAAAAATAAACTCTCGGGTTAGGGTTGTGCTAGGGTTAGGGTTGGGGTTAGGGTTGGGGTTAGGGTTAGGGTTAGGGTTGGGCTAGGGTTAGGATTAGGGTTGAGCTAGGGTTGTGCTAGGGTTAGGGTTGGGCTAAGGTTGTGCTACGGTTAGGGCTAGGGTTGGGGTTAGGGTTGGGGTTAGGGTTGGGCTAGGGTTGGGGTTAGGGTTGGGCTAGGGTTAGGTTTGGGCTAGGGTTGGGCTAGGGTTAGGGTTAGGGTTGGGTTTAGGGTTAGGGTTGGGGTTAGGGTTGGGCTAGGGTTGGGGTTAGGGTTGGGCTAGGGTTAGGGTTGGGCTAGGGTTAGGGTTGGGATTTTTTTCAAAAGTAGAAGAAAAAAAGATGACGATATGGCGACTAGTGTTGAGCATAAGTGCTCGCTACTTGAGTTTGCATCGAGTGCTCGGGTATGCACTGAGTATCGCGGGTGCTCGAGTGACATGCTTGAGTCTCCGACCTATATGCATTCGCGGCCAAAAAAAACTCGCAAGGATTGCCTGCCATGCATGAGCGATCCCCGCATGTTTATACCCTTTGATAAAATCCTTGAGGGGTGTAGTTTCCAAAATGGGGTCACTTGTGGGGGGTTTCCACTATTTAGGCACATCAGGGGCTCTCCAAATGCGACATGGCGTCCGCTCTCGATTCCAGACAATTTTGCGTTCAAAAAGTCATACAGTGCTCCTTCCATTCTGAACTCTGCCATGCGCCCAAACACTGTATTTTCCCACATATGGGGTATTGGCATACTCAGGAGAAATTGCACAAAAGTTTTTGGGGTCCATTTTCTCCTCTTACCCTTGTGAAAATAAAATTTTTGGGCTAAAATATCATTTTTGTGAAAAAAGTTAGATTTTTTTCATTTTCACGGCTCCATGTTATAAACTTCTGTAAAGCAGTTTGGGGTTCAGGGTGCTCACCACACATTTAGATAAGTTCCCAGAGGGGTCTAGTTTCCAAAATGGTGTCACTTGTGGGGGGTTTCCACTGTTTAGGCACATCAGGGGCTCCCCAAACATGGCGTCCGCTAATTATTCAAGCAAATTTTACATTCAAAAAGTCAAATGGCGCTCCTTCACTTCCGAACCCTGCCGTGCTCCCAAACAGTGGGTTCTTCCCACAAATGGGGTATCTGCGTGCTCAGGGGAAATTGCACAACAAATTTTGGGACCATTTTTTCCTGTTACCCCTGCAAAAATTAAAAAAATTGGGTTAAAAGTAAAATTTTTGTGAAAAAAGTTAAATGTTAATTTTTTTCTTCCACATTCCAAAACTTCCTGTGAAGCACCTGAAGGGTTAATAAAGTTCTTGAATGTGGTTTTGAGCACCTTGAGGGGTGCAGTTTTTAGAATGGTGTCAGTTTGGGGTATTTTCTGTCATAAAGACCCCTCAAAGTGACTTCAAATGTGATGTGGTCCCTAAAAAAATGGTTATGTAAATTTTGTTGGAAAAATGAGAAATTGCTGGTCAACATTTAACCCCTATAACTCCCTAATAAAAAAAATGTTGGTTCCAAAATTGTGCTGATGTAAAGTAGAAATGTGGGAAATGTTATTTATTAACTATTTTGTGTGTCATATCTCTCTGATTTAAGGGCATAAAAATTCAAATTTTGAAAATTGTAAAATTTTCGCCAAATTTCTGTTTTTTTCACAAATAAACACAAGTGATATCGAAGAAATTTTACCATAATCATGAATTACAATATGCAATGAAAAAACAATCTCAGAATCAGGGGGATCCATTGAAGCATTCCAGAGTAATTACCTCATAAAGTGACAGGGGTCAGAATTGTAAAAATTGGCCTGGTCATTAACATGCAAACCAGCTTGGGTTGTAAAGGGGTTAAAGGGACAGCAGTCGACCATCGCTATTGTTAGAGAGCCATCAGCCGGCTATGCTTTGTTGTTCTCATTATTAACGAGTGGGTCTCCTACACTGTTATTGCGCATGCAGTGACTGCACGGCCTGAAAAAATTTGGATGCATCCCAATACCCATGAAGAGGAGGGTCTCAGTAAAAAAATGTACTCATTATAAAGGAACGGGTCTCCTATAGTGGTAATGCCCATGCTGTGACCGCAAGGGCTGCCAAAATTTGGAAAAAAACCCACTAACAATTTAAAGACACATAGAGCTAGGCCACAGTAACGACTTGTTCCCATTAGAAAGGAGCGGGTCTGATATACAGTTATAGGGTATGAAGTGAGTCCAACGGTTGCCTAAATTTAGGAAAAACCCCACTAACAATTTAAAGACACATAGAGCTGGGCCACAGTAACGACATGTTCCCATTAGAAACGAGAGGGTCTGCTATACAGTTATAGGGTATGAAGTGAGTCCAACAGCTGCCAAAATTTAGGAAAAACCCCAATAACAATTTAAAGACACAGAGGTGGGTGTTATGATCTGCAACATGAACTAAGGAAAGAAAGGGGAAAGCCGTCCCTACAGTAAGACTAAGCTGAATCCCTACGATGTAGCGGGCTGCCTGTTCCTAGCGAACAGACCCGCCTTAGTCCTCGGCTTGTCTGAACGAAGACCTATAGCATAAAGGGAGGAGTCCCTAAAATAACTAAGGACTGGGACAAAAAATGGGACACCTCCTAAACAGAGAATTTGTTGCAGAACACAAAAAGACAAACTGACAAAAAGGTACTAGAGGTCCCAGAAGGACCAAGCGAACTGACAGAGAAAGGCACAGAAGCAGCTGGCTAGAGAAACAGTCAAACACTGAAGTCCAGCACAACCAAAAGCTGGAATATAAAGGCAGATGGTCACGTGACCTCAAAACACAAGATGGAAAAAACAAACAGGAGGGTTCTAACAGTGGGCCTCAGTAATGACATATTACCATTAGAAAGGAGCGGGTCTCCCATACTGTTTGCCTATCCACTGACTGCAATGGCTGTCAAAAATTTGAAGGCACTCCAATGCCCCTTGCAAGAGACTTAGAGGTCGGAGGGCCTCCTGAAAAAAATACTCCCATTATTAGGAAGTGGGTCTCCCACACTGTTTGCCTATGCAGTGAATGCAACGGCTGCCAAAAATTTGGAGGAATTCCAATGCCCCTTTGCAAGAGACGTAGAGGTTGGAGGGCCTCCTGAAAAGAATGTTCCCATTATTAGGAAGCGTGTCTCCCATACTGTTTGCCTATGCAGTGAAGAAACAGCTGCCAAAAATTTGGAAGAACTCCAATGCCCCTTGCAAGAGACGTAGATATGTTGATATAATACATATGGTGGTGATATGGTGGTGGAGGATAAGGATGCGGAGAAGGAGGAGGACAAAAGTAAATAGACAAAATCAGGAAGCGTATACCCGTGTCTGGGTGTGAAGACATAGGTGCATGGGACTAGAGTTAGACCTCAGCAAAAAAAGACACTTTATTTGAGTTTATGTTACACAATTATCATTCGGTGGTGTTGAGAAGTCTGGCCCAATCCAGCCCTTGTTCATTTTTATAAGAGTCAGCCTGCCAGCATTTTCAGTTGACAGGCGGATGCACCTGTTGGTTATAATTCCACCGGCAACACTAAAAACCCACTCTGACAAAATGTTAGAGGCAGGGCAGGCAAGGACCTCCAAGGAGTAGAGAGCCAGTTCATGACATGTGTCCAGCTTGGATACCCAATAATTATAAGGCACAGAGGAATCACGGAGGACATTGGTATGGTCGGCAAGGTACTCCCTTACCATCTTCCGAAACTTTGCACTCCTCGTGAGAGTACCCCGCGCCTCAGGGCCTGTGTGATGGGAGGGTCTGAGAAAACTGTCCCAGAACTTTGACAGTGTTCCCCTGCCTCTGCTGGATTGAATTTGTGTCTCTCTCGCTTGTACTCCTTGGTTGTCCAACGAACTGTGATCACTGCCGCCAGCATTTTCAGATGTGAATTTTTTTACTAATTACACAGCAAGGGCCTTCTCGTACTGCACTATTTTATTTGGCCTGTCCTGCAAGGGAATAAGAGACATAAAGTTCTCCCTGTAGTGTGGGTCTAGAAGCGTCACCAACCAGAAATGACTGTCACCCAAAATTTGGACAACGCGAGGGTTACTGGAAATGCAGAGTAACATAAACTCAGCCATGTGTGCCAGACTGCAAAGAGGCAAGACTTCCATGTCCTCACCATGAGGACGACTGACTATTCTCTTCTCCTCATCCTCCTCCTCTTCCTCCTCCTCCCTGTCCTCAGGCCATCCACGCTGAACAGACGGTATGACAGTTGTGCAGGTAGTACCGTCTATAGCGCAGGAAACTAGCTCCTGTTCTTCCTCCTCTTCCTCATTGTCACCCATTCCACGTTTGGGATGAGATGAGGTTGGGCAGTGTGTAATCACCCTGTAAGGTTCCTTGTTCCATCTCACTGTGCTCCGCCTTCAATGCATTTTCTTTAATTGAGAGCAGAGAGCATTTCAGAAGATAGACAATCATCGCCGCTCACCATCTTGGTGGAGTCCTCAAAGTTATGAAGGATGGTACAGATGGTATATCCATGTCCACTCCTGAGGTTTTATGTGTGGAGTCTGACCTGAATACCGATGGCCTTGTTGATGCTGGTAGTCAACAACTGCCCTCTTCTGCTCACAAATCCTTCCCAACATCTGCAATGTAGAGTTCTAACGTGTGGGGACATCGCAGATCAGTCGGTGAGCTTGAAGCTGCAAACGCTGCTGAAGCAAGGCAAGGGCGGCGGAAGCTGTAGCTGACTTTCTAAAATGGGCACACAGGTGGCGTACTTTGACAAGCAGATCCAGCAGATCCAGGTAGCTTTTGAGAAACCAGTGAACCACGAGGTTAAGCACATGGGCCAGGCATGGTACGTGTGTGAGCTCGCCTCAGAGCCGCCACCAGATTCCGGCCATTGTCACACACTACCATGCCTGGCTGTAGGGTCAGCGGTGTCAGTCACAGATCTGCCTGCTATTTCAGAGCTGTCCACAACTCTTCAGTATTGTGTCGTTTGTCACCTAAGCATATTACCTTCTGCACAGCCTGTTGCCGCTTAGCCGAGGCAGTGCTGCAGTGCTTCCAGCTTGTGACTGATGTGGTCATTTCAGAGATGGAGGCTGAAGAGGAGGAGGAGAATGAGGTGCAGGAACTGTAGAATGTGGAGGCAACCCTGATTGACCCAGGGCCCGCAATCCTCGGTGTCGGGAGTACGTGTTCCATCCCAAGGTCCGACTGGGTCCGAGCAAAGCAGAACAGACAGTGTTGTCACCCGCAGACAATGTTGCTGGACCCTGGGGTTTGGCCCATTTAGTCGGATGCTTTGCAGCCATGTGCCTGTGTGGCACCCCAGGGGTCTGGGAGCCCAGCAGACGCCGACGTCACAGGAGCGCGACGGAAGGTCCTCAACCCTGACGATCCACTGCGGAGCCGCGGCCTACGGAAGAGGATCATCGCAAGGTAGGCCACGGTCCACTAGGGGGGAGAAGGATGTCGGATACGGAGGAGAGCTTCACCGCTTCAACCCCCGCCAGCGCCACCGCTGTTGCGGTCATGCCTTTCACCATGCCCTATATCCCGGGGGCAGCCTGGCTACCCCAGTACTCAGGGGAGTCACATACCCTGCATGACTTTAGAGAAAAGCTGGATAGCCTCTTCCAGGTGTATCCCCTCACAGAGGAGCAAAAAGTGAGCATCCTGGTGGCCCAATTAACCGGGGCAGCCCAAAGGGAGGTAAAGTCCTGGCCACCTGGGAGGAGGACTGTCGCAGAGATACTAACCCGGCTGAGGGACACCTTTGATACCCGCACCTCAGCCGAGATCAAGCTTAGATTCTACGGGTGCAAACAGCGGGCACATGAGAGTATAAGGGACTATGCCCTGAACCTACAAGAGGCCCTGAGAGCCATTAAGCAGACCGACCCTGACGGCGTGGGAGACGAGGACAGGCTGTTGACTGAACAATTTATAGAGGGTTTATATTGCAATGCCCACCGAACCCAGTTGCGGGCAATGGCCTTACAGGACCCTCATCTGGGATTTGCACAGTTCAAGGACAGAGCCATCCGGGTGCTCCGAGAACCAGCACCAGGTGGCGTTGTGACCCACAGACGCCCCACTACCACTTACCACCAGGAGGCGGCGCCCTTGTCGGCAGGGCCTGTGGGAGCTGATGCGCAGGCTTTGAACAATGACCCGGCTCCAGACCTGCACCATCAGGTCCAAGAGCTAGCTAAAAGCGTTGCTGCGCTAACCCGAACTGTGCAGTCTTTACAGGTTTCCACTCCAGGGAAGATCCAGCTGGCATCCGGACCGGAGGACATCCCGTGGCGTCGACCAAGGAGGACCCCACCGGCCAGAGGAAGACCCAGCGACCGATACAACGAGGACGGACAACCCATCTGCCGCCGCTGCAATCAACCCGGACATATGGCAAGGTACTGTCCTTTAAACTGGCACAACCTGGGGTAGAGGGCCAACCCCCAGGAAAAAGATCATCAGGCCCATCGAACTGGCGCGACAGATATGTGGGAGGACGTCCAGTCTTGCCTGTGGTACTGGATGGCATCCCTATGAGTGCCCTATTGGACACCGGGTCACAGGTCACCACTATCCCGTACGTGCTCTTCAAGCAGTACTGGAATGACTCGGATATCACCCGCTACCCTGACGACGACTTGAGTATCATCGCCAGCAATGGTCAGCCCGTGCCACAGATTTGATTTAAAGAGGTGACCATTAAAATCGGTAGAGTCGAACTGGCAGCACAGGGACTGATCATTGTAGACATTGACAAACACGAGAGTCACCCAAAGATAACTCTAGGAACTAATGTAATTGAAAATTGTCTTGCAGAGGTGATTTTCCTTTTACAACAGGTTGCCAAGAACGCCAGCTCCGGCCAGCAGCGAGTGCTCCAGAAAGAGATCCGGGCACTGATGCGACGGCAACAGATAGAACTCTCCGGTGGTGAGATTGGTAGCGTAAGAATGTGTGACCCTTTCCCTATTGCCATGCCCCCAAAAAGTGAAATGATGATTTGGTGCCGGGCAGCTATTGGTCTGAGAGGTAGAGATTACCAGGCAATGGTAGAACCAGTTTACTCAGACAGTAGGCCCACCATTTTGACAGCACGGGGGGTGGTCAATGTACGCCATGGGAGGGTGCCCGTTCGCATAATAAATATCGGGAAGAGGGAAGTGTACCTGCCCCGGTATGCCACGCTAGCCAAATTGTATACCATCAATCAAAATTCCATACAGTCCGTAGAACCCTTGCCTCCATCTTCCCCGGAGGAAGGTAACGGCTCTAAGGAAACAATGGAGGACTGGTGTCAGCAACTACATTTGGGTACTGACTCCACTCCCTCACACCAGAAACAGGGAGTCTATCGGGTGGTTCAAGAGTGCGAGAGAGTGTTTAGTAAACACCCGTTAGACTTCGGGCGAGTCAAAGGGGTAGAACACCACATCCCCACGGGAGACCATCTTCCCATAAAAGAGAGGTATCGACCCAAACCCCCTGCACACTACCAACACGCCAAGGGGATGCTTAGGGACATGAAGGAGGCTGGGGTGATCAGGGATAGCTGTAGCCCCTGGGCAGCTCCACTAGTCTTAGTCAAAAAGAAAGACAACACCATGAGGATGTGTGTAGATTACCGGAAAATTAACCGTATCACACACAAGGATGCGTACCCCTTACCAAGGATAGAGGAGTCTTTCGCTGCTTTAAGATCTGCTAACTTCTTCTCTACCTTGGATCTCACTAGCGGGTACTGGCAGGTTCCTGTAGCAGAGGCGGACCGGGAGAAGACCGCATTCACCACCCCGATGGGACTTAGCGAGTTTACCTGCATGCCGTTCGGACTCTGCAACGCACCGGGAACCTTCCAACGATTAATGGAGTGCTGTCTGGGCCACAGAAACTTCGAGACGGTCCTGTTGTACCTGGACGATGTCCTCGTATATTCCAAGACTTATGAGGACCACCTGAAACACCTGGCGGAAGTGTTCGAAGCTCTGGCAAGCTACGGCTTAAAGGTAAAACCCTCCAAGTGTCACCTCTTGAAACCAAAGGTGCAGTACCTGGGACACGTGGTGAGCGCTGACGGAGTGGCTCCCGACCCTGATAAGATCACCGCAATTAAGGAATGGCCAAGTCCCTCCAGTGTAAAGGAAGTGCGGCAGTTCCTCGGGTTGGTAGGCTATTACCGCAGATTCATCCCCGGTTTCACCAAAAAGGCAGCTCCTATGCAGGACCTCCTGATAGGCCAGTCCCGGAAGGCCAAGAACCAAAAGCCGCCCTTCAAATGGGAGAAGTTAGAAGAAGAGTCCTTCCGCCAGCTGAAGATGGCCCTCACGGGGGATGAAATCCTGGCGTACCCTGATTACAGCCAGCCCTTTATCCTCTACACTGACGCAAGTAACATCGGGCTAGGAGCCGTACTGTCCCAGATCCAGCAGGGGAAAGAACGAGTAATCGCTTACGCTAGCCGAAAACTGCGACCCACCGAAAGAAACCCTGAGAATTACAGCTCATTTAAGCTAGAGTTCCTGGCAGTGGTGTGGGCAGTCACCGAACGCTTTAAGCACTACCTCGCTTCTTCCCGGTTCACCGTGTACACGGATAACAACCCGTTGACACACCTGGACACGGCAAGACTCGGTGCCCTAGAGCAGAGATGGATGGCCCGTCTGTCCAACTACGAGTTCACAATCAAATACCGGGCAGGACGCTCCAATACCAACGCGGACGCCCTGTCCAGGATGCCAAACCTACCGGACGTAGGAGAAGATCCAGAGGGACTGGAAGAAGTCGAACTCCCCGCGTTCCACCGTCATGGGACTATCCAGTATTCCCATCGGGTAAGGAGTAAGCAAGCCGCTACGTTTAACCACTTGCCTCACTACAACTGGGAGGAAACGCAAGACAGTGACCCTGCCGTCCGGCTGGTAAAAGAGATGCTGACTCGGCCAGAGGCTCGCCTTGACCCAGACGCTCCGGAGGAAGCCAAGCAACTGTGGGCTGAGAAGAGTCGACTGTTCCTTTACAAGGGGAAGTTGTGCCGCAGAATGGTTAACTCCCGGACGCATGAACTAATCTGGCAAGTAGTGGTGCCACGGAGAGACGCAGCCATGGTGATGGAGGCATACCACGACGGGGCTGGACACTTCGGATGGAAGAAGCTGGAGTTCCTGCTGCGTGGGCGGTTCCACTGGGTAGGCATGAGGGGAACCATCGAGAGGTGGTGCAGAGACTGTGGCCCGTGCAACCTAAGAAGGAAGGACCGTGCCAGCCAGAAGACTCCCCTGCAGTCCATCGTCACCCGGCAGCCGTTGGAACTGGTAGCCTTGGATCATGTAAAACTGACCCCAAGCAGAAGTGGCTACGTCTACGCGTTAACCATTGTGGATCATTACTCCCGGTTCTTGGTTGTCGTCCCCGTCAAGGACTTAACGGCTCAAACAGCAGCTAGAGCCTTCCAGCAGCACTTCTGCCGTCCACACGGGTACCCGGACCAAGTGCTGACGGACCAGGGACCTGCCTTTGAAGCGGAGGTCTTCCAGGAATTCTGCAATCTGTATGGCTGCCGGAAGATAAGGACGACACCCTATCATCCGCAAACTAATGGACTTTGTGAGAAAATGAACCAGGTGGTAATGGATCTCCTGAAAACGTTGCCCCTGGAAGAACGCAGTCTGTGGCCTGAGAAGCTGCCCGATCTAGTGGACCTATACAACCACATCCCGGTAGGTTCCACCAACTGTACCCCGGCTTACCTAATGAGGGCGAGACCTGGTAAGTTACCTGTTGACCTGGAAATGGGAGTCCTGACACCCGAGGACACTTCACCAGAAGCAGACTGGGACACAGAGAGGCAGCAGCAGTACCGGAAAGTACAGGAGAGCGTGGAGCGAAGTCTCTGTCAGGCTAGGGAAAGACAAGAGAAAACTTATAACCAGTATGCTCCCGCTGTTCCCCTGGTACCCGGAGAGCAGGTCTTGAAGAGGAAAAGACGGCTCCACAAGTTGGACGACCAGTGGGAGAAGGACCCGTACACCGTACTGCCCTCAAGCCACGAGAACCCGAAAGTCTGTACCATCAGTAAAGACGGAGGGGAGACCATAGCCATTGTATCCCGGGATCACCTGAAGAAGTGTCCTGAACAGTAGAGATGAGCGGTGTTCGACTAGAACTGTTCGCCAATCTCAAATTCGAGCTGTTTTGGGCGGTGTTCGAGTTGTTCCACGAACCCGAACGATTTGCAAAAAATTCGGCTGTTCGAGGTTATGTTCGATAACTGTTCGTGCACCAAAAGCGTGTCCTGCATGTCTGGCGCTATTTAGAGCACCAATCATGCAGGGATTGTCTGCCACTCACTGTAATGCCACAGCCATGGTGGTTGTGGCATTACAGTGGTTGCCCAAATCGATGGGAACAGTGCCAACAGTGAAACATGAAAAGCCGGCAATTCAGCAGCGGCATACACCTGTACCCGACAATTTAGAACCGAAAGAATAGGGCATCACACATAGATTAGATAGATAGAAACATGTCAGCCACATATATACGAAGTACAGTGAAAGTGTTGCTTACTGTACTTGTCATTTAGCGTAAAGGATTTATCAAAAAAAATAATAGTGTTTTCATGCACCGTCTCTTTAAAAAAGCCGGCCGGCAATTCAGCAGCGGTACCCGACAATTTATAACAGACAGAATAGAGCGTCACACATAGATTAGATAGATAGAAACATGTCAGCCACATATATAAGAAGTACAGTGAAAGTGTTGCTTACTGTACTTGTCATTTAGCGTAAAGGATTTATCAAAAAAAATAATAGTGTTTTCATGCACCGTCTCTTTAAAAAAGCCGGCCGGCAATTCAGCAGCGGTACCCGACAATTTATAACAGACAGAATAGAGCTTCACACATAGATTAGATAGATAGAAACATGTCAGCCACATATATACGAAGTACAGTGACAGTGTTGCTTACTGTACTTGTCATTTAGCGTAAAGGATTTATCAAAAAAAATAATAGTGTTTTCATGCACTGTCTCTTTAAAAAAGCCGGCCGGCAATTCAGCAGCGGTACCCGACAATTTATAACAGACAGAATAGAGCTTCACACATAGATTAGATAGATAGAAACATGTCAGTCACATATATATGAAGTACAGTGATAGTGTTGGTTACTGTACTTGTCATTTAGTATTAAAATAAAGGATTTATTATTAAAAAAATTGGCGTGGGGTTCCCCTTAATTTTAGGCTCTAGCGGAGGTTAAGCAGACGGCTGGGGCAGATGTTTGAAGCCTGGGAAGGGGGTAATACCCACGGAGCTTCCCAGGCTACTAATATCAGCCCCCAGCTGAATACATAGCCTTTACTAGCTATTAAAATGGGGGACACCCCAAAAAAAATGACGTGGGGTCCCCCCTAATTTAATAGCTAGCAAAGGCTAGGCAGACAGCTAGGGGCTGATATTAATAGCCCAGGAAGGGAGCCATGAATATTGGCCCCCTCCCAGGCTAGAAACACCAGCCGTCAGCCGCCCCAGAAATGGCGCATTCATAGGATGCGCCAATTCTGGCACTTAGCCTCGCTCTTCCACGCTGCCCTGGTGCGGTGGCAGGGGGTAATAGGGTTGGGGTTGATGTCAGCTTATAATGCCAGCTGACATCAAGCCCAGGTTAGTAATGGAGAGGCGTCTATAAGACACCCCCATTACTAACCCCATAGTCAAAGTTAAAAAAAACACAAACACCCAGAATAAAGTCCTTTAATTGAAATAAAGACACAATCCTTTATTGTTCTAAATTAAACCATACTTACTGTCACGCCCATTCCAGCTGAAGCCAACGATCTCCTGCAATAAAAGAAAAATAATAAAGCAACCTCATCCTTACCTTTCCATGGTTCCCACGACAGCTTCAGCTCTGCTACATCGAGATGACAGGCTGGACCGCAGCAGAACGCTGCCATCCAGCCTCTCATCCCGCAGACACTGAGAAGCGCAGGCTTGCTTGCGCTGCTCAGCGTCTCTCTGTGACGACATCCAGATGAGCCGAGTTCATGTCCAATGAACTCGGCTCACCTCATGCACGTCACTGACAGCGTGGGAAAATTCTCACGCTGAAGCGGTGAGTGCAGGAGAATTCTCCCACGCTGTCAGTGACGTGCATAAGGTGAGCTCATGTCCAATGAACTCAGCTCACCTCCTGCACTTCACTGACAGCGTGGGAGAATTCTCCTGCACTCAGCGCTTCAGCGTGAGAATTCTCCCACGCTGAAGCGCTGAGTGCAGGAGAATTTTCCCACGCTGTCAGTGACGTGCATAAGGTGAGCTCATGTCCAATGAACTCAGCTCACCTCCTGCACGTCACTGACAGCGTGGGAGAATTCTCCTGCACTCAGCGCTTCAGTGTGAGAATTCTCCCTCGCTGAAGCGCTGAGTGCTGGAGAATTTTCCCACGCTGTCAGTGACGTGCATGAGGTGAGCCGAGTTCATTGGACATTAACTCGGCTCATCTGGATGTCCTCACAGAGAGACACTGTGGAGCGCAAGCAAGCCTGCGCTTCTCAGTGTCTGCGGGATGAGAGGCTGGATGGCAGCGTTCTGCTGCGGTCCAGCCTGTCATCTCGATTTAGCAGAGCTGAAGCTGTCATGGGAACCATGGAAAGGTAAGGATGATGTTGCTTTATTATTTTTCTTTTATTGCAGGAGATCGTTGGCTTCAGCTGGAATGGGCGTGATGGTAGGTATGGTTTAATTTAGAACAATAAAGGATTGTGTCTTTATTTCAATTAAAGGACTTTATTCTGGGTGTTTGTGTTTTTTTTAACTTTGACTATGGGGTTAGTAATGGGGGTGTCTTATAGACGCCTCTCCATTACTAACCTGGGCTTGATGTCAGCTGGCATTATAAGCTGACATCAACCCCAACCCTATTACCCCCTGCCACCGCACCAGGGCAGCGTGGAAGAGCGAGGCTAAGTGCCAGAATTGGCGCATCCTATGAATGCGCCATTTCTGGGGCGGCTGACGGCTGGTGTTTCTAGCCTGGGAGGGGGCCAATATTCATGGCTCCCTTCCTGGGCTATTAATATCAGCCCCCAGCTGTCTGCCTAGCCTTTGCTAGCTATTAAATTAGGGGGGACCCCACGTCATTTTTTTGGGGGGGTCCCCCATTTTAATAGCTAGTAAAGGCTATGTATTCAGCTGGGGGCTCATATTAGTAGCCTGGGAAGCTCCGTGGGTATTACCCCCTTCCCAGGCTTCAAACATCTGCCCCAGCCGTCTGCTTAACCTCCGCTAGAGCCTAAAATTAAGGGGAACCCCACGCCAATTTTTTTAATAATAAATCCTTTATTTTAATACTAAATGACAAGTACAGTAACCAACACTATCACTGTACTTCATATATATGTGACTGACATGTTTCTATCTATCTAATCTATGTGTGATGCTCTATTCTTTCTGTTCTAAATTGTCGGGTACCGCTGCTGAATTGCCGGCCGGCTTTTTTAAAGAGACAGTGCATGAAAACACTATTATTTTTTTTGATAAATCCTTTACACTAAATGACAAGTACAGTAAGCAACACTGTCACTGTACTTCATATATATGTGACTGACATGTTTCTATCTATCTAATCTATGTGTGAAGCTCTATTCTTTCTGTTCTAAATTGTCGGGTACAGATGCTGAATTGCCGGCCGGCTTTTTTAAAGAGACGGTGCATGAAAACACTAATATTTTTTTTAATAAATCCTTTACACTAAATGACAAATGCAGTAACCAACACTGTCACTGTGCTTCTTATATGTGTGACTGACATGTTTCTATCTATCTAATCTATGTGTGATGCTCTATTCCTTCTTGTCTAAATTGTCGGGTACCGGTGTATGCCGCTGCTGAATTTGCCGGCCGGCTTTTTTAAACAGAGTGTCTTCTGAGCAGTTTGTCAGCTTTTGGACACCTTTGCAGGTGTTTTCTATGTGTTTCTATGTGTTTTTGTTTGCCTGCCATTGGTTTTAACGGTGTTCGACGGTGTTCTAAGGTGTTCGACGAACAGTTCGACGAACAGTTCCTCGAACATCCCGGTGTTCGACGAACCGAACCGAACCCGAACACTACGGGGTGGCTCAACACTACTGAACAGCTACGGAACCCTGAAGAGGAACAAGAAGACAATCGACCCATAGAGGAAAGGGAAGATATGGTTAGTACTGTGCTCGGAGACTTCCCTCGGTCCTGGACTCAAGTCAATGGTGCAGTTGTGGTACCCGTCCTCACGTTCCTCCAACCAGCATCCCAAGTGCCTACGGATCAACAGGTAGAGCTGGAAGAGCAGCCGGTCCAGGAGGCAGAAGACTCCACACAAGCAGAACAGGAGGATCAACCCTCTGCTTATAGTGAGCCTGCCGTACCCCTAGTGAGCCAAAGAGCCGGTAGACAGCTGCCCAGTTTACCCTTGACAGCTCCTACACCCTGTAGTTCAGGGCTAGACAGTCAGCTCCGTAGGTCCACTAGGGCCACTAGAGGCCAGTTACCCGCACGTTGGAGGATTTGAAGTGTATAAATTGTTTTATTTGTGGTTACCTGTTTTTCTTGTTGCTTGTGTATAATTATGTGTTTCTAGTTATTTATAGGAGTCCTTGGTGGATTTACCGGGAATCCTTGTACATGGTTGGAGCGTAACCTAGGAATGGACTAAAGACTGTTAAGGACTCGGGGCAGGACAGACCCCTACCTGGTTACGTCTCCCTGTTTTGGTGAAATGGACACCTTGCTTTTCTTCAAAAACTGCACCCGGTTGCGGACACGCCGTGACCATCTTTATATGTTTTTCTTATTGTACTATTATTGTTTATACCTTGTTATGTTTAAAAATATGTTTAGTCCCGGAGTACTAAATTTCACTAGGGGGGAATGTGGCACCCCAGGGGTCTGGTTTCCACAGTAACAGCAATGTTGTGTCTGAGAGCAGGTGGGAGGTCTCTTGGTCAGGAATCCTATGCATGCCACACCTCCTGCCCAGTCCTGGGAGGGGAAGGACTTCCCCTATATAAACCTAGGGCTGAGGCAGGGTTAGTGAGTAGAGAAGAAGTAGAAACAGAGAAGAGAAGCAGATCTAGGAAAAGAACATCAGGAGCTCTGTGGGAGCAGTGCTATAAGGAGTCAGGGGCTGGCAGCTGCAGAGCTCGCCCTGACTGAGAAGCTATCACCGGACCCGGAGTCCGAGGCTGTGGGGACTAATCTTTACCCAGCAGCAGAAACCGCCCGGCAGGGGATTTCAGGTCCTCTGGCCAAGAAACCCGAAGGCACGGTCACACGCGTGGGACCAGCACCGCCGTCGTGGAGCGGACGCCACTAGAAGGCCCCGAGTCACCGGCCATACGGGTGAGCACCACACGGTACACTCAGGGACGTGGGCTACTTATACCCGCCTCTAGCAAGGTAGCCAGAAGAGTACAGTCAGTTTGGGAGGCCTACAACTCCGCCTGGCCAGGGGAGATCCCATCTGCTCAAGGACTGACCAGGCCCCAATCGCTAGCAGTACTCCGGGAGGGTCTATCTTGGTCACCAGTAAAGACCCTGAACTACACCGTACCGTCTCCGAGTGGTTCCTGCTACCCCCATCATCCACGTCGGCTGCCCTGAGGCCATACCCCTCCCGTTGGGGGTGATACTACCACGCTGCACAATCCTACCACCGGCCTCAGCGGTCTGCCCTGCAGCGGCAGCTCCTTCGCTGCATTCAACGGGTGGCGTAGTCGTACAACATCTACCGCTAATACAGCGCCACTTAGTCTGACTCCCTGGGCACGGACCGGGTCACCGCCACGAGACTACAACCCTCAACAGATCCGGCTCCGGGTAAGCCCCCGCGTGCGCAACGCTGCGCGACACAGGCCCAGGGGTGCGTCACCTGATCATGCTGGTGGTGGTCAGGCTGGTAGTTTTGTTACCCCTGCTGATGCTGGCCTGGCAGGTGGTGCAAATGGCCTTTTTGGGGTTATCTGCAGAGTCTTTAAAAAATAACCAGGCTCGGGAAGACCTAACAGTTGTACTGGCAACTTCCATTGTGTTGGCGTTACGAGGAACGCTTTCCCGCCTTTCTTCCTGCCTGTTGTGGGGCTACGCCTCCCTCCTCCTGTGTGCTGATGTCCTCGCTCTGTGTGTCCCCCTGCCAGGTTGGATCAGTTACTTTATCATCCACCACCTTGTCTTCCACTTCCGCACCCTGGTCCTCATCCTGACTTTCTGGCAACTGTGTCTCATCATCATCATTCACCTCTTACGACAGTAATTGCACTTTATCACCATCGTCTTTGTGGATCGTGGCTTCTCCAATATTTCGGCATCGCTACACGCATTCTCCTCTTGACTCACTTGAAGCTGGCTGGGAGGGAGGCCCGAATCTACAAATAGAAAAGTGAACAGCTCTTCTGAGTGTCCAAGTGTAGGATCAGTTGTCTCTGGGCACTCGGCATGGTGGTAGTGTAGCACCCCGAGGACTCGGCTGCTACAGGGGTATTGCACCTCGAACCAGAGGTGTGGTATTCCACTCCCGGGTAAGGATGGAGTGTGGAACATAGCTCAGTTAGCTGCATGCACTACACTCACCCCATTTCCGGGGGACAGACCAATGGTACTCCCACCAGATAGATGTGCAGGTACGACAGCTTCTGTCCCTGGCTGGAGTGGGGAGGGGGGAGGAATATCCCAGTGGTGTAGGAGCAGACAGGGGAGGGACTCTGGGCATAGGTAGGAGCCCATTGGGTGCTGGTCACCTGGGCTCGGGTGTCAGAAGGGAGTATATAAGGTGGGCACCATCTTAGTTCTGGGTCTGTTCAGAGAGGAGCTCAGCCAGAGAGGGCTGACAGGGAGCTGTGGCTCAGTCTGGGCCCAGCTCCAGAGCCAGGCCTGGAGAGGAGGCCTGAGGCAGAGAGAGAGAGAGAAGTAAGAGGAAGAATGAATAGAAACACCAGGAAAGGCCCAGAGACGCAAGGAAAGAGGGAACCCTAAGATCCCACGGAATATCGGGTGAAGGGTTGGCAGAACA
This sequence comes from Phyllobates terribilis, assembly GCF_046119375.1. Lineage (NCBI taxonomy): Eukaryota > Metazoa > Chordata > Amphibia > Anura > Dendrobatidae > Phyllobates > Phyllobates terribilis. The sequence continues at coordinate 1,762,113 of NW_027363020.1, read as the reverse complement.
GGGTACCGGATCCCAAGCTGGTGGAGGCAAATCATCCTTAGCCAGGAACCGGAGGTCGTGGTCAAGTTTTGGTGCGACCCCTCACCACATCCACCAGGAAGGCATACCATATAGGGTCAGGGAAACCGGGAAAGGTTTCACCACCAGAAGGCCCGAGGGAGCCGGACAAAGGTGGGTCCCTGGTGGGGACGGCCAGTAGGAAGGAAGAGAGGGGAGCTCAGGACCACGCTCTGGAACTGCCTGGGAGTTGGCCGAGTCCCGCACCTGGTGGACGCAACACGGCTCAGGTGGTCTTAACTGTGCACAAGGGACCTGATAAAGAACTGTGAGTAAAGCTGTGAAAACTGCAATTGCAAGTCTCAGTGATTCCTTGTCGCACCGGTACCATCAGTGCTGGGATATACACACCATCTCTCCCAACATCATTCACATCCTCTGCCCTGAGGCCATACCCCTCCCGTTGGGGGTTATACCATCCACGCTGCACATCCGTACCACCGGCCTCAGCGGACTGCCCTGCAGCGGCGGCTTCATAGCCGCATTCAACGGGTGGCGTAGTCGGACACTAATACCATCATACCAATAACGCCACTTAGTTTGACACCCTGGGCACGGACCGGATCACCGCCACGAGGACTACTACCCCCAACAGATCCGGCTCCGGGTATTCCTCAAACATGGCCCAGGGGGCGCGTCAGTAGGAAGGATGATCAGGGTGAGGAATATGTGGTCCAGACTCACGGCTACTGAGACTTGACGGTGTGGAAGACAGGGTGGAGATGGTGGTGGCCAAGTGACTGGAAGCATTATCTGCTATCCAACCATTAACCTTTTCACACTGCTCTGTGTTCAATAGTGGTGCTCTGCGGTCCCCTAGTAATTGGGACAGGAAGGTCGAGTGAGAAGATCTTCGTGTTTGTTGTGGCACAATTTCATTTTGCCCACGGCCACGTCCTCGGCCTCTGCATGCACTCTCACCATCACGTCCACTTCCCCGTCCCTTGCCACGCACCTTTCCCATTTTAAATGAGGGACAATATTTTCCACGTTCATGAGAAATGGCTGATTTTGGAGCGCAGTTATATGTGATATGTCTGACAGAGAACCACGGCTTTAAATTGTAGGCCTGTAATTTACTAATATTATTCTACACGGAGACCTAGTGTGAATAGCTTCACCGACACACTGCAAAGGAATGAAAATGGAAGAAATGTATGATTTTAGAAGTCTTTTCGGTGATATGTCTGATAGAGAACCACGGCTTTAAATTGTAGGCCTGTAATTTACTAATATTATTCTACACGGAGACCTAGTGTGAATAGCTTCACCGACACACTGCAAAGGAATGAAAATGGAAGAAATGTATGATTTTAGAAGTCTTTTCAGTGATATGTCTGACAGAGAATCACGGCTTTAAATTGTAGGCTTGTAATTTACTAATATTATTCTACACTGAGACCTAGTGTGAATAGCGTCACCAACACACTGCAGCAGAATGAAAATGCAAGAAATGTATGATTTTTTAAATCTTTTCGGTGATATGGCTGACAGAGAACCATGGCTTTAAATTGTAGGCCTGTAATTTACTAATATTATTCTACACGGAGACCGAGTGTGAATAGCTTCACCGACATACTGCAACAGAATGAAAATGGAAGAAATGTATGATTTTAGAAGTCTTTTCGGTGATATGTCTGATAGAGAACCACGGCTTTAAATTGTAGGCCTGTAATTTACTAATATTATTCTACACTGAGACTTAGTGTGAATAGCTTCACCAACACACTGCAACGGAAAGAAAATGGAAGAAATGTATGATTGTAGAAGTCTTTTCAGTGATATGTCTGACAAAGAACAATGGCTTTAAATTGTAAGCCTGTAATTTACTAATATTATTCTACATGGAGACCTAGTGTGAATAGCTGCACAGACACACTGCAACAGAATTGAAATGGAAGAAATGTATGATTTTTAAGCTGCTGCTTCAAATCGAAACTAAATGGATCATTCGCCTGAATGCTAATGGTCCATTGGGCTTAAATGATCGTCTGGATTTTTCTATGTTTTTATGATTCTGTTCTGATTTGTGTTTTTTTATTTTTCTGATCATGTGTTCTTGATTAATTTGCATATAAAGGATGTGATGTCATGTTTTGTGTGTAACACAGACCTGTAGAAGCGTCTTCACGCGAAACAACTGTTGTCTGCTTTTTTCTTCCTCGCTCTCCCTGCTTGCCGGACTTTTTATCCTCATGGAATAAAGATACTGCTTTTAAGGACTGGTGAGTGCAGCTCATTTTTCTTTCTTAAGGTTATTTTGGACTGTTTAAACTTTTTTATGAGCTTTTGCACCTGAAATGTTACCAAGTCCTATTTAGGTGTCTGCATTGTACATATTCAGCTTTGCTTTGACTATTGCAGCTGCTTGCAGGTGCTGCAGGTTTTTCACTTTCCTTGCTGTAAGACACAAAAGAACATTACAATACATCACTAGTATTTTGTTGCACCATCTTTATAAATCTCATTGGAACGGCACCAAACAAAAGTTTCAGCATCATCACCTTGCCCAATGCAGATTCGCAATTCATCACTGAATATGAATTTCATCCAGTCATCCACAGTCCACGATTGCTTTTCCTTAGCCCATTGTAACTTTGTTTCTTTCTGTTTAGGTGCTAATGATGGCTTATGTTCAGCTTTTCTGCATGTAAATCCCATTTCCTTTATGCGGTTTCTTACAGTTCGGTCACAGACATTGACTCCAGTTTCCTCCCATTCATTCCTCATTTGTTTTGTTGTGCATTTCCTGTTTTGGAGACATATTGTTTTAAGTTTCTGGTCTTGACGCTTTGATGTCTTCCTTGGTCTACCAGTATGTTTGCCTTTAACAACCTTCCCATGTTTTTGTATTTGGTGTAGATTTTAGACACAGCTGACTGTGAACAACCAACATCTTTTGCAACATTGCGTGATGATTTACCTTCTTTTAAGAGTTTGATAATCCTCTCCTTTGTTTCAATTGACATCTCTCGTGTTGGAGCCATGATTCATGTCAGTCCACTTGGTGCAACAGCTCTCCAAGGTGTGATCACTCCTTTTTAGATGCAGACTAACGAGCAGATCTAATTTGATGCAGGTGTTAGTTTTGGAAATGAAAATTTAACAGGTGATTCCATAATTTTTTCCTCAGAATTGAGTGATTCCATAATTCTTTCCCTCTGCTTGGTCTGAAAAAACTTACCCTTATTGAGCACCATATTTTTATCTTGATTTCTTTTACTGTTTCTTAAAGTCCTAAAGTTGCCATTTGAAATGACTTTAGCTTTGTGCCATGTCTGTGATCTGCTTTTTTTCAACGACATTAAACAACTGAATGAACATCCTCCGAGCCCGTTGATTCCATAATTTTTGCCAGGGGTTGTAGAACAACAAAAAAAGTGGTCATACAACATGTCAATATTTATGAGTATTTTCACCAAACTCCATTAGAATCCATAAATCCCCATGTCCCTTTTAACTAATGTCATTATCCCCATAATTCTCTACATATTGACAACTGTATTGTAGTGATGAGCGAGCGTGCTCGCTACTGCGCGGTGCTCGCTCGAGAATCTCACTGTTCGAGATGCTCGGCGAGTACTCCCAGAATGCTCGGGTGGGAGCTCCAGTCCCCCGCCTCGCATGTTTGGCGCTGTTTAGACAGTGAATAAACATGCGGGGATTACCTGCCACTCACTGCAATGCCTCAGCCATGTTGGTTCTGGCATTACAGTGATTGGTTGGCCGCATAGCATCATCGGGTCTATATCAGACCCGGTGACCCTATGCTCGTCACAGTCTACCCTTCAGACAAGCAGAATAGGGGGAGGTGCTGTTGCGCTAGGGAGAGAATTGGCAGTTTATTGGTGAGGTATTAGGTATTCCACCACAGCAATATATACAAATCTGAACCAACAGTTCTTCTAAGGTTTAATCCAGCTGCATATATTATTCCTGGTGATAACAGGAGTTAGGCAGGCAGAGTTTGTGGAGAGTGTATAGAGCAGAATATGGTCAATTGCACGTTCTGTCTGCTGCTGTTACAGATATCCATATTCCTAGATGTCAGGGTTAATTTTTTTTGCTCTTAATCCTGATTATTTGTTTAAAAAGCAATATAGTACACCATTTTACTGCTCCATTTGCTTGTTAACAGAATACAGCCAGATTTGTTTGATTTTATTCGCATTGCTGTATTTTTCAACGACATTAAACAACTGAATGAACATCCTCCGAGCCCGGTGATTCCATAATTTTTGCCAGGGGTTGTAGAACAACAAAAAAAGTGGTCATACAACATGTCAATATTTATGAGTATTTTCACCAAACTCCATTAGAATCCATAAATCCCCATGTCCCTTTTAACTAATGTCATTATCCCCATAATTCTCTACATATTGACAACTGTATTGTAGTGATGAGCGAGCGTGCTCGCTACTGCGCGGTGCTCGCTCGAGAATCTCACTGTTCGAGATGCTCGGCGAGTACTCCCAGAATGCTCGGGTGGGAGCTCCAGTCCCCCACCTCGCATGTTTGGCGCTGTTTAGACAGTGAATAAACATGCGGGGATTACCTGCCACTCACTGCAATGCCTCAGCCATGTTGGTTCTGGCATTACAGTGATTGGTTGGCCGCATAGCATCATCGGGTCTATATCAGACCCGGTGACCCTATGCTCGTCACAGTCTACCCTTCAGACAAGCAGAATAGGGGGAGGTGCTGTTGCGCTAGGGAGAGAATTGGCGGTTTATTGGTGAGGTATTAGGTATTCCACCACAGCAATATATACAAATCTGAACCAACAGTTCTTCTAAGGTTTAATCCAGCTGCATATATTATTCCTGGTGATAACAGGAGTTAGGCAGGCAGAGTTTGTGGAGAGTGTATAGAGCAGAATATGGTCAATTGCACGTTCTGTCTGCTGCTGTTACAGATATCCATATTCCTAGATGTCAGGGTTAATTTTTTTTGCTCTTAATCCTGATTATTTGTTTAAAAAGCAATATAGTACACCATTTTACTGCTCCATTTGCTTGTTAACAGAATACAGCCAGGTTTGTTTGATTTTATTCGCATTGCTGTATTTTGGAAGCAGAGAAACTTGTCCATCATCAGACGTGATCCGATATTACTGCTGTAACATTTTTGGGAGCGTGCCAAATATTAAACTCTAAGTTAAAGTCTGCCAATTGTGTGTTGTTCAACCTATTCACAGTTAGTCGCTGACAAATACCATATCTATAACACCACTGCCCAAAACCATGATCATCAGGCGTGATCCGATAATACTGCCGTAATAATCGTGACATTATTTGGAGCGTGCGAAATATTACACTCCAATTAAAGTCTGCCAGTTGTGTGCTGTTCAACCTATTCACTCTTCGTCACTGACCAATACCATATCTCTAATGCCACTGAATAAAATCGTGGTCATCAGACATGATCCGATATTACTGCGGTAATAATCGTGACATTTTTTGGAGCGTGCCAAATATTATACTCCAGTTAAAGTCTGCCAGTTGTGTGCTGTTCAACCTATTCACATTTGGTCGCTGACCAATACCATATCTATAAGGCCACTGCCTAAAACCGTGGTCATCAGACGTAATCCCATATTAGTGCAGTAATAATCGTCACATTTTTTGTAGCGTGACAAATATTACACTCCAGTTAAAGTCTGCCAGTTGTGTGTTGTTCAACCTTTTCTACACTTGGTCACTGACCAATACCATATCTATAAGGCCACTGCCTAAAACTGTGGTCATCAGACGTGATCCGATATTACTGCGGTAATAATCGTCACATTTTTTGTAGCGTGCCAAATATTACACTCCAGTTAAAATGGGCAAGGCACATAGCAAGGGATGGGGAAGTGGACGTGATGCTGATGGTGCACGCAGGGGCAGAGGCCATGGGCAAGATGAAACTGTGCCTGCTGAGGGAGCACAACAAACACCCAAATCATGTCTAACTAATTTCCTCTCCCAAATTCTAGGGGGCCGCAGAACACCACTCTTGAAGCCAGAGCAATGTGAAAAGGTTGTTGGTTGGATAGCAGATAAGGCTTCCAGTCAGTTTGCCACCACCACCACCCTGTCTTCCACATGGTCCAGTCTCAGTATCCGTGAGTCTGGACCACATATTCCTCACCCTGATCCTCCTTCCTCCCACCATGCCGAATGCCCTGAGACAAGTGATCCCACACTTGGACACTCCGAAGAGCTGTTCACTTTCCGACATATAGATTCGGGTCTCTCGCCCGGCCTTCAAGCAGAGCAAGGAGAGATCACATGTAGCGATGCCCAAATATTTGAGCAGCCACGGTCACACGAAGATGACAGTGTGAAAGTGCAAGAGATGGATGATGATAATGATGAGACACAATTGGCAGCAAGTCAGGAGGAGGCCCAGGGTGCGTACGTGGAAGATGAGGTGGTGGACGATGAAGTCACTGACCCAACCTGGCAAAGTGACATGCATAGCGAGGACAGCAGCACCAAGGGCAAGGGATGCATAGCACCACAACAGGCAGGAACAAGCAGTGAGGTGGCCAGACACAAGGCGGGCAACTGTTCCCTGGAACACCAACATGAGGGAAGTTGCCAGTTCAACTGTTAGGTCTTCCAGAGTCTGGCTCTTTTTTAAAGACTGTCCAGATAACTCAAAAAGGCCATTTGCAACATCTGCCATACCAGCATCAGCAGGGGCAGCAAAACTACCAGCCTGACCACCACCAGCATGCTCAGGCACATGACAGCAAAGCACCCGACTAGTTGGGCCGAAGGCCAGGGTCCAGAAACAGTGTCTGTGGGTGACACCACTGCCTATTCTGTTGTTGTGCGTGCACGTCAATCCCCTGTCCATGGTGCAGGCAAAGATGCCTCCCGCCCTGCACCTGTCACTGCACACTTGCAACCACCACCATCAGCAACCACGTCCATGTCCTTGTCCCAGCGCAGGGTGAAGTTGTCCCCCGTCCTTTGAACGCAAGTGCAAATACGCAGCCAATGCCCCACAGTCCACAGTGCTAAACTGCCACATTTCTCGACTGCTTGCTCTTCAAATGTTGCCTTTTAGGCTCAAGGAGATGGAATCTTTCTGCAACTTCATGGTGGCTGCAATTCCTCGGTACTCGGTCCCCAGCCGCCACTATTTCTCCTAGTGAGCCATCCCCGCCTTAAACAAGCAAGTGTCCCAGAACATTACCTGTGCACTCAACAAAGCAGTTACTGGGAAGGTCCACCTAACTACGGACACATGGACTGGTGCTTGTGGACAGGGATGGTACATCTCGCTGATGGCACACTGGGTTAATATAGTGGACCCTGGGACGGAACACATCCTCCTGGCGCCGAGGATTGCAGACCCTGGGTCAATCATGGTTGCCCCTGCATTCTACAGCTCCTGCACCTCCTTCTCTTCAGCCTCCATCTCCAAAATGACCACATCAGTCTGAAGCAGGAAGCACTGCAGCACAGCCTCAGCCAATTGGCAACAGGCTATGCTGAAGCTAATATGTTTAGGAGACAAACCGCACACCGCTGACAGACGTAACAGAGCAGGCAGATTTGTGGCTGTCACTGCTGAACCTACAGCCAGGCATTGTCATGTGTGACAATGGCCGGAACTTGGTGGTGGCTTTGAAGCTAGGCAAGCTCGCACACGTACCATGCCTGGCCCATGTGCTCAACCTAGTGGTTCAGCTGTTTCTCAAAACCTACCCGATTCTGCCTGATCTGCTTGTGAAAGTACGCCACGTGTGTGTCCATTTCCGAATGTCACCTACAGCTTCCGCCGCACTCTCCATGCTTCAGCAGCGTTTGTTCCAGTTCACCGACTGGTGTGCGATGTCACCACGCATTGGAACTTATCGTTGCATATGTTAGGAAGGATTTGTGAGCAGCAGAAGGCAATTGTTGAGTACCAGCTTCAACATGCCCGTTGGTATTCAGGTCAGCCTCCGCACATAAGAGCTGATGAGTGGGCATGGATGTCTGACACCTGTGCCACCCTCCAAAACTTTGAGGACTCCATCAAGACGGTGAGCAGCGACGACGCCATAATTAACGTCACCATCCCGCTTCTCTGTCTACTGAAACGCTTGCTGCTCACAATTAAAGAGGAGGCATTGCAGGCGGAGCACAATGAGATGGAACAAGGAACCACATAGGGTGATGCCACACAGCCAAGCCTCATCTCATCTCAACGCGTATTGGGTGATAATGAGAAGGAGGATTAACAGGAGCTGTTTCCTGCTCTACAGACGGTACTACCCACACAACAGTCATACCGTCTGTTCAGCATAGATGGCTTGAGGAGAGGGAGAACGTGGAGGAGGGCCAGGAGGAGTATGAGGAGGAGGAGAGCATGGACAGTTGTCCCCTTGGTCAGGACAGGGAAGTCTTGGCTGTTGAAAAAAGAGGAGAGTAGATTCAGCTCACCTGATTGCTGTAGGCTTTGGAAGGAAGCACAGGTACGTGTGACCTCACGTGTTTGCATGAAAAAAAGTTGAAGAAACCAGTTTCCAAAAGTGCAAATATTTATTGAAGCAAATCCACGCAGTTTAAAAATTTCCAAATTACATCGGGGAATCTCACATGGAAAAAACACAACGCGTTTCGAACACTGAGCTGTGTTCTTTGTCAAAGCTGACATGCATATGACACACTATAGTATTATATCCAATAACAACCAATCAGATCGATATACTTGGTCACATGAGAGTGACACAGCTCTGTTTTTTCCATGTGAGATTCCCCGATGTAATTTGGAAATTTTTAAACTGCGTGGATTTGCTTCCATGAATATTTGCACTTTTGGAAGCTGGTTTCTTCAACTTTTTTTCAAGTCTTGGCTGTTGGCAGTCTGGCACACATGGCTGACTTTATGCTCCGCTGCCTTTCCCGTGACCCTCGCATTGTACACATTTTGGGCGACAGTAATTTCTATCTCTCCTTCCCATGGTGGAGAGAGCTAATAAAATGTTGCAGCACTAGAAGGTCCTTGTTGAGGAATTATTAAAAAAATTCCCATTTGAAAACGCTGGTGGCAGAGGTCACAGTTCGTTGGACAACTAAGGAAAACACGTGAGGGAGACACAAACACGATGCAGTAGAGGCAGGGGAACACAGTCAAAGGTGTGGGACTGTTTTCTCAGACCCTCCCAGCGCCCAGGCCCTGATGCGCAGGGTACTCTGACAAGGAGGAAAATGTTTTGGAGGATGCTGAAAGAGTACCTTGCTGACCGTACCAATGCCCTCCGTAATTCCTCTGTGCCTTATAACTATTGGGTATCCAAGTTGGACATGTAACACAGGTGCCGAAATGCAACGCACAGAGAGACAAGGCAGGAACAGTCAGGGATCAATATAACCACTTTATATGTATAACAACTATTATGCAAGGGGGTTAGTAACAAGGGTAATAAACAGCAACTTGGAATAATAATAAATATCCTTCAGTGAATAACAGTAACGTTCTTTGCAAAAATGTGAGTCACCACATGAGTCCTCTTTATACACCGCATGCAGAATTATTAGGCAAATGCGTATTTTGATCACTTTGATACTTTTTATACATATTGTCCTACTCCAAGCTGCATAGGCTTGAGAGCCAACTACCAATTAAGTAAATCTGGTGATGTGCATCTCTGTAATGAGGAGGGATGTTGACTAATGACCCTATATAAGGTGTGCTTAATTATTAGGCAACTTCCTTTCCTTTGGCAAAATGGGTCAGAAGAGAGATTTGACAGGCTCTGAAAAGTCCAAAATTGTGAGATGTCTTGCAGAGGGATGCAGCAGTCTTGAAATTTCCAAACTTTTGAAGCGTGATCACCGAACAATCAAGCGTTTCATGGCAAATAGCCAACAGGGTCGCAAGAAGCGTGTTGGCCAAAAAAGGCGCAAAATAACTGCCCATGAATTGAGGAAAATCAAGCATGAAGCTGCCAAGATGCCATTCGCCACCAGTTTTGCCATATTTCAGAGCTGCAATGTTACTGGAGTATAAAAAAGCACAAGGTGTGCGATATTCAGTGACATGGCCAAGGTAAGGATGGCTGAAAAACGACCATCTTTGAACAAGAAACATAACATCAAACGTCAAGAATGGGACAAGAAATATCTTAAGACTGATTTTTCAAAGGTTTTATGGACTGATGAAATGAGAGTGACTCTTGATGGGCCAGATGGATGGGCCAGAGGCTGGATCTGTAAAGGGCAGAGAGCTCCACTTCGACTCAGACGCCAGCAAGGTGGAGGTGGGGCACTGTTTTGGGCTTGTATCATCAAAGATGAACTTGTGGGACCTTTTCGGGTTGAGGATGGAGTGAAGCTCAACTCCCAGATCTACTGCCAGTTTCTGGAAGACAACTTCTTCAAGCAGTGGTACAGGAAGAAGTCGGTATCGTTCAAGAAAAACATGATTTTCATGCAGGATGTAACATACCTGGCGGCGTCCTTGCATAGTGGTCCATCTCCCACTGTGCAAGAGCGCGCACTTGATCTCCAATCCAGAATGTCTCTCTGGCTTCCCTCCATGCTGTCTATTTGATTCTGTTTCTGCTGCTTAAGGGAGGCGCCCGATCACTTCCTGCTTTTTGTACCTGCTGCAGGTACACCCCTTGTGCGTCCTCAGCCTATTGCTGTCTGTCACCTGGTATTTAAACCAGCTGCTCCAATTAACCCATGCCTGAGCATTGTGTTTCATTCAGTGTGCTCTCTCACTCTGAATGTGCCAGGTCCCTTTCTGTGTTTGCTTGCTTGCCTTTCTTGTAGGCTGTATTTCCAGTCCTGTCTGAACACGCTCCTTGCCTGTTCGTTCCACCTTCTAGGGGCCACATACCTAGACCCGCTCCTGTATCTTGTCTGTCCTGTCTGAACACGCTCCTAGCCTGGTCCTCCCGCCTTCTAGGGGATGCATACCTAGACCCGCTCCTGTATCTTGCTACTGTGTCTGTTCTTGTCTGTATACTCTTCTAGCCTGTTTTCTGTGTTTCTCTATGTCCGTACCTTTCCTTTTTCTGCAGAGTCTGAACTCATACCTAACTCCTGCTCGTTGTCACTGTACTTCCGTTTGTGAGTTTGTGGTCCACTCGCTACTTCACTGCAAGTACCCTGTGGGTATCTGGTTCTGCCTTTCCCTTCCTGCCTGTTCCGTGTGTACAGAGCCCTGTCCCCCCTGTCCTGCCTTGCTCACCGTTCCGGCGGTTCTAGCCTGCTCTGCCTTGCTCACCGCTCCGGCGGTTCTAGCCTGCTCTGCCTTGCTCACCGCTCCAGCGGTTCTAGCCTGCTCTGCCTTGCTCACCGCTCCGGCGGTTCTAGACTGCTCTGCCTTGCTCACCGCTCCGGCGGCTCTAGCCTGCTCTGCCTTTACTTACCGCTCCGGCGGTTCTAGCCTGCTCTGCCTTTGCTCACCGCTTCGGCGGTTCTGGCCTGCTCTGACCCTTTGCTCACTGCTTCGGCAGTCTCGCTCCGCTCTGACCCTTTGCTCACTGCTCCGGCAGTCTCGCTCCGCTCTGACCCTTTGCTCACTGCTCCGGCAGTCTCGCTCCGCTCTGACCCTTTGCTCACTGCTCTGGCAGTCTCGCTCCGCTCTGACCCTTTGCTCACTGCTCCGGCAGTCTCGCTCCGCTCTGACCCTTTGCTCACTGCTCCGGCAGTCTCGCTCCGCTCTGACCCTTTGCTCACTGCTCCGGCAGTCTCGCTCCGCTCTGACCCTTTGCTCACTGCTCTGGCAGTCTCGCTCCGCTCTGACCCTTTGCTCACTGCTCCGGCAGTCTCGCTCCGCTCTGACCCTTTGCTCACTGCTCAAGGCGGATTTGTCCTGCTCTACTCTTGCTCACCGCTCCAGGCGGCCTTATCCTGCTCTTCTCTTGCTCACCGCTCCAGGCGGCCTTGTCCTGCTCTTCTCTTGCTCACCGCTCCAGGCGGCCTTGTCCTGTTCTACTCTTGCTCACCGCTCCAGGCGGCCTTGTCCTGCTCTACTCTTGCTCACAGCTCCAGGCGGCCTTGTCCTGCTCTACTCTTGCTCACCGCTCCAGGCGGCCTTGTCCTGCTCTTCTCTTGCTCACCGCTCCAGGCGGCCTCGTCCTGCTCTACTCTTGCTCACCGCTCCAGATGGCCTCGTCCTGCTCTACTCTTGCTCACCGCTCCAGGTGGCCTCGTCCTGCTCTACTCTTGCTCACCGCTCCAGGCGGCCTCGTCCTGCTCTACTCTTGCTCTCCGCTCCAGGCGGCCTCGTCCTGCTCACCGCTCCAGATGGCCTCGTCCTGCTCTACTCTTGCTCACCACTCCAGGCGGCCTCGTCCTGCTCTACTCTCGCTCACCGCTCTAGGCGGTCTCACTCCGCTGTGTTTGTCCACCACATCTGTGGTTCTGTTCCTGAGTCCCAGTGTGTACTGGGTGCTATCCCGCCTGTGTTCCAACCTACTAGTGCCTCCCTGTCTGCACTCTAGCCGTGCTTGCCTGTACCCCCCTGCCTGCATACCCGCCTGCCTGCATACCAGTCGTGCCTGCCTATACCCACCAGTCTGTGTGCCAGCCTAACCTGTCTGTTCCTGTATTCCCCTGTGGGTCAACAGCCATGTCCGGGGTCTGTCCTGGAGTAGCACCTGGTCCCTCTGCTCGGTTCCTCCTTGGTGCACTGGCGTCGTATGCCGTTGTGCGACCCTGGTTGGATCGGGTGAAATCACACGCACACGCCGCTCAGCCGGTGCGTGTGCATTACACAGGACAATGCTCCATCACATGCATACAACTACTCCACAGCGTGGCTGGCCAGTAAAGGCCTAAAAGAAGAAAAAATAATGACATGGCCCCCTTGTTCACCTGATCTGAACCAAATAGAGAACCTGTGGTCCATCATAAAATGTGAGATCTACAGGGAGGTAAAACAGTACACCTCTCGGAACAGTGTCTGGGAGGCTGTGGTGGCTGCTGCACGCAATGTTGATCGAAAACAGATCAAGCAACTGACAGAATCTAAGGATGGAAGGCTGTTGAGTGTCATTATAAAGAAAGGTGGCTATATTGATCACTAATTTTTTTTGTCTTTTTTTTGCATGTCAGAAATGTTTATTTCTAAATTTTGTGCACTGATATTTTTTTACCTGGTGAAAATAAACAAGTGAGATGGGATTATATTTGGTTTTTATTAAGTTGCCTAATAATTCTGCACAGTAATAGTTACCTGCACAAACAGATATGCTCCTAAGATAGTCAAATCGAAAAAAAGCCCACTCCAACTTACAAAAATATTAAGCTTGGATATTTATGAGTCTTTTGGGTTGATTGAGAACATAGTTGTTGATCAATAATAAAAATAATCCTCTAAAATACAACTTGCCTAATAATTCCGCACACAGTGTATGGCCCTAGCGGGGGTCACTGGTTATTCCCGGTAGGCCTCAAGTCTCTTCTGGATAAAGTTTAACAAATCCTGTTTAGCCTCCCACGCACCAACCGGCCCCCTCCCAACCTGAAATCCTAATCCCCACTGTCCACGATACCGTAGGTGAGAGTTGGAAGTGAAGGCCCTGTTCACTTGCCTGATTCCTCCGCGGTTGCTGGCGTGTCTCTCCTGTCGGACTTCTCTCTCAGCTCTTCTCGGCTTGACCGTCGACTGTAGTCTCTCACGCTTGGGGTAAGGGGATCCAGAGCTAGGCTCTTGACAGGCGGCGTTGGGTCCCGGGATCTTGCGCAGTGTGGGGTGCAGGTCCTGACTCTGACGAACATGCACAGGGCTCAAGGCGCCTCTGTAAGGGGTCCAGAGCCTCTCAGGCGGTGTCCAGCTCTGGTGCGACGCAGGCCTGCGGCTGAGGCCTGTCACACTGGGCTCTGAAGCCCCACGTTAGCTAACATTGGTCACATTTCCTGCAAACTCCTTCAACTTCCTGATGCAGTTGGAGCCAATACACCAGCCGTTGTAACAACTGGAAGGTCTTCTCCACACCAAATTGAGCACCCCTCTCATGAGCTTCCTTGGCCAACTGTACCACTGGTGCTTCTGGAACCAATACTTGCCAGGTAATGTCGAACTCCCGAGGTAATTGGATTCTTCGGCATAGCAAACCATCTTTCAGAAAGAGCCTATCCCACTGGCCCAAGATTTGCAGAGTTGTTGGGAGCGAAGCAGCCCTTGCCTCCTGGTCGGGTTTTTCCCCCAGGGCGACCCATTCTCTCAGTTTCACCAGTTCTGGGTCAGACTGCTATAGATGTATCCACTCGTCTTTTAATCAGCTTAGAATTTGAGTGAGTCTGGGCTCTCCTCCGGACTCCAGGGCGTCTACTACAGCAGTGGCAAACTGACTGAAATCCAGGATCTCGTCGCCTTCAAGCTCTTCGTCTATATCTCTTTTCAGCCCCGCTTGGATGACTTGGGACAAGACGTCTGCATGAGTGTTCAGGGCCGTAGACCGATTGGTGATCTTGTACTGGTACTTAGACATCCTTGCGACCCAACGCTGTTCTAACGCGCCCAACTTTGCATTCTCTAAGTGGGCCAAGGGGTTTTTGTCTGTCCTCACTTGTACTTCTGACCCCGACAAGTACTCTGCAAATTTCTCAGTCATGGCCCATACCAATGCCAGTAACTTCAGTTTGGACGAGCTGTAATTGTCTGCCTTCTTTTCCATATCCCACAGTGACCGACTGGCATACGCGATCACCCACTCTCTTCCTTCTTGTACTTGTGCCAATACTGCTCCCAGACCATGCATGCTTCCGTCAGTGTACAACATGAAGGGCTGTGAAAAATCAGCGTAGGCCAGAATTGGGGCATCCGTTAGTGCCATCTTCAATGCTCGGAAGGCTTCTTCTTGTCATGGGCCCCACTGAATAGGTTGTCACTTAGCTCTCCCCGCCATTCCTCTCAGCAGCTCATTGAGTGGTACCACAATCTTAGCAAAGTCTTTCATGAATCGGCGGTAGTATCCTGCGAGCCCCAGAAATGCCCTCAGCTCTCTCAGGTTGGTAGGTGTGGGCCACTTCTGTACTGCAGCTACTTTCTCTGCGGTGGGGTGCACTCCTGCACTGGGCACAGAGTGTCCCAGATATTCAATCTCCCGCTTGAATAAATGACACTTGCAAGGCTTGATTTTCAATCTGTGTCTCTGAAGTCGTTCAAATCGGCGGAGGTGAGCTTCAAACGTAGCAGATTAGATAATTATATCATCTAAGTATATCAAAGTAGCTTCAAAGTTAAGATCCCCCAAGCATCTTTCCATCAGCCTTTGGAAGGTCCCTGTCATATTTGTTAGCCCGAATGGCATTCAGTTGAACTCGAACAAGCCCATCAGGAGAACAAAAGCTATCTTCGGACAGGCCTTCTCAGCTACCGGGACTTGCCAATAGCCACTAGCTAGGTCGAGGGAAGAGAAGAATTTGGCATTTCCCAATGCTGATAGAGATTCTCCGAGTGATGGGACTCCCGCACAGTGCATGCATTGAGCTTCTGGTAGTGTACACAAAACCTTAAAGTATCGTCCTTCTTCCGGACCAACATGATAGGGCTGCCCAGGGGCTCTGACTTTCGTGTATCACGCCATTCTGCAACATGTGAGCCAACAGTTCTTTCACTTCCTGATACATCTGAGGTGGAATCTGCCGATACCTCTCTCGAATGGGAGCGATATTCCTTATAGGTATTTCCTACTGAATGTCCTGGGTGCACCCAAAGTCGTCTTCATGCTGGGCAAACACCCCCTGGTATCGCTGTAGTAACAGTTCAACCTGTCTGACTTGGCTTGCGGAAAACTCAGTAAGGTTAGCCTCAATTTGCTCTAAGAGATGGCATCCAGCCAGTGGTTCTCTTCCATTCTCTTGACTGTTGAGTGACACCTCTAGGGTCCATGGTTCTCCTTTCATGGGTGTCAGTCCTATAGTGTCAGCTTTGGGGAGGTCCCCTGGCATTATATAAACTCGAGCCACCTCTTGTTGGGGTAATAACTGCAAACTTGCCCCGCTTAGGTTGATGCAACATATGGGCAACCGCCCCTGTCAGACCATGGCTAGAGTGCGAGCAATTAAGAGTCCGGAGGGTGCCTCCTCTCCCTCCATTGGACATCTACACCCTCTAAAGATACATGTGCATGTACAGGTATAGCGAGTACAGTCTGTCCCACTGACAGTGTCACCGTGGCTTCGGACGGTATCGATACTTTACCGAGATACTGGGAGGCAGCAGGTAGCTTCTGAATTTGGTTGACTCGCACGAGATGCTGGAATACTCTCTTGCTGACCGGATCACAAGTGGCGCGGGTCCAATTATTTTTGTTGGATCCCTCGGCTAAGAACTGCCCGACCTCTTTCAGCATGTTCATGCCCAAGGTTACAATGGGTCCTTCGCCTCCAGACCCCGTGGTCAACACTATCCCTCTTCGATCAAGATCCTTTCCGCACGCCCAGACAGTCATCCATACTACTCCTGCTACTGGAATAGGTAGTTAATTAGATGCCACCAGCCAGACAGTGGGTTCTTTCCAGGAGCGAGAAACTTCGGAAATGCCTCAGGCATAGTAGTCACTTGAGACCCTGTGTCCATTAAACAACGAATGCATCACCCATTAAACTCAGCCCAGATGATGGGCCTCCATAGGTCCAACACTCTGCCCCTCGCTCCTCTGATGGGCTGGGTATAAGACGTGGTGGAGTACGGTAGGAGTGCTTCTCTCGCTCTGACCACCGTCCACATGGGGCTGTGCGGCCCACCAGGGAGAGGGCAGTGGCGGTTCCTTTAATATTGTGCAGCTCACCTCATATATCCTGAATCTCTTTCCGTATCTCCCACACCCAGTCGGGTTCTTTGTGGATGAATTTAGGAATAGTCACTTCATATCTCTGGACTGCGGCTTTGAGAACAGGAACCTCTTTCTCCAGGACTCTAGCTTCGGCACCAACATCCAGGAAGCCCAGATCAGGACTCAAGTACAATCGCTCCTTTAGAATCTGTTTCAGAGAGGGATCCTTCAAGCCAGCAATCAGTTGGTCGTGCAACACTTCATCTAATGGTCCTAGTGCCTGGTTCTCATCTCGAACCTTCTTTACAATATGGGCCGACACTTCGAGCAATGCATTAACATATTGGTTTATGGTCTCATTTTTCCCTTGGACCGGCTGAAATAACCGCAGACGTAAGTGCCGCAGATCCGTGGTATCACCGTGTTTGTCCTCCAAGATTTTTATCACTTTGTCCATGGTATCATGGTTCCCAGGCAGGCGGTACATCACGGTCTGCCGGGCCTCCCCACAGGGGTTAGGAGGGCCAAATCAGCCTGGGCGAGAGGGATCAGGGGATACATGCGAAGCATACTTCTCATTCTTTCTACCCAGTCCCACAGTAACACGCTGCTCCCTGTAAACTTAGGAAGATTGCTGAGCATAGCCCCCAAGGGTATATGCCTCCTGCCGAACTCGGCAGAGGACTGGGCCACCATCTCTGTGTCTGAATGTTGCATCCTGCCGACTACAATCCCCTACAACTAGAATGCACAACAGACAATAATGAAAATCAAAAAACTTTATTGAATAAAATTAGACAGACAAATATGGAATGGTACAGGATCCAACAGGTGTTTGTATATAGGGTAAAGTGCCAAGATAGATGAATGAATAAACAAATACACAAAATCATGGGGACATGTACGATATGCTATAAATGGCAATTAATGCTTAGAGACATGAAAAACCCAAGAAAATGTATTTAAAATTTCCACATGGTGGGTAAATGCTGACAAAACCGCAAAATGCATGATCTAAATACCAATAAATAATTATATTCAAAGGCTCAAAAAGTGGAACTATGAATGAAAAGAGGAAAAGCTCTTCAAAATTTACATAAATCACAAAATTGTGGAATAAATAATTGTAATATTTCCCCTAGTGGTAAAAAGATAAAGTGACAATGCAAGTAAAGTGCAAATATGCAGAAATAAATAAAGAAAAAACAATTTATAGATTAAGGTAAAATACCCACAATTAGAGCAGTGAACCCCTCATATGGTAAGAAGGGGAGCAGATAAAGGATGAAATGAGATAAGCATGCTTACCACCAGTGTGTTGGCACTGAACCCTGCGTATCCCGACGCGCGTTTTGCCTTTGATGGCTTTAACGAGGGATGATAGGAGCATGGGTGTGGGGTCATTAAATAGAATCCATTGGCCAATGGAATTGAGGCAAGTGGTTACGGTCCCCCGCAACAGGTGATCGTGCGGGGCCGTCCACAAGCACTGGCGCCATTTCCGTGTCACGTGACGTGACCCAAACGTCACGGCATAGGAGCGGAAATTACGTCAGGGTGCGTTCCACCGTGGGACGCATGGCGCCACTTCCGTGTCACGCGGCGCAACCCAAAGGTCGCAGCACAGGAGCGGAAATGACGTCAGAGTACGTTCCACCGTGGGACGCATGTTAGAAGTGTGACGTAAGTGCCGCAGATCCGTGGTATCACCGTGCGTGTCCTCCAAGTTTTTTATCACTTTATCCATGGTATCACGGTTCCCAGGCAGGCGGTACATCACGGTCTGCCGGGCCTCCCCAAAAGGGTTAGGAGGGCCAAATCAGCCTGGGCGAGAGGGATCAGGGGATACATGCGAAGCATACTTCTCATTCTTTCTACCCAGTCCCACAGTAACACGCTGCTCCCTGTAAACTTAGGAAGATTGCTGAGCATAGCCCCCAAGGGTATATGCCTCCTGCCGAACTCGGCAGAGGACTGGGCCACCATCTCTGTGTCTGAATGTTGCATCCAGCCGACTACGCCAAATGTAGCACAGGTGCCAGAACGCAATGCACAGAGACACAAGGCGGGAAGAGTCAGGGGTTGATATAACCACTTTATATGTATAACAACTATTAATTCAGGGGGTTAGTATCAAGGGTAATAAACAGCAACTTGGAATAACAATAATCAATATCTTTTAGTAAATAACAGTAAAGTTCTTTGCAAAAGTGTGATGCACCAAGTCGTGGGAGTCACCACGTGAGTCCTCTTTATATGGCCCTAGCGGGGGTCACCAATTATTCCCGCTAGGCCGCAAGCCTCTTCTGGATTAAGTTTATCAAATCCTGTTTAGCCTCCCACGTACCACCCGGCCCCCTTCCCACCTGAAATCCTAATCCCAACTGTCCATGATACCGTAGGTGAGAGTTGGATGTGACGGCCCTGTTCACTTGCACGATTCCGGCGTGTCTCTCCTGTCGGACTTCTCATTCAGCTCTTCTCGGCTTGACCGTCGACGGTAGTCTCTCACGCTTGGGGTAAGGGGATCCAGACCTCGGCTTTTGAAAGGTGGCGTCGGGTCCCGGGAACTTACTCAGTGTGGGGCGCAGGTCCTGACTCTGGCCAACATGTGCATGGCTCAGGGCACCTTTGTAAGGGGTCCGAAGCCTTTCAAGCGGTGCCAAGCTTTGTCGTGCTGGGTTCTGTGGTCCCTCTGGAGCACATCTGCTCCACTCTGCAGCCTGGCACCAAATCTCCCTGTGTCTTGGCGCGCTGGACTCTTATATCCAGGAAATCCCTCCTGGAGGTAACCTGATTAGGTCCGGCATCTGAATTTGTTCCCTCTTCAACTCTTCTAGCATAACTTGGTTCCACTTTATTTCGCCTGTCCAGCAGATGGCAATCTTTCCTCATCTCTGGCACATCCTGCAAGAATCCGCCTGATGGTTTGTTGCTCTCTACTACACACACGTGGCATGAACTGTCACTCTACACCTTGGTGGTCCTGAAAGAACAAAATCCCAGAACAACACTATGCATCATAAATGAAGACGACTCAGAATACATATTAGAAACAACCTGAAAAAAGGAGTCGTTGTCACTTCCAAAGTTGGATCAAAAACATCACAAATTTTATTAATTTATACCATATACAAAACATGATTAAAAAATGTTGAGCACGCTGAATAGCCATGTTCAGACAGGGAAATTTCCCAATAGTATACAATGAGGTTTAGAAATAAATAGCTCAAAGCTAAATCAGAACCAATGCTATCACTGTGAGAGGGTGGACTATAATAAAAGAAGTGGAACACGATGATCTGTATCCCCAGTGTTGCACACAGCCTCACCTATGTGAAAAAATTATATGAATGCAGATACAGTGATCTATATCCTTTGATGGGGCTGTAGTCTCCAGTGGGGATAAAAAGGCTATATCAGATCATCTCCCAGCTAGCATATAAGTAATGGTGTCTCAGTTGATACTATAATAGTTTAAAAATGACACTCACCCAAAGCCCAGAGCGCCTCACTCTAATGTCCCTAAGCAGGTTTCGTTTTTTTTCCTTCTTCCAGGGGTGGAGCTGAAAATGCTGACAGGCTGACTCTTATCAAAATGAACAAGGGCTGGATTGGGCCAGACTTCTCGACACCACCGGATAATAGCAGCGGAACATAAAGTCAAATCCAGTGGTTTTTTGGCGGGGGTCTATTCCCAATCACCTCTTCACACCCAGATATGGGTATACTCTTCCTGATTTTGTATATTTTCTGTTGTCCTCCTCCTTCTCCTCATCCTCCATCACCATATCACCAGGGTGACTGATGCAAGGGTGTTTATGATGCCCACAGGAATATTTTTTAGAGGCCTACCTCTAACATTCTGTATGTTATACAGTATGTTAATGTATATCCCCCATGGGTAAATGTTTTTCAGCCCATGCACTTAGCACTTACCAGTATAGGAGACCCACTCCTTAACAATGGTAACAATTTTTTTAACGAGGACCTCCTCTATGTCTCTTCAAAGGGATATTGCAGTGCATCCTAATTTTTAGGAGCCCTTGCAGTCACTGCATACGCAATAACAGTATAGGAATCCCACTCCTTTATAATGGAAACATTTTTTTAATGAGGCCCGAAGTGCTAGACTGCTAATGCACATAGTACCAGATTGCAATAAAAAATGCAAGCAGTCTCATGCGTTGCCCAGCCCATCCCACATAAATCAGTACAACCTCATGTATAAAACTCACCTAGGTTCAGTGCCCGCACAGTCAGCACATCAATGAGACCCCCACACCGCTGGTATAGATGAGAGTAGCGCGCCCCGACGTGCATTTCACAAAGCTCTTTCTCAAGAGGCGCGTATACTGGAGCACCTGCAGGACCTTCTATAAATACGCCCACAACCCCTCATGTGATCATGAGGGGCGGGGACGCCCATTGGAGCGCATCGGCACGTGCGCCCTGAGTCCCGTCCCCCCACCACTCGTGCCTAAGCCGTCATGCCCAAGGGGACGCGTCCAGGGGCGTGCTAGTGAGCACGCCCCCGGAGGCGAGCCGCGGACATTGAGACAGCCAGGCGCGGGCACGGGAGAGCAGGAGACCATTGCGCAAGCGCACAGCTCCCAGGCAAACATACGGGAGAGTAATCATCTCTTGGAGGTATGTTAGATAGGGGGGGAGAGGCAATAAAACAGAGTATGCAGAAAACTATGCAATAAAGAAAGAGGGGGAAACAAGACTCAAACACCACATCTCATTATATTGACATTGTTCCTAGGGTGCACACTGTCCATATACCATACATCTATGAAGTCAGCATCATAAAGGGGCACAATTGTTGCATTCCAATACTCAATATAGAACAGAGAAAACAAAGACAATGAGCACTCATCAAACACACAGGGTCTTCAAAATGCCACCCCAAGAAAAAGGGGGGACATACAGGAGTTTCCCTGTGAGATAGGCCAATCCAATACAGGTAATAAGAGATGTGTGAAGATTTCACATAAATGTCAACTTAGTACCGATACGGAATTGCGCTTCTCCTGGTGCTCCTTAAAATGAGATATAGCATATTCCAAGGTCTGAAGGTGGGCCAGAGTAAGGTACTCAGAAGTTTGTTAGTGTGAGAGCACTACACAGTATAACGGAAAAAGTGAAGGGGAATAAAGAAGAGAAAATTAAAAATCATAAAACAACAGAACAACAAACTAAAACAACATCATAACCAGGTAAAAGAACCTATCCGAACGAGGGGGGAGCGGGAGAGCATCACAGGTCCAATCATTATAGGAACGATGAAAATCCCAGATTCTCATTTAGGCCACGTGGAGCCAAAGTATCCAAGGCAGCAATCCATCGGGCCTCCTTTTGTGTCAGACACTGTTTAGCGTTGCCCCCACGGGAGCCTAAGTGCACCACGTCTATACCACATACACGAAGGGTGCATGGATCGCAGTTGTGAATTGCTTTGAAGTGACGTGGTAACGTTTTGAGCTCCCGTGGGTCCATCACTGATTTGACCGCGCCAATGTCACGTACATGCTCCTGCACTCTAATTCTCATTTCTCTAGTTGTTAATCCTACATATATCTTATTACAGCCACATGTGGCATAGTACACCACATGGGTTGTACTGCATGAGTTAAATTTCAAGATTTTAAAAGTGAGGGAGCCGTCAGATGAAGTAAAAGACGTACAGCGAGAGACATTGGCACAGGCCACACAGTGACCACAAGGAAAAGATCCACCCATGGGGCCACGTGTCCCAAAAGGGTTCGATGGAGGAGGGACGTAGTGACTGCAGACTAGGAGGTCCCTAAGATTACTGGCTCACCTGGCCGTCATCAATGGGTATTCCCCCACCTGATCCCTTAGGGAGGGCTCAGTGTTAAGAATGTGTCGGGAGAGGATCCGCCTCATGATTGAATGTGGAGATGAAGCGGGTCCTCTCAGGGATCTGAGGCCGGGCCCGTAGAGCGGGGTGTAAAAGGTGATTGCGGGGTGTCCTGCGCGCTCTACCATAGCCACGGCCGATGGATCGATTACTGTATCTTCTCTGTCTGAATTGGTCAGTCAGATCTGCGGCCTGTTTCTCAAAATTAGAGTCAGTTGAGCATATCCGTCTCGCCCTTAGGAACTGTCCGATCGGAACGGCCCTAATCGTCGTTGAATTATGAGCAGAGGCAGCGTGTACCAACGAATTGACCGCAGTGGGTTTTCTGTATACGTCAGTCTGGATGGAGGAGTGTGAGTCCACCTCCAGAGTGACTTCCAGAAAATCCATACGTTGGTGATGACAGGAATATGTGAGTTTGATGCCCCACGTATTCGTGTTAAGCTGTCGCATGAACTCATCGAGCTCCTTTAACCGTCCCCCGCCAAAAACAACAGTACATCATCAATGTATCTGAGCCATGTCACGACCTGAGCTGCTCCCCGCGCACCCTTGTCGCCAAAAATCTCCCTCTCCCAGGCGCCCAGGAAGAGGTTGGCGTACGAAGGCGCACAGGCCGCCCCCATGGCCGTGCCACGTCGCTGCAGATACACCGTGTCTTTGAAAAGGAAATAGTTATGACAGAGGACGAAGTGGAGAAGCTCAAGGAGAAACTCGCGTGAAGGGCTGTCCAGGTCGGAGGTCCCCAGGAAGAGGCGGACTGCTGCAAGGACCAGATCATGACTGATACAAGTGTACAGATTTACCTCATCGGCCATGACCATAAGTGTCCCAGGTTCCAGCATGACACCGTAAACCCTGGTTAGGACGTCCATCGTGTCTTTAATATATGATGGGAGAATCTCTACTAGTGGTCTCAGATGGCTATCAATATATTCACAGATAGGACCACAGAGACCTCCCAAACCAGACACGATTGGAGTCCAGGTGGGTTGACGGTGTCTTTATGGATTTTAGGAAGTAAATAAAAAGTAGCTGTTTTGGGAAAGCGCACAGTTAAAGCCTCCACAGTCCTCTTATTTATAATACCCCACTCGCAGGCACAGGCCAAGATACCCTGGAGGGCGGCGGAGAAGGAACCCGTAGGGTTATGAGACAGCCTAGAGCAGGGGTCTCAAACACGCGGACCGCGGGCCGCATGCGGCCCCTGAGGCTGCTTTATGCGGCCCGCAGGCACAGACCCCTTGACGATCCCGACCTGGTCCAGGAGGAGCCGCCGACAGCAGCGCTGAATTGCCACACAGAGACTGTTTCCCAGCACTGCATTTCCAATGCCAGCCGCTGGCCAATCAGAGGCCAGCAGCTGATATCTGCGTGTCGGCGCAGCGAGTATGACATCATTGCCATATGCAGATGTCAGCTGCTGGCCTGTGATTGGCCGGCGGCTGACATTGAAAATGCTGTGCTGGGAAACAGTCTCTGTGCGGCAATGCAGCGCTGCTGTCGGCGGCTCCTCCTGGACCAGGTCGGGATCGTCAAGGGGTCAGACTCTGTGGTGCCTGCGGGCCACATCTGCAGGAAGGCCGCCGAGGGAACGGAGGACAGGTGAGAATCATCTTCTTTTTTTTTCTATTTTATGTGTGTGAAGAACAGCACAGGGGGCACATAGCCACAGGATGGGGACCTGGATGGGGCACATAGCCACAGGATGGGGACCTGGATGGGGCACATAGCCACAGGATGGGGACCTGGATGGGGCACATAGCCACAGGATGGGGACCTGGATGGGGCACATAGCCACAGGATGGGGACCTGGATGGGGCACATAGCCACAGGATGGGGACCTGGATGGGGCACATAGCCACAGGATGGGGACCTGGATGGGGCACATAGCCACAAGAGGGGACCTGGATGGGGCACATAGCCACAGGATGGGGACCTGGATGGGGTACATATCCACAAGATGGGGACCTGGATGGGGCACATAGCCACAGGACGGGGACCTGGATGGGGCACAGAGCCTCAAGATGTGGACCTGGATGGGGCACATAGCCTCAAGATGTGGACCTGGATGGGGCACATAGCCACAAGATGGGGACCTGGATGGGGCACAGAGCCACAAGATGGGGACCAGAGCCACAAGATGGGGACCTGGATGGGGCACATAGCCACAAGATGGGGACCTGGATGGGGCACATAGCCACAAGATGGGGACCTGGATGGGGCACATAGCCACAAGATGGGGACCTGGATGGGGCACAGAGCCACAAGATGGGGACCAGAGCCACAACATGGGGACCTGGATGGGGCACATAGCCACAAGATGGGGACCTGGATGGGGCACATAGCCACAAGATGGGGACCTGGATGGGGAACATTGCCACAGGATGGGGACCTGGATGAGGCACATTAGTACAAGATGGGCGCCAGGATGGGGAACGTTGCCACAGGATGGGGACCTGGATGGGGCACATAGCCACAAGATGGGGACCTGGATGGGGCACAGAGCCACAAGATGGGGACCTGGATGGGGCACAGAGCCACAAGATGGGGACCTGGATGGGGCACAGAGCCACAAGATGGGGACCAGAGCCACAAGATGGGGACCTGGATGGGGAACATTGCCACAGGATGGGGACCTGGATGGGGCACATAGCCCCAAGATGGGGACCTGGATGAGGCACATTAGTACAAGATGGGCGCCAGGATGGGGAACGTTGCCACAGGATGGGGACCTGGATGGGGCACATAGCCACAAGATGGGGACCTGGATGAGGCACATTAGTACAAGATGGGTGCCAGGATGGGGAACGTTGCCACAGGATGGGGACCTGGATGGGGCACATAGCCACAGGATGGGGACCTGGATGGGGCACATTAGTACAAGATGGGGACTTGGATGGGGAACATTACTACAAGATGTTTTCCATTATTACTATATGATGCTAATTGTAAGACAATATTACTGTATGTGGCCAATTGGGGGAAATAAAATTGTAAAAAAAATAAAAAATAAAATAAAGCATGAAAAAATATTGGGCACTAAAAATGCTGTTTTATATGTAAACTAAAGTAAACACAAAAAAGTGCACGTTTATTATCGCCACATCCATAACGACCCAAGCCATAAAAAAATAAACACGGCAAAAATGTTCAAAAGGTGTATACAAAAAAAATGGTATCACTAAAAATGTCACATTGAACAAAGAATGCGGCCCCCCAAATTCAAATTTTTTCCATGTGCGGCCCATATACCCAGCCGAGTTTGAGACCCCTGGCCTAGAGTATGTGTCTCTATCTGTCAGCTGTAGTAAGGCCTCCCTCTCATATTTCAGATACGGCCACAAAACGATATTTCCTCTCTTGTCGGCCGGTTTAATGACAGTGTCATTAAGTGATTGAAGTTGATATAATAATGGTGCGCTGCGCGAAGGTCAGATTATCAAACTTCCTCCACATAGGGAGTTGTTTGAAATCTGCCGCGACAAGCTGCACGAAAATTTCCACCGCCGGACTTATAGACAAGGGAGGGAATCTCGTCGATTTCGGAGTCCTTGTCTGGAGCGACCCACCTGTATGGGAAATAGTCTGCTCCTGAAGGAGATCCTCCAGATCCCGTAGGGCCTCCCTCTCCGTCGCCGTCATGAGTCCAGGGTCACCACCCGACCTGGAATGAAGTTTTTTAAGTATTAATTTTCGAGAAAACAGGTGGAGGTCCTTAAGGGCCGTGAAGTAATCAAATTCATTGGTAGGTGCGAACGACAGGCCCCTACTTAGGACCTCCATCTGAGTCTCGGTAAGACTATGTGTCGTTAAATTAATAACAAGGAGCCCCCCCCCGGGAATCACACACCTGAAATGGGGTAGTAAGTTTTCTCCTACCATTCGGTCTGATTTGAGTTTGCGCGGGTGGTTGTTTAGATGGTCCGGCGTGGAGCTCCGAGCCATTAATTATTCCAGAATCCTCATTAGAGGTGCCTGAGGCAACAGATGTGGATCTGGAGCGTGAGTGTGAGTTGTTTCTGGATCTTTGCCCCACTCTTTCCATAGGAGATCTCCATCTATATATTTTCTGGGCCTGTTTATCCTGAACATCACGCTGGAAATTTTTGCCCTTGGTCATTTGTATCTCTTTTACCCATTTCTGGCATTCAGAATCAATTTCCTTGTTCAATTTTTTAATCGCATCGTTGGTCAAATCTTTCTTGATCTGGCCCTGAAGTAAATCAATTTCCGCTTCCATTTCACAAAGGGATTTCTCATTGTGTTCTTTGAGGAGATTTAAGAATCCCAGGGAGCAGGTATTAACCAATGCCTCCCATCTATCCTTAAAGGAATCATCATCCATATTAAAGGAAGGGAAAATTTGTATCCGCAGGCCCCTGGGGATCAATTCCTTCTCAATATATTTATTTAGGAAAGCATGATTCCACCAGATACGGGTCCTGCATTTAAGTAAAGTCTTGAACCTTGTAATGCTCTCACGCACCTCCCGATCCAAATCCGGCACCGCCGCTTCCCCATAATTAGATAATTCATTCAATTGTGCGAGCCAAGTAGTGTCTCGCGCACGAAGTCCATATTAGGCCAAAGACTGTGGAAAGACAGAAGAACATAAATGAATAAACAGTGGCCCACCTTATGAAGCTGACCGGTCCATGGTGTCTGGTCATGAGTAACAGACCCTTGGCCGGTTATTGCCTACTCATATAACAAATGTTTTTTTAAGAAAGGAGAAGACATGAGTTGTACAGCATAAAGAACATAGTTTTATTAAATACAATATACACACAAGTGCATACAAAGTCATTTCATACAAATTACAATACAGGGGAAGTAAAGTGCATAGTGCCAGGAGTCAGGGGATCTCACGGGGGATGCACCAGCCGGGCTGAATGTACATGAGTTATTATGTAAACAGGTTCGGGGTGGGTGAATGGACATACAACCGAAGTGCTAGACTGATAATGCACATAGTACCAGATTGCAATAAAAAATGCAAGCAGTCTCATGCGTTGCCCAGCCCATCCCACATAAATCAGTGCAACCTCATGTATAAAACTCACTTAGGTTCAGTGCCCGCACAGTCAGCACATCAATGAGACCCCCACACTGCTGGTATAGATGAGAGTAGGGCGCCCCAACGTGCATTTCACAAAGCTCTTTCTCAAGAGGCGCGTATACTGGAGCACCTGCAGGACCTTCTATAAATACGCCCACAACTCCTCATGTGATCATGAGGGGCGGGGACGCCCATTGGAGCGCATCGGCGCGTGCGCCCGGAGTCCCATCCCCCCGCCGCTCGCGCCTAAGCCGTCATGCCCAAGGGGACGCGTCCAGGGGCGTGCTAGTGAGCACGCCCCCGGAGGCGAGCCGCGGACATTGAGACAGCCAGGCGCGGGCACGGGAGAGCAGGAGACCATTGCGCAAGCGCACAGCTCCCAGGCAAACATACGGGAGAGTAATCATCTCTTGGAGGTATGTTAGATAGGGGGGAGAGGCAATCAAACAGAGTATGCAGAAAACTATGCAATAAAGAAAGAGGGGGAAACAAGACTCAAACACCACATCTCATTATATTGACATTGTTCCTAGGGTGCACACTGTCCATATACCATACATCTATGAAGTCAGCATCATAAAGGGGCACAATTGTTGCATTCCAATACTCAATATAGAACAGAGAAAACAAAGACAATGAGCACTCATCAAACACACAGGGTCTTCAAAATGCCACCCCAAGAAAAAGGGGGGACATACAGGAGTATCCCTGTGAGATAGGCCAATCCAATACAGGTAATAAGAGATGTGTGAAGATTTCACATAAATGTCAACTTAGTCCCGATACGGAATAGTGACGCGCCCCCTGGGCCTGTGCTGCTTCTGCTGCGCAGGGGGATACCCGGAGCCGGATATGCTGGGGGTAGTAGTCCTCGTGGCGGTGACCCGGTCCGTGCCCAGGGTGTCAAACTAAGCGGCGGAGTTTAGTATAAGATGTTATAGTGTTCGACTACGCCACCCGTTGAATACGGTTATGAAACCGCCGCTGCAGGGCAGACCGCTGAGGCCGGTGGTACGGTTGTGCAGCGTGGATAGTATAACCCCCAACGGGAGGGGTATGGTCTCAGGGCAGCGGATGTGGATGATGGGGATAGTAGAATTGCTCGCAGGCACCAGGAACCACTCAGAGACGGTGCGGTGTAGTTCAGGGTCTTTACTGGTGGCAAAGGTAGACCCTCCCGGGAGTACTGGCTAGCGATCGGGGCCTGGTCAGTCCGTGAGCAGATAGGATCTCCCCTGGCCAGGCGGAGTTGTAGGCCTCCCCACTAATTGTACTCTTCCTGGCTACCTTGCTAGAAGCGGGTAAAAGTAGCCCACGTCCCTGAGTGTACCGTGTGGTGCTCACCCGTATGGCCGGTGACTCGGGGCCTTCTGGTAGCCTCCGCTCCACGACAGCGGTGCTGGTCCCTTGCGTGTGACCGTGCCTTCGGGTTTCTTGGCCAGAGGACCTGAAATCCCCTGCCGGTCGGTTTCTGCTGCTGGGTATGGCTCAGTCCACACACCTTGGACTCCTTGTCCGGTGAGATGTCTTCAGTCAGGACGAGCTCTACAGCTTCCAGTCTCTGACCCCTTTTATCGCTGCTCCCACAGAGCTCCTGATCTTGCTCTCCCTGTATCAGCTCCACTCCAGACCAGACTGTGTCTCTGTCTGGGACTCCTCTTCTTCTCCCTAACCCCGCCTCAGCCCCAGTTTATATAGGGGAAGTTCTTCCCCTCCCAGTACTGGGCAGGAGATGTTGCATGCTTAGGATTCCTGACCAGGAGACCTCCCACCTGCTCACAGACGTAATATTGCTATTACTGTGGTAACCAGACCCCTGGGGTTCCACATTCCCCCCTAGTAAAATTTAGTACTCCGGGACTAAACATATTTTTGAAAACATAACAGGGTATAAACAGGAGCAATACAATAAGGAAAAACACATTAGGGTGGTCACGGCGTGTCCGCAACCGGGTGCAATTTTTGAAGCAAAAAGGGTGTCCATTTCACCAAAGAACAGGGAGCCGTAACCAGGTAGGGGTCTGTTCTGCCCCGAGTCTTTAACAGTCTTTAGTCCGTTCCTGGGTTACGCTCCAAACATATATACAACAGAGTTCCGGTTAATCCACAAAAGACACCTATAAAATAACTAGAAAAAACATAATTATTTACAAGCAACAGTAAACAGGTAAATACCAATAAAACAGTCTGAACACTTTAGATCCTCCAACGTACGGGCAACTGGCCTCTATTGGCCCTAGTAGACCTACGGAGCTTACTGACCGGTCCTGAGCTACAGGGTGTAGGAGCTGTCAAAGGTAAGCTGGGCAGCTGTCTACGGACTCTTTGGCTGACTAGGGGCACGGCAGGCTCACTATAAGCAGAGGGTCGATTCTCCTGGTCTGCTTGTGTGGGGTCTTCTGCCTCCTGGACCGGCTGCTCTTCCAGCTCTACCTGTTTTTCCGTAGGCACTTGGGATGCTGGCTGGAGGAAGGTGAGGACGGGTACCACAACAGCGCCATTTACTTGTGTCCAAGACCGAGGGAAGTCTCCGAGTACAGTACTGACCATCTCTTCCCTTTCCTCTGCGGGTCGAGGGTTTTCGTGATCTTCTTCAGGGTTTCGTAGTTGCTCGGGACACTTCTTCAGGTGATCTCGGAAGACAATGGCTGTGGTTTCTCCTCCATCCTTACTGATTGTGCAGATTTTTGGGTTTTCATGGCTTGATGGCAGTACGGTGTACGGGTCCTTCTCCCACTGGTCGTCCAACTTGTGGAGCCGTCTTTTCCTCTTCAAGACCTGCTCTCCAGGTACCAGGGGAACAGCGGGAGCATGCTGGTTGTAAGTCTTCTCCTGTCTTTCTCTTGCTTGACAGAGACTTCGCTCAACGCTCTCCTGTACTTTCCGGTACTGCTGCTGCCTCTCTGTGTCCCAGTCTGCTTCTGGTGAAGTGTCCTCGGGTGTCAGGACTCCCATATCCATATCAACAAGCAGCTTACCAGGTCTTGCTCTCATTAGGTAAGCCGGGGTACAGTTGGTAGAACCTACAGGGATGTGGTTGTATAGGTCCACCAGATCAGGCAGTTTCTCAGGCCACAGACTGCGTTCTTCCAGGGGCAATGTTTTCAGAAGGTCTATCACCACCTGGTTCATCTTCTCGCAGAGTCCATTGGTTTGCGGATGATAGGGTGTTGTTCTTATCTTCCGGCAGCCATACAGAGTGCAGAACTCCTGGAAGACTTCCGCTTCAAAGGCAGGTCCTTGGTCCGTCAGCGCCTGCTCTGGGTATCCGTGTGGACGGCAGAAGTGCTGCTGGAAGGCTCTAGCTGCTGTTTGAGCCGTTAAGTCCTTGACGGGGACTACAACCAAGAACCGGGAGTAGTGATCCACGATGGTTAACGCATAGACGTAGCCACTTCTGCTGGGGGTCAGTTTTACATGGTCCAAGGCTACCAGTTCCAACGGCTGCCTGGTGATGATGGACTGCAGGGGAGTCTTCTGGCTGGCACGGTCCTTCCTTCTTAGGTTGCATGGGCCATAGTCTCTGCACCACCTCTCGATGGTTCCTCTCATCCCTACCCAGTGGAACCGCCCGCGCAGCAGGAACTCCAGCTTCTTCCATCCGAAGTGCCCAGCTCCGTCGTGATATGCCTCCAGTACCATTGCCGCGTCTCTTCTTGGCACCACTACTTGCCAGACCAGTTCATGCGTCTGGGAGTTAACCATTCTGCGGCACAACTTCCCCTTGTAAAGGAACAGTCGACTCTTCTCAGCCCACAGTTGCTTGGTCTCCTCCGGAGCGTCTGGGTCAAGGCGGGCATCTGGCTGAGTCAGCATCTCCTTCACCAGTCGGACGGCAGGGTCACTGTCTTGCGTTTCTGCCCAGTTGTAATGAGGTAAGGGGTTGAACGTAGCGGATTGCTTACCCCTTACACGGTGGGAATACTGGGTAGTCCCATGACGGTGAAACGCGGGGAGTTCAACTTCTTCCAGTTCCTCTGGATCTTCCCCTACGTCCGGTAGGTTTGGCATTCTGGACAAGGCATCCACGTTGGTATTGGAGCGTCCTGCCCGGTATTTGATCGTGAACTCATAGTTGGACAGGCGGGCCATCCATCTCTGCTCCAGGGCACCGAGTCTTGCAGTGTCCAGGTGTGTCAACGGGTTGTTATCCGTGTACACGGTGAACCGGGAAGAGGCGAGGTAGTGCTTAAAGCGTTCGGTGACTGCCCACACCACTGCCAGGAACTCTAGCTTGAATGAGCTGTAATTCTCAGGGTTTCTTTCGGTGGGTCGCAGTTTTCGGCTGGCGTAAGCAATTACCCGTTCTCTCCCCTGCTGGATCTGGGACAGTACGGCTCCCAGCCCGATGTTACTTGCGTCGGTGTAGAGGATAAAGGGCTAGCTGTAATCAGGGTACGCCAGGATTTCATCCCCCGTGAGGGCCATCTTCAGCTGGCGGAAGGACTCTTCTTCCAGCTTCTCCCATCTGAAGGGCGGCTTCTGGCTCTTGGCCTTCCTGGACTGGCCTATCAGGAGGTCCTGCATAGGAGCTGCCTTTTTGGTGAAACCGGGAATGAATCTTCGGTAGTAGCCTACCAACCCGAGGAACTGCCGCACTTCCTTTACGCTGGAGGGTCTTGGCCATTCCTTAATCGCGGTGATCTTATCAGGGTCGGGGGCCACTCCGTCAGCACTCACCACGTGTCCCAGGTACTGCACTTTTGGTTTTAGCAGGTGACACTTCGACGGTTTCACCTTCAGACCGTAGTTTGCCAGGGCTTCAAACACTTCCGCCAGGTGTTTCAGGTGGTCCTCGTAGGTTTTGGAATAAACTATAACATCGTCCAGGTACAGCAGGACCGTCTCAAAGTTCCGGTGTCCCAGACAGCATTCCATCAATCGTTGGAAGGTTCTTGGTGCGTTGCAGAGTCCGAACGGCATGCAGGTAAACTCGCTAAGTCCCATCGGGGTGGTGAATGCGGTCTTCTCCCGGTCCGCCTCCGCTACAGGAACCTGCCAGTACCCGCTAGTGAGATCCAAAGTGGAGAAGAAGTTAGCAGATTTTAAAGCAGCTAAAGACTCCTCTATCCTTGGTAAGGGGTACGCATCTTTGTGTGTGATACGGTTGATTTTCCGGTAATCTACACACATTCTCATAGTGTTGTCTTTCTTTTTAACCAAGACTAGTGGAGCTGCCCAGGGGCTACAGCAATCCCTGATTACCCCAGCCTCCTTCATGTCTCTAAGCATCCCCTTGGCGTGTTGGTAGTGTGCAGGGGGTACGGGTCGGTATCTCTCCTTTATGGGAGGATGGTCTCCCGTGGGGATGTGGTGTTCTACCCCCTTTACTCGCCCGAAGTCTAGCGGGTGCTTACTAAACACTCTCTCGTACTCTCGAACCACCCGATAGACTCCCTGTTTCTGGTGTGAGGGAGTGGAGTCAGTACCCAAATGCAGTTGCTGACACCAGTCCTCCATTTGTTGCTTAGAGCCGTTACCTTCCTCTGGATGAGATGGAGGCAAGGGTTCCACGGACTGTACAGAATTTTGGTTGATGGTATACAATTTGGCTAGCGTAGCATACCGGGGCAGGTACACTTCCCTCTTCCCGATATTTATTATGCGAACGGGCACCCTCCCATGGCGTACATCAACCACCCCCCGTGCTGTCAAAATGGTGGGCCTACTGTCTGAGTAGACGGGTTCTACCATTGCTTGGTAGTCTCTACCTCTGAGACCAATAGCTGCCCGGCACCAAATCATCATCTCACTTTTTGGGGGCATGGCAATAGGGAACGGGTCACACATTCTCACGCTACCTATCTCACCACCGGAGAGTTCCACTTGTTGCCGTCGCATCAGTGCCCGGATCTCTTTTTGGAGCACCCGCTGCTGACCGGAGCTGGCGTTCTTGGCAACCTGCTGTAAAATGAGAATCACCTCTGCAAGACAATTTTCAATCACATTAGTTCCTAGAGTTATCTTTGGGTGACTCTCACGCTTGTCAATGTCTACAATGATCAGTCCCTGTGCTGCCAGTTCGACTTTACCGATTTTAATGGTCATCTCTTTAAATCCGATCTGTGGCACGGGCTGACCATTGCTGGCGATGATACTCAAGTCGTCGTCTGGGTAGCGGGTTATATCCGAGTCATTCCAGTACTGCTTGAAGAGCACGTACGGGATGGTGGTGACCTGTGACCCGGTGTCAAGTAGGGCACTCATAGGAATGCCATCCAGTACCACAGGCAAGACTGGACGTCCTCCCACGTATTTGTCACGCCAGTTCGATGGGCCTGGTGATCTTATTCCTAGGGGTTGGCCCTCTACCCCAGGTTGTGCCAGTTTAAAGGACAGTACCTTGCCATATGTCCGGGTTGATTGCAGCGGCGGCAGATGGGTTGTCCGTCCTCGTTGTATCGGTCGCTGGGTCTTCCTCTGGCCGGTGGGGTCCTCCTTGGTCGGCGCCACGGGATATCCTCCGGTCCGGATGCCAGCTGGATCTTCCCTGGAGTAGAAACCTGTAAGGACTGCACAGTTCGGGTTAGCGCGGCAACGCTTTTAGTTAGCTCTTGGACCTGATGGTGCAGGTCTGTAGCCGGGTCATTGTTTAAAGCCTGCGCATCAGCTCCCACAGGCCCTGCCGACAAGGGCGCCGTCTCCTGGTGGTAAGTGGTAGCAGGGCGTTTGTGGGTCACAGCGCCACCTGGTGCCGGTTCTCGGAGCACCCGGATGGCTCTGTCCTTGAACTGTGCAAAGTCCAGATGAGGGTCCTGTAAGGCCATTGCCCGCAACTGGGTTCGGTGGGCATTGCAATGTAGACCCTCTATAAATTGTTCAGTCAACAGCTTGTCTTCGTTCCCTACGCCGTCAGGGTCGGCCTGCTTAATGGCTCTCAGGGCCTCTTGTAGGTTTAGTGCATAGTCCCTTATATTCTCATGTGCTCGCTGCTTGCACCCGTAGAATCTAAGCTTGATCTCGGCTGAGGTACGGGTATCAAAGGTGTCCTTCAGCCGGGCTAGTATCTCTGCGACAGTCCTCCTCCTCCCAAGTGGCCAGGACTTTACCTCCCTTTGGGCTGCCCCTGTTAATTGAGCCACCAGGATGCTCACTTTTTGCTCTTCTGTGAGGGGGTACACCTGGAAGAGGCTATCCAGCCTTTCTCTGAAGTCATTTAGGGTATGTGACTCCCCTGAGTACTGGGGTAGCCAGGCTGCCCCCGGGATGTAGGGCATGGTGAAAGGCATGACCGCAGCAGCGGTGGTGCTGGCGGTGGCTGTGGCAGTGAAGCTCTCCTCCGTATCCGACATCCTCCTCCCCCCTAGTGGACCGTGGCCTACCTTGCGATGATCCTCTTCCGTAGGCCGCGGCTCCGCAGTGGATCGTCAGGGTTGAGGCCTTCCGTCGCGCTCCTGTGACGTCGGCGTCTGCTGGGTTCCTTCCAGGACCTTACGCAACGTCCGGACGTGAGGCGGGGCTTCAGTTCTCGCGCGCTTTCGGAGTCCACGCCCCTCTTCTTCCCGCGCGGCGTCCTCGAGATGGCGTCCAACGGCGGGAAAACTCCACGGATGGCGGGAAGAAGGCAAAAGATGGCGTCGGATGGCGGGAAAACTCCACGGATGGCGGGAAGAAGGCAAAAGATGGCGTCGGATGGCGGGAATCTTCACCACAGGTAAGTTTAACAGTCTTTTTCAGGCACGCAGTACCCGGTGGTTGCGGGCACGAAATCCTGCCGACTACGCCAAAGTTGACGCGCCCCCTGGGCCTGTGCTGCTTCTGCTGCGCAGGGGGATACCCGGAGCCGGATCTGCTGGGGGTAGTAGTCCTCGTGGCGGTGACCCGGTCCGTGCCCAGGGTGTCAAACTAAGCAGCGGAGTTTAGTATAAGATGTTATAGTGTTCGACTACGCCACCCGTTGAATGCGGTTATGAAACCGCCGCTGCAGGGCAGACCGCTGAGGCCGGTGGTACGGTTGTGCAGCGTGGATAGTATAACCCCCAACGGGAGGGGTATGGCCTCAGGGCAGCGGATGTGGATGATGGGGATAGTAGAATTGCTCGCAGGCACCAGGAACCACTCAGAGACGGTGCGGTGTAGTTCAGGGTCTTTACTGGTGGCAAAGGTAGACCCTCCCGGGAGTACTGGCTAGCGATCGGGGCCTGGTCAGTCCGTGAGCAGATAGGATCTCCCCTGGCCAGGCGGAGTTGTAGGCCTCCCCACTAATTGTACTCTTCCTGGCTACCTTGCTAGAAGCGGGTAAAAGTAGCCCACGTCCCTGAGTGTACCGTGTGGTGCTCACCCGTATGGCCGGTGACTCGGGGCCTTCTGGTAGCCTCCGCTCCACGACAGCGGTGCTGGTCCCTTGCGTGTGACCGTGCCTTCGGGTTTCTTGGCCAGAGGACCTGAAATCCCCTGCCGGTCGGTTTCTGCTGCTGGGTATGGCTCAGTCCCCACAACCTCGGACTCCGTGTCCGGTGAGATCTCTTCAGTCAGGACGAGCTCTACAGCTTCCAGTCTCTGACCCCTTTTATCACTGCTCCCACAGAGCTCCTGATCTTGCTCTCCCTGTATCAGCTCCACTCCAGACCAGACTGTGTCTCTGTCTGGGACTCCTCTTCTTCTCCCTAACCCCGCCTCAGCCCCAGTTTATATAGGGGAAGTTCTTCCCCTCCCAGGACTGGGCAGGAGATGTTGCATGCTTAGGATTCCTGACCAGGAGACCTCCCACCTGCTCACAGACGTAATATTGCTATTACTGTGGTAACCAGACCCCTGGGGTTCCACAATAGCGCTTCTCCTGGTGCTCCTTAAAATGAGATGTAGCATATTCCAAGGTCTGAAGGTGGGCCAGAGTAAGGTGCTCAGAAGTTTGTTAGTGTGAAGGCACTATATAACGGAAAAAATGAAGGGGAATAAAGAAGAGAAAATTAAAAATCATAAAACAACAGAACAACAAACTAAAACAACATCATAACCAGGTTAAAGAACCTATCCGGACGAGGGGAGAGCAGGAGAGCATCACAGGTCCAATCGTTATAGGAACGATGAAAATCCCAGATTCTCATTTAGGCCACGTGGAGCCAAAGTATCCAAGACAGCAATCCATCGGGCCTCCTTATGTCAGACACTGTTTAGCGTTGCCCCCACGGGACCCCTGCGCCAATATCTCTCGCTGTACGTCTTTTACTTCATCTGACGGCTCCCGTACTTTTAAAATCTTGAAATTTATCTCATGCAGTACAACCCATGTGGTGTACTATGCCACATGTGGCTGTAATAAGATATATGTAGGATTAACAACTAGAGAAATGAGAATTAGAGTGCGGAAGCATGTACGTGACATTGGCGCGGCCAAATCAGTGATGGACCCACGGGAGCTCAAAACGTTACCACGTCACTTCAAAGCAGTTCACAACTGCAATCCACGCACCCTTCGTGAACGTGGTATAGACGTGGTGCACTTAGGCTCCCGTGGGGGCAACGCTAAACAGTGTCTGACACAAAAGGAGGCCCGATGGACTGCTGTCTTGAATACTTTGGCTCCACGTGGCCTAAATGAGAATCTGGGATTTTCATCGTTCCTATAACAATTGGACCTGTGATGCTCTCCCGCTCCCCCCTCGTCCGGATAGGTTCTTTTACCTGGTTATGATGTTTTAGTTTGTTGTTCTGTTGTTTCATGATTTTTAATTTTCTCTTCTTTATTCCCCTTCACTTTTTCCGTTATATAGTGCCTTCACACTAACAAACTTCTGAGTACCTTAGTCTGGCCCACCTTCAGACCTTGGAATATGCTATATCTCATTTTAAGGAGGACCAGGAGAAGCACAATTCCGTATCGGGACTAACTTGACATTTATGTGAAATCTTCACACATCTCTTATTACCTGTATTGGATTGGCCTATCTCACAGGGATACTCCTGTATGTCCCCCCTTTTTCTTGGGGTGGCATTTTTGAAGACCCTGTGTGTTTGATGAGTGCTCATTGTCTTTGTTTTCTCTGTTCTCTATTGAGTATTGGGATGCGACAATTGTGCCCCTTTATGATGCTGACTTCATAGATGTATGGTATATGGACAGTGTGCACCCTAGGAACAATGTCAATATAATGAGATGTGGTGCTTGAGTCTTGTTTCCCCCTCTTTCTTTATTGCATAGTTTTCATAGTTTTCTGCATACTCCGTTTGATTGCCTCTCCCCTCTATCTAACATACCTCCAAGAGATGATTACTTTCCCGTATGTTTGCCTGGGAGCTGTGCGCTTGCGCAATTGTCTCCTGCTCTCCCGTGCCTGCGCCTGGCTGTCTGAATGTCCGCGGCTCGCCTCCGGGGGCATGCTCACTAGCACGCCCCTGGACGCGTCCCCTTGGGCATGATGGCTTAGGCGCGAGCGGCGAGGGGGGTGGGACTCATGGCGCACGTGCCGATGCGCTCCAATGGGCGTCCCCGCCCCTCATGATCACATAAGGGGTTGTGGGCATATTTATAGAAGGTCCTGCAGGTGCTCTAGTATACGCGCCTCTTGAGAAAGAGCTTTGCTTAACGCGTGTCGAGGCGTGCTACTCTCATCTATACCAGCGGTGTGGGGGTCTCATTGATGTGCTGACTGTGCGGGCACTGAACCTAGGTGAGTTTTATACATGAGGTTGCACTGATTTATGTGGGATGGGCTGGGCAACGCATGAGACTGCTTGCATTTTTTATTGCAATCTGGTACTATGTGCATTAGCAGTCTAGCACTTCGGTTGTATGTCCATACACCCACCCCAAACCTGTTTACATAATAACTCATGTATATTCAGCCCGGCTGGTGCATCCCCCGTGAGATCCCCTGACTCCTGGCACTATGCACTTTACTTCCCCTGTATTGTAATTTGTATGACATGACTTTGTATGCACTTGTGTGTATATTGTATTTAATAAAACTATGTTCTTCATGCTGTACAACTCATGTCTTCTCCTTTCTTAAAAAACATTTGTTATATGAGTAGGCAATAACCGGCCAAGGGTCTGGTACTCATGACCAGACACCATGGAGCGGTCAGCTTCATAAGGTGGGCCACCGTTTATTCATCTCTTCAAAGGGGTATTAGAGTGCGACCTAATTTTTGGCAGCCCTTGTAGTCACTGCATACACAATAACAGTATAGGAGACCCACTCCTTAATAATGGGAACAACAAAGCATAGCCGGCTGATGGCCCTCTAACAATAGTGAGGGACGACTGCTGGCCCTCTACTAATAGTAATATTTACTTTCACAATGCCCTGCAGCTGCTCCAATTAACCTTTGTTTATGCCAACTAATTTCTACTAATGGATCTGATATGATTTTATGGCTTCATTGTGGCTAGAGCACCCAGAACTGCATCTCATTAGCTGCAAAGGTTAGTTAGTGAAAGTTTTTCCAAGATGGCTGCTAGGTTTAACATGGCTGTTCAGAATATTAGGACTTCTCATTCTCTTACAAGTCCCCCTCTTGTACTCTGTCCAAAGTACAACATGTTATGCACACGCCCGGACTGACTGGCGTGTGCGGGTGTTGTGGTTCCACTGGACCATGGACCGGAGAGTGCCTGGAGGGGCGTGACTAAGTATCTGGCCGATCCGACCAAGGTGGCACGACGGCATACGATGCCAGTGCACCAGGGAGAAACCGGGCAGAGGGACCAGGTGCTACTCCAGGTCAAACTCCGGACACGGGGGTTGACCCACACTGGGATTACTGGAACAGGCAGGTTAGGCTGGCACAGACTGGTGGATGTAAGCAAACACGGCAGGTATGCAGATGGGTGGATACAGGCGAGTATGCAGGCAGGGAGGTACTGGCCGAAAGGACGGGCTGGAGCACAGAAAGGTTAAGACCCAGTACAGACTGGGTCACAGAACCGCAGATGCGGTAGACAACCACAGCAGAGAGGGAATGCCCGAAGCGGTGGGCAAGAACAGAGCAGGACGGGGCTGCAGGAGCAGCGAGCACAAGCAGGGCAGGACAGGACTGCCGGAGCAGCGGGCAGAAGCAGGGCAGGACAGGACTGCCGGAGCAGCGGGCAGAAGCAGGGCAGGACAGGACTGCCGGAGCAGCGGGCAGAAGCAGGGCAGGACAGGACTGCCGGAGCAGCGGGCAGAAGCAGGACAGGACTGCCGGAGCAGCGGGCAGAAGCAGGACAGGACAGGACTGCCGGAGCAGCGGGCAGAAGCAGGGCAGGACAGGACTGCCGGAGCAGCGGGCAGAAGCAGGGCAGGACAGGACTGCCGGAGCAGCGGGCAGAAGCAGGGCAGGACAGGACTGCCGGAGCAGCGGGCAGAAGCAGGGCAGGACAGGACTGCCGGAGCAGCGGGCAGAAGCAGGACAGGACTGCCGGAGCAGCGGGCAGAAGCAGGACAGGACAGGACTGCCGGAGCAGCGGGCAGAAGCAGGGCAGGACAGGACTGCCGGAGCAGCGGGCAGAAGCAGGGCAGGACAGGACTGCCGGAGCAGCGGGCAGAAGCAGGGCAGGACAGGACTGCCGGAGCAGCGGGCAGAAGCAGGGCAGGACAGGACTGCCAGAGCAGTGAGCAAAAGGGTCAGAGCGGAGCAAGGCTGCCGGAGCAGTGAGCAAAAGGGTCAGAGCGGAGCAAAGGAGTCAGAGCAGGCTAGAACCGCCGGAGCAGTGAGCAAAGGAGTCAGAGCAGGCAAGGCTGAGTAGGGGGGACAGGGCTCTGTTCACACGGAACAGACAGGAAGGGAAAGGCAGAGCCAGACACCCACAGGGTACTTGCAGAGAAGTAGCGAGTGGACCACAAACTCACAAACGGGAGTACAGAGACAACAAGCAGGAGTTAGGTACGAGTTCAGACTCTGCAGAAAAAGGAAGGGAACGGACATAGAGGCAAAACAGGTAAAGGATAGGAGAGAGTTCAGACGGGAACTGAGTGTACAGAGGAGACCGACACTGCAGCGGGATACAGGAGCGGGTCTGGGAATACGGCCCCCAGAGAGGCAGGACGAACAGGCAAGGAGCGTGTTCAGACAGGACAGACAAGATACAGGAGCGGGTCTAGGTAATCGGCCCCTAGAAGGCGGGAGGAACAGGCTAGGAGCGTG
The DNA here is from genome assembly GCF_046119375.1 of Phyllobates terribilis. Lineage (NCBI taxonomy): Eukaryota > Metazoa > Chordata > Amphibia > Anura > Dendrobatidae > Phyllobates > Phyllobates terribilis. The sequence continues at coordinate 1,721,319 of NW_027363020.1, read as the reverse complement.
TTCAGACAGGTCAGACAAGATACAGGAACGGGTCTAGGTAATCGGCCCCTAGAAGGCAGGAGGAACAGGCTAGGAGCGTGTTCAGACAGGCCTGGAAATACAGCCTCCAGGATAGGCAGACAAGAGAACACAGAACGGGACCTGGCACCTTCAGAGTGCAAGCACACACTGAATGAAACACTATGCTCAGGCAGGAATAGATGGGAGCAGCTGAGCTATATACCAGGTGACAGACAGCAATAGGCTGAGGACGCACAAGGGGTGTGACCCACAGCAGGTACAAAAAGCAGGAAGTGATCGGGCGCCGCCCTTAAGCAGCAGAAACAGACACAAACAGACAGCATGGAGGGAAGCCAGAGAGACATTCTGGACTGGAGATCAAGTGCGCGCTCTTGCACAGTGGGAGATGGACCACCATGCAAGGACGCCGCCAGGTATGTTACAGTACCCCCCCCCTTACGCCCCCTCTTCTTCAGGCCTGCCAGAATCTTCCGCAGGGAATTCGAGGACCAGTCGTCCACTTCAAGGAGATCACTTCCACTGTCCACAGGAAAAACTGATCTCGTCTGGTTAGCTAGGATGCTACCTCCTATCCAGCCATCCTCAGCAACAGACGAAACGGGTGGAGTACCAGGAACAGCACACGAGGAAGTCTCTCTCCACATATTTTCAGGTGGCACCCCAGAGGGTACAGGAGACAACTGGAAGTCTTTCACCGGGTTGGAGGGGGACAGAGACTTGGGGGTAATCTCTGCTTCGAGGTACATCTTGTCAAGCTCACAGGAAGAAATAGACGGGTTATCAGGTACATAATGAGGAAAAGTCACTGTCTCTTTGTTATCTGGTGGTACCCCGGAGGATTCAGGAAACAACTGGAGGTCCTCCGCCGGGTCAGAAGAGTGCAGAGGCTCAGAGAAAACATCTGCTTCAGAGTACACTAGGTCGGACTCACTGGACGAAGCAGGCGAGGTATCGGGTACCGAGTATAGGAAAGTCTCTGTCCATTCTCCACCAGGTGGCACCCCGAAGGGTTCTGGAGACAACTGGCTGTCCTCCGCCTGGTCAGAAGGGTGTAGAGACTCACGGGTAACCTCTTCTTCAGAGTACACTAGGTTGGACTCACTGGACGAAGCGAGCGAGGTATCAGGTACAGAGTAAAGGAGAGTCTCTGTCCTTTCGCTACCAGGTAGCACCCCGAAGGGTTCTGGAGACAACTGGAGGTCCTCCGCCTGGTCGGAGGGGTGTAGAGACTCGGGAGTAACCTCTGCTTCGGAGTACACTAAGTCGGACTCACTGGACGAAGCGAGCGAGGTATCAGGTACAGAGTATAGGAGAGTCTCTGTCCTTTCGCTACCAGGTAGCACCCCGAAGGGTTCTGGAGACAACTGGAGGTCCTCCGCCTGGTCGGAGGGGTGTAGAGACTCGGGGGTAACCACCACTTTGGGGTACCGATTGTCAGGCTCACAGGACGAAGCGGACAAAGTATCGAGTACCGAGTGTAGAGAAGTCTCTCTCCATTTGTCATCGAGTGGTATCCCGGAGGATTCAGGAGGCAACAGGGGGTCCTCCGCCAGGTAGTAGAGGTGCACAGACTCAGAGGTAACCACAGCTTTGGAGCATCCTTGGACATGCACACCGGTTAAAGTGGGTGAAGCATCTGATGCCGGGTGCAGGAAGTTCTCCTGTGTGGAGTCTGGATGGGCAGAAGTCTCTTCGGGCAGGAGAACCGGAGCACTACCCACGCACATTACCCGTTGGGGCTTCTCCGGGATACAGGGAGATGAAGCTTCAGTAGGGACTTCAAGGTTGGGGTCAGGAGGTCTCAGGGAGGACAGACCCTGGCGTGACGGCTTGCCTCTACGTCTAGCACGTCTGGACTGCCTCTTGAGGTTGGGAGATGTATTCCGGAAAGCGTAGTCACCCTGTGAAGATTCTGGGTGGACAGTAGTCTCATTGGGCTGGAGGACTATTGCGCTACCCACACACATTATCCATCGGGGCTGCTCCGGGATATTGGGAGGTGAAGCTTCAGCAGGAGCCTCCGGGTTAGGATCATCGAAGACCATTAGAAAGGCCACCAGGAAGGCCATTAGGTCCAGGAGGATCGGATCCTGTGTTTCATATAGGGGGTTGATCCATTCCAAGGCATCACCCGCCAGGTAAGACATAATGAATGCCACCTTAACCCGATCGGTGGGAAAACATAGAGGGTAGAACTTGAAGTGTAGCATGCATTGCTCCACAAATGCACGACTTTGTCTTGGATCCCCATAGTAACGTGGCGGATCCGCAGGAACGAGAGCAGATAGATCCATCTGGACGGGTGCGTAATTCGCCTGGAACTCAGCTGAGAAAAAAAAATAAATTTTATTTATTTATTTTTAATGCATGTATTCGCTGGAAAACTTCTCAGAGAGCGAAGGCCGTGGGGCTCAACGGGAACCATGGCCTGAGCATGCTGTTATGCACACGCCCGGACTGACTGGCGTGTGCGGGTGTTGTGGTTCCACTGGACCATGGACCGGAGAGTGCCTGGAGGGGCGTGACTAAGTATCTGGCCGATCCGACCAAGGTGGCACGACGGCATACGACGCCAGTGCACCAGGGAGAAACCGGGCAGAGGGACCAGGTGCTACTCCAGGTCAAACTCCGGACACGGGGGTTGACCCACACTGGGATTACTGGAACAGGCAGGTTAGGCTGGCACAGACTGGTGGATGTAAGCAAACACGGCAGGTATGCAGATGGGTGGATACAGGCGAGTATGCAGGCAGGGAGGTACTGGCCGAAAGGACGGGCTGGAGTACAGAAAGGTTAAGACCCAGTACAGACTGGGTCACAGAACCGCAGATGCGGTAGACAACCACAGCAGAGAGGGAATGCCCGAAGCGGTGGGCAAGAACAGAGCAGGACGGGGCTGCAGGAGCAGCGAGCACAAGCAGGGCAGGACAGGACTGCCGGAGCAGCGGGCAGAAGCAGGGCAGGACAGGACTGCCGGAGCAGCGGGCAGAAGCAGGGCAGGACAGGACTGCCGGAGCAGCGGGCAGAAGCAGGGCAGGACAGGACTGCCGGAGCAGCGGGCAGAAGCAGGACAGGACTGCCGGAGCAGCGGGCAGAAGCAGGACAGGACAGGACTGCCGGAGCAGCGGGCAGAAGCAGGGCAGGACAGGACTGCCGGAGCAGCGGGCAGAAGCAGGGCAGGACAGGACTGCCGGAGCAGCGGGCAGAAGCAGGGCAGGACAGGACTGCCGGAGCAGCGGGCAGAAGCAGGGCAGGACAGGACTGCCAGAGCAGTGAGCAAAAGGGTCAGAGCGGAGCAAGGCTGCCGGAGCAGTGAGCAAAAGGGTCAGAGCGGAGCAAAGGAGTCAGAGCAGGCTAGAACCGCCGGAGCAGTGAGCAAAGGAGTCAGAGCAGGCAAGGCTGAGTAGGGGGGACAGGGCTCTGTTCACACGGAACAGACAGGAAGGGAAAGGCAGAGCCAGACACCCACAGGGTACTTGCAGAGAAGTAGCGAGTGGACCACAAACTCACAAACGGGAGTACAGAGACAACAAGCAGGAGTTAGGTACGAGTTCAGACTCTGCAGAAAAAGGAAGGGAACGGACATAGAGGCAAAACAGGTAAAGGATAGGAGAGAGTTCAGACGGGAACTGAGTGTACAGAGGAGACCGACACTGCAGCGGGATACAGGAGCGGGTCTGGGAATACGGCCCCCAGAGAGGCAGGACGAACAGGCAAGGAGCGTGTTCAGACAGGACAGACAAGATACAGGAGCGGGTCTAGGTAATCGGCCCCTAGAAGGCGGGAGGAACAGGCTAGGAGCGTGTTCAGACAGGTCAGACAAGATACAGGAACGGGTCTAGGTAATCGGCCCCTAGAAGGCAGGAGGAACAGGCTAGGAGCGTGTTCAGACAGGCCTGGAAATACAGCCTCCAGGATAGGCAGACAAGAGAACACAGAACGGGACCTGGCACCTTCAGAGTGCAAGCACACACTGAATGAAACACTATGCTCAGGCAGGAATAGATGGGAGCAGCTGAGCTATATACCAGGTGACAGACAGCAATAGGCTGAGGACGCACAAGGGGTGTGACCCACAGCAGGTACAAAAAGCAGGAAGTGATCGGGCGCCGCCCTTAAGCAGCAGAAACAGACACAAACAGACAGCATGGAGGGAAGCCAGAGAGACATTCTGGACTGGAGATCAAGTGCGCGCTCTTGCACAGTGGGAGATGGACCACCATGCAAGGACGCCGCCAGGTATGTTACACAACATTACATTTATGTAATATGCGAAGGTGAACTGTTATAGACAGGATTATCGAGGTAATTCATCATTTAATAAACCTGTGTCTGGAGGGGCAAAAATCCATAAAAAGAAGCAAAAAACATATTAAAAAATCATTAAAGTATTAGTCCTAAAATAATAAATCCCATACTAATTAAGTCTTTTGATCCCTGTCTTCACTGCTTATTCTCATTCTCAGGTTTCTGGATTTTCTGGGTCTTCTCCCTCTGCACACTATCAGAGTCCCTCTGTATAGTGTGAAACACAATCCCCAGATCATCAGTAGGATCATGGTCATGGGAGTCGAATATGAAAATCTTCGTATCAATCCTTATTAGAAATCTCAGTAAGATAATTAAAAAGTCTACACTGATCAGTATGAACAATTTTAACTCCTTTGTCCCTTGGTTTGTTAACACAGCGCACTCCTAAACCTGTGGGGAGTTATTTGACTAACAACAAAGGAACCTTCCCAATTAGCTTCCCAAGGTCCCGTCTTTCTGAAATTTTTAATCATAACCTGAGCTCCTTTAATAAATTAAGAATCATTGTATTTTTCAGTGGGGTCTGTAAAATTAAGGGATCCAGTCCGACTATATGTTTTGTTTGATTCATAGTCTAGTGCACACCCAGTAAGTGCTTCATGTACGGAGTAAAACCTTTCTCCAAAGGGGTAAGCAACCTGGAGTAGTAACCCAGGGCATACAATTGACTGGACACTTCAGGACAATCTTTGGGCAATTTTTGTAAACGCACTGAGGAAATAGATATATCACCGGTGTGGGATGGGATGTAAAAGGGCTGGGGAGGGTCAGGATTAATCAATGCAGTGGCAGGCAAAGGTATGCTTCAATCCTTCAAGAGCCTCCAAGGCTTCTACCTCTATTATCACAGAGGCGTAATCATTATCAACTTCTTTTAACAAATCATAGAGTGGTATAACCAGATGAGCAAAGTCTTCATTAATTCTCTGTAAAAATTAACAAGACCCAAAAATTTTCTAAGGTCAATAATATTAGCTAATATGGAAACAGCTTGAATAGCATTAACCCTGTCATGCATTGTTTTTTTCCTTCTGCTGAAATTGACACACCCAAAAATGTAATCTTTGACTTGATCAATAGTACTTTATCTAGGCTCATTTTGAGTACTGCATCATGCAGGGCTTGACACACAGTTTCAAGGGTCTCTTTGTGTTCATATTCATCAACAGTTATGTTAGGGCACACTCAATAGCTGTTTGAAGCTCTTAATTGTCTTCTGCCAAATAAGGTATAAGTTTTACACAGGCCAGAAATCAAGACAAATGACTACCAGATGGAGTCATAAGTGAATTCTGTTTATTGAGCCTATTACAGAAGATTACAGTATTGTTATGTTCTGCTACCAAAGCTAAGGAAAGAGAGGAGATCTGTCCCTACTATAGGACTCAGCTGAATCCCTACGATGTAACAGGGAACCTGATCCTGCGATCAGACCTGCTAAAGTCCTAATCTAGTCTGTACGGAGACCTATAGATGTGGGGAGGGAATCCCTACAAGTACTAAGGACTGGGAGGAATATGGGACACCTCCTAACAGAAATAGTAGCAGACAGACGAACAAACAAAATAGATAGAACATAGAGGTCCGTAGACCAAGCAAACTAACAGAGCTAGATACAGAGCACAGGCTAGCTAGAAAGTAGATATACAATGAAGTCCAGCAAAGCCAGAAGGGCGGAGCAGGATTAAATAGGCCAACAAGGTCATGTGACCAGCAAAGGAAAAAAAACCTAACAGCAAGGTTCTAACAGTACCCCCCCTTCTAAGAGGATCCTCCGGATCCCCTAGGACCAGGCTTATCAGGAAATCTCCTGTGAAACGCTCTGATAAGTCTGGACGCGGAAACATCATCTGACCTCACCCAAGAGTTATCCTCGGGTCCGAAACCTTTCCAGGCCACAAGATACTGCAAACTACCTCTATACCGTCTAGAGTCAAGGATGCGAGAAATTTCATATTCCCCGTCCTCCACCACCGGAGGAACAGAGGCAGAGGCGTCACCATCCGACACAACAGCTTTTTTTAACAGAGAGACATGAAAGACCGGATTAATTCTCCAGGAGGTAGGAACCTCCAACCTAACAGCAGATTGGTTGACAACCTGAAGCACCTTAAAGGGCCCTACAAACTTGGGACCCAATTTTTTAGAAGGAATCCTCAACCGCAGATTCCTAGAGGACAACCAAACCATGTCACCAACAGCGAACAAAACCTCCTGTCGTTTCCTATCAAAGTAGTCTTTAGATTTTCTGTTGGCCTCCTGAAGATTACCACGCACATCCGTCCAAACTCTTTCCAAATCACCGGAAAAATTCTCCTCCTCAGGCACGGCAGATCCCAACTTGGAGAACGACCCAAACGACGGATGTCTCCCAGAACAACAAAAAAAAGGCGAACAACCAGCAGAAGAAGATGTATGATTGTTCAGAGCAAATTCGGCAAGTGGCAGAAACTCAGACCACCCCTCTTGATTGTCTGCCACAAAACAACGCAAGAACTGCTCAACATCCTGGTTTTTCCTTTCTGTCTGGCCATTAGATTCAGGATGATATCCGGACGAAAACGACAAATGAATTCCCAACCTGTCACAAAAGGCACACCAAAAACGAGCCACGAACTGAGGACCCCTATCAGAAACAATGTCAGTAGGAACGCCATGAAGTCTGACAATTTCCTTGACAAAGGCCTTAGCGAGAGTTTTAGCGCAGGGCAGTTTGACGAAGGGAACCAAGTGACACATCTTGCTAAAACGGTCCACGACCACCCAGATGACAGTAAAACCCTCAGAGGGGGGAAGGTCAGTTATAAAGTCCATAGCCAAATGTGTCCAAGGAGCACTGGGGACCTCCAAAGGACAAAGTAACCCCGCAGCAGGAGTATGTGAGGACTTAGATCTAGCACATATAGTACATTGGCGCACCCACTTAATGACTTCCTTCTGCCATCCAGGCCACCAAAAACTGCGACCCACCAGTCTCTTGGTCTCAGAGATTCCGGGATGACCTGCCAACCGAGATTCGTGACACTCAACAAACAAATCTCTCCTAAAGGTCCCAGGCACAAACAACCTCCCATGAGGAGTGTTAGATGGGGCATTCTCCTGAGCTTTAAGAATCTCATCTTCCAAAACGGAGTCTAAAGCAGCTATCACAACGCCTTCTTGTAAAATGTTTTCCTCTTTCTCAGCACCGACTATGGGAGAAAAACTGCGAGACAAGGCATCCGCCTTAACATTCTTAGTACCAGGGATGTAAGTAACGGAGAAATTAAACCGCGAGAAAAACAGTGCCCACCTAGCCTGACGGGCATTCAGGCGCTTGGCAGCATCAAGATATATCAGATTTTTATGATCCGTAAGAACCTGAACGGGAAATTCCGCACCTTCCAAGAAGTGGCGCCAGTGTTCAAATGCGAGTTTAATAGCCAATAATTCCCGATTACCAATATCGTAATTCAATTCAGTCTCCGAAAATTTTTTTGAAAAAAAGGCACAGGGATGTAATCCATCCCCGTTATCCTGAGACAATACTGCGCCAACCCCCACAGAGGAAGCATCAACCTCAACCAAAAACGGCCTAGTAACATCAGGCTGCATAAGGATGGGAGCAGAGGTGAACCTCTCCTTGAGATACACAAAAGCTTCAATGGCCTCAGAAGACCACTGAACCGCATCAGCACCTTTCCTGGTGAGATCAGTCAGAGGTTTGACAATACTAGAAAAATTTTTTATGAATTTTCTATAGTAATTGGCGAAACCCAAAAACCTCTGTATCGATTTCAAACCAATAGGCCTAGGCCATTCCTGCACAGCCTGAACCTTAACCGGATCCATCTCAAAACCTTTGCTGGAGATAATGTAGCCCAAAAAACTAATTCTCTGTACAGCGAACTCACATTTCTCCAGCTTAGCAAAAAGCGAATTGTCCATTAATAACTGTAATACCTCACGCACGCTCCGCCAATGAGACTCCAGATCTGGCGAATAAATCAAAATGTCATCCAAATACACAACCACATTTTTACCGATCAAAGGTCTAAGGATGTCATTAATCAGATTCTGAAAAAATGCAGGAGCATTAGTAAGACCAAAAGGCATAACCAGGTTCTCAAAATGACCCACAGGAGTGTTAAAAGCAGTCTTCCATTCATCACCCTCCTTCATGCGCAACAGATTGTATGCCCCCTTAAGGTCAATTTTAGAGAACCACTTGGCCCCCAATAACTGGTTAAACAGATCAGGAATCAATGGCAGTGGGTAAGGATTGCGTACCGTAATTTTGTTAATCTCACGAAAATCCAGACAAGGACGTAAACCGCCGTCCTTTTTTTTTACAAAAAAAAATCCAACCGCCACAGGAGACTTAGAGGGCCTAATGTGACCGGCGGCCAAACTTTTCTGTATGTATTCCTCCAAAGCCTTCCTCTCAGGAATAGTAAGGTTAAATAAACGACTTTTAGGAAGAGTCGCTCCAGGGACAAATTCAATAGAACAATCATAGTCTCTATGGGGAGGCAAAACCTGCGATTCTTTCTCAGAAAAAACTCTCCAAAAATCCTGAATAGGAACAGGCAATTCTCCCCTATCCAAAGCTGCAATACGCCCGTTACAACACTTGTCATAACATTTATGGCTCCAGGATTTAATTTCACTGGTAGACCAATCCAGTACAGGATTGTGAAATTTTAACCAGGGCAAACCCAATATTACTGGAGAAGGCAAGTTATTCAACACTACCAAATCCAATTTCTCATGGTGAACACCATTAATAGTGAGAGGAAATTCACTGACCTTGAGAGTAATATTCTTCAAAGGGGAGCCATCCACAGAAACCACAGCAATGGGGGATGATAAAGGTTCAGGTTTTAAATTGAGTTTTTCCACGAATCCCCCATCAATTACATTCAGTGTAGACCCGCAATCAACAAACACCCAAAATTCCATTAATTTTTCCTGAGCAATCGTGGAAGCAGCTAAAAATATACCCTTGGAATTTAAACAGGCAATACGGGCGTGACTGACCTTTTTTTTTTTTTTCTTCATACGAAGCTCACAGCCTTTAATCAAATGACCAGATTTTCCGCAATAGAAACACAAGCCTTTCGAAAAACGACGGTCTTTTTCTTGAGAGCGAGGTGCCACCGATCCAATCTCCATCGGTTCACCACTGTTAGTACACACATTATCATAACCAGAAACTGACATAGCAGAGGATTTGCTCTCATTAACCCTAGCACGCAGTCTTCTATCCACCCGTATAGCTAATTGCATAGCCTGTTGCAAATCCTCAGGTGTAGGATAAGAAATTAGCAGGTCTTTAACCCTTTCACTGAGCCCAGCAAGAAATAGACTTTTCAGAGCAGAATCGTTCCACCCTGTTTGAGTGGACCAACGACGAAAATGAGTACAATATTTTTCCACATTACCTGATCCTTGTTTTAAATGTCTCAACTCAGTCTCAGCTGATGCCACACGGTCAGGATCATCATATAATAATCCTAAAGCAGAAAAAAAACTATCCACTGATCTGAAGCATGTATCACTAGGTTGCAAAGAAAAGGCCCACTCCTGAGGCTCTTTGCGCAAAAGTGACATTATGAACCCTACGCGCTGGGATTCATCTCCAGAGGACTTGGGTCTCAAACGAAAATACAATAAGCAAGCATTTTTAAATGAAAAAAATTCTCGATGTTCACCAAAAAATAAATCCGGCAAACATACCTTAGGCTCCAAGAAATATGCTCCAGGACAGTTACTCACGTGCTGACGGAGCTCGGCCACTTCCAGAGAGAGTCCCTGCAGGTGTTTAGCCAAATCCTGAACCGACACCATGATGGAACAAAAAAAAAAAAAAAAATCTTTCCTTAGAGAATTTGCAGGCTGGACTTACTGTTATGTTCTGCTACCAAAGCTAAGGAAAGAGAGGAGATCTGTCCCTACTATAGGACTCAGCTGAATCCCTACGATGTAACAGGGAACCTGATCCTGCGATCAGACCTGCTAAAGTCCTAATCTAGTCTGTACGGAGACCTATAGATGTGGGGAGGGAATCCCTACAAGTACTAAGGACTGGGAGGAATATGGGACACCTCCTAACAGAAATAGTAGCAGACAGACGAACAAACAAAATAGATAGAACATAGAGGTCCGTAGACCAAGCAAACTAACAGAGCTAGATACAGAGCACAGGCTAGCTAGAAAGTAGATATACAATGAAGTCCAGCAAAGCCAGAAGGGCGGAGCAGGATTAAATAGGCCAACAAGGTCATGTGACCAGCAAAGGAAAAAAAAACTAACAGCAAGGTTCTAACAAGTATATAGCAAAGGATTGGGTTTCCAATATGCCAAGTCATTATGATTATACAAATGTCACATGTTTTTAGTTCAATGTTTAATCAGTGTGGTCAAGTTAACCTTATTGGGTTTGAAGCAATTATCTTTATTAGCCTGTTATTGGTTCCGAGCTATTAAAATCTATTAGCAAGTTACGGAACAATCAGATTAGCTGTCCACACAGGCAAATGCATATTGTCTTTGGACTGGGAGCGGTCCCTAGACATGGTACAGCATGTAAAAGTCATTTTGTATTTTGGATATCTTCAATATATCGAAATGCATTAATATATATTATTTCAACAAATATATTCACATCCTTAACAGTTTGAATTAACAAATCATCCACATATTGTAAGACTTTGTCTCCATAACTGAAGGGTTCTAAAACCTGAGCCAATGCCTGATGGAAATAGACAGGGGAACTGTGGAATCCCATGGACAACCGCATGAACAAGTACTGCACATTCTCAAAGGTGAATGCGAAGCGGAGTATAGATTTGGGTGTTAGGGGTACTGAGAAAAAGCCATTTTCAATGTCCAAACAAGAAAACACTTTACACTCACGCCTTAGTTGTGACATAACTTCAAGGACAGGTGCAACAAGGTGAGCAGCTGAGGGAGTTTACTTATTTTCAAGTCTCAAGTCTACAACTCTTTCAAAGCTACCATCTTCATTTTTCACAGGTAAAATGGGACGGTTTCATGGTGAATTACCATTTACAACAACGCCTTGTTTTTCCAATTCACTGATCACAACCCTTATGTAAAGTGTTGCGTCCTCAGGAATTCAATACTGGTGTTGGAAAGGTGATTGCTTTTCACCATCAACTTTAACTTGAGTTTGTATTAATCCACAATAAGTTTTCTTTGAAACCCACAATTCAGGCAACCTTTGTTTCAATTCATTTTTTAGAACATCATTCTCAACATTTTCATCAGTACATAAACCTAGACTGGCAATGGGTAATTTGTGACTCTCCAACTCCCCCTCCACAGATACAATTATGGAAAAAATAATTACTTCTTTGTTTTGTCACAGAACTTTGTTAGACAAATCAACAACATTGCTCCCAAAACATTGGTACCCCGAATAGTGGACCGTAACTGTGGATTTACCCAAAAGTTGAAACAAACCCCTTTTCTTCGATCCCCCTGTGTCCTGAAATCTCAGGTTCACTGGAAGACTTTTTTCTGCTTGAATACAGGAGCCCTCAAATCCTACCAAAGTGGTAGTCTCAGGCAGTCCAGGGGGTGACTGCAATTTGTATCCTGTTACTGAAACTGAGGCTCCGGTATCGATGAAAATGTCTTCCCACGGCAGAACCTCTATTGTCCCTCTGACATAAGGTCTTCCCTCCCTCCTAAGGAAAAGAGGGGCAAGGAGGGCAAGGAGAACAGGGGGAGCACCTCATCAGTCGGAGTTTCCTCATCTGAGAAAGTTTTCCATCCTATAGCCTCCACCTCTGCCCCAAAGAGACCATCAGTAAGAGCCCATATCCTCATGCTCCTGCAGCTCCTTCATTAATGAAGAACAGGGACAAGGAGGAATATCTCCTCTCTGAATAGCATTGATCTCTGGGCTGAATGGCTAGGAACTGCTGGAGTGGAAGGCTACTGAGAGACAGGGTTAACCCATTATACTGCTGATACTGCCTAGGGTCATTCACCGTTGGCTACGGCGGTCTAAGTCCATGGGGGGTCTGAAGAACTTCTGGGGCCCATAAACGCTTTCCTAAACTGTTCCTCCCTGCTTTCAAGATGTCTTGTCATCACATTCTGCTATCCTAAGTCTCCAGTCGTCAATCTTATCCCCGTTAACCTACTGCTCCTCTGCTACATCTCCCATCTAATCAATGACTAATTGCAAAGCCTAGTATTCATACCCATATTTCTGTATTATCTCTGCTTGCTTTAGAGTTTCATCCAGCTGTTCTACTCTTGCTCTGAACACAGCCTGTCCCTGGGTGATCAAATTAACATGCTGACTTGCAGGACATCTATCAATGGACTGATCAAAAACTTCTACTGTTTTACATAAAGCCACTATTCGGCTATTATCTTTTCCTAACGCCCTTTTCTTGTCTATTTCCCTGTTTTCCTTTATTAACCACTGCATACAATTTAGCCAAGTGGTTTCAACATTAACCCCCTCCAGCTGGGGTGTGCTATCATGCTTAGCTGCCTGCTTTCGTAACTAGTGTTGAGCCATCCCCGTAGTGTTCGATTTCGGTTCGGTTCGTCGAACACCCGTATGTTCGCCGAACTGTTCGTCGAACACCGTTGAAACCAATGGCAGGCAAACAAAAACACATAGAAACACATAGAAAACACCTTCAAAGGTGTCCAAAAGCTGACAAACTGCTCAGAAGACACAACTAACACATGGAAAAGTGACAAGTACATATAGTCATGCGAAAAGAAAAGAGGTGGAGGAGTAAAAGGAGGGGGAGACACAGATATAGGCATGTCATGCCCTTCTAAAACCAAAAAAGTGCGAAGACGACACGGCCAGTCTGTTCCTGCCCGTGCGACCTCCGTGTCGCCGGCTTTGTGCCAGAGCCGCGGTGGACCCTGATGGCCAGCCCCCCTCTCCCAATACTGGTGCCTGTTCACTGGTGGGTCGAGCGAGCCCCCCTGCCGTGGAGGCAGGTCTAATCTTTTTAATTTAAATTGTCTCTCTAATTTGAATGAATACACTTTAAATCCTTTTACAAGGATCTATTGGAGGGCAAGTCTCATGCCAGCAGCCGCGTAATTCCAGCTCCAGTAGAGTCCACTAAAGCTGCTGCAGTTAAAAAGCTTTTATAAGGATCGAGCTCGGCGGTCCACCGCAAGGCGTCCTACCGCCAGTCCCAGCCCCTATGCCTTGGGGTGCCTCCCCGATGCTCTTCACTGAGTGTCCCGGGGGCCCGAACCATTTCCTTTGAAAAAATTAAGTGTCCAAACTACAGGTGGTGTAGCTTGCTTAACAGCTGGGATAATCCGCTGACTAGCAGACACTGCTACTAGGCACAAAGTATTTCCTGGGCTAGATGCAGTTAAAAATTTGTAATTAGATACTCTCGTTGGATGCTGAGAAAGCATTCCATAGAGTCTCCTGGCACGCCATATATTATTATCTTAAAAAGCTTGGGGTAGGGGTCTAGGGGACCCTTTTATAGGCAAAATCACGGCCCTGTATCGCAATACGTCACCTAGGCTGAAGATAAATGGAACATTTTCATCACCTTTCATAATCACCAATGGGACAAGGCAGGGATGTCCTCTGTCCCCTCTCTTATACATCCTAGTGACGGAGCACCTGCTCTCATCAATTCGCCATAACCCCAATATTAGGTGGATTGAGGTGGGAGGCACCGAGTACAAGTGCTCTGCATTTGCTGATGATGTCCTAGTATATTTCACTCAATCAGATATATCCATCCCTGCTGTCATGGCTGAAATAGATCACTTTGTTACATGGTCAAATTTTAAAATCAATGCAGCGAAGTCTGAGGCCCTCGATGTCTCCCTCCCCAAATCCATACAGGATTCCATCCAGTCCAACTTTCCCTTTGCCTGGCCCTCACAGGGTATCAAATACCTAGGAATTCGTATTCATGGAGACCTCTCCCGTCTATGTTATCTTAATTTTGGGCCCTTTATTGAACAACTCCATACAGACCACGGTTGGCAAGTGAGAACTGTAAGATTCACTACGTGAACCACTGTTGTTTTGTGGAAAAGCACATGTACACTGTGTTCCAAATTATTATGCAAAAAGTGTTTAGGAGTGATAAGGTAAGAATTTTTTTGTTTGTCAGTTAAACTCATTGATGGTGATGTGTGTCAGGGCTCTTTATATCACTGTAAGCAATTGCAGACACCTGTGCTAATTAGTTTGGCAGGTGTGTCCAATGAAAGGCAAGACTACTTAAGAAGGCTGTCCCACATTATTAAGCAGCCTACATTTTCTGCCAAAATGGGAAAGAAAAAGGATGTGTCGGCTGCTGAGAAGCAACAAATTGTGGAGTGTTTAGGTCAAGGCATGACTACAATCAACATTGCCAAGACACTTCATCCTGATCATCGCACAATCAAGAAGTATGTAGCTGATTCACAGTACACACGTGTGCGTGCTGATAAGGGAAAATTGAGGACTCTTTCCTACAGGCAATTATGTCAGGTTAAAAGAGCAGCGACAAAAAGCCTTGTCATAGCAGCAGACAAGTTTTTGAAGCTGCTGGTGCCTCCAACATCCCCTGAACAACAAGATGCAGAGTCCTTCAGAGGTTTGCAGCTGTGCGTAAGCCATCCTGTCGACCTCCTCTATCCACTGCACACAAGCAGAAATGGCTCCAGTGGGCCAAACAATACATGAAGACTGACTTCAAAACTGTTTTGTTCACCGATGAGTGCCGTGCAACGCTCGATGGTCCAGATGGATGGAGTGGAGGATGGCTGGTTGATGGACACCCCATGCAAACACGGCTACGGCGCCAACAAGGAGGAGATGGAGTAATGTTTTGGGCTGGAATCATGGGGAGAGAGATTGTTGGCCCCTTTAGGATCTCTGAAGGGGTAAAGATGAACTCCATAATGTATGTGGAGTTTCTCAAACAGCACTTCCTGCCATGGTTCAAGAAGAAGAACCGTGTATTCCACAGCAAGATCATTTTCATGCATGATAATGCACCGTCTCATGCTGCACATAACACATCTGTATCTCTGGCTGATATGGGCATAAAAGGGGACAAACTTAAGGTGTGACCCCCATGCTCCCCTGACCTCAACCCCGTTCAGAACCTCTGGAGCATCATCAAAAGGAGTGTCTATGATGGCGGGAGGCAGTTCACATCTAAGCAACAGCTCTGGGAGGGTATTCTGTCCTCGTGCAAAAGAATTGAAGAAGAAAAAATCCAAAACCTGACAAATTCAATGAATGAGAGAGTTCAGAAGCTCCTTTCGAACAAGGGGTCCTATGTGCAAATGTAACATCACCTAGAATAAAGTTTTGAGTTGAAAACTGTTTGATTTCAGTTTCTAATAACCTGCTAATGCTTATAATTTCAAAAATGACCATTTTTTTGTTCTTTATTAAAATGAAAAGGTTGATAGAAGAGTGTGGGGGATCTAAGAGTGTGGCAACCCAGTAGTCAGGATTACTTCGAATTCTGACAATCTGAGGGTTATGTTGCAGGTAGTGCAGCAAGAAGGCACTCATGTGTCTTGCGCATCTAGGAGCCCCAAAATTATTTTCCGGGCTAGATGCAGCTAAAAATTATTATTAATTTGAAATCTGGTGGAGCTTAGTATAGATGGCCTAATAGAATGAGTACTGCAAACTGCTACAAAGCCCAAATTATTTTCCAGCCAAGATACAGATAAACATGATTAGTAATTCTAAATCTGGTGGAGTTTAGTATAGATGGCCTAATAGAATCAGTACTGCACACTGCTACAAGGCCCAAATTATTTTCCAGCCAAGATACAGATAAACAAGATTAGTAATTTTAAATCTGGTGGAGTTTAGTATAGATGGCCTAATAGAATCAGTACTGCACACTGCTACAAGGCCCAAATTATTTTCCAGCCAAGATACAGATAAACAAGATTAGTAATTTTAAATCTGGTGGAGTTTAGTAGAGATGGCCTAATAAAATCAGTACTGCACACTGCTACAAGGCCCAAATTATTTTCCAGCCAAGATACAGATAAACATGATTAGTAATTTGAAAGCTTAAAATGGTTGGTGAGGTGATTTTAACAAATCATCAAGCTTTTACTCTCCCCAGGATGACACAGGGGTAGAAAAGTCGTTTCGGATCCATGATTTGTTCATCTTTATGAATGTGAGTCTGTCTACATTATCAGTGGAGAGCCTCGTGCGCTTATCTGTCAGCACATCACCAGCAGCGCTGAACACACGTTCAGACAGAACGCTGGCTGCGGGGCATGACAAGATCTCCAAGGCGTAAGTGGCGACCTCTGGCCATTTATCCAGATTGGAAGCCCAAAAAGAGCAAGGGTCCGGTGACACAGTCATGGCTTCAATGTTTACTTGGAGATACTCCTGTACCATCGTCTCTAGGCGTTGACTATGTGTCAGACTTCTTGTCTCCTGTGGCCTTGCAAAGGATGGGCTAAAAAAGTGGTGAAATGATTCTGCAAAATTGATGTTACCAGCAGATACTGTGTTTCTGTTACGTTTTGAGTGCTGAACACTCGACGGTCCCACGGTTGGCAAGTTGGAACTGTGAGATTCACTACGTGCACCACTAGTGTTTTGGGGAAAAGCACATGTAAGATTCTGCAACAGTCTCTGCTGATACTCCTGCATGCATGCATCTCTTTCTATGGCAGGAATAATTTCTGCAAATTTACTTTTGTACCAGGGATCTAACAGTGTGGCAACCCAGTAGTCAGGATTATTTCTAATTCTCACAATTCGAGGGTCATGTTGCAGGTAGAGCAGCAAGAAGGCACTCATGTGTCTTGCGCATCCAGGAGTGCCAAGTCCTTGTTGTGTTGGTGGCGAGGTAACAATCACGCTTCCTTCCTCTGCCCTCTCCCCGCAACCTCGCACAACAGAAATGTGATCAAGGTCTCCCTCATCTGATGAGTCTTCCATCAGTTCGTCCTCCACTTCTTCCTGGGCACCTGCACCTTCCTCACTAGTTTGGCTGCTACCATGCGCCCTTGTAAAACCATCTCCCCCACCCTCACATGCCTGCCGCCTTGGTGCTGCCGACCGTCTGGACCTTGCAGATGTTAGCCCTTCTGCATACAACTCCTCGTCCTCTACTTCCTTTACCTCCTCTTGTGCCACCACCTGACTCCGAATTCTGTTTAACATGTGCTCCAGCATGTAAATCACCGGAATAGTCATGCTGATAATGGCATCGTCAGCACTAAACATCTTCGTCGCCATTTCAAAACTGTGCAGATGAGTGCATAGGTCCCTGATCTGAGATCACTCCTCCAGCGTGATTTGCCCCACCTCTGGATCTCGTTGGCCCAGGCTATACGTCACAACGTATTGCACCAGGACTTGTCGGTGCTGCCACAGTCGCTGCAACATGTGCAGAGTTGACTTCCACCGGGTAGGCACATCGCATTTTAGTCGGTGAAGTGGCAGGCCCAACGACTTCTGTAGAGATGTAAGTCGCTGAGCTGCGGGATGCGAACGGCGAAATTGAGCACACAGCGACCGTGCCCTCTGCAGAAGGCCATCTAGTCCAGGATAGTGGGCTAAAAATTGCTGGACAACCAGGTTCAACACGTGAGCCAAACAAGGCACGTGTGTGACATTGCCCCGGTGAAGGACTGCACCGAGGTTTGCAGCATTGTTGCACACGGCCTTCCCTGGTTTCAGGTCCAGTGGAGACAACCATTCATGAAACTGGTTCTCCAGAGATGACCACAACTCCTCAGCTGTGTGACTCACATTACCCAGACATTTCAAAGTAAAAACCGCCTGATGACGTTGAGCCCTGCTGCCAGCATAGTAAGGAGGTGTGCAGGATCCCTTCTGCGCAGTTAGAAAGCTTGTGGCATGACCAGACAGGCTTTGGGTGCAGGTGGAGGACCGAGAGGAGGTTGAGGAGGCAGAAGCAGTGGAGGAACTTTGAGATAAAGAGGATTGACACACAACTCGTGGGGACGGCAAGACTTGGACAGCAGCCCCTTGTCCTGCTGTCACCATAGTTACCCAGTGCCCAGTCAGCGACTTGTAACGCCCCTGTCCATGCCTACTCGTCCAAGTGTCTGTGGTGAAATGCACCCTGTCACACACAGAGTTTCTCAAAGAAGAGGTGATGTTGTGTGCGACATGCTGGTGGAGTGCAGGCACACCTTTCTTTGAGAAGTAGTGCCGACTGGGCATCTGGTACTGGGGCACTGCGACGGACATATGGTCTCGAAAATCCTCTGTGTCCACCAGGTGGAAAGGAAGCATTTCTGTAGCCAAGAGCTTGCAGATGGTGAAATTCAACCTCTTAGCTTTCTCATGGCTAGGAGGAAATGGTCTTTTACTTGTCCACATCTGAGGGACCGAGGGCTGGCTGTTGTGCTTAGACGGGGTTGAGAAGGGTGTCCCCGGCAAACTGCCGGTCTGTGAGGAAGATGCAGGCGGACATGTTAGGTTGCCTTGATCCAAAGGTGGTGCTATCGATGTTGGACAGCGCTCAACACCAGCTGGTGTTACCACCTCCAAAGAAAATGATGACCTGCCAATCACGCTGGCTGTTGCGGGTAAAGAGGTGGCAGGTCTGCGGCCCAAAACAGGTGTGACTGCTGTCCCCCCAGTCACAGAGGATGAAGAGGCCGCGGATACACAAGATGTGGCAGACGGTGGTTGGCCCGGCCGGCTAGGCCGCATTGTAGCACAGTGAGCTTCTCACTGCAACTTATGCTTCATATCCATGTGCCGGTTCATGCATGAAGTACTCAAACTATGTATTTTTTGGCCTCTACTTAGCTTTTGCTGACAAATATTACAGATAACACGAGTTGGGTCATCTTTATCGATCTGAAAAAATGCCCTGAAGAGCCACCACGACTTGTGGTCAGAGGCAGAGTTGTGTTTGAGGATGCAGTTGTTGACGTGCTTCCAGTACTACGTCTCTGTCCAGGAAGGCGCAACCTGACCTCGTCGTCACTAGCATCCTCCTCCACCTCCTCTGCTGACCTCATCTCTTGGCTGACTGTGGGTTGACAGTAAGTGGGATCTCCAACCTAGTCATCATCACCCTGTGTGTTATCACACCCGTCGTCCTCAGAGCCAACCTCTTCCTGCCCTGACAAAAAACTAAAGTTGTCACTCCAATCAGGTATTTGAGTCTCATCATCATCTTCCTCATTGTCTCCACCAACAGGAGTTACAGTTTGGGAACGAGGGTCTACATTATGGTCCGAACCTTCTGCGTCTGGTCCTGGATCCGACTCATAAAGATTCTGGGCATCAGTGCAGATCATTTCCTCGTCTGGATTCACAGAAGCTCTGGAGCCGATCTCTGATTCCCAGGCTATAGTATGAGTTAACAGCTCTGCAGACTCAACCATCAGTTCTACCCCATACTCAGATGGGCAGCTGGAGACTTGGGAGCTGTGAGGAAGCAAGTGCGATTGGGGTGACACCTCTGGGGACTGGAGTATTTGTGATGTTGAAGTTGAGGTGGAGGAGAGCCCACTTAAAGGAGGACTTGATATCCGTTGAAGCACCTGCTGTTTTTGTGCCTCATCTGGAATTTGTAGCGATTGGCGTGGCCATAAGAAAGGGATCTTATCACATTGTCCGCAAAAAGAAGTAGACATCTTAGTTTGGCTGGAAGATGGTCTTTCTTCTGCAGATGTTACTGTTGCTTTAACACCTACCCCACGGACACAACCTTTTTTTCCCTTCCCAACACGCCTATTCCCCTTTCCACCAGCAGCAGGCCTTTTTCTACTCATTTTGGTGGTTGACTAATTCACAACTCTGGAGTTGTTTGTACAAAAAACAATGGATGGGAACCGAGCAGAGCTGAGTGGCCAAACTGTGGTATTAGCCCATAAGTATTGGCTGAGTTAGATGCAGATAAAAATTATTTTGAATTTGCAACCTGCTGGAGGTTAGTATAGATGGACTAATAGAACAAGTCCCACACACAGCTACAAGCCGAAATATTTTTTCAGAGCTAGATGCTGAAAAAAATTAGATTGAATTTGCAACCTGGTGGAGGTTAGTATAGATGGACTAATAGAACAAGTCTCACACACTGCTACAAGCCGAAATATTTTTTCAGAGCTAGATGCAGAAAAAAATTAGATTGAATTTGCAACCTGATGGAGGCTAGTATAGATGGAGTAATAGATCAAGTCCCACACACTGCTACAAGCCGACATATTTTTTCAGAGCTAGATGCAGAAAAAAAATAGATTGAATTTGCAACCTGCTGGAGGTTAGTATAGATGGACTAATAGAACAAGTCCCACACACTGCTACAAGCCGAAATATTTTTTCAGAGCTAGATGCAGATAAAAATTATTTTGAATTTGCAACCTGCTGGAGGTTAGTATAGATGGACTAATAGAACCAGTCCCACATACTGCTACAAGCCGAAACATTTTTTCAGAGCTAGATGCAGAAAAAAATTACATTGAATTTGCAACCTGGTGGAGATTAGTATAGATGGACTAATAGAACAAGTCCCACACACTGCTACAAGCCGAAATACTTTTTCAGAGCTAGATGCAGAAAAAAATTTGATTGAATTTGCAACCTGGTGGAGGTTAGTATAGATGGACTAATAGAACAAGTCCCACACACTGCTACAAGCCAAAATATTTTTTTCAGAGCTAGATGCAGATAAAAATTATTTTGAATTTGCAACCTGTTGGAGGTTAGTATAGATGGACTAATAGAACAAGTCCCACACACTGCTAAAGCCGAAATATTTTTTCAGAGCTAGATGCAGAAAAAAATTATATTGAATTTGCAACCTGATGGAGGTTAGTATAGATGGACTAATAGAACAAGTCCCACACACTGCTACAAGCCAAAATATTTTTTCAGAGCTAGATGCAGATAAAAATTATTTTGAATTTGCAACCTGCTGGAGGTTAGTATAGATGGACTAATAGAACAAGTTCCACACACTGCTACAAGCCGAAATATTTTTTCAGAGCTAGATGCAGAAAAAAATGATATTGAATTTGCATCCTGATGGCGGTTAGTATAGATGGACTAATAGAACAAGTCCCACACACTGCTACAAGCCGAAGCCCAAATATTTTTTCAGCGCTATATGCAGATAAAAATTATTTTGAATTTGCAACCTGGTGGAGGACTAATAGAATGATGCTATGCCCAAAAGGTTTTACTTCACTAGGTGCAGTAAAAAAATTTGTATTCTATACACAGGTGGTGTAGCTTGCAACACAGATAGGCTTCTCCACTGACTAACACACACTGCAAGAGGACAAAAAGGATTTGCTTTGCTAGATTTAGCCAAATGCTGTGAAAAAAACTTGCACAGCACTGGCACAGACCTGCCTGGCAAAAAGTGATAGGAACTGATGTAACCTAGTCCAGGAAAGGACTGCAATTACAATTAGTCTTTTCTCCCAACCTATCTATTTAAGAGCACAGACCTCCCTGATAAAAGTGATAGGAACTGATGTAACCTAGCCCTGAAAAGGACTGCAATTACAATTAGTCTTTACTCCCAACCTATCTATTTAAAAGCACAGACCTGCCTGATAAAAGTCATAGGAAATGATGTAACCTAGTCCTTAAAAGGACTGCAATCACAACTATTCCCTACTCCCAAGCTATCTGTAGATTTGTGCGAAAATTGGCTTCAAATTTACAAAGTATAGCGCACACAGCAACAGCGGTGCCGTCTAACATGCAGCTGCAGCAGTGAGAAAATGGTGGCGATGGGGAAAATGGCTGGGTCTTATAGGGCAAGGACATGTGACATACACTGCCAATGACACATGCCCTTGCTTGTGTGAAAAAAAGCAGTTTGCTCCATGTGTGCGCTGCTGATAGGCTGATAGATTGCACCTCCCCACTGTAAATGCGGGAAAGAGAAAAAAAAATGGAGATCTTCATTATTTCTGCAGAGATCCATCCCCCACCCCGCTGTACACTCAAACTGTGTATTAACATTAATTTTCAGCATTACTGAGAAAAAATCCAATTATGATTTTGGTGCACTAACAGTTATCGAACATAACCTCGAACAGCCGAATTTTTTTCAAATCATTCGGGTTCGCCGAACGGCTCGAACACCGCCCAAAACAGCTCGAATTTGAGATTGGCGAACAGTTCGAGTCGAACACCGCTCATCTCTATTCGGAACCACTCCATACAAGGACGCGTTTTCTCTATTCTAGTATTACCAAATGCAATTTAAGCAAAAGTTAAGTGCTCACATCTCTCTCTATGGAAGACCCTTTGCCGGCTTGAGTCAACCAAAAGAGGTGTGTCTCCCTCCATCTTTTAAAGCCTCTTTGCTACCTGGCTCACAACGTCTTCTTCTTCACAGCCTTGTAGATAACTCACATAGATGTTTCTTCTTCTTTGCACATATAATTCTATAATCCTTATCTTTTTTGTAGTTTTCTTATAAAAAATCGGCCACGCATGGAGCGCTCCGTGACAGGTTCTCTTTAGTAAATCTCTCAGGGCACTCACTCCGATATGCTTTTTTAGTATGTGCGCGCCATGCTCATTGGTGACTCATTTCCGGGCGCGGAGGCCCGTCATATCAGGTCTATAGCCGGATACTGACCAGGCTCCTGGCTCCTACAGACCAGTTAGACGCTCCTAATCAACTCATTACCTGCAATAAAGACAGCTGTCTTACATAGTGACCTGTATTAAAGACTCCTGTCCACAAACTCAATTAATCAGTCAGACTCTAACCTCTACAACATGGGCAAGACCAAAGAGCTTTCTAAGGATGTCAGGGACAAGATCATAGACCTGCACAATGCTGGAATGGGCTACAAAACCATAAGTAAGACGCTGGGTGAGAAGGAGACAACTGTTGGTGCAATAGCAAGAAAATGGAGGAAATACAAAATGACTGTCAATCGACATCGATCTGGGGCAATATGCAAAATTTCACCTTGTGGGGTATCTTTGATCATGAGGAAGGTGAGAGATCAGCCTAAAACTACACGGGGGGAATTGTTAATGATCTCAAGGCAGCTTCGACCACAGTCACCAAGAAAACTATTGGTAACACATTACGTCTTAAAGGTTTAAAATCCTGCAGTGCCCGCAAGGTCCCCCGGCTCAAGAAGGCACATGTGCAGGCCATCTGAAGTTTGCCAATGAACACCTGGATGATTCTGTGAGTTATTGGGAGAAGGTGCTGTGGTCAGATGAGACAAAAATTCAGCTCTTTGGCATTAACTCAACTCGCCGTGTTTGGAGGAAGAAGAAAGATGAGTACAACCCTAAGAACATCATCCCAACTGTGAAGCATGGTGAGGGAAACATTATACTTTGGGGGTGCTTTTCTGCAAAGGGGACATGATGACTGTACCGTACTGAAGGGAAGATGGATGGGGTCATGTATCATGAGATTTTGGCCAACAACCTCCTTCTCTCAGTAAGGGCATTGAAGATGGGTTGTGGCTGGGTCTTCCAGCAAGACAATGACCCAAAAAATACAGCCAAGGCAATAAAGGAGTGGCTCAAAAAGAAGCACAGTAAGGTCATGGAGTGGCCTAGCCAGTCTCCAGAGCTTAATCCCATAGAAAACTTATGGAGTGAGTTTAAGCTCTGAGTTTCCAAGCGACAGCCTCAAAATCTTAATGATTTAGAGATGATCTGCAAAGAGGAGTGGACCAAAATTCATCCTGACATGTGCGCAACCCTCATCATCAACTACAAAAAACGTCTGACTGCTGTGCTTGCCAACAAGGGTTTTGCCACCAAGTATTAAGTGTTGTTTGCCAGAGGGATCAAATACTTATTTCTCACTGCAAAATGCAAAAAAATTATCTAATTTATACAATGTGATTTTCTTGATTTTTTGGGGATATTCTATCTCTCAATGTTAAAATTAACCTACCCTTAAGCTTATAGACTGTTCATGTCTTTGTCAGTGGGCAAACTTACAAAAACAGCAAGGGATCAAATATTTATTTCCCACACTGTAAATTGTCATTAACTATACCGGGCAATGGGCAGTCTTTTAAAGCCTTGGCAATACTCATTCCAATCACAACTTGCTGCCCGTTTCCCCCGTCACTCTCTATCCACTTTTGCAATGCCACTCAGAGGTAACGGCCCGTCTTGCATCTCTTTCCTGGTTGCTGGCCCGACCGTGAATCTCCGATCTGACACCTCCAGAGCTTCTGCGACGTCCTGTTGCTGGCGGACATGTCTGAGAACTGTGCCGCCGTTACCTGCTCCCGTTCTGTCGACCGACATCAACTGACGTTGCTCGGATCTTCGAGGCTTGAGCGTCGACATCTGGGCTGGTAACCTTGACTGGTGTCGCTTGGGTTTTCGGGGCTTGACTGTCGACATCTGTGTTGGGTGCATGCCTGGCACTTTTCTTCCTGACGGGAGCTCCGGACACTACTGTCGCTTCTCCGGTCTCTCTCATCGGTTCCACAATCACTTCAGAACTTACACACGCACTGTTTTTCTCCTGAGTTGGTTTTCTCTGACAACACTGTACCCGGCGTTCTGATCAAGCTCCTACCCTCTGCCATGCCTCCTTGCTGTTATGATTCCACAGTGTCTTGTCTTCTTATATTACTCTCTTCTTTTAGCTCCCCAGTCCCTGGGTGAGGGAAGTTTACAAGTATGTGTTGCTTCTTTAAAGGTAGTCCAACTTCTGCCAAGAGCTGCACACATTCCTGAGTCTTCTGTTGGATTTGTGTCCAGATGAATTCATTTTGTGCGTACTGCCTAGGAGGAATGCCTGCATTGGATCGTTTTGTCCTGCGCTGTTCTCTCAATAGAGGTTCTTCCAAGAGATCTGAGGTTCCAGTCAGTTCACTGGCCGTCGTCATGATCGGCCGCCAGTTCAGTAACTGTTTCTAGTAGGATTTTCAGGGGGAGCACCTTCTCCCGTATTTCCGCCTCAGAAAGGCATGGGCGACACATATTTCTGTGTAACACTCATGTCAGGGCACTCTCTCCATCTTCCGGTCGAACAATTCGATAGGGCACTTCCTCCTGCCAGTAACCTAACTTATTCCTGGGTCACTTGGCTCATATTAACACCCTCTCTCCTGCCCAAAGGGGTTCTTCCTGTGTCAGACTTTTGACGGGGTATTCTATCTCCTTAAGTTTTTGTTCCACCAAGTGTCTCATCATTTGAAGTCGATGGCGATGGCACCGAACCTAGGTAGTTGCGTGACTTCCCGGATGTTCATCCTCCAACTCTAGTCCTAATTGAAGTAATTTCTCGACCACCTCGCCCAAACAGCAATGTGTAGGGTGTGTATCCAGTGGTCGCATGAACCTGATTGTTATACACCCACACCAGCTCGGAGACAAATTCAGGCAACCTCATTTTGTGATTTTCTTCCAGTGTCCATAGAATATGTAACAGAGTCCTACTGAAGAATTTGCAAGCTCCATTTCCCTGTGGGTGGTATGGCGTGGTCCAGGATTTGTCTATACCGTAGAGATGGTGCACTTCAGCCATTATCTTCCCTTGCAAGCAGGCTCCTTGATCTGAATGAATTCTCTTCAGACACCCATACACACTGATAAAATCTTGGCAAATTGCTTTGGCCGCCATTTCTGCCATCTAATCTAGGGTCGGAATGACCATAGCAAACTTTGTGAAGTGGTCAGTCATTACCAAACAATGTTCATAACCGTTGTAGGATCTTTTATTCATCAAGTAATCCACCATCAATACTTCCAACAGGGCAGACATCTTTATAGTTTGGATTGGTGCCCTTTGTTCTGGAGGCTTGGTTAGCTCACACTGATGGCACCTTCGACAGGCTTCTTCCACCGTCTGGCATAGCTGAGGCCAGTACACTACTTGTTGCAGCCATCAGAAAGTCTTTTCAGTGCTGAAATGGGTCATCCGTTCATGAGCTTCCTTTGCAGACTCACCGCCATTTCTTCAGAGATCATCACTTGCCAGGTGACATCCATTTCCCTAGACAGCTGAATGCTTCGGCACAGCAGACCATTCTTCATGACAAATCTTTCCCATTGGCCCAAGATCTGCAACGTACTAGCTGATAGAGATGCTCTTAACTCCTGATCAGGTTTCTGCCCCAAGGTAACCCACTTCCTTAGCTCTACCATTTCAGGATTTGACTGCTGGAGATAAATCCACTCATCCCTTTGGCGTCTCAGGACCTGGGTGGGTTTACACTCCCCCTATTTTTCTGGGGCGGCTACTTAGATGGCTGCGAAATGGGTGAAATCTGGGATCTCGTCGCCTTCTAGATCTTCATCTGTGTCCCCCTTGGGACTTATTGGAGTTACTCGAGGGCATCGGCATGGGTTTTCTGAGCTTTTGACCGATACGCGATTCTGTACTGCTACTTGGACATTCTGGCAATCCAACTTTGTTCCAAAGCTCCCAACTTTGCATTTTTGAGATGAGAAAGGGGATTGTTATCGGTTCGCACCTGAACCTCCGACCCCGAAAGATACTTAGCAAACTTTTCAGTCATGGCCCAGACCAGCTCCAGCAGCTCTAACTTGAATGAACACTAATCATCAGGGTTCCTTTCGGTTTCTCTCAGTGACCGAGTAGCATATGCAATCACCCGTTCTTTGCCTTCTTGAATTTGCGCTAATACTGCTCCTAGGCCGTACAAACTTCCATCGGTGTATAGTTAGAAGGGTTGGGAGAAGTCGGCATAGGCTAATATGGGGGTTAGTTAATGCCATCTTCAGGGAACAAAAGGCTTTTTCCTGTTGGGGCCCCCACTGATTGGCTTGTTTATGTCCCCCAGCTGATTCTCTCAGAGCTCGTGAAGCGGGGTCGCTCTTTTGGCGAAATCTTTGAAGAAACTTTGATAGTAACCTGCCTCTTAGATCTTTTATATTAGTTGGAGTGGGCCACTTCAGTACAGCTGACACTTTTTCGGGGGTAGGGTAGACCCCAGCACTGGAGATAGTGTGCCCCAAATACTCAATCTCTCTCTGGAACGAGTGACATTTCCGAGGTTTAATCTTCAGCCCATGCTTTTGGAGCTTCTCTAGCACTTGTTCTAACCAACTGAGATGTTCCTCGAAGGTGGAGGAGAATACTACAATGTCATCCAGATAAATTAATGTTGCTTCCAAATTGAGATCCCCAAGTCATCTCTCCACCAACCGTTGAAATGTTCCAGGTGCGTTAGTTAGGCCAAAGGGCATCCGGTCGAACTTGAAAAACCTATAGAGAGGATGAAGGCAGTCTTCGACTGATCCTTATCGGCCATAGGAGCTTGCCAGTACCCGCTAGCCAGATTGAGGGAGGAGAAATATTTAGCTTTCCTGAAGCAGACAGAGACTCTTTAATCCGCGTCAGGGGATGGGAATCCTGCACCATGCAAGAGTTCAACGCGTAATCTACGCAAAACCTCAAGGTCCCATCCTTCTTGCAAACCAGTACAATGCGTGGGGCCCAAGGGCTCTGACTTTCTCGAATCACTCCATTTCATAACATATGGGACAATAGGTCTTTCACTTCTTGACACATTTGCGGTGGAATCTGATGATATCTCTCTCTAATGGGAGCGGTGTCCCCCTTAGAGTTCTCATTCTGGATAGCCTCAGTGCACCCGAAATCGCCTTCATGATGAGTGAACACCCGTGATAATGCTGCAGTAAGCCCTCGATTTGTCCTACTTGCTTGGGGGAGAATTCTGTAAGGTCAGCCTTCATCTGTTCCAGGAGGGAGCGACTAACCCGTGCTCCCTTCTTTCACTCTCGTAGCGAGAGACACTGATAGAGTCCATGGAACTCCTTCATAAAAATAGTAATAATAATTTTTATTTATATAACGCCAACATATTGTACAGCACTTTACAATTAAGTAGGGACATATACAGACAATATAAACAATACAATGTATCACATTTAAACAGTTACAGGAGGAGTGAGGTCACTGCTCCCAGACTTACAATCTATATGGAAATGGGGGGACACAATAGGTAAAACATGGTCATCAGCCAGTATCAGTCTAAGAGCAGTTACCATGTGCTATTTTGTCCATGGAGGATGTGGAGCCAGATGAATAGGCAGAGGCAGATTAAGATTAATATTTAGGAGGGCACAGGGGAAAGTTAGATTTGTGAGTTGAGGTGATAGGCTTGTTTAAACAGATATGTTTTTAAAGCGCGTTTGAAGACATTGGGGCTAGATATTAGTCGGATCATTTGGGGCAGTGCATTCCAGAAAACTTGGGCGGCACGAGAGAAGTCTTGGATACGGAGGTGTCAGGTTCGGATTAAGGAGGATATTAGTCTTAGATCAGTTGCAGAACGGAGGGGATGGGTAGGGGTGATAGACAGAAATGAGGGATGAGATATAGGTCGGTGCAGAACTGTGGAGTGATTTGTGGGTGAGAGAGATGAGTTTGTATTGTATTCTGTGGTGAATGGGTAACCAGTGCAATGACTGGCACAGGGTAGAGGTGTCGGTGAAGCGTCCTGATAGAAATACGACCCTGGCTGCTGCATTCAGAATGGATTGGAAAGGAGAGAGTTTGTTTAGAGGGAGACCGATTAGAAGAGAGTTGCAGTATTCCAGACTATAGTGAATAAGAGAAACAGTAAGTTTTGCAGTATCAAAGGTGAGAAAAGGTTGGATTCTGGAGATGTTTTTAAGGTGCAGATGACTTGAGCGAGTAAGTGTTTGTATATGGAGAATAAAGGAAAGTTGTGTGTCAAATATGACTCCAAGACAGCAAGCTTGCTGCTTGGGGGTTATGGTGGTGCCACCCAAGGAGATTGAAAAGTCAGGTATACCCCTTCCCATTAAGGTCGTTTAAATAAGCTCATACGTAAGTTACCAAGGTCAGTAGTGTCACGTGAATATCTTCCAAAATCCCAATCACTTTTTCTATTGTGTCCCGGTCCTTAGGTTGTCAGTATATAACAGTCTGTCGTGCCTCCCCATCAATAGTCAGAAAGGCTACCTCCACCTGCATGGCTGGGGTCATAGGGTACATCCTGACCATGCTCCGCAATCTCTCCACCCAATCCCACAATTGAAAATGATTCCCCGTGAATTTTTAGGAGGTTACTGAGCATAGCCCCCAGGGGCATACTTTCCCTGACAAGCTCACCCCCACCATGTTTTGCCATTTCTGCACTGGAATGTTGCATCCTGCTGACTACGCCGAGTATAAGCAGGTACTAGAATGCAACAGCGGAGACAAAGGCGGAACAACAGTACATTTCTTTTATTTAACAACTAATATTGACCCCTTAAGCCCCGAGGGTGGTTTGCACGTTAATGACCAGGCCAATTTTTACAATTCTGACCACTGTCACTTTATGAGGTAATTACTCTGGAACGCTTCAACGGATCCCCCTGATTCTGAGATTGTTTTTTCGTGACATATTGTAATTCATGACTGTGGTAAAATTTCTTCGATATCACTTGCGTTTATTTGTGAAAAAAACTGGAAATTTGGCGAAAATTTTGAAAATTTTGCAATTTTCAAAATTTGAATTTTTATGCTCTTAAATCAGAGAGATACAGTACAGACCAAAAGTTTGGACACACCTTCTCATTTAAAGATTTTTCTGTATTTTCATGACTATGAAAATTGTACATTCACACTGAAGGCATCAAAACTATGAATTAGCACATGTGGAATTATATACTTAACAAAAAAGCGTGAAACAACTGAAAATATGTCTTATATTCTTGGTTCTTCAAAGTAGCTACCTTTTGCTTTGATGACTGCTTTGCACACTCTTGGCATTCTCTTGATGAGCTTCAAGAGGTAGCCACCGGAAATGGTTTTCACTTCACAGGTGTGCCCTGTCAGGTTTAATAAGTGGGATTTCTTGCCTTATAAAATGGGGTTGGGACCATCAGTTGTGCTGTGCAGAAGTCTGGTGGATACACAGCTGATAGTCCTACTGAATAGACTGTTAGAATTTGTATTATGGCAAGAAAAAAGCAGCTAAGTAAAGAAAAACGAGTGCCAATCATTACTTTAAGAAATGAAGGTCAGTCAGTCCGAAAAACTGGGCAAACTTTGAAAGTGTCCCCAAGTGCAGTTGCAAAAACCATGAAGTGCTACAAAGAAACTGGCTCACATGAGGACCGCCCCAGGAAAGGAAAACCAAGAGTCACCTCTGCTTCTGAGGATAAGTTTATCCGAGTCACCAGCCTCAGAAATCGCAGGTTAACAGCAGCTCAGATTAGAGACCAGGTCAATGCCACACAGAGTTCTAGCAGCAGACACATCTCTTCAACAACTGTTAAGAGGAGACTTTGTGCAGCTGGCCTTCATGGTAAAATAGCTGCTAGGAAACCACTGCTAAGGAGAGGCAACAAGTAGAAGAGACTTGTTTGGGCTAAAGAACACAAGGAATGGACATTAGACCAGTGGAAATCTGTGCTTTGGTCTGATGAGTCCAAATTTGAGATCTTTGGTTCCAACCACATTGTTTTTGTGCGACGCAGAAAAGGTGAACGGATGGACTCTACATGCCTGGTTCCCACCGTGAAGCATGGAGGAGGAGGTGTGATGGCGTGGGGGTTCTTTGCTGGTGACACTGTTGGGGATTTATTCAAAATTGAAGGCATACTGAACCAGCATGGCTACCACAGCATCTTGCAGCGGCATATTATTCCATCCGGTTTGCGTTTAGTTGGACCATCATTTATTTTTCAACAGAGCAATGACCCCAAACACACCTCCAGGCTGTGTAAGGGCTATTTGACCAAGAAGGAGAGTGATGGGGTGCTACGCTAGATGACCTGCCTCCACAATCACCAGACCTGAACCCAATCGAGATGGTTTGGGGTGAGCTGGACCGCAGAGTGAAGGCAAAAGGGCCAACAAGTGCTAAGCATCTCTGGGAACTCCTTCAAGATTGTTGGAAGACCATTTCCGGTGACTACCTCTTGAAGCTCATCAAGAGAATGCCAAGAGTGTGCAAAGCAGTCATCAAAGCAAAAGGTGGCTACTTTGAAGAACCTAGAATATAAGACATATTTTCAGTTGTTTCACACT